>NW_028232785.1:33256698-34477410 GCF_057557595.1 Rhyacophila brunnea
GACATTAAAATGATGTTGCAGCATTCGGAAATAACCATCGACGAACAGAACATCAAACATGAATTTAATAAATTAAACTTGCCAAAGGAGGTTCGACTTATGTTGAGAACAGTTACATATTTCCCACGTAACTTTATTTGTAATAATTGTTGTGGAGTGTTTGAAACTGTAAAACATCTAAATCATCACTACGTTTCATGCATGAAGTCTCAGAATCTTAAGTCATACATGACACATACTGGTGAAAAGAGACATCAATGCGATGTGTGTTTTAAAAAATTTCTGCAAATTAGTAATTTAAAGACACATCAAAAGATACATACGGGTGAAAAACCACATCAGTGCGATGTGTGTTTTAAAAAATTTCTACAAAATGGTGGTTTAAAAAAACATAAAATGACACATACTGGTGAAAAACCACATCAATGCGATGTGTGTTACAAAAAATTCATCGCAAATAGTGACCTCAAAAGACATAAAACGACACACACCGGTGAAAAACCACATCAATGCGATCTGTGCTTTAAAAATTTCAGCGTAAATAATGAACTAAAAAAACATAAAATGACACATACAGGTGAAAAACCACATCAATGCGATGTGTGTTTTAAAAATTTTCTGCATATTGGTAATTTAAAAACACATCAATTTACACATACTGGTAAAAAACCTCATCAATGCGATGTGTGTTTTAAAAAATTCATCGGAAGTGGTGATCTCAAAAGACATAAAATGACACACACGGGTGAAAAACCACATCAGTGCGATGTGTGTTTTAAAAAGTTCACCGCAAATAGTTCACTCAAAATACATAAAATGACACATACTGGTGAAAAACGATATCAATGCGATGTGTGTTTTAATTTTTTTTTGCTAATTGGTAATTTAAAAACGCATCAATTGACACATACTGGTGAAAAACCTCATTAGTGCGATGTGTGTTTTAAAAAGTTCATCACAAGTAGTGAACTTAAAAGACAAAATTACACATACGGGTGAAAAACCACATCAGTGCGATGTGTGTTTTAAAAAGTTCATCGGAAGTAGTGATCTTAAAAGACATAAGATGACACATACAGGTGAAAAACCACATCAATGCGATGTGTTTTAAAATTTTTCTGCAAATTAGTAATTTAAAAAAACATCAATTGACACATACTGGTAAAAAACCACATCAATGCGATGTGAGTTTTAAAAAATTCATCACTCATAGTGAACTCAAAACACATAAAATGACACTTACTGGTGAAAAACCTTATAAATGCAATGTATGTTCATTTAGATGCTCGCAACTTGTAATCTTATAAAACACGAAATGAGAGATGTTGGTGAATAACCTTTTTAAAACAATATTATTCATATTATGCAGGTGATACTTTTCGCATTCCTGAATAGTATCTTCAAGTGACTTACTGACACGACCACAAAATGCGTGCCTTCAGTCTGCATTTCTTGCGACGTCACAACTATTTCAGTCCGATCGTGAATGTCGATTTCGTGTTGAATTGTGCGGCCTACCTCGAGACGAAGCTAAAGGAAACATGTGATAAGTCCCGTATTTCAGTCTAAGCGACTTACAGCCACTCAGAGTAAACCATGGATGATTTCTTTCTGGCAGACCAAATGGTCTCATAAAAAAAATTTGAGTAATTGAATGATCTAGAATTAAGGTTAAAAATAAATAATAACATGTAAACGACTTGTGTGATATCATAAGCTAAATGCTGTTAACAAAAGTTAACTAATTCATTTTTGTATTATATAAAATCAAATTTGCTTACGTGAAAGAATTTGAAATTTCGCTCGCGATATATTTAACGCAGAGCGCCGTAAAATATATTGAATAATTAAAATATGATATCAAAGAACGTCGTAATAATAATCTTATGATTAGATATTGTAAGTATCGGATGCGCACACCAAATGTCAATGATAAATTAATATAATTAATTGTAATAAAGTACGTACGAATTTAGTACGTACTTATGTAAAAAGTTGATAAGAAAATTACGAAATGTAAAAATCTAATAATGTAAGTTTGGAGGCACTATTATTCTGTTAATTTACAAATACAAATTATTTCTTAAGTCTGTTAACTATGCCCTACAGATCATTGTGCCCCATAAATGTATTTGTATAAATCTAAATCGTACCTCCTTGAAGGAGTGAAAACGATGCGAAAGGTACGGACTATAAAAGAAAACACGAGATTTAATTTTGAGTCATTCTCATTATCGTAATATGCCGGTACGGTCGATTCCGATATACATGCTGATATTACGCACCGTTTTAAACCGACGATCTTTCATTTTTTATTATTGTAATCCTGATAATTGAATCAGAAAATATTTATCTAATCTACGTCACCAAAAGTTGTACCAGAAGGGCTTTTGAAATGATTATGAAACTTGTCTCACCTGTGGATACCAATACGTTGAATACCAATATACGCGTTGTTTTGAAAACTCGATCGGAGTTTTTCTCGCGGGATACGTATGGTCCGTCATAACGGCTACGTCATCGCAATCTGCGACGTTGATGTATAAACACGGTGACGGGGATTATTTGTACGTAAGCGAATACGTCACTAATTACTTAGTAACAAGTACCCGCGAATATATATATAAAAGGTTCATGATTTCCCAAACTTTATAGTCGGTTTTATATCAGTGTGAAGCCATACCAATAAAATTAAAATATAAATAAAAATAAATATAGATAGTTTTATACTATAAATTAATTAATTAAAATAAGTTTATATAATAAATATGGTAATTATTTAGAAATAAAATATAGTGTTAAGTTGTTTAATAAACATTAATTATAATAAATTTATTCATGGAAAATTAATCCAATAAATATTAATACTTTCGACCGAAGGTACTTGATGGAATTTGAATTTAAATTTTAATGGATTCAAGCTCTGTACTATTCCATTTAAGTCGTTTTTTGCGACCCGGGTTTCGCCTTTCGGCATCTTCAGGCGTCGTGTACACTCACCAAAGGCAAATACACACTGACAACGAACACCCTTAACTCTACCTTATGTAGTAAATCAATACAATAAAGTAGGTAAAAACTCCATTACCTACTAATACTGGGGGCGGAGATGAACTCACAAGTCTTCGGGGTAGATGTCCCGATCCGGTATCAATTCTGGGTGCAGAGTATGTGACGTCCCTACACAAAATGCCGCCCCATTTTTTTATCATCCTTTCATTACTCCAATATCTAAGAAATGTGTTGTATGAAGCATGGCCCCCTCATCCTGAAGCGGAACCCATGTTAGGATTTTTGCCCCCCCCCTACCTATCGCTAAGGATAAAAGCAGTGTGACGCTCTACAGTAATGTTTTCCAAATGGTGTACGCGTTAAAATTTATGTGTATATTTAGTGTTTTTTTGTATATTTTAATACATACACTTGAATTGTGGAGTTTTTGAGTATCGCTACACAATTATAAATTGTATTGTGTAACCATATAATTTTAAATAATATCATTATTGAAGGAAAATAGCGCCGCAGGCGAATTTTTTGCTATTAGAGCAAATTTGTTATAAGTGTTTATCTCACTTATCGAGCCCGAGCCCCAGGTTAGAGCCCTGTCAGCCCCCCCCCTTCTGGGGGCCATGGTTTGGATACATTACTAATAAAATATACACCTACCACTAAGCTGAAACATACAAAATTAAATTTAGATATCAATAAATAAATAAGCGAATAAATATAATATTAGTTAGACACTTACCCAAATCACCAGAGTCTGAGATGCCATTTGGTTAATACCTATGTCTGACACATTTGGTTTGTATCATTTAGTAATACCTACGCAGATGTATTATTTTCACACCATTTTTTCTATGCTATTATTGTACCCTACAACATGTAAACAAAATAATTTTCCTCAATATTTTTTTAATATAAACCTAAATTTAATCATAAATACACTATTAATTAATGGTCGCAACATTCAACCGTTGATGATTGAAATAAACTACAAATCCACACTATTATCAGCAAAAAGTATGTTTACAAAAAAAACGACTTAAAAGAAGGTATTGCACAGTATTGTATTCACAGCACGATAAATATGGTACATTTTTATTACAATTAGATGGTACTTAACGTAAATACCTATTATTTGCACGAATACTAATTGATTATGTCAAATGTCAATAAGGATTAATAATCATTATGAATAGGTATTTATTTGCAATAGGTACATCCGGCAACTTTTAAATCTCGTGAATGACTGGCAAAAATATTTGGATAAATTAAAAAATACGGTATGTACCTACCTACCTATAAATCTCTACCATAAATTCTCCTTGTTTTGTTACCAACGTTGATATAATATATAATATTATTTTCTTTTAATAACTATGGCGTGACATAATTATTGGTTTTTGCGCAGTATACCTACCACTGTTATGAAAGGAACTCTTTAATCTGATTAAATGACATTATATTATTATGACTGATTTATTATTCGTTTGTGATGTTTTACATTTATAAAAATATTCATAATGTGTATAGGCGCCAAGTTTATTAGCATTTGTATACGAAACCGAGCAGTCAAAAATAAAATAAAAAAATCTCTAGCTGAGCGTGGTGACATCATTCTAAAATCGCTGCGAGTACCGACTGGATAATAATAAAAAAAAGCATCCGGAACAAAACATCTCCAAAGCTCTGGTTATAATATAACTAAGTTTAGGTAGCTATTTCTATATAATACCAAATGATTCTCCTCGATTTGCCGCCCTTCGAGTATCTGCCGCCCCCAAGCGACGCTCAATCTGCCTACCCCCACGGGACGTCACTGGGCTGCAGAGTATGTGTGACGTCGGGACAAACAGGATAAATTATAACACAGATTCTAGATTTAAAATCCTGCGCAGGACAGCAATTTATTTAAGTTAAAACATGGGCAAACATCGATAATTTTACAATATAGGCTACAACAAGGGTCTTACATTAATATTCCAAAAATGGTCCCTGACAAAAATGGTCAGGGGCTCAATTGAGGGTATGGCAGACCTCAGGGAAGAATGGCGGAGCAGTAATTATTGTATTTTTTTATATTTGTATTTATTATTAAAGAAAAAAAAGTGACTGTATGGTGCGCCGAGTACAGACGTGTTTCGTTTCGCCCCGCAATTTACTGCCGCCAACTTATCGCTTTTCGCTTATTTTGCTCCTGACCCTGCTTTTCTACCGTTTTCGATCCCGTTTTCTCACAATTATCTCTGCCTGCCCCTGGACTACGATTTTTTAAAGTTTCACGTGTTTTCCTCGGGAAATTGTCTGGGAATTTGTGACTTGTGTACAAGCAAATATTCTTCATCTGATTCTAAGTGCGAATTGAACACCTTGAAACGCTCCAAACTCGCACAGTGAATAAACAACCATCTGCTCCACGTAATAACAGTTTTTTCAAGTGCATATGTGATAATCTCAGTGACTTTTCACCGATTTTCAACGTAACTCATCTCCAAAAATATAAACTTTGAATTTTGAACCCGATAATTTAGTGCATTAAAATCACACCAAACAGCATCATCAAGCTAATCGCAAGTGACCTCCAATCCAGAGCAAGACACGCAAGTGATCACCAAGATAATCACCTACGAATGAGTTACAAGCCATTCATACAGACGTAAACAAAACTATCAAGCTCCCTCCACCATCCCAAAGTCCACGCCCACTTTTTCACTTTTTTACGTCAGTAGCATTTTGGCGGCCGTCCAAAACGGGCGGTCATTTTGCTCTTCCCACACCCATTATTTTTTTCCAAATTGACTTGTAAAATTTCTAACATTTTCTTATTTACCTACATCAAGCCCATTTTCGACTTAGCATTTTTTTTTTTATTTTACATTTCTTATATTTACCTACTTCCAGTCCAATCTGGACTTAGAATATTTCCAACTTTTGTCACTATAAAATACCCACGGCACTCATTTCATTTCTAATGCACGTGACATTGAAGTTAAATTCCCTCCACCAAAACCCGCCCCGTACCACCCTCGGTCTTAATCGAGAGTATCACGGGACCCATCAATTGGTGATGTGAAGCATCTAAAAATTGGCCTGGGAGTGTCCTGGGAGAAGATGCCCAAGACTTAGGTTGCTACGCTCAAAGTGAGCTCTGACTGAGTTTACTGAGTTTACTCTAATGCAAAGTGCCAGGGAGAGAAAAAGCACATGGAATTTACTTTAAAGAAAAAGAAGCTACTATTTTAATATAACAAAGAACGAAGCTAATCATACAGGCAGCAAAATTTATGTGAAGAGATCTTCACGCCCGTAGTAAGACGCCGCAAATTTTTTGAATGCAAGATAGTTGGCCTTAGTAGCAACCAGGTCGGACGGGCCGATGGGTCCAACAGCTGGTTGGACCGACCTGAGCATTTCCTCCCGTTCGGAGCACATACTCAGACACTCCCATAGGATGTGATTGGCATCCTGTACCTCCCATCCGCATGGACATGTCGGATGGCTTACAAGTCCAAGCTCAAAGAGCCTGCCAGCGAAACCACCATGACCAGTCACAAATTGACTGGTGTAATGGTCTGGAGTCAAATACTTGGTTATCTCCATTCGCCACTGAATGTCTGGAAAAAAGCTGTATGTGTGCCGGCCCTTGGTGGATTCGTCCCACTTTCGCTGCCAGGTCTTAATGGCCGCATCTAGCGACATGAGTCTAATTTTGCGCTTCAGTAGTGCTAATCCCTCGCCGGCTCGTCGAGGGGGGGGGACGAGATAAAAATCACCAACGTCGGCCTCCTCACCTTTGAGGAGCAACACTGAAGCGCCGCTGACCTGAATGTGCAGGTCAAGTGGGAGAATACCGGCCAGGACCGGGAGCGCGTCGGTTGATGTCGTACGGTAGGCCTTGGTAATGGACAGGAGCGCGCTGCGCTGTCCTCTTAAAAGAGAGATTCTAAGTTTGACACTCTTGGGAATGCGCGGGCACCAGGCACTGGCGCCATAAGCCGCTATTCCCATAAAAATGGCGCCGTAGGCGATCTTGAGCGCCCTTACTTTTAAGCCCCATCCTTCACCAGCCATGCGGCCGATCCTCTGGAAGGCCGCCCCAGCCTTGTGGACTTGGGTTTCGGCATGGTGTAGGAAATTTAACATTGTGTCCATTTTGACGCCTAGATAGGTGACGATCTTCGACACTTTCACTCTCGTGTCACCGAATCGGACTGTGGGTAGTCTCGAACAGCTAAGTCGTCTCGGTCCTTTAAGGACAATGGCTTCTGTCTTGGAGTCAAGAAGAGCCGAGAAGGAGGTAGCTTTACTGAGTTTCGAGAAAAAACTTCAACCTGCTTCCGGCCAAATAGATTCTGGCTTCCTGGAAAGTAGTTAAATACCTTCTATCTATAGAGTGTACACTGGAGACCTACGAAATGTTGGTATGACTTGGAATTATGCTAAGAGACTTCAGAGCGACATGTATTCTTGAAGGCGCAGTGTCGTGTCTAGCAAGGGAAAACAATTTATAAATAATGAATTATGTCAATTACATATTGGAATTTCTTTTCATGTGTTTACTGTCAATAAATGGTGGAACTGCATTGTATTATTAATTTAATAAATCGCAAAATTATAAAAACTTATTCTACTTTTACTTTTTAATAAATCTGGACCGGTTTCTTCCGCTTCTGAGGGACATTATTAACTTTAGAATTGTCTTTCTGAGGCGGAAGTTGATGACGCACTAAAAATTTTGCGTTTAATTAAATTAACCAATAATATATATAGGAATATTATATAATTAATTTTTAGGTACATTATTTGGAGAAACACTGACCCACCTTATTAGGTTCACGGGCTGCTTGAAGGGTGGTTATAATATGAATTATTGTAACACACAAGGGATACACTGATTTATGATGTTAAAACCAGCTTGGCTTTCTGTTGGCATGGTATATCCGCCGCGTGGGCAGCGGATCCTTGCGTGGTACCACCGCTTTCGCAGTTTTTTTTTCATACTAATTGGAATATATCTCTAATTATTATCTTGTGAAGGAAAGAAGGGAGATGCGTAGGAAGTCTGAAGAGTATAGCTAAATTCCCGAATATTCTCAGGCTTTTTGGGTTTTAAAAATTTACCGTTGCTTGGGATCGAAGCGAGCTTCGCTCGGCCGAGGTTTAGGGTTAGACAATAGCATTGGGCGCAGGCAGGTACTTGAAGGTCGCCTTTCGCAGAAATCGTTTGCGAAATGTTATTTTTATTATATTTATCAGGGATTGCAAACTTTTATCAGGGGTATATTTGTTATTGATCTAAGGTATGTGATATGAAATTGCTGTCGTTTTTATAGAGAAGGGTTTTACCTAATCACAGTAGGTACTTATTTTAAATGCCAACATTGCAAAAATCAGATGCTACATTCATCATAATAATAAGTATAATATATTGTTTTTTACTGCGAACAGGAAACATATTCAAATACACTGACAGAAACGCTGTGGCCATGTTTACTCTTTTTTAAGAAGAAACAATGCGTGGCATGTATTAAAACGCGCAAATAACCTACGACGTGAATTGTCCACATTTCATTTTATATTATAATATGACCGAATGATTCCATGCGTTGAGTTTCAAACAATAATTGGTACTGCGCCTTCATTGGTATGAGTCAAACACTGTACAATTAGATATTATAAACCTAATTTACTTAATATTAAGCAATGCCCAGAGACCGGTACTTCGAACTGCGGAATCACTTGCATTTTGCAGATAATACTGCTGACCGCACGGGCTGCACAAATAAGCTTTGGAAGATTAGTCCCTTTTTGAGTGAGGTACTAAAAAAATGCCATACTTTGCCCAGACCTGCTCATAACTCCATCGACGGGCAAATGATGCCATTCACTGGCCGCTGTGAACACAGACAATTTGTGCCTAACAAGCCAAATCATGTAGGTCTTAAAAATTTTGTTCTCGCGGCCAGAGATGGATTAGTGTTAGATTTTCACATATAATGTAGAGACGGGAAAGGTATCGGATGGAGATATAAAGCAGTTCGGCCTGGGCGCACGTGTGGTCAAGTTACTCTGCCGGACTCTCGCCAATGACTCTTCCTGCATTGTCTATTGACACGAGCAGAAACGCCGACCTTCAGTTAGTGTTTGTGGCAGAGTATGGTTTAACGACATAACTATACAAATCTAGCCTTGTAGTCAATTCTACTTCTCAATAGCCTTGCGACAACCTCACGACACGGTTCAGACAGGATATATAAGTCCCATGGTTCTAAACTATGGAAGAATCAAGAATGAAATGGTCAAAAAGACCATGAACAGGTAACCACTAGCGTAATCGTTTAGTATTAGGAAGTAAAATGTATGTTGTTAACCTTTTCTTTGTAAATGTAATAAAATTTTACGTAAAAAATTTTCGCCTCCGAAAATCAAGAGTGCTCCAGTGTAATTGGAACGCTGTGACCACAGACCTCGAAATGTCACGTCGTGAAATATCAGCGCGATGTATTTTTTAATATAAATTTCCGGGAAATCTCCATTAAACTTAGGAAATAAGTTATGGGAGAGATTGTTTACGTAAAATTTAGCAAGTACATGCTTCAATAACTTTTATAGCAATAATGGAAGTGTATGAAAATTGGAAAAGAAAATTGAATATTTATAAATTTATATACTGTATAATTGTGAATAAAGAATTTTAATACTAATTTTATCAATACAAGATAGAAGCTAACTACCGTTATAAAAATACTGTAAACGCGTACCTATATTTATAGACGCGTAATTATAATTATAGATTTTGTTAATGCTATAACTTACTGACTATAATGAATATTGTAAAAGTAACAATTGGAAAAACTTAAGATTCTGGTATAGATGGGTTTCTACCCATAAACAATAATAAATCTTAATCGCATCTTGGGTAAATAAAAGAATTAAATACTGCAACTAAAAATACAAATTGACGTGTGACCTTGAACTTTAACTGAATTCTGTTCGACTAGAATTTACGGCCCAGCTGTGCTGGCTCGCGAGGTAAAAATAGATTCAAGGTTACATCCATATTACTATATAAAAGTCACTATGCAAGATTAAATAAGTTAGTAACTGCTCGTGTATAACATCTTGTTAGGATTAAGCAATTATATATTTAAGTTGAAATGTTAAGTATATTATTATAGTATTTTCTCGTAATAATATTCGTCCGAAAAGTAAATATCGAATGAGAAAGTTTCTGCGGCTCCAAACAGTTTTATTAAAACTTAGTAAAATTCTATTGGCCTAAAAAGGCCAAGAGTGGTGGAAAGGACGAGTACATGGGTGTCAACCTTTCATTTTGACATTTTAAATTTAAAGACTGCCATTCCCTTATTTAGTACCCGAATACTTATTCCGATACCTCGTTGGAAAGCTAGAAACTTTCCCCTTCGTTTGAACACGAAAAATCATATAAAATCAACTATTTTGCTTACGTCATCCTAACTGCGCATTTAAGGGACATGTTCTAGAGGGTGCTTGAAACACCCCTATTGAGTCTTAATTTTGCGGAAATAAAGTAGAGTAAATTTAACCCGACCAAAGTAGAAGATATCTCTATTAGAAAGTTGCCAGGAACGGGAGATATACGTAAATTTATCCCGTGAGAGAAAGATATACATCTGCTATCCCTTACGGACTGTTTCCTGTTAAACCTCTATCCGAAGGGTATAAAAGGCGACCACTTTTCCCGTAAAATCATTAGTTTCAACACTCTTCACCGGCGATCTTCAACAAGCAGCAGTCCTCACTGCCAAGTTGTGAGACACGGTTCTCAGTACATTCGCGATTCATACGTACCAGTAAGTCCCCCTTCGGCGGGCAAAACGTGGCGCGAATAACACGTATCTGTCGGTAGTGACGTCGGCCGCTAAAACGTAGCACGAACACCACGTATCTGTCGATAGTGACGCGCTCGCGGAGTAATTTTATTTTTCATTACTCATCATACGAGGTGACGTAATCGGGATAAATTACGTGATCGGATTTGTTTTATAAAAACAAATTAATAAACTCAGTCTGTAATAATAAATTTTACAAATCTTTTCGGGATTACAAAATAAATTTTTGAAACTTTATTAAGTAAACATAATTATAAAACAAGTTTTGGTAAATAAATTTGTAAACATAAAAAACAAATTTTAGTAAATAAATTTGTAAACATTAAGCAAACCTTTTGTAAACAAGTTTGTAAACACAAATAAATATTTGTAAACATACTGTGAACATAAATAAACTTTATAAACAACAATAAAATAAATTCTATTCTTTTATAAACCTAATACTGTGTGACCAAAGAGTAAATTATATTTTCTTTCTTATGGGAAAATATTTCATGAATTAAAAATATCCAATGAATATCTGCGTATACATTCTCTGAATTAGGTGTGACTTTTTGGGAATTCGTGAAAGATTTCACAGAGATCCTATAGTGAACAAATAAATAGTTTACTGATACTTTAATGAGATTTAATTACGGGAACAATGACAGTTAACCTTATTGTGTGACCGTGAACTCTGGTACCTGGATAAATTCGGCACCACACCAGCTGAGAGTTTTATTCGGGAATTCAAAAGTTGTGATACTACAAAGGAGATCCACCTCTCCTAATTCATCACTAGTCTCCTCAGTGACGGCCCGGTAGCATTATTGAGCTAGCCGTGAGCCGGGTCATGTCATTATGGCGCCCAAATGCGTGCGGCATCTTCAGGTTGCGAAAACCTGAACGATCCTACAACTAAGATCTACTAAAAGATTTTAAAAAACAATATATTGTGAAGTGTATCAATCAATTGGTTACCTGAGAGGTTTTAAGAACCTTATATCGGAGCTACAAGAGCGATCTACCTCAACTTTATAAATGTGAGTACAATGAAATAAAGTGTAACTCGCATTAACGAGGAACCAGTGATGAATACTTTTGAAAAATATAATTTGGAGAAGAATATATACGTAAAGGCAACTATATATAGAATACTTTTCTTGATATACTTGGAAAAGGAAAGAATAACCAAAATAAATACTTTTGGTAATTTATTAGAGTCAGATACCGACATTAAGCAAAAGTATGTCGATGAGACTATCCAAAGGATCTCTCTGACCCTTTTAAACCATAAAGAAAGTATAAAAATAAATTGTGTTACTCACCGTAACAGAAATAAAAGAATTAAGAATAAAATGCACATTAAAAATTTCGTGTGAATTTTTAAGCTTTTTTCTAAATTAAAGTTGAGTACAATACAAGTATAGGTACAAGAACCCAGACAAAGAAAAAAAAAATTGAAAAAAATAAATTTATACTACTTTGTATATTAAAATCTTGATAATTATCATAATTATCGTGACGTCATGGGTATAGGTACATGAAGGCCTGTACCTATTACAATATAAGATTTTAAACGGAGAAGATTGGACGCTTGTAACAGGAATTGCACGCCTTCAGGGTTATCAGCGACAAGCAGCGCATGCCCTCCAAAAACTTTAAACGTCGATTGCGGACGAACGGGTAGTCGTAGGAAGCTGAAAATTGGCGCAATCGATAGCTGAATTTTTATATGAATTTACGGTCGAAGGTCCGCTTCTTCCAACTTCAGGGGACGGAGGAATTCGAAGAAATTATGCCGAACCCTGTTCCGGGTCCGAGTGTAGAAGAAGACTTTATATTGGAAGAAGGCTTGCAAAACGCGCAAGTATTCCCCGAAGAGGATTCATTTTTGCAAGTAAGCACGTCGGCTCCCAAACAAAAAATGGCACCACCAGAACCAGCCGTATGTACCCCGTGCCATGTTAAGCCGGAACTCCATTCCACCTATGAGGGTAGCCCAAAGCAGAGCGTTGAGCTTTTTCTCCGACGCTGCAAAGAATATTGCGAAGCTGTGAAGTCCCCAGCTGAGAATTGGACAGAGTTGGCTATACGTCAGCTCAGAGGAGAGGCCAAGACTTGGGCCAAGAATATTGACACATCGGACAGTTGGCGGTCGTTTAGTAACGACCTGAAAGAGCACTTCGAATCGCCTTCAAGACGTCGTGCTCAACGAACGGAGCTCGAACATAAAGAGCAAGGACCTCAAGAGGGAGCTTATGGTTTCCTCCTGAAGAAGATGGAATTAGCCGAGGTACTCCTTCCGGAGATGAAGTCGGAAACCCTGGCTTCAACCTTTTATGACCTACTCACCGTGAGCGATCAGATAAGGGTTAATCAAGAGAAATGGAAGACGATGGACGAGCTGCTTGAAGTAGCTCATACACTTCGTCCATTAAAGTCAGCGCTGGCATCCGTGCCACCTACAACAAATGCCACCAAGGCGAACAATGAAAGGAGACCCGTACCACAAAATACTTGGCGCGAGAAGCCGCGTTCGGTACAAGAGACTAACGCGAAATCTGATAAGACCACGGAGGCTGTTGATAAAAGGCCTCCACGGCAATCGGACCAGCAAAACGATTTGGAAAGACCTGCGTACCGCCCACGTCCTCGCATTGAAGAGCGAGGCGGTGCCAGACAAAGGCGCTGTCAACATTGTCCTGGCTTCCATGAAAATAAGGATTGCCCAGACAGGCAAGCAGCTCAGCAGACCAGAAAGGAGCCATGAAGACGGCTCGCGGACCGGGTTGATCGTCGATGGCTCCAAGACGACGAACACTGGCGGACCGCCGAAGAGAAGACTCAAGAAGGTGACACGAACGTTCCTCGAACGCCGTTCAGCCGAGTTCTAGCTAGTGACATAGACGCTCTTCTGGCGAATAGGGTTAACTGTGAAAGTGAACTGAAGGACACCCTTCCGGTGAAATCATTTAACCCTAAGGTTCACTGTGAGGTCGAAGCTGGCCCCAGTAACCAAGTTAATCTTTGTACAGGTCCTCTTGTAAAGGATAATAGCGTAAGACCGGAGAAATATCGCAAACGCGATATTAAGAATTCTGCTAGTAAAATAGTAGAAAATTTTAATCCTTTTACCGGCGGCGAAATAGAATATAAAAAGTTTTTAGATAAATTAGAATTAGGAAGTTATGAAATAAATGTTGGCGGCAAGGAAGAAGGTTATCGAGATAAGCAGTTAAAGACAGCTAGCAGTGGATGCGGCGAAGGCGTAAGCAGTGGCGCTCTTGGTGTGCTGAGAACATCGGCAAACGTAAGTAACTGTAGTCTCGTCGATACTGACGACAGATCTCTTGTAACAAATAATTTAACGAATTATTGTGCTTCCGCTAACCATTTGTGTAAAAATATTAATAGTACTAACTATACTAAAGCCGAAGCTGGCAGTTTACTTGATATTAATAGCGATGTATGTAGTTTAGATAGTCGATCGTCGTTGCAATCGAGCAACGAAACTTTAGGAAGGGACTTACCTTTTAAATTAGCGAACAGACCCCACGAGGCTGACGTTAAGAATATTATTAGGAAAAGTCGAACTAATCGTCGACTACAAAACATTAATACCTTCGGTAAATTAAGGCGAAATAAACTTAATGAAGAAGAGCTCATAGCATTAGATGACTATAATCGTTATCTTAAACAAAAATCAAGTAAATGTAAGTCCTTTAGTATTAAGAATGTTAAAAATAAGTTATGTAAGCTTAATAAGATTAATTTTGATAGTGTTAAGTTTGAATTAAGAAATATGAACTTAATGTATATAGATAAAGCTAGATATAGTGACGAAAGAGTTGTTGTGTATGATCATCGTCTCAAAGGCGGTGATATACTCAATAACGGAGAACAAGAGTTATGGGACTCAGCTACGGCTGCCCATAACCAACAAAGCAAAATTTCTACGGATTTTCTCGGTTCTGTAAATACCTATTTTAGATCCTAGGGACAGGTGTAGTCGGGGACAGAATTTTGCGGCGTGTCAAAAGACACTACCATCTGTAACGACTGCAGACCGTCCAAATAGCGTAGTCAGAAGTGCGTGGACAATTGTAGGTAGTACGTTGGATGCGCCGGGTGAAGAGAAATTGCCAACTACTGCAATTGCACGTAATAAAAATAGTTTACTTCATAAAGATTTAAATATTGAACTGGATAAAAATGTTAGTAATAAGAGTGCTTTAAATACTAGTGATAAGTTTGAAATATTTAATAGTGATGAGTGTAATATATTTGAAAATAATAGCGGGTCGAACGCCGCCGTGTTGAGTGGTATGCCCTCTGCGGGAGTATACAGTGCATGGGGTAGGGACGCACCGAAATTGATCGGAGGTCACCTCCTCACACTGCCCTTCCGTATCTTCGGAATAGAAACA
Source organism: Rhyacophila brunnea (assembly GCF_057557595.1). Classification (NCBI taxonomy): domain Eukaryota; kingdom Metazoa; phylum Arthropoda; class Insecta; order Trichoptera; family Rhyacophilidae; genus Rhyacophila; species Rhyacophila brunnea. Next base: position 33,271,985 of record NW_028232785.1, read on the forward strand.
GACTATGAGGCTGTCATCGATACAGGTGCGACGCACTCTTTAGTGCGTAGTGACCTAGTTCGCCCACCAATTGAGCCGTGCGGGAGGCCTCTGACTTTGATCACGGCCGGAGGTGGATCACTGTGCACTAAAGGAGTCGTCAATGTGAAAGGTTTTCTTCAAGACACACCGATAGAAATACCGGCTTATGTTTCGAAAGACCTTCATGTAGACCTATTAATAGGTCTGGATTGGCTAGAAAAGCAAGAAGCAGTCGTCGACATGAAGCGTCGCTGTTTACATTACGGCGACGGCATAAGGCAGACATTGTACTGTAAAACAACGCGGGAACCGCTGCCATGCGGTCCTGTAAAATTAGCAGAGCTTGCGCCCGGAATTCCAGAATCGGCACGGATCGCGTTGACTGAAGTCATGGAAGACTTTAGAGATCGTTTTGCTGAAACTGGCCCTCCGTGCCGCACAACTGAGTTTCGCATCTTCTTGAATAAGGAGACTCCATTCCGTCTGGGCCCTTATCGCCAGTCGGAACAGAAACGAAGACAGATTCAGGAAGATGTCGAACAAATGATGGTCGATGGAATAATCGAGCCGAGTTCGAGTCCCTACTCCTCACCCATCGTTTTGGTGCCGAAGAAAGATGGGACCTCGAGGTTCTGCGTCGATTATCGAAAACTTAATACTTTGACAGTAGATGAAGCGACTACCTTACCTCTGATCTTGGAAACATTGAAAGATCTGGGAACGGCAAAAATCTTTAGTTCATTGGACCTTAAAAATGGATACTGGCAGGTGAAATTACACCCTAGCACTAAACCCTTAACTGCGTTTACGACTGCTGATGGTGGTTGTTACCAGTTTCGCGTGTTGCCGTTCGGTTTGAAGGGCGCGGTGGGGTCGTTTCAAAGACTCATGTCTCAAGAGGTTCTCATTGGACTAGTCAACAAGATTTGCCTCGTCTACCTCGATGATATAATCATTTATAGCGATACATGGGAAGAACACGCGCAGCACTTGCGAATCGTGTTTGAGAGGCTGCAGTATCATGAACTTCGCGTCGCGCCAAAAAAATGCCAGATAGGGAGACAAGAAGTAGACTATCTGGGACATCATATTACGGCCACGGGAAATGAACCGCAGTCTCATCATCTAGCGGAAGTGGAAGCTGCGGCGGTGCCAAAGACTCGGAGGGAAGTGCGTGCCTTCCTCGGCCTTTGCAATTGGCTAAGGGAGTATGTAACTCGTTTCGCTGAGATGGCGGCGCCGTTGACAAGATTACTCCGGACTACTGTACGATTTCAGTGGAACGATGAGGCTGAGGACGCTTTTCGTCAAATAAAGCGCGCCTTGTCACAACCTTTGAGATTAGCCCGACCCGACTTTACTAGATCCTTTTGCCTTCAAACGGATGCTAGTGGACATGGTATTGCGGCTGTTTTATTCCAGCCAAAGGAGAACGGTGGTCGCGATGTCATTTCCTTTGCAAGTAAGCGTGTTAATGAGGTGGAAGCTCGTTATCATATTAATGAATTAGAAACGATGGCCGCCGTCTGGGGAATCACTAAGTACCGTGGTTACCTGGAGGACAGAAAGTTTAAATTAATAACTGACAACCAAGCCTTAACGTGGTTAAATACTGCGAAGAATCAGAAAGGGAAGTTGGCCAGATGGGCAATGCTGTTATCGGAGTTCGATTTCGAGACAGAACATTGCCCGGGAAAGGAGAATCACCTCGCTGATCATCTGTCAAGATTCCCCCAGAACCCTGCGGGTGCAACTTTAAGCCCAGAAGTAGAGTGTGCTCGTATGGCAGCTCCGACGAGACGGCCGGAAGTAGCAGTACTGTTACTAGAGGCAGTAAACATTCGGGAAGAAATAATTACGAAGCAAAGGACGGATCCACAGTTAATTGAACTGATGGCGTCTCTCGATTCTCCCGCTCATGTGAGGAGGAGGCCTACTGGACTGACTGTACGCGACGGGATTTTAGTACACGTTGACAGCGAATTAAACCCTCGATTAGTAGTACCGGAAAATTTAAGAAGAACAGTAATAGAAATATATCACGATCAGTGTGGACATCCGGGTGCCACTGACACTGACCGATCGATAAGAGAATGGTATTTTTGGAATAAGCGACGATGCGATGTCCAGAAATATGTGCGTGCCTGTAAGATCTGCGCGACACGCAAGCGAGGAGCGTTGCAGCCTCCTGCCCCGCAGACCTCGCATATCGAGGCTGTGAGACCTTGGGAGATACTCACGCTAGATCTAATGGGTCCGTATCCCGTTACGAAGAAGCGTAACAAATACGTACTTGTCATGTCCGATATGTTCTCGCGATGGGTGGAAGCATTTGCCATGCGTTCTGCAATGGTTACCGCGATTTTACCGCTTGTGGAAGAACAGATCCTCAAAAGGTACGGTTACCCTCGAGCGATCCTTACGGATAACGGTACGCAATTCGATCATCCGAAATGGCTAGCAGCGATGGAGTCGTGGGGGATTAAACACTGGACGACGGGTATTTATCACCCTCGGGCAAATCCTACCAAACGCCGGAATCAGGAGATCAAGAAGGGACTCCGTGTTCGTCTAGAGAGCGATTCTCACGACGAATGGGACATACACTTGAACGACATTATGTACGACCTACGTTGCAGGAAGAACGCCGCGTCTGGCTTCTCTCCTGCGGAAGTATTGTGGGGATATCCTATTTGCCGACCGGGGCATTTTAATAATCCCCTACGGCCAGAGAGCGACGATCGAGTTAGGCTTGATCGCGACGAAATGAATATAGCGGTCTCGGCCCATCAGAAAGAGTATTTCCGAAAAATGGGTACCAGCTCTGGCGCCGAGCCGCTGGCCTATGAAGTAGGGTGTAAAGTTTATACTAAAGAACACCCGAAGAAGAGGCCCGGAGCCTGCGCCGGCCTCGACGCCCGGTGGTCAGGGCCTCATATCATAATTATGAAAGTGGGAAAGACCCAATATTTTGTTAATCGTCGCGGAAGACCTTATAAATTCCACGTCGATCAGATTAGACCTTACATTCCGTCAGCCCCGGCTGAAGGGAATGTAACTAGTGAAAGCGCGGACGATCCAGTGGAACCACCTGCGCCGCTTTCCAAAGCTACCAACGACAGAGACGAGGGAGTGCACGCCCTGTCAGAACGTCGTATGGATGCGCGAGAATGTGCGCGGGAAGAACTACTGGCGAGTTCAGGAACTGATTCCGAGCTTAGCGATGGAGAAGCTGAAATGGAAAGAATTGTTGACTCGACAATATCTAATGGAGAGATGACCCTTGGCGAGAGGCAGGATGCGTTGGACGCAGTCCTACGGGACGCCACCATCAAGATAGCGCCCCCAAAGAGAGAATTTAGGAGGATGGGACGATTGGGAGGGCGGCGCCCTGCGCGGACCGACCTCCCAACGCCCGGGAGCAAAGATCAAAGTACTACCTTTGGCGAGTGGCGGGATGCGTTGGACGCAGTCTTACGAGACGCCCCCATCCGGAATGCGCCCCCCAAACGTCAGTATCAGCGTGTAGGCCGATCAGGTAAGCGTCGCTCGAAGCGATCGCTACCGCCGTCGCCTGTAAGTTAAGTCTCTAGTTAGAGCGACCAATAAGTCTCTGACTAAAGCGAGCTATAAGTCTTCGAGAGGAGCGATACAGAAATAAGTCTATTATCGAAGCAAGCGACAAGTCTTCGAGAGCAGCGATAAAGAAATAAGTATATTATCGAAGCAAACAACAAGTCTTCGAGAGAAGCGATAAAGAAATAAGTCTATTATCGAAGCAAACAACAAGTCTTCGAGAGGAGCGATAAAGAAATAAGTCTATTATCGAAGCAAACCACAAGTCTTCGAGAGGAGCGATAAAGAAATAAGTCTATTATCGAAGCAAACAACAAGTCTTCGAGAGGAGCGATAAAGAAATAAGTCTATTATCGAAGCAAACAACAAGTCTTCGAGAGAAGCGATAAAGAAATAAGTCTATTATCGAAGCAAACAACAAGTCTTCGAGAGGAGCGATAAAGAAATAAGTCTATTATCGAAGCAAACCACAAGTCTTCGAGAGGAGCGATAAAGAAATAAGTCTATTATCGAAGCAAACAACAAGTCTTCGAGAGGAGCGATAAAGAAATAAGTCTATTATCGAAGCAAACAACAAGTCTTTTCTCGAAGCGAAAAAGAAATAAGTCTTCGGGGAGAGCGAAACGAAGAAAGTGTTGCTAATTAGGGCATGGGGAAGTCCTTGACTTCCACGCTAAGCCCCTAATAGTGCGTGGGGAAGTTCGTAACTTTCACGCTAAGTCCTTGTTAGTATTCGGAGCTGCGAAATGAAGAGAGCGTTGCTAATTTAGGCGTGGGGAAGTTCGTAACTTTCACGCTAAGTCCTTGTTAGTATTCGGAGCTGTGAAATGAAGAGAGTGTTGCTAATCTAGGCGTGGGGAAGTTCGTAACTTTCACGCTAAGTCCTTATTAGTATTCGGAGCTGCGAAAAATAAGTCTCTTGATTGGGATTGATTTCAAATTCTTGTAGAATGTAATATATAGCTAGGAGTATTGAGCGTTAGATTAAATAGGTTTAAATGACCCTATGTAATTTAATGTTAAAGGTATTGTCAGGGGAGTCTCCCTAGCATATCATGGTACTATGCCGTATTTTCTAGTAAGCGGGAACGTGATTCGCGACGGGAAGTCGAACTCTACTTCTGTCCATGGGTCGTAAAGGGGAGCGTCTCCGTGAGCCCTCTTCCTTGCGGTTGTCCCTCGGCAGGAAAAGCAGAAGTCGTCCCATACAGCACTCACCGTCCTCAAAATAAAATTTTTAACTTCAGAATTATTACAATGTATAATTTTCTTTTATTAATTAGAATTTTAAGACCTGAATCTGGGCGAATATTAACTACAAAAAGTAAAAGAAAAACTTTGTGTGCATACGCAGATTTTGTGTATTTTATTTGAAGATCTTGGCATAAAAACATCAAATGTCCACTTTTTTCCATTTTCATTTTATTGCATTTCTATATTCCCTGTGTATGATTACACACAACTGTGCAAAGATATATTTTTAAAAAAAATCCTAAGTCCCTCAAATCTGCTCTCCAAAATATGCCACTTTTCTAAAAACAGCAATAGTCCAGGCAGTTTTGTGTAAAAACAGTAAAGGTCCAGTAGTTCTACACTTTTATCACCAGGCGGCGTTAATAATGTTAGTATACATTCCATACAATTTAGTGTCTGAGCTGTCAAATTATCCTTGATTTTTTTAATTATTGCTTTTAAAAACGTTTTCTTATGATTTTTTTAATATTTTATCATGGATATTACTAGCATAGACATCTGAAACGTCTCGAAAGAGAAAAATTAACAACACCAAGCAACGTTTTTGCCAAAACGGTGACTTTCATTATTGTTTAGTTGATAGTTCAGATCAGTTGAATAGGGTGGTATTGGATGCAATAAGGAAAATTCTAGGCCCTTTATTATAAAATCTAAAAATACCGGAAAAGAGATTTTTTTAATATCAAATATAGGTTCAAACTTTGGCATTTTTCGGTAAAAATTTGTAGGCTAGTTATAATGTACAGAATAGACCAGGATAGTAAGGGAGAAGTGCTTTGCGAACATTTCAGTTTCTCTCTGGGCTGTGGGATAGATTTAATGTAGTGAAGAAAAATCAAATGCAAGTCACGATTGCATTTAAAACAACACAATGGTGGATTAATTCCATTGAAAGGAGCTAAAAAAAATATATTATTAGTATTATGAGCTAAATATTTACAAAACCCAATAAATGCATCGTTTAATTTGCTGATAGTGAAGGTGTCAGACGAAGCTAATCGGTTTTCTTTTATCGTGTTAACTATCAATTCATGGTGGAAATCCATTGTGTTAATGATTTAATTTAATAAAACACATTTTTTTAGTACTTATTCCACTTTTAATAAATAAATCTGGATAGGTTTCGTCCGCCTTAGAGGGACATTTTCAACTGTTGAAAACAGTTGGCAGAAAAACAGAGGCGGACGAAACCGGTCCACATTTATTTATTTAAAGTGGAATAAGTAGATAATAAAAAAAGTATTTTATTAAATTAAATCAATAATAATAATATGAAGCTAATCATTATTAACCCGCACATAATTAAAACATTTTTTTAAATATTTAATTCTTGAGTTTTTACATACATTGAAATCGTTTGTTAATAGGTAAATAATATGTTCAAACCTTATTAAAAGTTGTATTATGATTAAAAAATAACAGAAATATATATTCTTTATTTTATTTAATAAAATTATAGTTTTAGTCATACTATTTACATTTCGATCTTTTCAATTTTGCAATAAAAACAACAAATGTCCATAAATTGTGTAAAAACAGCAAATGTCACACTCATTCTTTTTTAAATATCTATTTAACCAAAATAAATTTAATATATTTTTTACATTCATATAGTGCATATAAGGTTTCTCTATAATTCCTCCTTGTTCAATTAATAAAATTTTTCTTGACAACCAAGATATTATGTTTTTACCCTCTCCTGAAAAAAAAGTGTTTTGTGACATTTGCTGTTTTTATGCCAAGATCTTCATTTTGAATATGCTTTACTGTTGCTTTATCGCTTTGCATTTTTTCGGTGTCCTGAGGTGTTGCAATGGTGAATTGAGACTAGACATATATAGTTATGTCTTTATTAAGGGTGGGCATTTGACAGGAGCAGAAACGCCGACCTTCAGTTAGTGTTTGTGGCAGAGTATGGTTTAACGACATAACTATACAAATCTAGCCTTGTAGTCAATTCTACTTCTCAATAGCCTTGCGACAACCTCACGACACGGTTCAGACAGGATATATAAGTCCCATGGTTCTAAACTATGGAAGAATCAAGAATGAAATGGTCAAAAAGACCATGAACAGGTAACCACTAGCGTAATCGTTTAGTATTAGGAAGTAAAATGTATGTTGTTAACCTTTTCTTTGTAAATGTAATAAAATTTTACGTAAAAAATTTTCGCCTCCGAAAATCAAGAGTGCTCCAGTGTAATTGGAACGCTGTGACCACAGACCTCGAAATGTCACGTCGTGAAATATCAGCGCGATGTATTTTTTAATATAAATTTCCGGGAAATCTCCATTAAACTTAGGAAATAAGTTATGGGAGAGATTGTTTACGTAAAATTTAGCAAGTACATGCTTCAATAACTTTTATAGCAATAATGGAAGTGTATGAAAATTGGAAAAGAAAATTGAATATTTATAAATTTATATACTGTATAATTGTGAATAAAGAATTTTAATACTAATTTTATCAATACAAGATAGAAGCTAACTACCGTTATAAAAATACTGTAAACGCGTACCTATATTTATAGACGCGTAATTATAATTATAGATTTTGTTAATGCTATAACTTACTGACTATAATGAATATTGTAAAAGTAACAATTGGAAAAACTTAAGATTCTGGTATAGATGGGTTTCTACCCATAAACAATAATAAATCTTAATCGCATCTTGGGTAAATAAAAGAATTAAATACTGCAACTAAAAATACAAATTGACGTGTGACCTTGAACTTTAACTGAATTCTGTTCGACTAGAATTTACGGCCCAGCTGTGCTGGCTCGCAAGGTAAAAATAGATTCAAGGTTACATCCATATTACTATATAAAAGTCACTATGCAAGATTAAATAAGTTAGTAACTGCTCGTGTATAACATCTTGTTAGGATTAAGCAATTATATATTTAAGTTGAAATGTTAAGTATAATATTATAGTATTTTCTCGTAATAATATTCGTCCGAAAAGTAAATATCGAATGAGAAAGTTTCTGCGGCTCCAAACAGTTTTATTAAAACTTAGTAAAATTCTATTGGCCTAAAAAGGCCAAGAGTGGTGGAAAGGACGAGTACATGGGTGTCAACCTTTCATTTTGACATTTTAAATTTAAAGACTGCCATTCCCTTATTTAGTACCCGAATACTTATTCCGATACCTCGTTGGAAAGCTAGAAACTTTCCCCTATGTTTGAACACGAAAAATCATATAAAATCAACTATTTTGCTTACGTCATCCTAACTGCGCATTTAAGGGACATGTTCTAGAGGGTGCTTGAAACACCCCTATTGAGTCTTAATTTTGCGGAAATAAAGTAGAGTAAATTTAACCCGACCAAAGTAGAAGATATCTCTATTAGAAAGTTGCCAGGAACGGGAGATATACGTAAATTTATCCCGTGAGAGAAAGATATACATCTGCTATCCCTTACGGACTGTTTCCTGTTAAACCTCTATCCGGAGGGTATAAAAGGCGACCACTTTTCCCGTAAAATCATTAGTTTCAACACTCTTCACTGGCGATCTTCAACAAGCAGCAGTCCTCACTGCCAAGTTGTGAGACACGGTTCTCAGTACATTCGCGATTCATACGTACCAGTAAGTCCCCCTTCGGCGGGCAAAACGTGGCGCGAATAACACGTATCTGTCGGTAGTGACGTCGGCCGCTAAAACGTAGCACGAACACCACGTATCTGTCGATAGTGACGCGCTCGCGGAGTAATTTTATTTTTCATTACTCATCATACGAGGTGACGTAATCGGGATAAATTACGTGATCGGATTTGTTTTATAAAAACAAATTAATAAACTCAGTCTGTAATAATAAATTTTACAAATCTTTTCGGGATTACAAAATAAATTTTTGAAACTTTATTAAGTAAACATAATTATAAAACAAGTTTTGGTAAATAAATTTGTAAACATAAAAAACAAATTTTAGTAAATAAATTTGTAAACATTAAGCAAACCTTTTGTAAACAAGTTTGTAAACACAAATAAATATTTGTAAACATACTGTGAACATAAATAAACTTTATAAACAACAATAAAATAAATTCTATTCTTTTATAAACCTAATACTGTGTGACCAAAGAGTAAATTATATTTTCTTTCTTATGGGAAAATATTTCATGAATTAAAAATATCCAATGAATATCTGCGTATACATTCTCTGAATTAGGTGTGACTTTTTGGGAATTCGTGAAAGATTTCACAGAGATCCTATAGTGAACAAATAAATAGTTTACTGATACTTTAATGAGATTTAATTACGGGAACAATGACAGTTAACCTTATTGTGTGACCGTGAACTCTGGTACCTGGATAAATTCGGCACCACACCAGCTGAGAGTTTTATTCGGGAATTCAAAAGTTGTGATACTACAAAGGAGATCCACCTCTCCTAATTCATCACTAGTCTCCTCAGTGACGGCCCGGTAGCATTATTGAGCTAGCCGTGAGCCGGGTCATGTCACTATACTGATAGTTTTTTCACCAGTTTATAGCTCGCCGATTCGTTACTTCAAGACAAACTATCCTTAACTGCAACTGTCCAAAGTAGGTAATAGAATCGGCGATGTGATAAAGAAATTAAAAAACGATAAGGCAATGCAGAGGGGAGATTGGGATGAGAAGGTTCAGCAGGAAGACAAAGTCTGTGTAGTCAAGTGGGAAGATAATGAATCCGTGTTTTTACTTTCCGCCGAGGTCGGCAGTACTCCTGTTGGTACCTGCATATTGTGATGGGCGAAGGAAGTAAAGAGGAAGATCAATGTCACTCAGCCGGCCATTGTAAAGCACACTACAATATGTCCATGGGTGGCATTGATCTTTGCGATCGGATGATTGCTTATTATAGGACTGCGATGAAGACATGCAAATGGCCTGTGAGGGTTTTTAACCACTTTGTGGACTTGGCGGTGGTAAATTGTTGGTTGATGTATATGAAGAACTGCAAACCAGAAAATGTACCCCGAACGGAAATTATGGGACTGTTGTCGTTTCGAATCAGATTAGCAAAAGCTATGCTTCGATATGAAGGTCGGGTAGCCAACATTTTAACACCGCCAGCACGAGGTCGGCCAAGAAACATGTCGACATCGCAGGTAGACACAGAGCCACCAGCATGCAGGAGAAATGATGTCCCGCAACCGATCGATGAGGTGCATTTGGACAACGGTGGCCATCTTCCTCGCTTCTAGGATGACCATTCAACATTCGTGTGCTGATATCCTGGATGCAAGTCCCACACCAGGTATATTTGTATAAAATGCAATATATACCTGTGTACAATTTTTTGCTCTCAGCTGTATCACACGGTATAAGATGCAGTTTAAAGCAATTTTAAAGTATATATTTAGGGTTTTATTTCATAATTTCAAGTGTAGATATATTTATTATCTTATTTATAATGTTTTTGTATTGTTTTTATTGTATAATGTTCTAATAAAATTATCCATTCCTATGAACAAGTTGTTTTCTTAACCTTCCTTAAGTTTATAGAGTAGGTAATATTCATCTGCAGTGTGACCTGATATCCACATAATGTGCATATAGTATACTTTACTTGTTATAAAATAAAAAAACCTAAAATTATTTTTTTGTCAATATACTAATACTTCTGTTCCATAAAATCGAAGAAATATTTTTTTCGATGGCTGGTTCTTTCTCTGGTCTCGAGAGGTATGTTATGACGTTATTATTTGCGACCCGGTTTTCGCCTATCGGCATCTTCAAGCACTGTGTGCACTCACCAAAAGGTAAATAAACACTGACAATGAATACGTCTTTTAACTCTAACTTATATAACAAATCAATACAATAAAGTAGGTAACATTTCCATTACCTACCTATCTAGTCATAGGTCACAATAAAAAAATTATTAACATTTGGTGCTTGTTAAAAACCCTTTATATTATCATCAATAATAAATCGTAAAAACCTAATAGATCATTAGTAATTATAAACAATAAAAATACTACAAATTAACACGTGTAAAACGTCTATTCTGACTCATTACCAAGTTACCGACTAGACGGCGCTAATTCGGCTTTATCAGTCCAGGATCGCTCTTCACAGGCAGCACAAACATATTCGAATTTGACCGACATGTCTACCAACCTAAATTTTCGCCGTATTATGAATTGGATATAGGTAGCCCCCGATAAATGTTTAATGCATGCAATGCCTTCCTTATTAATTTGGATAATGAAAATAATGGAAACGTACTAAAGTGGTGACCGTTAAGAATAGACCTGCTGGAAAGATACTTCTACGTCAATAATTTATTAAAAAGGAGAGTTTCCGATTTTTCTTATTTGAAAGATGACGTCATAATGTCACGCCTTCGAATTGCTCCCATTTGGGGATGTCTCCTCTGGGGGCTAGAGAGGCCGTGTGTGTTTGTGTACACCGCTTTTATGGTGGGGGATTGCTTGCAGTGCCAAAGCGCGTCTCGCTGACAGCGGTATCAAAAAGCGCTTCTCGCTGAAAAGCGAGATCAAAAGCGAAAAAATTAAGGCCTCCAGAGAAAACATTACATTACTGTAAATATAATATACATCTCCCGTTCCGAAAGAATGATAAAAATGTAATAAATAGTAAAAGTATAAAACAAATAAAAATCGCCGTTTTACTCCATTCCGAGGTATTTATTTGTTCACTCCCAAGTCAAAATAACAGACGATGGCCAGCAACCAGCATACCGAGAGAAGAAAGAGAATGCATTTTCTACACTCTGAGGGGAGAGTGCAATATCTATATGGGTTACAATGATGCTCCTCATATAAATGTAGTTTCCTTGTGCGAAACGGTGCTACTTATTGTGAATGGGATAGTGTGAATAAAAACGATTAAAACTAAATAAGTTTCCAATTTTCTTTATTTATACCTGTCTACAATAATAATATAATACATATTGTCAATGAATAAAGGTTTTAACCAAGCTATCGTCATACTCAGCAGGTACCTTCCACTTGTCAAACGGCTAAAAATGTTGGGTTCATTCATTCAAAACAAAAACTTCCGTCGGCAGACATTTTATTTAAACAGAACCAATTCCAATCTCTTTGGGCATAACTATTATTACCATAACAAGGCTAACTCTTAATAATTAAGAGGAGCAGGCATAGAATATTAAATAACACCAATATTTTACAGGCATAAACGAAATTACGATGACAGTTGTACAATTGTTTGTATTTAGTGACGTCACACGTATTACTAGGTACCTATTCAATTTAGTATATGTGTTTATCTACCAGAGCATCTATTCTATACACAAGACTGGTATCGGCCGCTATCGGCAACTATCGAGGGAGGTTTTCATTTTTTTGTATTAAAGTATTAGCAGTTATTGTAACAATTACAAGAAATTAGTTGCAATTGTTACAACAAGTGCTATGTTTTAACAGCACCTCTCTGTGTTAAATTTTATAGTGCGATAGACAGTTTTACTGTTTAGACGGCTAACATATTGTAAATGTTACAATGCGTGCTAATACTTCAATAATATAAAAATGAAAAACTACCCTCGATAGCAATCTTGTGTACAGAATATATGTGCAAAGGCACCTAGCGCAAAAATACGAAGCACACATTAAAATTTTTATAAAAATCGATGTTTTTTTAAATAAATACAAAAAATATTAAAACTATGAATTAGTGAAAATCTCTTAAGTACTTATAGAAAACTTAATAAACTAAATTTTAATAATACCTAAATATTACCTACCTAATAATAAGATAGGGTTCTATGACAAATTCACATTTTATAATATCTTTTTACAATTGTAAGTTTACTTTTGACTCAAAATAAAAAAAAAAATTTCAATGTTTTCAGATACCTACATATTTATTAATAGGAGCAGTTGAAATTGTAAAATATCAAAAAAATGTATATCGCCTTATACCCTGCGAAACCAAACCATAACAGAATATACTTTGTCAAAAAATACTTATCTATCTATAAAATATCTAAAATTATGCCGTTTAATCATATAAAATAAGATACTTTATACATAGAATAATATTTTTATAGATTGGTTTAGGCAGGGCATGAAAATTAAAAAATATATTACCATGTGTGATATGAATTTCTAATTCAACGAAAATATATAAATCTGAATGAAAAAGTGTGCATCATATTGTCAGATCGCCTAAACAAAGCTACGAGCTAGCTAACAGTCCCACGATGGCCGCAGGTCCTAAGCATCGGCTTAGAGCGTCGTTGGTTTTAGGTTCAAATCCTGGGTCTGGCATGTACACATATTGTTTTTCAATCTGTAAAGGGTCTGGTATGGATTTGATAGGTTGTGCAAGTGGCTGACATCCGTTTCAGGTAAAAACAAAATCTGTTAGAGGCCCATGTGTTCCTAATAGGATCGGATATGGTTTAAAAAAAACAACAAGCTTACGGTAGTCGAGTTCGATACACTTCAATTTATGTCACTAAGACCTAACGTCCACCTACACAAATCAAAATATAGCAAAAAATAAACGAGATTTCTTAGAGCAAGTGGGTTTGAAGTAGGTATTCAAAAACTGTATTTAGCACAGAGGCAATACGTATTATTAACGTGACGTGTATAGATTTATTAAAAAACTTAAGAATACGCGCTCTTTGGGACCGGATAACGTCCCTACATTTTTTTTAAAGGGGTGTGTTGATTTTGTCAAAGGCCCACTTGCATATAATTTATTAGTGCCAGATACGACTAAGCCATAATACGAATTCAGTACGACACTAGCATCTGTAAGCTGTTCTGGCAACTACGATTTTGTTTTTTTATGAAAACAAAAAACGACTAACCAACATTCAAAATGGCAAACAGTGACAGTTGTGATTCGTCTTTGTCCGGTTATTTTGGTGATAATAATGAAGATGGTGGAGATTTTATACCAGAACCTTCAACATCGTCCTCGGAAGGTAATATTTTATATTCATTTTATCATTCAATTCTTTAAATTCTTTGATTTATTAATATTTTTTAGCTTTTATATCACCATGTTGGATAGTCACTTTTGCTTCTTACAACATTTTTTTTTAAATTTTGCAATGATGTTTAGTCATTTTAATGTTTTATTTCCAGGTTAACCCCAACCTGACAAGGCTATGAACTCCATTTTCATCATCTCGGAAAAGGTAAAGACGTCCTCACACTCATAAGAAAAATATAACAAAAGAAAAGATGGGTGGTGAAGCCCATACATCGACTTCAAAAAAAGGTGTTGAAGCGAAGCATTTTGAACCTAAAATCTGTGAATGCAAATTAAATTTCAATGAAAAGGTGCCTACAGACCTAAGGAAAAGTATTTTTGCAATCTTTTATTCAATTAGTTGGGAATTAAAATCGGTGTTTATAATGGGTCATGTTGAAATAATACAAAAGAAGAGACAATATACTACTACTGCAACAACATTGTTGTATGTAAAAAAAAATAGAGCCATTACTTGCAAGAGATAGAAAAATGTCCATTTAAAAAAACACATAGATCCTCGAAGACGATATAACCAACCGGAAGATTGCTGTTGACAGAGATAAGGTAAAATGGCTTAAAACATGATGGATAAGGCTCAAAAAAACATCCATGAAATCTTTAAATGAAAGCAACACTCCAAGAAGAATGAATCTTCACTGAAGTTAATTTAAAAAGAGGAAGAGGGAAGAAGCTGTTCTTACGAATGTTTACAACTTCCTGAATTGTATGCAACTGGGATTTGAAACTGAAAAGATATACTTCCATTTACATTACATACCTACTCCGCGATTCATCCCAACTCTTATAACAATTTAAATGGCAACAATGCAGTTCTGGATCATGGTTTAGAATGTAATACATAACGGGGAAGAAGAACAACAATTATAATAGCTGTGGGTTCTCAAAATTCTATCACCAAAAATAAACGTGTAAAAGTGACCAACAGAAGAAAACGAAGTAATATGTGAAATACCAAAAATGACTAACCCGTGACTAACCCACATTATTTCATTAAAATTTAAAATAAAAAATACTTCAAAAAAAGTTAGTGACTTTAATGTTTTATAACTTTAAGTTTCTGTAATTATTAAAAATAAAAATACATATAAAAATTGTGTGGTAATTACACATGTATTACAATAGATTGCGTTGTTGTATCATCAATGGAGATTTAAAAAACAAGTTCTACCTTTAACCCCTATTATCTCAAAATCACTTTAATGTGGGATAGCCCTCGATTGAGTTGTCGAATAGGACAGCGGCGTATTCCAGGTCGCATAGCTTCACCGTGGGGGTAACAGGAATGCCTCGGTCGGGTGGTATTGACTTCCGTAGTATGAAGTTAAAGAGAATGATGAAGAGAAACGGTGCGAGGACACAACCCTGTCTGTCTCCGGTCGTGACCCCAAAACATTCCGTGACAGTGTCTCCAATTCTGAAACAGCATTCGCTATTCTCGTGCAGGCTTTTGATTATGGCAATGATCTTGGGAGGGATCCCGTATGGTCCCAGTATCATCCAGAGGGAGGGGCGGTGCGGACTGTCGAAAGCCTTCTTATAATCCACAAAGCAGCAAGCTATCGGACTGTTCAGCTCATGGCTCTGCTGAAGAAGACATCGAAGGTTGTGAATTTGGTCTGCACACGCTCGACCAGGTAGAAACTCGGAATAATTGGGTGCCTTATTCTCATCAAGAGGATGTTTGCCAAAATCTTTCCCGGAACACTGAGTAGCGTAATGCCTCGGTAATTGTCGCAGCTTAGAAGGTCACCTTTTTTGTGAAGTGTGATGATTTTACCGTTCACCCAGTTCCTTGGATAGCGCACTTCTTCCCACACCTTTGTCATCAGATGAAACATAGGGTGCAGAATATCGCTCAGGCTGTACTTGAGGAATTCAGGATGAATCCCTTCTCCACCCGGTGCCTTTCCGTTCTTGAGCCTTTTCACAGCCGATTTTATCTCGGTGTGCGTGGGCGAGCAATCGAAAATGTCGGTCACTCGGGGAAAGTCCAAAAGTAAAGCTTCCGCAGATTTTATGTCATTAAATGTAATTTGAGATAACTATTTTGAATGGACTTTTTAGAACACACATCGCATTATTGTGGTTTTTCACCAGTATGTGTAATTTTATGTGTTTTTAAATGACTAATTTGCAGATTTTTTTTTAATCACACATCGCATTGCTGCAGTTTTTGTGTGCGTCATTTGATGTGATTTGAGTTGACTATTTGTGATAAACTTTTTAAAACACACATTGCATTGATGTGGTTTTTCACCAGTATGTGTCATTTTATGTTCTTTTAGTTTACTATTTGTGATGAAATTTTTAAAACACACATCGCATTGATGTGGTTTTTCACCAGTATGTAACATTTTATGAAATTTGAGATCACTATTTCGGATGAACTTTTTAGAACACACATCGCATTGATGTGGTTTTTCACCAGTATGTGTCATTTTATGTGTTTTGAGATTACAAATTCGCAGAAATTTTTTAAAACACACATCGCATTGATGTCGTTTTTCACCAGTATGTGTGATTTTATGTGTTATGAGTTGACTATTTGTGATGAACTTTTTAAAACACACATCGCATAGATATCGTTTTTCACCAGTATGTGTGATTTTATGTGATTTGAGATGACTTTTTGTGATAAAATTTTTAAAACACACATCGCATTGATGTGGTTTTTCACCAGTATGTGTCATTTTATGTAATTTGAGATCACTATTTTGGATGAACTTTTTAGAACACACATCGCATTGATGTGGTTTTTCACCAGTATGTGTCATTTTATGTGTTTTTAAATGAGAAATTCGTGGAAATTTTTTAAAACACACATCGCATTGATGTGGTTTTTCACCTGTATGTATCATTTTATGTTTTTTAAGATTACTACTTCCGATGAACTTTTTAGAACACACATCGCATTGATGTGGTTTTTCACCAGTATGTGTCATTTTATGTGTTTTTAAATGACAAATTCGTGGAAATTTTTTAAAACATACATCGCATTGATATGGTTTTTCACCAGTATGTGTCATTTTATGTAATTTAAGATCACTATTTTGGATGAACTTTTTAGAACACACATCGCATTGATGTGGTTTTTCACCAGTATGTGTCATTTTATGTGTTCTTAAATGACAAATTCGTGAAAATTTTTTAAAACACACGTCGCATTGATGTCGTTTTTCACCAGTATGTGTCATTTTATGTCTCTTGAGTACACTATTGTTGATGTATTTTTTTAAACATACATCGCATTGATGTCTTTTTTCACCAGTATGTGTCATGTTTAACTTAACATGCTGAGACTTCATGCATGAAACGTAGTGATGATTTAGATGTTTTACAGTTTCAAACACTCCACAACAGTTATTACAAATAAAGTTACGTGGAAAATATGTAACTCTTCTCAACTTAATTCGAACCTCCTTTGGCAAGTATAACTTCTGAAATTCATCTTTGATGTTCTGTTCATCGATGGTTATTTCCGAATGCTGCATCGTCATTTTTATGTTTTTATTGATTGCATGTGCTATTTTGTTGTAACTCGGGTCATTATTAACCGTATCTTTTTTAACGATATCCAATGCTTCACTGTTACGCAGTGCCAAACATTTCTGGGTAGAAATCTACAAAAAGAATAGGAATGTTAATATATTCAAAGCAATACTATTACAATCAATAAAATATACTTGTGTTCCAATATTCCCTAATATAGCACTGATACTATGACATTACATTTAGAAGAAAATAAATATCAATAAAAGAGTATTACATATATCTTAAAAAAAGAACAAGATGTGCATTAAACAGTAGAATTAGTGTGGACATTAAAAAAAAATAATAACAAGAAAGTCACTGAATGAGCTAAGCAGACCCTATTTTAGGAATGACAATATCTGAAGTGATTTGGTTGTACAAATTTATTGCCCTCTCAATTGGCATTACAAATGGAAAGTTAGTTTTGCACCTTTGCACAAACAACGGATGCTTTCGATTCATTAGATAATTATCAGAAACAAACAAACAAATACCACCAAGAAGTGCAGAGTTTTCATTTACGTCGCGTATAATTCGGAACCTAAATAAAGATACTTTGTAAACTTTCAGTTACAGTATGTGAGCATACCTAATGATTAGTCTACCTAACCCGGCAAATCTTCATGAACAGAACCACGCTGGAACAACGCTAATAAATTATCCAAATTTACTTAGAAAACTGTTGTCGATTTACGCAACTTATACTCCATTTTAGAGCAAAATTGCGTTTAGCGATGAGGCTCATTTTTGCACGGGTTTGTTCATAAGGAAAATTGCCCGCAAGAAAAAAGACCACTTTAAAAGACTTCCTAGATCCATAAAAATGCACCGTGTGGTGCGGCTTACACGCTGGTGGCATCGTTCAAATTTATTCAAAAATTGGGCCAAAGCTCAAGGTTACGTCAATGGATACCCTTATCGAACTATGATTAATATTTTGTTGTAACTTTTACGGATTTATTTGAAAGAACAGTGATTTATTTACAACAGGATGGACAAGCGTAAAAGGTTGTGCGAATTGATATCTCTACCTGTGAAGCTTTGTGAAGTCACTGGTATATGCCGATAAACCAGCAGCATTAAACGCATTAGAACCCAACATTTTCCGAACTATACGACCAGCAGTGCTTTAATAAAAATAGTCCGAATTGGGCGCACAGAATTTGACTTCGGCCCATCGGACTTTAAAAACACCGCCTTTTTTTTTTAAACATACCTGGTCTAATGGCTTGTAATGTAGATTAGAGCAGCCAGGTTGAGTTAGTTTATCATTGATTTGGTGAATTGCATTCTCAACTAATTCTTCTTTGATGATGGCTGCCTCATCATTATTCTCATATTTAATATTCATCAGACAGTTTTCACGCTTCTGAAATAACATTATAAATAGTAAGTAACAGTATCATCATTACGATAAGCAAGAGAAGATCTCCCAGAGCTTTTTCTTCAATAATTGGTCGCCAATGTTTGACTTAATTTGGCACGTGAATGTATAATCACCGAACGACATTCTAATGTTGTGAGCGATCCGACAAAATAGTGCACACTCTTTCGGTTATACTTATTTGTTTGAGTTTGTTTAGGAGTACATTTTACAGATGACTTTAAAGTTCATTAAGCCTTGCCTATACCAAACCATGACTAATAAATATTCTTCGATCTATAAAATATCCAAAGATCTGTATGATTTAATAACATGAATTTTCTAGATAGACGAATAATTTGGACTATTATTTATTATGGCTTGACTTCACGGGGTTTTGTTGAATTTTAAAAACTAATCAGTAAATTATGGTCACCTTAATCTAATGAAAACAAATATGTATAACTGACAAAGTTTTGCGTGTACTATTTATGTTGCATATTAGCAGCCTATGTACACCCTTCGCCACTGGATGATACCTATTATGTATTACAAATATGCATAGTAGTATATCAATCATATACGTATCAGATGACAACATATAATACATTATAAACCGAACAACAATAATCAAATGAGTATGTATGAATTAGGAAACTCAGAAATTATGGGAACTGAAATACACAACGGGTAAGGCGATAGCAGGTAACCGACTCGAGTAAGGATGAATCCGGGTTAAACTTACACACGTGTCTAGAATACGTTTAACGTCGAATACTGAAAACTGCTCTCGGTTTAGGCATTTACGCTCATATAAAGTTGGTGTATTAAGCCCATATTCCATTGGCAGATTGCGTCTGTCCCGATCGTCTGCCACGACTGTCAAACTCTATTCTCTATGGTTTTCAAGAATCGTGAGCGATCGGGACGAAAGTGGAAAATTTTCTATTATCCGTCGTGCGATCCATTCATTATCAAGCGAAGATTGGCGAAAGCGTACGAAAATAGCCGAATATGCGCCTGCTCGCGAGTCATGCAAACGGTCGTTCATTACATTCTACTGGTCGATTTCAACTGAACAACTACAAGATGGCGAAAACTCAAAAAATATATATGGAGTATCACCGAGGACACAGTCCTCGTCGAATTAATACACGCCAAAGATATAGTGTGGAACGTAAAAAAACCCGCCATATTCAATGGCGATCACGCTGTTCTTCAGTTAGCCAACTTTTGACTTAGTGTTTTCGTTAACGGCGAGTCCTGACCGCCTGAGCCAGTTGAAATATAGCCATACTCGCTACAATAAATTAGTCTTTGGATTATTCGATTTCGATATTCGAATTACTCAATTGGTTTGGAGATTCAAGCTCGCCCAGTTATTCATGATGTAAATTAACAATAAGTAAGTATACAAACTTTCTACAAATGTCAAACGGCCGCGTAAATTTTAACAGATCTGATGCTCGCTAGGTTTGACAGCTGACGGCTCAGTTTTTTTGACGTAAAATTGCGCGGGAATGCGTTCAGTGTAGCCAGCAATCTAAGAAATATTTAGTTTTCACTCAACCTATATTTTTAATAATAGCAACACTATTATTATTTTAAACCAATCAAATCAAGGACCAACGAGGTTGAATCGTTGCGTGTAATTGCAAATAGCTGGCGACGACGGTCGGCGTCGATCGTTGGATCGGGTTGGGTCTGTGCGTCTGCCAATGTAATTAAGCCATTACACAAACTATTGCACGTGCATAATGCGTGCTTCATTTTCGTAGGACACTTACACATTCAAAAGCCTGCTTCACCATGCGGCGTATTGAATATAGCCTATTGGTATTTTATTTATTTTGTGTTCTGTGGTATGAATATATATGTTAGGTACCTGTGAATCACTGGTAAACGTTAATGCATCAAACTTTTCATATAAGTGACTGCTTTTGTCGAAGGCTTGTGCGCATGGAAAAGCCACTTCATCGAAAGTCAGCGACGCATCGTGCATACGCTTATGGTACTTCAAAATGTGCGCCGAAGAAAAAAAATTACAACACACGTTGCAAACAAAATTTCTATCGAAAAATGAAGCTCTGTGTAACCTCAGACGGACTTGTTTCGCAGAAGCAATCGCTATTTCCTTTTTGATGGCCATTTCTTGCACTTCAATTTCACCAAACGACCGTGCAAATTGTCTCTCAAAGATGTAAGGAGCAATCATACAATCCATGTCGCGGTTTACGAGCGAGGTCTGTTAAGAAATAAAATACAAAAATAAATCAATCAAAACATTTATACTAACAATATAAAAAAATCAACCAACATAAAGAATGCAAAGTTTCTGGACTATACCAACAAGGGCAATTTTTAAACGAAGCAGTATCGAAGTCATTGTATGCGAAAGTGATTAGAATTTATGAGAAATTTAATTTCTAATTAGATTTTGACAAATGCGTCTGAAAGTGGCGGAAGATTTTGAGCTTCATAAGCTTCGACGGTTGACGCGCTAATTTTACATATTACCGTTGGAAGTGTTGTTTTGTATTTAAATTCTCAATTAAGTATTTATCGTGTTTCGTTATACAAAAACATACATATTTTATTAATATTAGGGTTGTAAAAAAAATCGGAAGTTCGGAAATTCTCGTAGGTACCTACTGAATATTGAAATTACACTATTATGAGGTAAATATTGAAGTAAGTAGCTTCTTTAAGGATTAATTATCTACGTACAACAATCAATCGTTTTAAGAGTTCAGCGATAACTAATAAGTACTGATTAAATAATATGATAATGACATTACCACAATTTAGGTTATTTTACATGTAGGTACCCAAAATGGAAGTGATTCACGCTGAAATTTTGTTGTTAAGATTTGTAACCGGACGGGTCCATTCAAAATGACAGACAAGGCGCTTGTGAAACGATTCCGGTTATCGAAACCATTTGCAGATATATTCATTTCCAGGTTGGAAAATCTAATGTCAACCCCAACTAGCTGTCATGTGAGCATAGACAAAAATATAATGCAAGCTCTTACGCGACCATAAATGTCCATTCGGTTTTTTTGTTGCATTATTGGACACCGTTCGAAGCACTATGCCTCCTTTGAAGATACTGTTGCGTTTTGCTTCTTGTTTGCGTACCGCTTCGTTCATTCATTACATAGCTTATAATAAATATCTTTAGAATCATCTTCAAATGTGTTAATCTTGCCGATTTTCTGAATAATAAAATGCCTAATTCTTTTTTTTTAATTTTAAATTTGGGATCACAGAGATTATCAATATAATTTTTTATAGTAAATATTTTACTAAAATTATCTCGTCATAAATTATACTAATGGTTGTATGAATGCCATTAAAAATTAATAAATGTTAAAAATCTTAACACCACTGCACATTCATGTACTGAAATATCACTATATTCTAAAACATTAGAGCGGGAGGTTTAAAAGAATACTATTTTATGTAATAAAAATACTTTATGCAGTCATCAAATGTTTAAAATAAATATAAAAGATAATAAGGCTTCAAAACTATATAAATAGATTATCTACAACATTTAAGGAATGTCCATGATCATGGTTTGAAAATGCAATAAAAACTCAATTTTGACCTACGCTGAGCATGTGGGCCGTTAAGCCGGATCTAGGAAGATTTGGCACCGGGACAACTGGACGCCACGGAATTCGAAAATAAATAGACATTAGGTACTTATAGGTACTTACAAATATGTAATATTATTATTTATATTTAAATGATTATATTATGATTTAATAGTTGGTGAGAATGTTAATATGCAGACGTAATTAATTGTGCATATGTTTAAGTTGCAACGAAAAAAGAGTTTTTTATTTTAACTAAGTAGTAGATAGAAACTGATAACAATACCTCGTCTACATTCTGTAGACGTGTCTACTACAGTGCGGCGTCCAATTTTCCGGAGTCCAGTTGTCCCATT
Organism: Rhyacophila brunnea; assembly: GCF_057557595.1. Classification (NCBI taxonomy): domain Eukaryota; kingdom Metazoa; phylum Arthropoda; class Insecta; order Trichoptera; family Rhyacophilidae; genus Rhyacophila; species Rhyacophila brunnea. The sequence goes on from NW_028232785.1 coordinate 33,294,684, forward strand.
CCCCTTAAGCCCGGTTCGGATGAGCCGAGTAGTTTAGTCCAGTGGCGAATAATTTAGTAACTAAACGTGTACGAACAGACAAATTGAGTCGAGTACGTTAGTAAAATCATTTACTCGAGTCAGTGTAATTTCTCGGTCGAGTAGCGACCCCACCACCTCACTAAAAACCAAACAGGTGATGATATCGAATCGAACTCTATGCATAGAAAATTTGGGTGGAATCATGGAACAATACGACCAAAATCGGTTTATTGTTGGCATACGGTTACTAATTGATAATAGGTAACGGTTACTACCCTAAAATATACCTACCTAATTCTACTGAACTTTTACTGTGTACATGTCTAAAGATTAATATGAACATCTCACGATATATAAATGCAGAAGAATCTCAATTTTCCTTAATCATAAAAATATTATAATGTTCATCGGTAACGCGATATTATGTTGAGAAAATGACATAGGTATGGAATATAATAAACTACTATCATTTTTAGGTTAGGTCCTACCTGGAAAGTTATTACTTTGACAGATCGTGAGAAAATGTTTGACGTTTCAGACCAAACCACTTGTGACGGTCAGAAAATGATTAGAAGTTTACTGGTATGCAATCGCAATGCGCCAGTTTTGACCTGTCAAACCGTTAACTGGAAGGCCTAAATTTATGTTGTCATGCAGCATGTTTGATAATTTAGTAAAATTTGAGGCTTACATTATTAATTTGTTACAAAAAGTTTTGAAAATAGAATTATTGGTTTATTCTCACCCCATTTCACGTAGATATTGCTTCCATTTATGGTATTTTATGGCTGCAAGTAGTTTTTTTTTATAGACAATAGGTTTACCTTGTATTACCTACATAAAAAGGACTCACGGGCGACTAATTTTATTCACTAAATGTTTTTACATAATCGCATTAATTATTGCTTAACATTCGAATGATTGTGATGTATAAATCACCATATATAAATATACTTGGGCATTTTCGCCAAAGTTTGTACATGTTTGAAATTTGGGTAATATTATTTTTTCACTCAAATTAACCATTTTTATATAGCTAGCAGATTCCTTGTTCTATTGCTGAATTGGTGATAGCAATTTTTCAGCAAAATATTGATTAATACAATATTTATATCATTTTTTTTATGACATTGGGCATAATAAGTTTCCGTTCCGTGACGACGAAACTAAGCTTATAAAACATGAATGAGACACTTTTTATCACTTAAAAGAGCTCTATTAGATTAAAAAAACCATACACTTAAAAATAAAAGTACAAATAGTCAAAAAATATTATTGAATTTTAATTATTGGGCACATTTTGTTCCACTCCGTTACCCTATGTCTATAATGGCAGAGCATTTTTCCTTTAGTATTTGAAAAAACCAATCAATGTTCGTTCTGCTATTTTTTTAAAGACAGTAATCACTTTTACTAAATTTTATTGGAAAAATATATATGTTTCGTTATTTAATAATCAAATGAAAAATAGTTAACGTTCAACTTTTTTGGGGACATTTTCGGAATGGAACGAAATGGTAACGGAGTGTAATTTGTAAAGCTAAAGTTACATGTTACCATAAAAACAAATTTTTGTTTTATGAAATTTATTTGAATTTTTTGATAGTCAGATATATATTATTCAACGTGCGTCACAATAACAAAACAAATCAAACTTAATCACTAAAATAGACATATTTTATAATAAATTTCACAATACTAGTAAAATAAGGTAGGTAATAATTTTGACACACTATACATTACCATAACTTTTATTTGGCATTTATATTATTTGTAACTCAGATAAAAAATACTTTAAAGCAAATTAACAATATATGAAAAAAAAAAAATCAGCAAGGGATTCGGACGCGAGTTTCTAGCGCGGCACGGAGTATATAACTTTTACGAAAATAATTACAGTCGAACTCGGTTATTACGATCTTGGACATAGCGAGATCTCGGATGTAATAAGGAAACATTTGTTGACATTTGGTTTATGATTTTCGCCATACATTTAATTTATTCACTGTTATAACGAGCAACTTATCGGATATACCGAGCTAAAATACTGTTAATGTGTCGATCGTTTTAAAACATTTCGACCCTAAGCAATAAAATCCGATTGGACAGGATGCCGCCGGGGTCGGATTACGTTTATGACACTAGTAAAGTGTCTAAGTACCTACCTTATTGGTGTTTCGCCGACAATAATAAAAAAAGTATCCATGCATATGGTTGAAAAATCCAAGGTTTGTGAAGTTCGTAGGTACCTACCAGAGTTCATTACAATAAACAACTTATTTTGTAGTTTATGAATGCCATGCTCGTTTCGGGGATTTTTACGATGGTTTCCAAATTTTTTATTTTCGACTTTTTGTGTAATGTGACATGCTCATTTAAAAATACCTATTCTCTGATATAACGAGTAACGCTTATAACAAGCAAATTCAGTCGGTCCCATCTTCCTCGTAATAACCAAGTTCGACTGTAGGTTGTCTTGAAATTTACTTCAATTTTAATTTCAATTTTCAATTTTAATTTATTTTACATATTGTGGACATTACAAATTATAAGTTCAAGCCGTTCACAACATGACATTTAGAAACAAATAAATATTATTAAAAAAGTATTATGTAATATTGTAATTATGCAATATTAAGTTATTCTATAGTATAAATGTGTAAATACAAAAAATATGAAGTATATAGGTACAAGGAAGTACACCGGATGAGTTAAGCAGACCCTATTTTAAGAATTTATAAAATAACGTCCACCTATACTCATTCTCACGTAGATGGAATATATCAACATCCGAAGCAATTTGGTTGAACAGAGTTATTGCTCTACCAATTGGCATCACCAATGGCAGGTTAGTTCTGCTCCTCGGGAGAACAAACAACTGATGCTCCCGATTTCTAAGATAGTTATCAGGGACACACAAGTCAATATTACCAAGAATGGCAGAGTTCTCATTCACACCACGTATTAGTCGAAAAAAATACGTGGCCAAATATTGATATCTTCTAGCACTTAAACTACAGTATGTTAGCATACCTAAGAGAAAGTCAGTTGGATAAAGCCACGGATAGTATCCATATAACCTCAAATAAAGGAGTCTCAAAAATTTCTTTTGAACTCGCTCCACCATAAGGTCATATTTCAACTGATGCGGGGCCCAAACAATCGACCCACTCTCAAGCCGGCTTCTTACTAAGGAATTATAAAGAATTTTTAATACAGTAACATCCGAAAAGACCCGGGAAGTACGCAAGACGAAGCCCAACATTCGTAGCGCCTTTACATGTATTCATCAACATAAAATGTAGCTATACAGGTTGATTGTAATCAAGACGTACTTTTCTGACATTTCGCGAATACCTACAGTTCCAGATATTAAATCTAATAGGGTACACATTTCTGTTGAACGTGACAAAAAAATACTTTTCATACATTTTTATAAATTTCTATGCCTAAAATGTATGGAGAAGTTTTAAAATTTTGGTGGCGTATAACAGAAAGAGTATGACAGAGCTAGTGCTTGTCTCGCAATTATTTCAGTCTGGTGTTTTTTCTTTTCCTTCTGTTGTTTTTGTATCTCTCCATACTTTTATCTGCGCTAGTTTTGCGTATTCAGACATATCACATACTTTTTTAATCTTTATTATATAGTCAGGTTATTTTCTATATTTTTTAATGAAAATATTTTTGTTTTTCATACGAACAGACAAAATAAAACTTTTTATAATCTATGAAGAACTAAACACACAATGTAAACCCAACTTTATGCATTCCATTTCGTTACTTTTACATTCCACATATATGTTACCACCAATATAGTTTCGGAGTGGAAGTAACGGATTCTGTTTCAGAAGTGGTTGAAGCCAAAATTTAGCTTAGTTTTATTGTTAAACCTGCGATATGTTTTATTATATCTGTGGTATGAAAGATAAGCTCCATATGTATAGTATGTGAAATGGAAATATGTGATTTCTTACCTTACAAATCGTGGTAACAGTAGTGGAACTTCTTAAATGACCAACCCAGAAAGCAACCTGTTCCGATAGCGATACCGACACACACCAACAATTTAAATTGTAAATGGCGATCAGTGTTATACAAAAGTGTTGCTACATTAAAAAAATACATATTTATAGTGGAAATTTTTCGCCTTCATGCTAAAATCATGGTAACGGAATGTGGAATTCCACTTTTTCAAATATCCTGGAACACACTTTAAACGTGATTTTTTTCAATATTGGTCAAAATTTACGGAAAAACTGTATATTTTCCAAAAATATATAATGTAAGCTGTTGAAGACACTATGAATTTAATTTTACACACTCAAAATTAATGACGAAATCAGACTTTGTTTATTTGAATTTAGGAGTGGGACATGGTAAAAACACACAACCTTTCGATCTAAATAATCAATTAAAAATATATACAGGTCAGACAGTTGTATTTAACTGATCGAATAAAGTAAATTAATAAATTTGCATGTTAAAAATACATAACTTTCTAATATTCTATAATATAATAACTATGAAAAAATCAATCAAAGTCATGGGACATGCCAAAAATGCAATGTACAAACTTTGGCGAAAATGCCCACTTACAAGATTTAACAAAAGATTTATATAGGTACCTACTCAATACTGTCTGAAAATATCTGTTTTAGCTATCGCCGATAACTCGAATCTACCAAGAAATCAATAAATGAAACAAGTTTGACCGAATTATAATATAATAGTTTCTTATGAAGTTTCAAAGATGCATTACAAATTTAAGCCTTCAATGTAAGACGGCATCAAGAGAAGAAAAAGGCACATATACCTACGTACAATTGAACGTACCTGATGCATTGGCCCGTAATCTGAATTCGAACAACCTGGTTGAGTGCATTCATCATCATAATATAATGAGTGTGATATATCTTCAATGATCTCGCGCTTGACGACAGCTGGTTGATTATCGGATGTTTTATCAGAGAGGTCCGCCATAAGGTACTGAAAAAAGCATTATTATATTTTCTAAACACTGTAAAACCAATTTCAGTTCATGTAACGTCCATACAACGATGTATAACAATTATATTTAACATGAATTGGTAGATAACCTAAACTATATCGCATGTATGTATTATAGTTGTCAAATTGTATAAACAGGTAATTTTTTTGAAACAAAGTTAAATATCACCTTATGTTCCTACATATTGGTAAAGAGGCCACAGTTTATAATAATAATTAAAACAATCATTGTTATTCTCAATCTAAAGTGATTGTAAAGAAATTTAGTTTCCAAAAACTAACCTCGAAATTGCAACTTGAAACGTCCGCATTCTCTTGCGTTACATGAAAGCGAGGGTCCGGGTTGTTTGGACGGCTAGGCATCATGTCAAACAAAGACTTGCCTTCTGTATCGGAGTGTCCTCCATCACATTCTTGCTTTACATCCATGTTAAGGGCCCGCTGAAGAGCCCGCCGTTCAAATATAATTTAGTATAAAAAGGACCTCGGCGTCGTAACAACGTCAATTTAAATCGATCTTTTCGCAAAAATCACTAATCATCGGAGATTTTATTTCAAGAAATATTATTATTATTACTGATAATTTCTGCCGCGCGGAGAATTATTATTATTTTATGAACACCTGCGACACGAAGCCGATCAGAAAACAGGGCTGTCAAAATAATATTAAGCATTCATATTTTTAAAATGTTAATTTCATCATGGTTTTTAATCAAACCTGTGCAAGTACGTACTGATAACTTGGGTGGATTTTGTAGCAAACATACTATTGATATATATACGGGTATATTATTATTATAACCCAATTCAAATTGAACATAGGTTGATACTCAAATACTATTATAGTATGTTTATGATTTCGAGAAAATAATACGATGGTATAATTAATCCATATCAATTATTTGAAAACATTACATTCGCACTTTGCACAAAATTACAAACACATTCGAAGTTTGCCGCACACGTACAGACCACGTGATATTTGTTTACGCAAAATCGTCGCTTTTCAAAATGGCGAATTTGATTACCAGATTTTACTGCGATGAATCAGTATGTTCCTTTTTGTCTTTTTTTATTCGTAGGTTTGTTTACTATGTACACCGAGAAATTTCCATTTATAAACTCGGAAACGATTTTTACAGAAGAGTTTTGGAATATAATGCAACCAAAACTGGAAAAAATTCTATCATGGGTGTTGACTTCCTGAATTAGCTAACCCCAGGTCCATGCCACTACGTGAACCACAGTGGATATTAAGCCATTTCCACACTGGCAACAAGTTGCTGGCAACCTCATTAAATTTTACGATACTTACCATAATTGCTTAAGAAATTTTACAATAATTATCGTAAAATCTAACAAGGTTGCCAGCAAATTAACTTGTTGCCAGTGTGGACCCGGCATTAGATGCACAAAACTTAAATAATATATATTATAAATAAAAATTTAAAATTATAAATATATATTATGATTTATGTCTTCGACAGCCCTGATGAAATAAATGTGAAATATGAGTCGGATCAGTCACAGAGCAAATTTATTAACACAAACAACTTTGACACGACCTTTTTATATTAACTAGTAGACCAGATATTATGGACCACATGTTAAAAAATCATATATTTTCAATTCTCAAGGCCATTTCTGTAGAACGTCCTCTTAAGTGTAAATATGGCAGGAACAACGTGACAGACAGGATACATCAGGGTAATGCTAGAAAAGTGTTGCCACAAGTGTTTTGTTGTCAGTGCTGCCATATTTTCAAAGTGGAATTATAGTACCGAGCCTCCAAAATTATAGTATTTCGGCAAAAAATATAGTACGCGTTGAATGACTGCATTTTCCAAAAAATACGCGTAAAGTAATTAACGTCACCTTTTTTTTAGACAAAAATTCAAATGTAAAGTAATTAACGTCTCGTTTTTTTAGACAAAAATTCAACTGTAAGGTGATTAACGTCTCGTTTTTTAGACAAAAATTGAAATATAAGGTGATAACCGTCTCGTTTTTTTGCAAAATATTCAGATGTAAAGTGATTACCGTCTTCTTTCTTTTAGACAAAAATTCAAATAGAAGGTGAAAAACGTCTTGTTTTTTAGACAAAAGATTAAAAGTTAGTTATTTAAGTTCTCCCAAACAACTATTTTTATCTATTTTTCCGAATTTTTAAAATTATAGTATTTTGGGCGTACTATACCTGTTTTATATCGTACATAGTACGCGGGCCAAAATTATATTACAAATACTATAATTATAGTACGGTTGGCATCACTGTTTGTTGTCTAAACAAAACATGGCACGAAAATGATCGTCTGCATTTCCTCAATCATAACGAGATTAGCGCATCTCGGCATTCAAATGGCAAAAGGGCCCATTTTTCCTATTTTCAAGTTTTCTTCTACAAACGTTGTTAAACACAATATTAATCTTCAATGTGGTAAAATAAGATATCTGTCAGTGTAATACAAACCAAATGCCACCCGTATTTTGAGGCAGGCACACGGACATTGGGTATGATTTGCACCAAGCACGGATAGACAGCGTTACCTTACTTTGAAAAGGTTCTAACTGACATTTTGGCCTAAAATGACTTTTTGGTATGAAAAGGTTCCATTAGCCATATTCTATCATATACATTCATTTCAGAGACATCTATTGTCAAATATGGGAATTAGCAGTATTCCGGAGTTCTATCTACACGTTTTTTTTTCATAAATATATTTTACAAAGTTCTAAAATACTATGGAACTATTTAGTATTGACTGACAATAAAAACACACACAGCAATTTTATTTGAAAAGGTTGTATCGTCCGGTTGAACTTTCTTCACTCTATGATTAGTATGTGTTTGACAGTTCTCTATCGATGGTCATAGTTGAAAGTCGTTTTACGTTCGTTCAATCAATCAAGAGTTTATTATAATTCTGTTGTATAATAACTACGTACCTACTTATAAGTAATAAGAGTTGTAATAAGTAATAATAATATTGTGGAACAATTCTGTGTATTCTGCCACTACAAAAAATACGAATAAAAGAGACGATGGAATTTTCAAATGGACTAGTTTCTTTGCCATGCTCTTATGAATCAAATAGTAATAATGGTTCTAATGATTGCATCCTCGACATTACACCGGATAATAAAAACAGGTGCGTAAATTAAATGAACATATATATAATTCATTACTTTTAAAGTCTAAATTAATGAGATAAATGAAACATAACCTCTAAACATTGTTTTCGAAATTGTGCTCGCAAACGTCATGTTTTGTTTCTAGAGTAAGTACTAGTAGGTACTATTTATTGTTCATAAAAATCGATGCGGCCTTGTAATCCAGTGCATAAGGTGCTGGATATTCATCTGGAGGCTCCGGGTTCGATTCCCGCTGAGGTCACAATATAATTATGTAATTTTCTCAAAGCCTGGATGTTTGTATTTGTTTCTATTCTATTACTAGCTACTGTTTCATTACACTACATTGGGCCTCATGGTCTGTTTAGTGTTAAAAAAAATACAATATGATATGTATATATATATATATATATATTTTCTAAAAATTTTGAATCTTATGTTAATTAAGCTATTACTTCCATTATATATTAAGTATTTCTTCATTGAAATACATTTTACCAGTAAAGTTAAGATGAATTTGACAACATTATTTTATATTTGTTTTAGATTCGATGTAACTAATAATGACACACCACATCCAGAGGCCTTGTCTCCAGACACTCCAATTATTATAATTGAAGAAATCATCATACTGCCATCAGGTTCTTCTGAATTGCCGTTGATCTCAGATACTGATCGTATTCAAACTACATCACCTATACCTGGACAAATAGGTGCTGAAGAAAACATGACTCCGAAAAAGAAATGCCGTAAACGAGTGGCTTATTCCAGTAAATGGCACTGCAATGTTGCAAAAAAAAATTGTCAGGCTGGGGAAGCCTACAAAAATACCCGCGGAAAACTTATCCCTAAAAAAAATTTAATAACCGTTAAAAACTGCATTGAATCGTGTTTATTTAAATGTAGTAAAAATATTACAGCTGAAGAAAGAACACAATTATTCAATTCGTTTTACTCATTAAATGCTAATGAGAAAAAGCACTTCTATTTGAACACAACAAAACGAACATTAACGAAACGTGTTAGTAGAGATGACTCTGGAGAAAAATCTCGTCGACAATATTCTTTTGAATATTTTTTCATAGTTAAGACAGAGCAAATCAGAGTCTGTAAATCATTTTATTTAAGCACGCTTTCAATATCTCAAAAGCCAATTTATACCGTTCATCTTCAAAAAAGCTTGTCAAATACTCCGAAACTTGATGGAAGGGGTTTATCGGATAAAAGTATCCATAAACTACCAGAGGAACAAAAAATAAAAGTTCGTGAACATATAAACTCCTACCCTCGTGTAGAATCACACTACTGCCGAGCGACAACGACTAAAAAATACCTGGAGTCAAATCTAAATATAGCAAAGATGTACGAGATGTACAAAAGCCTCGCTATCACTGACAATTTTAATCCAGTTAAGGAGTCTATGTATCGAAAAATGTTTCTCACAGAGTTTAATTTAGATTTTCATAAAAGAAAATCTGATCGTTGCGATCTCTGCGAGAAATTCGATGTAGCCAAGAAACAATCTCTTGTGACGGAAGAGTTGCAATTGTCCTACGACCATCATATAACTGTGAAAAATGCCATGAGAAGTGAACGAAAACGAGATAAAGAAGGAAATGTTCCAGTACTTACTTTGTTTTGACTTGCAAAATGTCATTACTTGTCCCCGAGCAGAAATAAGTTCCTTCTTTTATAGAAGAAAACTGAACGTATACAATTTAACTGCGCATCTCTCAACAACCAAGACGGTGTATTGTGCCGTGTGGTCTGAAGGAACTTCTGGCAGGGCAGGTAATGATATTGCAAGTGCATTTACGAAAATACTGGAACGCGTTTGTGAAGAAAATGACATTACAGATCTAATTACCTGGAGCGATTCTTGTGTGCCTCAAAATCGCAATTCTATCATTGCAAATGCAGTGATGGATTTTCTTATAGAACATACAGAGGTAAACAGCGTGGAGATGAAATACTCTGTTCCGGGGCATTCTTGCATACAGGAGGTGGATTCAGCTCATAGTGCCATTGAAAAAGCTTTAAGTAAAACAGAAATATTCTCCCCGGTGTCTTTACTTAAAGTTTTGAAAACCATAAATAAAAAAAAGCCTTACCGGGTGATACAAATGCTTCCAAATGATTTCAAAGAGTTCTCCACAAGTGCGAAATTATTTAATTATAAACAAATACCATTTTTAAAAATAGCAAATATAAAGTTCACTCAATGCCTTCCTGAAATTGAATACAAGCTCTCTCACAAAGATAAAGAGAGTGTAAATATAGTTAATATTAAACGATTAGAAAAGCCTCGTCAAGGTAAGTTACCACCAACCTCACCAGCAGTGATCAGGCCGAAAGTTGTGACCAAAAAAACAGATATATCTGATGAGAAAATATCAGATATAAAAGCTATGTTTCCTTTCATGCCGTTAGTTGATAGAAGTTATTATTGTGCTTTATTAAAAATTAATCCTTAAAATACTGAGTTTTTTAAATGGATTATTTCATTATTATGTATAAATTTAAATTGTTATAATATAATGTATATAACAATTAATAGTGTAATTACTGAATTAAGATTAAATAATAATTTGTATCTGAAAGGTGTTCTAACGTTAAGAAAAATGTAAAAATGATACTATATTAAAATAATACCATAACTCTGTTTGTTAGAATATATTGATTTTTTTTAATTACCGTGTTTTTTATGAAAAATAAATAATTGTTTAATAATACCATCTAAATAAATCTTTTATTAACCATATTTACATAAAGAAACATCTCAAAAATGAGAATAGTTTGTTTGACAAAGTTCATATAGCCAATAGAACCTTTTCAAACAAATTATTGTTGTCAATTCGGTACGACAAGGTTCTAATTACAATTATAGGTACTAGTTATTTCCTAATATACTGCTTTGAATTATAAGAAATTATTCTTAAAATAAGTAAAATATCTATAAACATATTGAAAAATCATTAAAAGCACCTTTTTTCTTTTTATATTCAAAATATGACCATTCGAAATTTCAAACGCTCATAGCTCAAAACATGGTCAAGTGCAAATAGAACCTTTTCAAAGTAAGGTAACGACAGGGCAAAGTCAAATAAAGACATGGCCCTTTGACAATGTCTTGTTTGTTATTCTTACTTGATCCTTGACTGAATGGGTAGGCAATAAAGTGTCTCTACTTTATTGTATTACCTACCTAATTGATTATATTATATAGGTTAAAAATAACAGTGTAGGTATTGAGATATCCCGGGTCCTGTGGCTAGCTCGGGATGTTGGTAGGACCCGGGATTCACAAAAATGAAATGTCTTTCTTTGTTGAACACGTGGCTTTATATTTTCAACGGTTATTTTCACAAAGAAACTTATGTTTAACAGTATCCAAATGAATCTTATGTTGTTACGTTCCTAATATTAATTATATCGCTTACCTATATTCTAATTATTATTTATCTGAATTCGTTTTATAGTAATACAATATGAATAAGTTATTTGCGCGGGAATTCGCGAACTAAATTATTCTGCGTCCACCCGCGACTATGTATTTTTTTCCACTCTTTTTATACATATTGCAGTATAGTATAGTATAGACATGGTTACAACTAATAATTGTAATTTAGACTATCAGGAGAGGCTTAATAGTCATGAGTGTAACAATATACCTACCTTCGCTGTTAGTGTGTATTTGCCATTGGTGAATACGTGTAGTGCTTGAAAATATCTAAAGGCAAAACCCGAGTGGTAAAAAACTACCTACTCAAATAGAATAGTACAAAACTTAAATCTAATAAAGCACAGTTAATTGTTTAATCGCTTCCACGGTATAGACTATTCAGTATTTCGGCCATACATAATTAATGATTACGTATTGCGGCAACACTTCTCTTAAATTAATGTACCTTGAATGGATCCTGCTTGTCGCGTTCTTCCTGACATTTACCATTAAAATGGACGTAAAGCGAGAATGTGATGGAGAACAGTCTGATACAGAAGGCAAACCTTTGTTTGATACGCAGACTAGCCTCCCAATCAGCCCGGAAGTTCGCACTCATATAAAGCAGGAGAATGCCGACGTTTCATGTTGCAATTTCGAGGTTAGTTTTGGGATACTGATTTCTTTTACAATCACTCTGTATTGTGACTAACAACGATTAATATATTATTATAATATCTTGCTTTTTTATAAACTCCGTAGAGACACAATGATATTAAACGTTGATTTAAAAAATAACTCGATTATACATTTTGACAGCTAGGTACGATACATTTGTGATTTAGGTTAGGGCAGGTTATCTTCTAATTCATTTTGACTATAATTAGTCATTCAAGTGAAAGTGGTTTTACTGTGTTAACCATAAAGTTTCTTTCAGTATCTTTTAGCGGAACTCTCTAATATAAAACCTGAGACGGATGATCAACTATCCGTCATCAAGCGCGAGATTATTGAAGATGTAATAAACCCATTATGTGATGTTGAAGATCCTCAACCGGGTTCAGATTACAGGCCAATACATCTGGTTTGTTCAATTGTATAATGTGTTATTTTTCTTCCCTTGGTGCAGTCTTATATCGAAGATTGGAATTAGCAATACATGTTTTAAACTTTGAGCCGTTTCACACGCGACACCATTGTCTCGAGACGCTGCATGAATGGGCGCGATTAGACGGAGAAACAAGTATGTCACGCTCTTATATATTATGTAGAGAAACGATCATGCGGTGCCCAATCCGTTGACATCTTCCTAATTGATGAGGGTGACGTGTTTAGATTTATTAAAAAAAAAAAGGAATACCCGCTCTTAGGGATCGCATATCTCCCAAGATTTTTTAAAGGGCTGTATTGACTTTGTCAAGGGCCACTTTCATATATTATATTTTACCTGACAATAGAGCCGGGTATCTTTCCGGAAGCATGGAAGATGTCGAAGGTTACTCCAATTCATAAGAGTGGTACGGAGTTATCAGTGGAAAACTATAGGCCGGTAGCCATTCTCTATGCACCAGCAAAAGTTCTTGAGATAATCATGCACAGCATGATTTTTCCGAGGATTGAGTCATTTCATTGCCGACTCAAGTATTAATCTATAGATGGCGCTGGTCATTTATAATGAATGAGCAGCATGGATTTGGAGCTGGCCGTTAAACGATTTCTCGCGTTATTCGGGAGAATTTTAAGAATCGTCAGCAATACGTATCGTACACCCTCTATCAGTCACAGACATGACATTTAAAACATTTTCTGGTGTGCCTCAGGGCTCAAACTTGGGGCCATTGCTGTTCACGTTTTTTTATAAATGACAGCATTGGTAATTAAAAATACTATGTTTATGTTGTTTGCTGATGACTTGAAACTCTTCATGAAAGTTGTAATGCAATGATTTACTGCTGACAGTACATATTACCGAGGCCATAAAAAGAAAATCCACGTGTACTCACGTATTATTGTGCAAGTTGCAAGATTGCTAGCATGAATCAAAAAAGTTCGCTTCTGAATTTTCACGTGACAGATGGGATTTGTTCAATATCCGCACAACAACCTACACCGCGCAGTCTCATTTTGAGGTTAACCGATTTTCACGACCTGTCAAAAAGTACCTACCTTAAAATGACAACATGGCGTCTCTCTTACTATTTACGACAGTCAGCAATCTTACGTGTGAACAGTAACTGTTATTATCGCTAAATAAAAGCACAATAGATCTGTACATTTTCAATGTTTCCCATTAGTTCTTGGTCGTTCCCTCATGGTAAAGGATGGTGACCACCTTGGAATGTTATCATCTTTTAAGCGATCAAGAATTCCCACTCTTCTCAATCTTCTGCTTCTATCAGGACAGAGTGAAGGCTGCTTTCAGTCAGCTCTTTTACTTGGTCGCTCTTCCTCTGCTTCATCTGCCTTGGAGGCTACCCAAAACTACCAGTCTCTCCAGAGAATCAGCTCCGCGCCGAACAATATGTCAAAAAACTGTAGAATTCATCTCGGACATATTGTCGAGAGACGTTCCTTTATAAAATATTAACATTTTTATGGAATTTTATATAATATATTGAACATACATCATTTTGAAAACATTTTTGAGAAAATATGTAACAAACGGAAGAGATCTTTTTTTGGAAAAAAGTAAAGTTATTAATTAATTATTTCTTTTATTCAAACGAATAATTCACAAGATTTAAGAATATATCATTCTGATTATTGAACATTATATAATTTAGTTAAACACTAACTGAAAGAGTATATCACAACCAATAGAAAAAACTTTTTTGAAAAAAGTAAGCCAACTGATCGGGAATCGAACCCGGCATCTCCAACGGGTAAACGCCCCAAACTCGTCGCATTCAGCCATTATGCTACGGAAGACATACTAATGACGACAAATATTTAAGCTATTGGTTATTAAATACCTACCACTCAGCGCTCTTCGAAATCATGCTACTTCGGCAATCGATTTTTGTTTATTAAAACAAAGTAGGTAGCTATTTTACTATTACGAAGATTACTAACCGACGTCTAGGAATTTCTCCAATATTTTTTAAGCAACTTCTTGTACTTGCTAATAATTTTTAATTAATTATTTCTTTTATTCAAACGAATAATTCACAAGATTTAAGAATATATCATTCTGATTATTGAACATTATATAATTTAGAAAAACACTAACTGTGATATACTCTCTCAGTTAGTGTTTCTCTAAATTTTATAATGTTAAAATAATTAAGTCATTGGACGCTAAAGACGCACCTGGTTCGTAATAATCAGGCGGCCTATCGATATTAATTAACGTGCATTTTAAATTACCTTTAAATTTAAATTTAAAAAACCTACTTTTATTTAAAATACAAAAGCCGATTGGCAATAGAACTTCAATTTGGAAAGCTCTTATTATTAACCGCGATATTATGGCTTAGTTTAGGCAGGGTTAAATGGAATTTTAAATATTAATTTAATGAAAACAAATAAGTATGCCTGATAATGTTTAGTGTGCACTATTTATGTCGCATCTTAATAGCCTACTTTCACCTAGATAATAACGTTAATATGCTATATTAATAATATGTACTTATTGACAACATGTTATATGAAACGTTGTTTATTTCAGTTCGCTGTGACGGGTGTCGCTGGTCTCAAAGCTGAGACTGACATAAAGCGCGAATTCACTGAAGATAAAATGCCACCATTTTCTGATGAAAATCCTCAACCCGGATGTTCACAATCAGATTACACACCAGGACATGGGGTATATTCAATTTTATATATTGTAACATTTGCTTCTCTATTCGCCGATTTTTATCGAAGGTTGACGTTTAAAATCTCGATAAATCTCCGTACCATTCCTAGCCACTCGTATTGAAAAAAGTAATTAAAGTAATCAATACCTACCTACTTTGATTTAAAATACAAAGGCCGATTGCCTATGGTAACTCAATTTGGAAAGCGCTCCAGAGAGTATTATAAGAGCCATTAGTTATAGTCTCAACTTCTTAATTATTATGTTGGTTAATTAATACAGGGGAATTATTGAGTTTTGAAGAAAACGCTTTTTAAGGCCATATTAACTGATTGTATTGCTGCAGGTATGTATTCATTAAATAATTAGGAGAACATAAATTATCACTTAAATAGTAGAAGTAATCAATATACATATTAAATATTATATCGATGCCCAATCACATTTTTTTTATAATTTTCAAATAATGTCTTTATTGTTTTTTTTAGTAAAGTTGTTATAAAACGCAAACTGTGAATATCATTTTACTTATAAATATATATCTACTTATCATAAAATTGTACTGCTTTTCATCACTTGTAAATATCGGGTCAAATTAAAAACATTAATTTCTCGTGCTTGTCTTTGTAAAGGATTTTTGTCATACCGCGATAGAGATGAGGTTTTCATTGTAAACTGAAAATATACTATTGTAACGTGTAAAACACACCTTTCACACAAAGACACAGCGCTTACACACCTACTATATGCGCACGAAAGTACGTGTGCTTCTGCGCAGGTCCGTTTTTAAGGTGTTTAGCAACACGACTTGCTGTTTTGCTCAGATCATTATTTAAATATCAGATGTGCTCAACCGGTAAACTTTATTAATTCGAAAAATATTTATCCAATAACATTTAATATGTGTAAATTATATAAACCGAGTCATTCCTTCTCGAGAGTGTCGCTCTTTGGTTAACTGCCGTCCCTATGCGACGCTTAGTATGCGTGACCTCACGAATTCAGAAGTATGATATATAAAAATATTGTTTAAACTGTTGATCGAAGTCGCTTGATGAAATTTGAATATAAATTCCCTCCCGCACTTTCAGGTATAAATCCACGTCCCCAATATATTCTGTAACACTGCATACAACATTTATAATCGTAGCCAAGATAAGTGGGTTCTAGTTAATATTAAAATATTGTTTATACTATTGATCTAAGTTGCTTGATGAAATTTTAATATACATTCTATCAATTTGAACATTTTTTGTGACATCGGTTACGCCTTTCGGCATTTTCCGACACTATGCATACTCCCAAATGACACACTAACACAGAAATTACTGGCTTATAATGTTTTTTTTATCGAACAGGGTGCAAAACTGCCTCATAGGATGTACGTTAATCTGGTGTTTTTATAATAAGCAACAAAGTAGGTTTGAAAATAAATGTAACAAAGACGAAAGTCATGTTCAACTGCTTTGCAGGCCAAAAAGAGATCCTCATCAATGGCACTCAGCTCGAACAGGTGAAAAGCTACATCTATCTGGGACAACAAGTATCTATAGATGGATGTATATTTGATGAAATTGTTCGCAGGGTAAAGCTACGCTAGAGTGCTTTTGGCCGCCTGAATAATGTCTTCAAAAGTGACCTTCCACTGTGCCTAAAGCGCAAAGTGTTCAACCAGTGTGTGCTTCCCGTGATGACATATGCGTGTGAAACATGGACCCTAAGTAAAAGAGAGATCCAGAAACTTAGAGTAGCACAACGTGGTATGGAGAGGTGCATGCTGGGCATAACGCGAAAGGACAAAAAGAGAAATGAGTGGATAAGGAAGCAGACAAGGGTTTGCGATGTAATAGAGTTTATTAAAAGCCTTAAATGGAGATGGGCTGGACACATAGCTCAAAGAAGAGACAATCGTTGGACAAATCTAGTCATCCAGTGGTATCCAAGAAGTACAAAACGTCCACAAGGTAGACCATGAGGCCGCTGGATCGATGAAATGATAAAGTTCTGCGGAAGTACGTGGCAACGCAATGCACAGGACCGAGAGAAGTGGAAGCAACTTGAAGAGGCCTTCATCCAGCAGTGGATAGATTCAGGCTGATGATGATGATGATGATTTTATCAATATATGTGAGAAATAAACAGTACACACAGTTGCCGAGTAGAACTATTTTATTCCCATCAATCTGGAATTTCGCATTCGGAACTATAATAGATTTAAACATACTACCAAGAGTTGTACCACAATATTGTGTCATAGTCTGTTTTGTGCATTTGCCTTTCGATGTTACATTCAGGTGCTTTTTATGGTGTCTGTATTTAAAATCTATGTTGGAACTATTACCATTTCTTATTGTCATTTTCACTCACACTTAACTTATAATGTCTGAAGATGCTGTAAGGCAAAAGTGTAAAAAAATAACTCAAATGGAACAGTTTAAAATCTAATTTATATTGATAATAAGATCGATTATTTTGGTTTTTCTAGGTTTCTACTAAAGGCTTTTTTACAAAGCATCACGATATAGACAGGTGTCAACAATCCTCACCCGATGGAATCCAAGATAGAATGATGCAGTATTCTGAAATGACAATAGATGAATAGACAATAGAGACAATAGAAGAAACATTAAAGGAGAAATCTCAGAACGAGAGACTCCGAAGGAACTTCGACTTATTCTGAGAAGAGTAGTTCATTTCTCACGTAATTTGATTTGCAGCATTTGTAACGCAGTTTTTGGATCCGGAAGTGCTCTAAAAAGTCACAAAATAGTTCACATGGGCGTTATTGGTAGTCGAAGTCAAGAAAATATTATCTCGCAACTAAATCATCTCAAAACACGTAAAATGACACGCACAGGTGAAAAACCTCATAAATGCAAGATGTGCACATATAGATGCTCGCAACTTAGTACTCTTAAAAACCATGAAATGACACACACAGGTGAAAAACCTCATAAATGCAAGTTATGCACATATAGATGCTCGCAACTTAGTAATCTTAAAATCCATAAAATGACACACACAGGTGTAAAACCTCATAAATGCAAGGTGTGCACATATAAATGCTCGCAACTTAGTAGTCTTAAAAACCATGAAATGACGCACACAGGTGAAAAACCTCATATATGCAAGGTATGCCCATATAGATGCTCGCGACTTAGTAGTCTTAAAAGCCATGAAATGACACACACAGGTGAAAAACCTCATAAATGCAAGTTATGCACATATAGATGCTCGCAACTTAGTAATCTTAAAATCCATGAAATGACGCACACAGGTGAAACACCTCATATATGCAAAAATTGCCCATATAGATGCTCGCGACTTAGTAGTCTTCAAAAACATGAAATGACACACTCAGGCGAAAAACTTCATAATTGCAAGGAATGCACATATAGGTGCTCGCGACTTAGTGCTCTTAAAAGACATGAAATGACACACCGGTGGAAAACCTCAAAAACCTCATAAATGCAAGGTTTGTTCATATATATGCTCGCAACGTAGTCATCTTAAAGAACATGAAATGACACACACAGGTGAAAAACGTCATAAATGCAAGGTATGCTCATAAAGATGCTCGCATTTTTGTGATCTTAAAAAGCATGAAATGACACACACAGGTGAAAAACCTCATAAATGCAAGGTCTACTCTTATAGATGCGCGCAACTTATTAATCTTAAAAAACATGAAATGACACACACAAGTGAAAAACCTCATATATGCAAAGTTTGCCCATATAGATGCTCGCGACTTAGTAGTCTTCAAAAACATGAAATGACACACACAGGCGAAAAACTTCATAATTGCAAGGAATGCACATATAGGTGCTCGCGACTTAGTGCTCTTAAAATACATGAAATGACACACCGGTGGAAAACCTCATAAATGCAAGGTTTGTTCATATATATGCTCGCAACGTAGTCATCTTAAAGAACATGAAATGACACACACAGGTGAAAAACGTCATAAATGCAAGGTATGCTCATAAAGATGCTCGCATCTTTGTGATCTTAAAAAACATGAAATGACACACACAGGTGAAAAACGTCATAAATGCAAGGTCTACTCTTATAGATGCGCGCAACTTATTAATCTTAAAAAACATGAAATGACACACACAAGTGAAAAACCTCATATATGCAAGGTATGCTCATATAGATGCTCGCAACTTAGTAGTTTTAAAAGACATGAAATGACACACAGGTGAAAAACCATATGAATACACTGTATGTCCATATAGATGCTCACGACGTAATGCACTATTTTTATCGACCATTTCCGATCCTAATAAGAACATATAGGCCTCCATAGAGTGGAGGTTGTTTTAACAGATTTAGTTTTTACGAGAAACGGTGTCCAGCCAGGATTGGAACCTGTGCCCACGACGCTTTCGGTTGACGCTTTTGCCTCGACCATCGTATAAAATGATAAATATATTATTATATTCACAATACGGATGTCCTACGCTTAAATAAATGACAATATTCATATTGTGAATACCCTTATAAATGTTGGTTAGGAGTGATTATATGCTATCTTGTCAAGCGACCCTAGGCGTACGGCATATTGTATGTTAAGAGTATTTGCAAGAAGTTATTGTTTTGTCGGACGGTGCCTCGAACGACTACCTTTATAATGCGATCTGATATAAACCTACTGATTGTGCCGCCTTTGTATGAAGTTACCTCTGACTATATTTTATTGATAGTAAAATCAACGTTGTTTTTCTTGTTGTGACATTGTAAATTGTATTGAAATTTCCTACCGGAATAAATTGAAACTACGTGTTGGTTCCTGCTAAAACTATCAAACATCAGGAGAATAGAAAAATTTAGGTCCATTTACCTGGATCACCCAATGTTAAAACTCCATTTTTTTTTGGGTGCGTTTGTTTGTGCATCGTTAGTGCACGTTTGTGCACGTTTTTTTTTCGTTTGTGCACCTATAATAACCGAAAAATTCCAATTTCAAATTGGGTGTTCCAGCTAAACGTTGGGTCACCCAATGTTGAAATTTCAACTTTTTTTTAGTGCATTCGTTTGTGCATCGTTAGTGCACGTTTGTGCACGCGTTTATTTCGTTTGTGCACGCACATTAAGGGGGTTATTCGCATTTCAATTTGGGTGACCCAGCCAAATGCTGGATACTTGTGTCACTAAACTTATATTTTTTTCAAAAATTAAATTGTAAGCACTAGTGCGTTGGTAGTAAACGTTAGTGCACGATTTTTTTTTGCCTTTTCACCTGTATTCAGCGCGCTATTTAATTTTTAAGTTTGTATGCAAAACCTGACTGCGTGGGTTTAAAAATATTTTTTGTAGTGAAATCTCTTGTCGCATAGCTAATGCGCAATTATGCATACTTTTTTTATTTTTTTCTCATTTAGTGCGTGAGTTATTCGATATGAAATATTTGATGAACGTTAAGTAGAACCATCCAACAAACTTTTTTAATTTTTTATTAGGTCATCAATTTGCCTATTATTGGCTTACGTTTGTGCATGTACTTTTTTTGATTTCGAGATTATACGAGTATCTTGTGAGATATTATTTTTTAAAATTTAGTGACTTGATACTTGAACCAATAAATTTACCTTAAAATTGTTTTGTTAGGTGCATACGATTACATATATTTTTTTTAACTTTTAACATGATTTTTCAATTTTTTATCTCTTATATTAGGCTATAAATTTGATTTTGAATGGCCGTTAAGTTTTAACATCAAACATTTTTTTTCCACATTTTTTAAATGCACACCTTTGAGTAATTTAATTACATGATTTTTCATGTATTTTGTATTGTTTTTCCATGTAAATTACGCGAAAAATTCCAATTTTTCCATTTTACTATATACCCCGTCAAAATATCCCGAACAAAAACAACCGCATCCGTTTGGAAGATCCAGTCAAAAGAATCTCGCAAAATAGCCAAAACGGTGTATGCTCTCTAAATATTTCGGTTTATAATAGATTACTTAAAAATAAATATTTTGTATACACAAAAGTGTCAAAATTTAAAAAAAATCATTATTAAACTTAAAATTTGTCTTTTTATTTATGATTGTGAATGGATGAATGTTAGTTTCATAAGCAAAAACGCAGTAAATAATAATTATACTTACCTACTGTTTTTAACTTATGATCCGTAATAAAAAATAAATAAGTTATAATAGAATAATTAGGTTGGTATGCATATTTTTGAAAAATGCAATGTATTTTTATGCAACGATATTTTCTTCAAAAGATAATATTGGAATGACATTTCGTCAACTAAATGCGCGGAACTTGTAAATCCGTTTCACAGAAGGAAGAAAAAACTGTTTTAAAATAAAACGGACTGGTTTAGGAAATTTGAACACTTTTAGTATTTTAATGTTATAAATGAGTAAATCTGGTCATTTTTACAAAATATTTATTAACATAGAATATAGAGGAGTTACATGTTTGCTTTTGTTTTTTTGAGATTTGAGCTGGGAGTTACAATGTTTGAATTAAAATAAACAGCACCAAGTTTTACAGTATCTATTGCTTGTCTACATTATGTTGGAAAATTCAATAAAATCGCATAGCCTCCCCAAACCAAAGCGAATATTCGCGGCGAATATTCGCAGCGAATTATTCGCCAATAAAGCTCGTATTGGCTTACGGGGCAGAGCACGCTTGCGCGACCGCCTTGCGTCTTGAGTGCGAATTTGCAGCGAATATTCGCTGCGATTTTCGGGAACTCTGTCGACAGCGAATTTATTCGCGGCGGACAATTTCGCCAAGGGAATTAGTAAAATCAAAATGGCGAAGACATTGAGCAGCTGATCGAGTTGGTCCGGAAATATCCAATCCTTTATGATTTCTCTGACAGTGACTACAAAACATAAGAAAGAAAGATAAGATATGGGATGAAATTGGCAGGGAAATTGTTGAAAATGGTATGAAGGTCGTCATAATAATATTATGTAGGTATCTTTGTCTAACCAAAGTATGTATAGTTTTTTGACAGGATGAATACGCTATTATAAATAAATAACTTTAATCTAAGGTCCCGATATTTAAAAAATACATATTATTAATTTGCGTCATGCACAGCCTTTAATAACAGAAACTTTATAACTTTGATTGTTAGTGCACTGACAGTTCTAGCTTATTGCGATCGTTTGACGTTTTGGTTTCGACTTTCGAGCAGTCATATCAATAATGTTATAATTAGGTATCAGTTACAATACTTCAATCATATTCGGTATCGGTCACGTAAATACCCATTTTATATTCGTTGATAATATTTTTTTAGGTTAGATAGGTAGTCTTTAAGATTATTTTTTTGCATCTAACATTATGCAGCATAGCATTTCTATTGTGGCTAAAGATATAATATACATATAGGTAGATAAGTAGGTACTCCATGTCGTCATTGTGGTATTTTGTAAGGTTTTAGACCAAAAACCTTACATACTACTTACTATCAGGTTATTTACAGTAGGACATACCTAGGTTGTGTTTGTTTTTTGATCTCAAGAGACCTCAATCACAAAAACGATATTATGTACCTATATACCTACTAGGTATATATTTCCTACGTATGTATAGGTACGAAAGTGGGTCAATAATTCCTTAGAAAAAAGCATTAAAACAGTTTTTATTTTTGTATTTTCTTTCTTTCTTTCTTTAACATAATCTCCTTGGAGCTCAATACACTTGGTTAGACGTTTCTCAATTTTTTTTAAACCGTCAGAAAAATAAGTTTTCGGAAGGTCCTCAAAACAAGGATTTGTCCGATCGATGACTTCTTCATTTGAAAAAAAACGTTGTCCACTTAGCCATTTTTGTTTGGGAAAAGGAAAAAGTCACTGGGGCCTAAATCTGGCGAATACGGTGGGTGGTCGACCAATTCGAACTTCAATTCTTCAATTTTAGCCATTGATCGTAAACATGTGTGAACACGGGCATTGTCCTGATGATAGAGGATTTTTTTCCTGTTTAAATGAGGCCGTTTTTCTTCAATTTTGTTTTTTAGCTGGTCCAATAAAGATGCAAAATAATCCCCTGTTATTGTTTTTCCTTTTTCCAAATAGTCAACGAAAATAATTCCACGTGCATCCCAAAATACAGTAGCCATAACCTTACCAGCTGATTTTACGGTTTTCGCCTTCTTTGGACATGGTTCGCCTTTCGCAATCCACTGTTTTGACTGTTCTTTCGTCTCGGGAGTATAGTGGTGTATCCATGTTTCATCTACAGTCACAAAGCGACGAAAAAATTCATCTGGATTGCGTTGCATGAGCGACAACAGGGCTTTAGAGGCCACCACCCTATTGCGCTTATTGTCGACTGTGAGCAAACGCGGCACCCATCTTGCAGAAATTTTTTTCATGCCCAATTTGTCATGTAAAATAGAAATGACGCTACCTTTTGAGATCCCTGTAACCTCAATTATCTCACTCAACTTTAATCTTCGGTCACTTAACACCATATCGTGGATTTTATTGATCATTTCTGGTGTAGTCACCTCTACAGGACGTCCTGAGCGTGGTTCATCCTTTGTTGATGTACGACCACGTTTAAATTCATTTAACCAGTTATAAATAGTTGCAAGTGAAGGAGCAGATATGCCGTGAACTAAATCCAACTCATTTTTTATTTCCTTTGCTGTTAACCCTTTTATATTAAAATGTTTAATAACAGCTCTAAACTCAATTTTCTCCATTTTCCATTTTTCCATTTTCCACAAGCAAATTTTTTTTTAAATGTACGAGAAACACACAACAACCCGACCAATCTGATTGAAACTTCGCAGCATACTGAATCGGTAGTGCCGCTGCATGAAAACAAACCGCTTACAGTACTAGTCGCGTCACCTGTCGGCTTTTCTAAGGACTTATTGACCCACCCTCGTATATTGAGCTAATTAACTGGTTTTGCCCAGCGCCGACCGCGAACCAAGATAATATCTACATGTTCCATGTACCTACCTAACATAACCAATGTTTTCTGTTTCACATTAATTTGTATACCTACAAACATTTTAAACTTAATTGAGATGTTCTTAAACTTCTGTTCATGTAATATTATGTAGGTAGGTATATCTTGGTCTGCATTAGGCAATAAGATTAATAATTTTATGTGCATGTAAATATAAAGGTCAGGTACCTCCTATAAGTACATAATATTATATTATCATCATGGATACCTACCTGAATGATGTTGTAGATATACTAATGCTTTGTGATGAATTTAATTTTAGCAAAGATTTTCAACCTTTCAACGTAGGTACAAAGCACCAGAAGAAATTAAAAATGAAACCCCCGGCATTAACAGGAATAAAATAATATTTCATCATCAACATTAGTCGGGGTCATTCCACTGCTAGATGAAAGCCTCTTCTAGCTCCTTCCACTATTTTCGGTCTCTAGTTCTTCGCTGCTACATACTTTTATTGTACTTCACGTGAACAAAGAGATCAACTAGGTAAGTGAAGTGTCAATCAACAAAAGTGGCATTTGTGCACAATGTTAATGAATTTTCCAAAACATTAAGTGTGATAATATAATATACAAGGATGAATAAGGCGTGGGCGAGGGCCAAGGTCCATTTTATGATTCCTCTATTGATGTACCTATTTTTATTAAGAAAAATGTTTGCCGTAGAATGGGGTGAATACTGAATAGACCATTTTTTAAATTTCTATTTTTCTGCTACACATTATTCGGACTAACATGAATGACTTAAAACCTGTTTCTATGGACATAATCATACTCCAAAATATTTTTCAACTACCATTTATTATCAAACAGCCAATTTTGTGTGATGTCTCTTTCTATCCAGCGTTGGGGTGATTATAGACATGGCGGGTGGATAGAATCGAATAATGGTAATTTCTTAATGTTAAAAATGTAATTAAGTACCTACTGTACATTACAAATTTATGTAGGTACCTACATTTAAGTATGTAAATCAAAATCAAAAATATAAATTTAAATGTTATACAACACAGTATCATGTAAGTATTTAAAAAAATATATACTTACATAAACATCTATTTATCCAAGAATTATTTGATACTTGAATCTGTATTTTATATACCATATTCAATGGATGTATGAGGTGTATTTTGTAAAATATTTGGTACGTATTTATTATTTAATTAAGCGTATTTAATTTGCTACGTGACCTGTAGCTCTTTTATAATCACAAATTATTGTTGAATGTTCCGAAAATGAGTTTATGTGCCGAAACAGCTGTCAAGGTAAATGACTCAGTTAAAGTAGAATTAACAAAA
The DNA here is from genome assembly GCF_057557595.1 of Rhyacophila brunnea. NCBI lineage: Eukaryota > Metazoa > Arthropoda > Insecta > Trichoptera > Rhyacophilidae > Rhyacophila > Rhyacophila brunnea. The sequence continues at coordinate 33,320,348 of NW_028232785.1, forward strand.
TAACTATATTTCAAAACCATTATAATCCATCTACCATGTAAACACCATTTCAAGTAATAAAGAAATAAAAAGTCACCTAATTAAATAATATTGTACTAGAAAAAATATACTATCTATATTCCCACTTAATTTTCATTTAAAGTTGTAAAACGCCCGGTTACTAAATAGAGGAAGGACAGAGTCTTCTGGCACGACCGAATCACATTGGAACGGTGTTATTGTCATTTGAAAGTAACAATACTGACACCTAAATGAATCGCCTGCACTGCCAGAATCATCTGAACCCTGTCTACCTATCTATATACAATTTATTGTTATTTTTTTTCATATTTGTCCATTTTATTACAATATCGTGTTACTTTTAAAGCTCATTGTAATTCTAATAATTACTTATATAAATATTTTTCTTGTATTCTGTGCAAAAATGATTATTAAAACTTTCTTAACCTAAACCAAGTATTTTTTATTTAATGATCCTGCAAAAATATTCAAGTACAGTTAAGTGACATATTTTGTTTTGGTGTAGGTATAAGCCATAAATAAATATACATAAATTATATTTAATATATACATGTATACTGTATGTATAGCCACGGTTGGTCTTGCATTTGTTGCTGTAGCTATGCGATCTGGTGTGGTCCATTATCCAAAAACACTCAATCACATCCCTGGTCAAACAGCGGGCAGCCGTGTAGTGAGTCTGGCTGGCCTATGGTGGCACTAGAATGATTTCAATATACACAGTATGTTAATTTGAATATGTTTTCGACTGAAAGTTGTAAAAATATTAGAAATCAGGATTTAAATAATTAAAAAACTGTTTCATTAAATATCATATTCATACCTATGCAAAATTTTGATTCCTTTGAAGTACCTATACAAAATACGGATGAATATAAACCAAACAAAAATATTTGTTACTGGTACTGCCATAGTAAAGTAAAGTTTAACATACTTCCCTAATAGAACAAAATTCCCAATTCTTGTCGTTCTGTAGATGTTTCATTTCAGTTTTTACCAACGATCCACTAAATATGAATTGGTCATAAACACTCAAAGGAAATCTGGCACTCACTGCCAGAATGTCCATGTCAGATACCTGCATAAAAATAAATGTCATGTTATGATATTATACGTAATGAATATGAATGTATCAGAAACAACATAGATTTTATTACGAATTTCACATTTACAGAAAATTTTCTGCGCTCATTTTTGAAAGTCTCCAAGTATGACGGGTATATTCGCACATGGGTGCAGTTAATGCACCCAATGATTTTCGGGAAACCTGCCCTTTCTTGAAGTCTGAAATTAAAAAATATTTTTACCGACACAAAATAATATTCCCGTTAAATTCTTATTGAGTAGGTAGGTAATTTACTTGTTGTGTCTATGCGCAGTTACTCTAGTTACATGACATGTACATTGTAATATTGTATAAATTGATCAGAGGGTATCAACACAACACTAAAGACTGTCAGCGCTGTATGTAAGTATTACTAAGCACTGCTATTATAGCATCGGACACGTTTCCTATGCATCTGCTTACTGATGCCTGGCTCATTGCGCAGAAGACTTGGCCTACCCGTTTTTGGTACGCTCCCTCTGCGTAGAAACGCAAAATAGTCAAAACCTACAATTCAAATAACGGAGACATGTTATTTCAATAGCATATTACCTTCAAATCCTGTTAACCCTTCATGGTAAATGCTTATTTATAATATGTGCAGTTATGAAACTGAGTAAATCTATCTTACCTATGAGCCATGGCAATCTTGCCCTGTCATAAAGTAAGGTTATATTAAATGTCGATGTAATTTGTCGCACGCCATCTCATTATATCTTCAGCGTGTAATAAGCATTCAGAAGACGTGCACATTTTGTCAACACACAACTGTCACTTTGACATTCGTATATGTATTTAGTCTATGGCTGCATCCAATGCTGCCACCTTGTTTCAGATAATTAAAATACACTTTACGCAAAGTGGGTAAAAGTTGTAGCAATTCTGAAAGCGCTATAGTGTACGTGTATTTTTTATATTTAATTCATAAAAATTATTGAATAATTGGCGTAAAATATTAATAATATTTACAATTTTAAATCTGGCGCGTAAATAAAATTATTTAGTCTATGGCTGCGTCGCTGACGCTTTGGTGTGGGGCCAAACGCGAAATTCGCATCAAATCCAAGCGGTAGCGACAGCGATAGCGAGGGCGTTGCGAATTCGCTGCGAATATTCGCTTTGGTTTGGGGGAGGCTTAATAATATGATGTAACAGTATCACCATTATGATCAGCCAGAGTCAATCCATTCCGGGATAAGACCTGCCACAGCTGCATCCTCGGCTTTCAGTGGCCACCAATGTACGACTGCATTTGGCAAGTGTATGTATACTCACCGAAAGACATTCCAGCTAACTGCAGCACATTGCGTACTTTATACTGCCTTTTTGTAAACATATAGCACATTGAGCTCTATAGGGTCGTAACTGCAAATTACATTATCTTGAGTAATTTGAGTTTGAATGTAAAATAATTAACTACAATTTAATTAATTGCAATAGACTGCTGAAAATTGTACCATGTAAGAATAACTTTGTGTACTTTATTCTACTGTAGTTCTTAAATATATATATATATTTTAAATTATAATGAGGATTTTTGCAATTGCGGCCATATAGTTTGGGAATTGCCGAACAAACTTGCAGATGCGGCATCATAGTTTTAATAGAAAAATAACAAAATGCATCTTTTTCATATAAAATTAATTTTATTAAAATCAGTGTTTTATATAAAAAATCTTTTATTAAAGAAATAAAAAAAATACAAAACAGAAAAATAAAAGAGAACAATAAAAATAACTTTATCATCAGTAGGATTTGATATTTAATTTATTTAAAATTCGGACAATTTAAAAAAAATGTGTGTACTTATGTACGCATGTTAGAAGTCATACTTCTTTGGCGTAACAAAACAAAAACAACACAAGATTTTTCGACTAGCTCTTAATTATTTTTTTAATTAGACACGTAAGAAATCGGGCCGCCTATTGAAGCGCCGTTGGTTTATTTCTATAAATTATATAATTATTTATCGTCTTTTTTATTTTTAAAGTACCAACTATCACTTTGACGTTTAATAGTTATTTTAGGTAAGGAATTGCAAATGGCCGACAATAATAGATTTGCTGCCTAGGCAACGGAACAATTCTAAACTATAATATTACACTGTATAATCGTCTTTTTTACAGTATCATACTGTGGCGTAAAGGTGGTGCGTTCGGCTGATAACCGAACAATCGGTGGTTTGAATCCAATCGAGTGCGTTTTTTTCGTGTGAAAAAAAAAATATGTGTTCATTTTTGGGCTATTTTGCAGTTACGACGCTATAGATCTCAGACTGCGATATGTATTTATTTACCTTATCATGTTAAACAGACATAATTTTCAAAACACTCATAAGAAAATAAAGCCAATAGAGAAAATCATTTTTGAAAAATGTCTCTTGGGTATGGCGCACTGTGTATTACGACAAAATTTAACTTTTGGCCTTTTTAACACCTGCTTATAAGCGCTCTCCAAAACTGAAAAAATTCATAAACACAAAAATGTCGATCCTAAGCCATGAGTGTACGATCAAGAAGAAGAACAAAACATAGTCTTTGCCGCATTAAGCCAGCTCTCACTCTGCCTGCAACGTGTCGAATACGTCACCGTTATTCACAAAACACACGGTGCCAAATGGATCTGCGCAGATTGGCAAAAATAGTTAATAAAATTATTAGCAATTTCATGTTACAACATCTTGGAGTGATCCGTGACGGCGGTTTGTAATATTAATGTAATTAATACTTATTTTGATTTAAAATACGAAATCTAACTGCCGATAATGACTCAATTTAGAAAGCGATTCAGAGAATATTGTAATAACTAATAGTTAAGAATTCGTCGCAATTAGATAAGATGCCTATAGTAGTGTTCAATGAGCGTGGGCGCGAATTCCGAGATGCAGGTACTATTCCTACTGGGTGTCAAAGAAGATTTTTTCTATTCTTAATCTATTGTTCAAACCATAAATCTTGTGAATTATTCGTTGAATCAAAAAATAGTTAATACATAGTTACGTATATAAGCACCTTTACGTCATTATTAGTGACTTGCCTGATATAATTTCAAACTATTTCTGTATATCTTCCAATTAATTATAAGCGTGCGTCAAATATTAAACATGTTATGCGTCAATAATTCGCAACAATACGAAGCGGTGTACGCGTGTCTAGTAATCGAACAATCGTATCAAGATGGCCACGCGGCTTAAGCGTCGGCCTACAGCGTCGTGGGTCCCAGGTCTAAATTCTGGGTCTGGCAAGTACACATATTGTTTTTCAATTTTGTGTATGAGTCAGTGTATTGACCTAATAGGTTGAGCAAGAGGCTGACATTGATTTTTCGTAAAAACAAAAGTATGTTAATACAAACCTCTACTCTGTAGAGGCCCATATGAACTTAATAGGAACGAACATGGTCGAAGAAGTTCATAAAATCAGGTAGGTACCTAGATCTGAAAAATTAATACTCACCAAAGACGGATTTGGGCGTTCCCCAGATTCGACGAAGCTATGACAGCTTACATTAACAGTCTCTCTGAGAAGAGGATCAACTTCACATATTATTTCCACGTCAGGTTTGATGTCAACCCATAAACAAAATAATAAGTATGCACTGTCATTAATATATTTACAAAATAAATAATGTAATTGATGAAATATCGTTGTAAAACATTGAATCATTAAGCCTATTCCAGACAAATATAAATACAGTGTCACCTTAAAGCAGACTTAGAATTCGACCACCTTAAACTTTTAGTTTGAAATTGTCAATGGATAGATTTTGACCACATGACATCCTTAGAAAATGGGAAACGGAGTAAGTCCATTCTACTATTCCCACGTTTGTTGTCCTGGTTTGTAGAGTATCCTCTGAAGAGAAATGAGCTAAAACTGATACTGATGCTAAGAACAGGACTCACCAACGGTAAACGATTTGATTTCCTCATGGGAAAAAGCGATCCGCAGCTCTGCAATGAGTGTGATATTTTGGAGGACATAGTACATATAGCAGTACAGTATCCAAAATACAACACACAGTACAGCTGCAGATTGCGGATATCTTTGAAAATGCAAGTGCCCTGGAGGTAGGTGGGACGGAAGAGATTGGCAGAATGATAAAGTTCTTTAACAGAATTGGAGTGAGGGTCTGTTTGGCGGATCCTCTTCTAGATGAGAAAGGCGATATGACAAATGACACATAATTAATGAACCCACATACAGTCCAAAATACCTGGAAATCACCTTAGACTGGACGCTGTCCTATAAGCAACACTGCGTTAATATCAAAAATAAGACAGAGGCAAGGAACAGCATCCTGAGAAAACTAAGTAGCAGTACGTGGAGAGCTCAACCACATACACTCTGGGTCTCAGCCCTTGTACTATGCAACTTGGTGGCCGAGTACGCCCGTACGGTATGGCACCAGTCTGCGCACACGAGACATGTGGACACTGCGCTTAACGAAACCTGTCGGATCGTAACGAGGTGCTTGAAATCCACACCTGTCACCAAAGTTCGGGTGCTTACAGGAATCCCCACCCCACCCCGCCAATCTGACGCTAAACTGCAGCCCAAGTTAAAAGGGCAGCCTAAGAGAGGGACCCGCGACGCGTCATGCCATGTGTATCTGTGTATCATATGTGATACATATTACGAATACCAACTAATATAGATACAGACGAATACCAACTAATATATACCTAAAGTGATAATATAACTAACTAAAATATACTAAACGTTAATTCATTTAGATTTAGAATATTTTATAGCTACAATAACGAAATGCCATACTATACCACTTACCGTGATTAAATTAGTTATAAGACCTTAAGTAGATAAAATGCAGGCTAACGTTCATTTTTGAAAAAACACACGCCCGTTCCATTCAATCATGTATTTAGGTATTACAGGAGCGAAGGGTGAAGGTGGACTGTTAAGATCCGCCATAAATAGTGTACATTTAACTTTTTTGGTCATACGAATTTGTTTTTATTGAACAATATTTATAGATACTATTGGTTACTTTTTTAAAATCAATTTAACCCTGTCTAAACCAAACCATAATAATTTTTGTATATTTTAGGTGATACCGTACTACAAAATTGTGCACACCTTTTCATTGATACGGGAAACGGAAAACGGGACGTATGGTCACTTTAGTCATGCATAAAGCATTAGGAGCGATATGTTCAATTATATATTTACATTAAACATAAATTCGTTCTCTTCTTGATTTGTCATTTATGCACGAGTTGCACTGGTAAAGATATTATTAAAAAGTGTAGGAAATACGCGTACCTTATTTGCTGGTATATTATCTATGATTTGTTGGCATATGTGAAAATCGGCCATGCTTGTCTTTGGTTTTACTAACCGTACGTCAAAATACGCGAAGCTTTGACGTTAAACAAATAAACGAACTTAACCTGCAATTGTCGGCATGTCTAATTCCGTAATAGCGCTGATACCACTGTGAGAATATATTAATTATTACAGTGAATGTGCCAATCAATAACTTATAATGGTATCTTTTATGTATTTCGGTGTTGTGGTTCCTCGCGGGCCGCGTATAACATCTACACAAAAAGACCTCGTACAATTATGTAGGTACGAGAACCAAAGCCTTGCCCTCGCGTTTTATGGTCCTCTCGGGGTATGGTAGCATGTATCCCGGCAATAAGCCAATATAGGCCCACCAAATTCTGCTGAACAGTGGAAAACTGTTATTGTAAATACTTAATAATAATACCCTTAGCACTTATTAATGTTAACTGGGTATTGTTAATCTTGACACGTTTTATTATTGTGATTTCCCAGACATGGAAGGAGATGAAGCAAAAAGCACGGAAGAAGAATGCCGACCATTAAATGCAACGGGCAACCGCGCTGTAGATGTGATTGATTTATTTCTATTGGAGCCCGTAACACACCAACACGTGAGGAGGTTCTCGCACGTCTTTCGGTGCCAAGCTTCGAGGGCATACCTAGAGGTAATAATTAAATATTGTTTGTGTATAGTAATATATTATATTAGAATTTATTTCCAGCCAGCAATATTAAATATTATCCATCTATTTGTATTGCAGTCTATGATAATCACTCGGCCGGTGAACGTCTGACCCGGCAGGCGAGAGAGACGTCTTTACGGCCCACTAGAGGTAAGACATTTGACATAAAACAAAAATCATTCAAAATTAGTCAGGTTCCACCTAAAAAAACAGTCAACAGAACAGTCAGAACTTCTTCGGTTTGTATTTCGGCACATATAAAATGAAATGTGATAAAAAATGTGAAATTTTTTTTTACAGCAGCGAGATTTAGGCCATCATTGATGCCGGCCGTTATTCCCAAACTGAAAATAGCATTCTTCTAGACTAGGTCATCATGACTGATTGACTGCATACATACTTGCTTTACACTAATATAATTATATGTATGCAGTATGTAAACAAACAATATTTATTTAGTAAGTAAGTAGTACATACGCCTGCCATATCTATACTTAATGCATGTGGCCCTCGACTTTCACACGTACTTAGTTCCTCAGAAAGTGTACATTAAAATATTATTTATTTATCAATGGGTGTAATAAAGTCAACGGGTGTTTTCTTTAGAAACTTGTTATATTTATAAATAGTCGAATACCACCCTTTTACGTATTTGAGAAGGTGCAGGGAACGGAGGAGAGAGTAGCAACTGCGAGGTAGAGCACAGTTTTTGCATTATCAACAAGAATCTACATTGTAAGAAATGTACGAAATATCGAATTATTTTAAAGTCGAGGGCCACCCTTACTACGATATCAAAAGAGAGTATTGTATCAGAAGAAATTATGTATATGGTGTATTGTAAAAAAAATAATCCAAGTATAAAAGCATTACGTGACAAAGTCTTCAATAACAAAGTATAAAAACAATATGACAAGTCTTATTTTAGTTCCGTGTTAATCTTAAATCTTTAAGACAATATAAAACAATCAATATCAAAACTGTGTTTCATTTAATCGTGCCCTTTAACATTATATTATCACACACACGAAGCAACCTTCTACATACAAATAATAGACGTTATATCTTCACAACCTACAACAATAGGTCATAACGTCTATATTTATTTATTATCCGCAAGCAAACGGCGATTCATAGTCGAGCATACATATGAACACACATTGCATTTATAAGGTTTTTCACCAGTATCGTGTCATTTCTTGTCTCTTAGGATCACCAAATTCCGAGCATCTATATAAACATACATTGCATTAGGAGGTTTTTTACCAGAATGTGTGATTTTATGTGTTTGAGATGAACAACTCGCGAGTATGTAAATTAACATACATTGTATATACATATGTTTTTTAAGATCACCTAATCGCGAGGATCTACATGAACATACACTGCATTTATAAGGTTTTTAACAAGTATATGTCATTTTATGTCTTTTGAGCTGACTAGATGTCGAGGATTTATGTGAACACACATTGCATTTAAAGGGTTTTTCACCAGTATGTGTCATTTTATGTCTTTTGAGATGACCAAGTTGCGAGAATTTATATGAACATACATTACAATTATAAGGTTTTTCACCAGTGTGTGTCATTTTGTGTATCTTAAGAACAATAAGTCGCGAGCATTTATAATGACATACATCGCATTTAAAGGGTTTTTCACCAGTATGTGTCATTTTATGTATCTTAAGATAACAAAGTCGCGAGCATCTATATGAACATACATTGCATTTGTAAGGTTTTTCACCAGTATGTATCATTTTATGACTTTTGAGCTGACTAGAAGTCGAGGATTTATATGAACATACATTGCATTTGTAAGGTTTTTCACCAGTATGTATCATTTTATGTCTTTTTAGCTGACTAGAAGTCGAGGATTTATATGAACATACATTGCATTTAAAGGGTTTTTCACCAGTATGCGTCATTTTATGTCTTTTGAGATTACAAAGTTGCAAGCATCTGTATGAACATACATAGCATTTATAAGGTTTTTCACCAGTATGTGTCATTTTATGTGTTTTGAGCTTACTGGATGTCAAGGATTTATATGAACATACATTGCATTTAAAGGATTTTTCAGCTGTACTTGTATTTTTATTTGCTTTAATATTACTAAATTGAGAAAATACTGTGACTTGATTTTGATCATCAATTACGTCTATGTGAGCAATTTTGTGAGTTTTCAGAGCACTTCTGCTACCAAAAACTGCGCTACAAATGCAGCAAATTAAATTACGTGAGAAATGGATTACTCTTCTTAGAATAAGGCGAAGTTCCTTCGGAGTATCTCGTTCTAAGATTTTTATTTTAATATCTTTCTCATCTATCGTGACTTCTGAATACTGCATCATTCTATCCTGGTTTCCATCATCTGAGGATTGTTGACTGTCGCCTGTATCGTGATGCTTTGTGAAAAATCCCTTGGTAGAAACCTAGAAAAAAATTAAGTGTTATCAATTGTTATGTGTTATAATATTCCATTTGTTATTTTTTTTTCACTTTGCTGTTCAGCATTTGCAGACATTATTAATTTAAGAAATGAGAGTAAAATGACAATAGTGTCGTTGGAAAGTGTGCATAGGCCAGTGATACCTGTGTACTTGGAGGTAAAATTTTGACGACATAACTGGCTTATAATCAATTCTGTCGCTTAATAAAATTACGTTTACCACCCATAACAAAACCAAAGTAAGAACCAAGTAGTAAGTCCCGCAGTTGATACTGATCGGTTTAACAACTACTCAGGATGGGCTGTGGATGCCAAGAGTCGACCTAAGAGGTAAGTAAAATAGATGTAGTATATAGGAATAATTAAATATATTTATAGGTATTACTGGTATGCATAACGAATTAATATGTATTTAAATATTTAATTGTATTGCCCTAAGATCACCGAGCAAACTAAATATGCCATTATTCAATGTATAGAATCGATTAAATTAATAATTATCGATAAGGTAATAAGAATCGTGTAAAAAGCAGCATATTTTATAATTATGCAAATTTACGTAAATTTAAGAATATAGTGCAAGCTCTCCTTATAATTGCTATATAACTCCGTATTTCAGACAGAGCCAGCGCTCGGGCCAATTTTCCAACACACGTTTTGTTTAGTATAAGGCGGGGTTCCTAACCTTTTTGTACTCTAGGGCACATTCTAAAATATCGGTAGGGTGACGGGCACCACATTTTTTTAATCGACAAACTCCTTCCATAACTTCTCATTTTCCCATAATTTATTTTCTTATATTTATAATTTATTAATAAATAATAAACAAAAATGTTTCAAAATAATAAAACTATTATTCAAATTGCATACTTACAGAGAAATGTATTTACAAAACGTAAACAAAGTAAACCAAAAACACAAATACAAAGAAAACATTTTATAAAAAAATAGAATATCAATATGTCAATGTGATCTTTGGCATTGCATATCATTGGCCAGTGGCTCATAATTAGGAGAGTATGACGATACTCCTGTTAGCAAACAATTATAAAGATGCTCATCGGTGAGTCGAGATCTATATCTTGATTTTATTAAGTTCATGTTTGAAAACAATGATTCGCATAAATATGTCGAACCGAAAAATGATTCAATTTTATTTGCCGCTTTTTTCAAAAATGGGAACTTTTCTCTGTCCACTGTATTCCAAAAGTCCTCTGATATTAAGGATTTAAGCAACATATCATTCTTAAGCTCCAAAATTTCTAACTCTAGTTCTTCTGTCTTACCTTGAACAAAATCTGCAATACATAAGTCCATTTCCATTACATTTATTTGGCAAGTAAAAGAATTGATACAGAAGGAAACAATTGGCGCGATATCAGTATACTGCAAAAATCTCTCTTCAAATATTTTTTTTTAACACTTGAGATGCTTAATAAATAATGACCCGTTTAATTCATTGTTACCTAGCATTTTATTCATATGTGGGAAATGCACGAGAGAATTGATCTGCAGATGTGATATCAACAAATCCAATTTAGCTTAAAATGACTTTACAGAGCTTATCATGCTTATCAGCAATGTTTTTGTCTTTCCCCTGCAACTCCAAATTTAAAGAATTCAATTTTTCCACGATGTCTGTGAGAAATCCCAAATCAATCAGCCAGCGAGAGTCAGCTAGTTCATCATAATTTTCCTTTTTATCGTTTATAAATATTTTTATTTCTTCAATTAAACTCACAAATCTTGTAAGAACCTTTCCTTTACTGAGCCAACGTACTTCAGTATGCAGAATAAGATCATTTTTTTTATCTTCAGTGTCTTCTAACAGGGCCTTGAAAAGTCGGTGTTGCAAAGGAGCTCCTCGAATAGAATTGATTATTTTTGTAACTTTTTTCATAACGTGTTCAAATGGCAATATTTTACAACACAGAGGTTCCTAGTGGATAATACAGTGGTAGGACATAAAGTGATTATGATTCATCCTTCTTGCGGAGGGCAATAAATCCTTTGTTTTTACCTACCACTGCTGGTGCCCCATCGGTGGTTATCGCAGACAGCTTGTGCAAAGGCATATTTATTGACTTGGCGTATGTTCTGAGTGTATTATAAATATCCTCACCCCTTGTCTGTCCTTTCATAGGTAATATTTGCAACACACCCTCTTTTACTGTGAATTTACTAAATACCATTCTCACCATAACTGCTAACTGTGCGGTGTCTGATATATCTGTTGACTCGTCAAATTGTAGCGAGAACCAGTCACATATTTCCAAGGCAGTCTTTAACTGAGTTTGTATGTCTGTTGAAATTGCATGTATTCTTCTTGTGACGGTGTTATTTGACAACTGTAAGTCGTGTATTGCTGAGACAATCTCACGTTTGTTAGAAAATCCATCAAGCAAACAATCGGCACCAGTCAAAAATAGTTTTTGAAACAACTCACCATCAATGAAAGGTATCTTCATTTTTGCGAGCATGTGAGAAATTTTGAAAGAAGCAATGTTGGCCTTTTTAGAATTTTCCACATGTCTAGTGAAAACAGTCTGTTGTGCAGTTAGACTTGAATTATTTTTTTCTTTCTTACTTCAGATTTAAGTGAACAATTCACATCAAAAGTGGCATAAATTGTCTGAAAGTATCGTTCAAATTTAAGTTTTTTCAACACTGCAATACTACTACCACACAACAAACAGACGCATTTATTTTTCACATTAAAGAAACAATATGATTCCTCCCTGTCAGTGTTAAAATTATAGGTTCGTCTTCTTTTACTCGGTCCACTCATTTTAGAACTATATAGAAGGAATATCAAAACTCCTAATTCGTGTTTCGTCAGACGAAGATGTATCCTAGTTAACTGTCGCGACCCGAACGGGGCAGCAATCGCAATCACAGTGACAACAACGCGGTTCCAGGCGGGGAATGCTATTTGTACATCACTCCTTGTACACGCCGAAAACCCGAACTGAGCCGATGATCGCCGAAGCAATCGGGACGGTACGAGCACGTGACTACTGTCACGTGCTTCGGCGTCCATCGGCTGAGTTTGTGGCGTTCGTTCACTTCGGGTTTTCTGCGTGTGTCAGGCTAGCGTGAAAATTCTGTCTCTGTCGAATAGTGGCGGGCACATACGAATCGTTCCGCGGGCGCCGTGGTGCCCGCGGGCACAGGGTTGGGAACCCCTGGTATAAGGTGCAGTGAGTGGAAAGAGCACACAATAGTTGGGCAATTTTCCATAGATAAACTACATACGAGTGAGCGAGATAATACCGTAATGCTAAAACAGAATTAATCAAAATTTGTGATGCCATAATTGATTTATATAAACTTAGATATGTAGGGGTCAATACCCGACCATTCAGCATGACTTGGCAGGAAACCATTAATTTATAACAATAATGTAACTCGCAACATAATATTGCTAAAATTCCAAAACAAGCGATTTATGTGAGTCAATCAAATTTCAACAAAAAGCTAATTTAGCAAATTATATTATAATAATTCAATCAATCAGTTATATCGCAAATTAATAAATAATGCAATGTAAGTTTGCCAATACATGCACAAAAGTTGTTTGTATGAAAATCAATCTTGCTCAATTATTAAAAACTGCATAATCGTTTAAATTAAAATCAATTATTTATAGTTTACAAACGATATCCAGTCGATGGGCTGAGGGATCACCATGTACGTAAACTATTATTTCTCTTATTCAAGATGTAACTATCTGAGAGGTTAAACTTTAATCCGCGCAGCGTATCTTTTCTTTTTCTAGTCAAACCTGATTGGCTCTCGTACATAGCTAGATGCCACGTAGAGGTATTGTAGGGAATGTTAATGTATCAAAATTTCTTACTCCTGATTACCCGAGCTTTCTCTGAAGTAGCTCGTTCATTAGCTAATAACTAATTCTATCTTTCATATACCTTTTTGGGTAAATTTCTGTACCAGTACTAACCCCCATCCGCGAGTATACTCCTAGCGTTTTCCCTAGTTCTTCTTAGAACCGCTTTAAGTAATAGGAGAAACATACGTGTGATTTTCAGTATATCTGCAAACCATTAGCATTCACCTATCGTTCAAGCCATAAAATTATCTGTACAATTAACCACAGTTTTCTTTTTTATAGAGAGAGACAGGAGGGTTGTCCCTTTTTAAGCCATTCCTTCCCAAAGTCCCTCCGGGCGCTTATCAAAAGAGCCCAAATTTCTAGAGAATTCAGTTCCGTCTAAGTGATATTTTCCAAAACACGCGAAGGATCTCTTCAGTGCAAATTTCGCACTTTTCGTAAACGGTTCTCACACATCCGCAAGTAAACCACTAACAAGTTTACCTAGCAATAATAATAATTATTAGTCATACTCCGATGTTTAACCAGTATTAATGATCGCGAATAAGTACCTAAGTACTTCGATCAGCCGTTCCGCCGCGAGTACATCCTAATCACGTGTGCGGTTCTCCAACTTTCTAATTAGCGACTCATACCTCTAAGTCGCCTAGTGTAAATCTAGACATTATAAATAATTATATAAATCGTTTCCATTAATTTAAATAAGGTTTTAAATTTAAGTTTTATAAATAAATAAATGAATAAATAAACATTTTATAACTTTCATTATAAAACCGAGTTCTCGCACAAAAGACAATTAGAAAAATTATATAAATATTTCTTTAAATAAACTATAGACATAATTAGGACTTTTATAAGTTAATAAAAATTAAATAAATAAATATATATAAATAAATTTGGACTTTAATACTCAATAAAATCCTACGAATTAGTTCATATAATTATAAATATAAACCACATATAATTTTTATAAAGTTTTTCTAGGAACTGTATTATGCAACATATAAATTATATGTGACCTTGACCATGAAATAATAGTAGTGCCATTATCAATCAATATTGTTATACTGAACGTGAGTTTTATTCGTTAAAATAACTGTAGTGAAGCACCATTATCGAGTGAACACTCACTACACGATACTACTCCATATTGGAGAAAAGTGTTGTGGGAACGACTATTAGACAACGAAACTCAAAATTACTATATCCAGTGAAAACTTCTATGGTTGATTTCAATATTTCGTGAATTTGGAATATTATTATTAAATCACTATAATTAATAACGTTTGGCTTGCCCACTCTTGCGGCACATCCCGCTTTCGCCTCTTAATTATTGGTCGTTAGGTTTTCCATAAACTTTTGATTGTATAATGTAAGGTATAATAGGTGCAATCACTTATCCATACTATACACGCCACATGCAAGAAGTGGACAAAGAATATCTTACTTGAGAGATGAATTTTTATCCACTGCACATAACTACAGTCGCTAAAGATGAAAAAGACAATCGAGATTTCGTATTTTATGGCAGGTGAAATATTATAATTAGGCACTACATTAAATCACCGATTTCGTGATATTTCAACTCGATTCGCATGAAATACCATTACCTCTCTGTTTTCAAGATTCTACAACGGAAAAAAAGAATTTTCTTTTTTGCTTAGATAGAACTTACGAAAGGGTTAATCGTCAAACCGAGCTGTAATACTGCGCATCCTTTTTGACACTTATGATCAGTATTTAGACAGGCAGATCATGAATAGGGTGACGATCGAACAGCGATTCAAATATATAAATGTTTTACTTAAGCGATGACGCTTATTTTGGGCTAAACGGGGTTTGTTAATAAACAAAATTGGCGCATATGGGGTCCAATCTGGAAGAGAACAGATTTCTTTACATAAAAATAATGCACTAGCTTGTGCGGTTTACATGCTGGTGGAATCATGAACCTTATTTATTAAAAAGGAGGCGGGAGCTCGGGTTACGGTCAATGGAGATCATAAAGCACTGGCCCATAATCAATGATATTTGTTGCTGTTGCAAATATGGATGGCATTGATCCGGACAGGATGTGGTGTCAACAGGATGAAACTACGTATCAGGATACGACCGCAACCATCGACTTATTGAATTAGGTTTATTTATGATATGAACCTGTCAATTTGCTTCCAAGTCGTGCGATTTGATATGGAATATTTCCAGAGTGGCTAGGTGACGCTGATAAGCCATACATAATTGACGCCTTGAAAACCAACATTGTTAGTGCTATTTGTAATATACGGCAGCAGTGCTCGACAAGTGGCCCAAAACCGGACGTACAGAATGCACTTCGTCAAGAACTCCGCGGTGGCCATATACCATAAAATTAATAAAGTTTTGAATGCAAATTCAGAGATTGGATAACATGATTGACTGATGTCAATAAAATGTGTTCACTCTGCAGCTGTGCTATGTTTATTCCTAATATTTCTTGATAAAATAACTAATGATCACCTAAATAACGTAACGATGGTCGTGCAGCTTACGCGTCAGGATGCGTGCGATAAACCTCCTCTTTGCTGGAAGCAATTTTTTTTATAAACAATATAACAAATTAACGTTATTTTTTTTACATATCTTACCTTGCATGACTTAAAAGGCACTTACGGGAGATTAATTTAACGTACAGTGAATCGCAATTTTAGATACCCATTTACATTAAAATTGCTTTACATTTGAATGATTGTGATGTATAAATTATCATAATAAAATACTCATGATTTAACGAAAGATGTATAAACCTACACATATATAGTATTAATATATTATTTGTGTGAGCTAAAACCAACAAATGAAACAAGTTGGAGAGAATTAATGATGGTCAAATATGCTTTTGCAAATTCCAACTTTCCTACAGCACACATTATAATATCTACTTACAATTGGCCTGTAATCTGAATAGGAACAACCTGGTTGAGGGTATTCATCATCATATATTGGGTGTGAAACATCTTCAATAATCTCACGCTTGACGACGGCTTCTCGATCATCTGTCTCAGATTTTATATTAGAGAGGTCACCCATTACGCACTGAAAGAAGCAATTATTATATTTTGTAAACACGGTAAAACCAGTTTCAGATTTCGTAACATCCATATAACAATGTTTAATAATTATATTTAACATGAATTAGTAGATACCCTAACCTAACCTATAATATCACAGATGTATCGTAGCTGTCAAATTGTATAAACATGTAATTTTTTGATAAAAAGTTTAATATCATCGCAAGTTTCTACATTGTTTGTAAAAATCAGTATATAATTATATTACACGTATCGCTGTTATTGCCAATCTAACGTGTTTTTAAACGATATCATTTTCCAAAAACTAACCTCGAAATTGCAACTTGAAACGTCGGCATTCTCCTGCTTTACATGAGTGCGAACTTCCGGGCTGATTAGATGGCTAGTCTGTGTATCAAGCAAAAGCTTGCTTTCTGTACCAGATTGTTCTCCATCACATTCTCGCTTTACGTCCATTTTAATGGTAAGTGTGCTAGGAACAACGTGACAAATATGATAAGGTATAATATTAGATAAGTGTTGCCGCTGCACGTATAATAGATAATTATCTATGGCCGAAATTAAGAAAAGTGTATTTCGAGCATAAACACACGGACAAGTTTTACAGGTTGTTTAAAACCTATATTTTAAAATAAAACAATCCAATAGAACAGTATATTACCTACCTAACCGTTGAATCAAGGATCTGGTATGACAAACATATAATTTTGAATGTAGGTAAGTAGGTACGTACGTTAATTATTTGACATGATGCACCATCGTCTTTAGATGAATGAAGCCTGAGCATAACTTTTTGCACAAGCTACGTGTGGTCCGCGGCCATTCTATTTATTGATAACGTACTTGCAAACAGAGTTTTGTATTCTATAATTACTGAAGAGTTTAAATAAATTATTAGTTATTCTCGTTAAGAATCGATTGTCACATTGACAAACGACATAGTGTATTATAATATTATAATACACAAAAGAAGTTTATTTACTTTGATCGTCACTTCCAATTATTATTAATAACGCATTACCACTAAATCAGATGCACTCCAAGGTCTCCAAGATGCGTTAAAATAATCTGAAACTAAGAATACTCTGACAAGTGAACACGACAAACGCATCAGTATGAGCACTTTATAGACAATGACAGGTCATCCATAGATAACGGTAGGGGCGAAAAGTAAGACCAGTCGTGTAATGTATGAGTTCTTCAATGGGTAATGCATAGGGTAATTTTCAAGGCTATAGGTAACTTTGTTTCTGCCTACCTAGCATATTTTTTTGCTATTTAGGAGGTACTCGAAAGGCTTAATAATATGACAAAATAATACATAAATATACTTATATCAAAAATATGTAAAAAAAAAAATTATAGGTGGGTAGGTACTAGCACGAAAGTGTTTCGAAATTATATTCAACACCGAACATAGAAAAAGCTTTCGAGGGTTAAATGGTTCTTCCTCCAAGGATCTCAATAAAAATTATAAATAGGCTACCGCGCTCCCAATGGACCGGAACATATCACGTTCATTGTGGTGACGTATTAATATTTGGAGCAGAATCAAAATTATAGTACATAGGAATTTAATATTGCAACCCTTCTATTTATTTTTGTACCTAGTATTAAATTTTAATAAGTACTTAGGTAGGTACCTGCTTTTTAATCCGCGTACTATGGTAATAAGAAGATCAGCACACCAAAAATACTACAGGGGATTAAATAATAAAAGTATGGTTCTAGGTAGGTACCTATCTACATACAAAGAGTGCGCTATTATAACTGTACCACCATTTCCTGACCGCAAGAAAATACCTACCTGACCATGAAAAATAGGTAACCAATCCTATTACTACTTTAAAATTTATTGTTTATGTTCTTCTTGTTAATATTTAATTTTTAATGTATAATATTAAGAGCATACTTCAGTGAAACGACAAATAATTTTCAACTATTATAATTATTATAGGTGCGACGAAATTAAGGAATCCCTGGCAATCGGAGAGCGAAAGTCGAGCTGTGAACACGGCAATTTGTGTTGTGATGGCGACGGGGGTATTATTTTTAAATCGTGTAAAGATGACTAAAAAGCGTTACCCAATTACTTGAAAAAGCAAACATGTCAATTATTATAATATTATTGTAAGGAAATCGTAATAATAACAATAAACACAACATTAAATGGACGCATGTTGGATTTAAGTATATTATGACAAATTATATTTCGTTCGGTACGCGTCATTTGCATAATACGCGCATCGCCTAGCCACGATCTTTTTAGTCATGCCTCAACTGAGATATTCCCTTAAACGAAATTTTTATCTAACAACGATAACAACGCGAACTTATTATAATTTTTGTCAAAATACCGCGAACAAGGTAAAAAGAACTATTAATTTCTTGGACCGCGTACTTTAATAATTCAAAGTCAAAAAAATAGCAGCACTGTCCTGATGTCTATGGTAGATTGGTAGAAGCCATTTAAGTATATGCCATTGTATATTTTAACAACCTACAATAATTATTATTCATTGCACAAGTGGTCGTAAAGCTATTGACAGATTTTGATATGAAATACCGTATATAATGAAAGTAAAAACTGAATAACGATACATGCCGTCGAATCTCTTTTTATTTTCCCTAGATAGACAATTTTTTTTTCATCGAAGTCCAGATGTCTATGGTAGATGCCATTTTATATTTGCCAGTGAAACACGTTAGCCTGAGGTCGTAAAGCTATTGACAGATTTTAATATCAAATACCGCATAAAATGGAAGAAGAAACCGGTGAATTATCACATGACGAAACGGCGGAGGTAATCAGCGACGGTGCATACCTATCGATTGACGTAAATCACTTCAACAGCAAGGGCCGGTTCGACGTGTCAGTCAAACAGGAAAACACCGAATACCACGATAGTATCCACATAAAAGAGGTAAGTAGATTTCTAATTTGTTTAGGCGAGGGTATTCAAAATTCTGTTACAAATGGGCAGTAACTAAGCACGACTAATCTACAAAGTGAACAACATATTGAAGACAATATTGTTTTAATATAGGAAGGAACAAACAATATGTAATTATACAGAGATTTCACGAAATAAGTATTGCAAAAGTAATCACGGTTCTTGTCTGTTTAGTGGAAGCCGACGGCAAACAAATTTAATACAATAATCTACTATATTAACTATACTAGATTAAGGTTAGGTTAGCGTGAATGCTTTAGGCTAAGGCCACATAGGCAGGCGCCTTGCTTGGTAACTACGTGCTAGGTGACATATCCTAGCGAACGGACGCACACTATACTATCGCAATGGCTACACTGGACGCTTTGCGCCTCGCTACGTGATTATTAGTCACCTCGTGAGTCTCCCGACGAACAAACGGTTATTTTTATTGTGTCACCTAGTTATTTTGCAAGATGGCGGATGTTTCTTCAGTATGACAAACGTCAAACACCTTATATTTTGAGGTTATGAATAATGACGCATGAGATAAATAATTGACAGTACGCACGCAACGAGTTCGAATAATTTGAGATTTTCGAAACTTTAAACTTAAATTCACCGTGAGAAGTAGCTTTCTGGTTAGTTTTGAGAGTGACATATAGTTGTTGACTTGAGCGCTCCCAAATGTCAAATGGATTTGTACCTAAGCACGTAGCGTGCAATGTGGAAGAGTGTTTTTAGTAGACAAGCATAGCACCTAGCTCAGGCACTATCGAAGCACCTTCCTTTGTGGCAGACCACCCTCTCACGCAAAAACTAAAATCCGACAAACAGGCTGCTGATGAAATGCATAAACTGGCCAGTGACATGCTTCGCACACCGGGCTACTGAAACCCAATAATCTCATAACCTCAAACTTTCAAACCCATTGTCTTTCCTACTTCATCCTCAGCTTTTTTCCGTAATATCTTTACGGGAATATTCTGGCAGCCTGTAATTATACAGGCAGAAGTTAGTATTTCTCAACATCTGCCATATGTGACGCTAAAAAACAAACGTAGCCATCTCCATCACAAGTGAAACTGAGTAAATCAACTTTTTTGTTTTTGTGGTTAATTTGAACCCGTAAGTTAATAATTTCCTAATTTATGATTATATTTTATTTAAAAGATACGATTTAAACAATGCTCAATAATCGCGAATCTTTAACAAACAAGATATTAACGATTTTATGTTGGAGATGGCTATGTTTGTTTTGTATCATCTGGATTTGACCAGGTTTGAAATAAATACTATTGGAGATGGACAGTTTTGTTTTGTATTCGATTGGTTTGTTTTGTATTCTAACAAACAGGGTTGTGTTAAAATGGGTGCCGGACGAAATCCCGAATGCTGAAATCCCGAAAGCCGAAATCCCTTTAAAAATTTAACTACTTGCTGTAATTATATTATACGATTCTAATAATTATTGAAGATTGTTTTATTGTAAACTAATCAACTAATAATATTAATAATCATATGTACACCATCCTTATTATATATTGACATATTGACTGCACAAGGAGACTAATTCTAAAAAAATACGTACGCAATTGGTTTATCCATGGGCTCAACATTGTGAAGCGGGCCCCCAGGCTAGGATCTTTGGGGGGCCTCCCTACCTATCGCTAAGGATAAAGACAGTGTGAAGCTCTACAGTAGCGTTTTCCAAATGGTGTAAGCTGTAAAATTAATAATGTGTATGTTTAGTGTTTTATTGTATATTTTAATACATCCATTTTAATTATTAGGGTGTCATGTTAAAACATGGCAACACTTTAAAATTTGATGTTTATTTATGACGCTGGCAACGCTTGCAAAAGCGTGAGAACAATTTCATAATGATGCATCTGTTTAAATCAACATAGTTAGGTGCAGGTGTTTATCCCCAAAAGGGTGAGAACAGATTGCACGAGCTCGTAAACAATATTAATAATTATCACTTAAATGTATTTCTTAACTCGTGTCAGTATTTTAAAAAAGGGTGAGAAAAATGTATCTGTTAAGAGATTTTCTTAAAAGCACTTTAAAGTGCTATTTGTATAAAGAGATACATATATCATCTTATTTATTTCTGCAGGTGTGCATTCGGTTCAGGACGTTATTTTAGTTAATTTACTGCTTTTAGATGGTGACCTTAATACTGTGAGATCCCTGGGAACATTTCTTAAGTTGACACAGTCAAGTGGGTGCATAAATGTTTATATTATATTATATTGTTTACTTTAAAAGCTTAAAGTTTGTATGATGCTATAATCAAATAGCATTAAATCAACATAGTTAGGTGCAGGTGTTTACCCCAAAAGGGTGAGAACAGATTGCACGAGCTCGTAAACAATATTAATAATTATCACTTAAATGTATTTCTTAACTCGTGTCAGTATTTTAAAAAAGGGTGAGAAAAATGTATCTGTTAAGAGATTTTCTTAATAGCACTTTAAAGTGCTATTTGTATAAAGAGATACATATATCATCTTATTTATTCTGCAGGTGTGCATTCGGTTCAGGACGTTATTTTAGTTAATTTACTGCTTTTAGATGGTGACCTTAATACTGTGAGATCGCTTTGAAAATTTCTTAAGTTGACACAGTCAAGTGGGTGCATAAATGTTTATATTATATTATATTATTTACTTTAAAAGCTTAAAGTTTGTATGATGCTATAATCAAATAGCATTGAAAATAAAATAGGTGTGATGTCTTATTAGTGTACACAACAGTACGACCACAGAACTTTAAATAATATCTAATATAATTGAAGAAAAATAGCGCCGCAGGCGACTTATTTACTATAAAGCAAATTTGTGATGTGTGTCTATCTCTCTTATCTGGTCGACTCGTCTCACCGGGCTACCAGGCTAGAGCCCTGTCAGCCCCCCTTGTTGGGGTCATGGGTTTATCAAATAGGTAAGTACCTAGAGACAATACTACGGTCCTGGTGAAGATGCAAGAGCGTTAAATTCACAACCGGCCCTGTCCCTAGACCAGATTGAGAGCTCCTGCTTTAGGCTAGCTCAGCGTGGGGTCGATAAGGGTAGTCAAGTACGAATTCTTAACGACATCTATTAACACACCATAGCAACACTGCGTTGTAATGATTTAGAAACGCCACCAGATATGGGGATGACGTCAGAATGTAATAGGTATGTTATTTATTTAATTTAAAATTGTTTCACGGCTACTGCGTGAAACGTCAAAAAAACAGCTGGTGATTTAAATTCAATGTCACCGAGCTCACGTGCCGTATTATGACACTAGTAATATGGATCAAGGATCTATACTAAGTTAAAAGTTCTTGTAATTATAGTTAATTATTTATTTAATTATTCCTCAATAAAATAATTTTTATACCTAATTAATTTTATTTGGTACCTATCTTATTACTAATATTTTTATTAATAAATAATTTATATATGTTTATTTATTATATAAACTTATTTTAGTCACTTAATATTATTCTATATACTATGTATTTATTTTTATATTTATTTTAATTTATTCCTCTGTACCTTTAGGTACTTAGTAACTACGTACTTAATGACGTATTCATCCACGAGATGAATAATTTCAGCGGCGTCATATATTTATGTATATGTATGTATGTAGGTAGCGACTACGTATATCACGTGACGTATTTGCACTTACTTCGTATAAAGAAAAACTTTTCAAACCGATCGCCTGCAAAACTTTGCGAAAATGGGCGTAGGAGTCGACGACTGGATTTGTATAGAAAAATGCGAATTTATATAGGCGACTGGCGGTAATTTCTTTGAAAATTTGACTTTAGAGGGACAGGACCCCCTTCTCCTTTCTTAGGATTTAACTAAGTATCTAGGGAATCGTTAATAAATCTGATCAAAAAATTATACAGGCCGATGAGGGTCTCATTTCCCTCTGTCGCTGTATATATATTAATTGTTTAAAGTCTAGCAAAAAGCGGGAGATAGCCGTACATGACGTTACATGACGTCCTTCCACCAGACCAGGAGCAAAATCCTCGGGCCAATCACGGAAAAGCAGTTCATTTTCCACTTTTCCGGAAAATTATGAACATCTAACTTGAAAACAAGGGTTTTCCAGGTATTTACAGGTGGGGTTAATTTTTTAATCATCGCAAAAGTCCAACTAGTAGTTTTAACGTAAATCAGGTAAATATTTTCCGATTCAAATATCGGGATTTTAATATTACAAAAGTAGAGTTTAATGATTTAAAAAAGTGCATATATTGCTAATATGTACGAAAATATCATACCTACCACAAATAACCGCGCGAGCTTACAGTAGCCGCTGGAATGAATTGAAATTAAAACTCACGTTGTCTTTTATACTCAACATTTTCCGCACTGTTTTCCATCGTTCAAGGGGAAAACACTAGTTCGATCTATACAGATATGTTCACAATATAAGACATCAATAAAGTTTAAGACCTAAACGATATTTTCACGATATTTGTGAGTTTACGGAATCCAAAGATTACCTGTTTTAACCGGATAACTGCCACCAGTTTCTTAGCATGCTTTTCTATTCCGAGAACAGAGGGCCGGCCAAGCAAAATGCGCGTGCAAAGACGCTCCACTTGAGACGCAATATATCGGGGCCGAGGTCAATGTTTTGAATAATTCAATCACATTTCCCACGTAGCAACATTACTTAGGATCATGGTGTAATACTTACATTTGACAATTTCTATATTATCATCAACGAAACATCAATTTTAAACAAAGCTTTCTTGGGTTACCGAAACGCATCGCTAGTAGGGTTGTGCCACGGATCCAATATTTATCAAATTACACGCCGGGATTCCTGTTTACTTATAGTAGATGAAATCTAAATTATGGTTCACTTATGCATACGAGAAATGGGGAATACTGTGATTCCTGAATATACACTAATACTCAATAGAAGTGTCACATCTTGGAATACATACCAGTTGGATATTCGTAGTCTTATTTGACGTATCTAATTTGGTTTCGCGGCTGAAATATTTTCACTTTACAATTCATTTTTATTTTCTTTCATGATAGTTTTATAATAATTACTTTTAAACTTGTTGCATTTTTATTCGTAATTTACGGGTATGATTACGTATTTTTAAACCTTCGTTATCTGTGTTGTGTCATAGTTGTTTATTTTATAAGATATTAGTGTCGAGACTTATTTTATTCGCATAGTGTTTAACTTATTTGACTTTTTTGTATTATATCTTTTTATAATAAGTCAAGTTTCTGGGATATTTGAACTTTTTTACATATAAATTTTTTTTTCTTCTTCCTAATCAAAATGGAAGGAACACAAAGTACATCAGAAAATGTCGAACAGGCCTCACTGTTGAATCGTATGACAGTGATTTTGATGTAGATTTTGACGAAGAGGAACAAGATGTTTTGATTCTCAGTGCATATGAAGCTGCATATTGTAGAATTACTTCTCATACATAATCACGTTCTCATCTCTACTGTGTAAGTGCTGTGACAACCCTGGCGTTTTGTGAAACATTAAGTTTGATTTATTTCGATAAATGACGGCGTAAATGGACACATCGTGTATTAATTTGGTAAGTTTATATGATATAGTATTAATATAATGCCAAAAAAAGTATATTTACTAAGGTTTATTTTTTCAAAGAAAATCGCGGCCCTCCGTATATGGCCATACTAATACCTCCTGGCATAGAACAGGTTAATTTATTTTTTTACAAATTGAAAACGGTCTGTAAGGCTTAGCTAACAGACTTAAGATATAATTGTTAATTTTAAATTAACAAAATATTAGTACCTCAACATCTACATTATTACAATTGCACTTTTCGCATTTATCCTACTCATTTACCACATAAGTATGTACTAAATATGTTCGTACTTTTATTGCGAGCAAAAATTATAATTTATCATTTACATTAGATACACGCCGCCACCTGATCATTTAATTTGTATTACAACTTCATACGATAACATATTTTTATTACATATGGAGTTGATTTTATTCCGATGAGTGTCTCGCTCACTAGACATGGATTTTTTTACTGCAGAGGTTTCTTCCTCTACCTCATAGCGCTCTGAACTATTGTAGT
The DNA here is from genome assembly GCF_057557595.1 of Rhyacophila brunnea. Taxonomy (NCBI): domain Eukaryota; kingdom Metazoa; phylum Arthropoda; class Insecta; order Trichoptera; family Rhyacophilidae; genus Rhyacophila; species Rhyacophila brunnea. The sequence continues at coordinate 33,345,880 of NW_028232785.1, forward strand.
TTTCTCGCGCGATATCAAAATATTACGCATGCAGAATAATTTTATACAATGCAAAAAGATTATTAAAAGTTACAAATCGTCGCCCTCAAGGAAAAACTCACCAAATACAGTTTTTGCTCAAAATGAGTTATTTATGGAGAAAATCTTGCAATTTTTAACTCTATCTTAGAAAAAATCACCAAAATTCTAACTATAGATACGTTTTATGTTAAAAATTACAAATACAAAAAATTCACCAAGTACAAAGAAAAGATATTTGTGTTATGGAAAAAGTCACCGAAGTACTTTGGTGACTTCTTACATGCGTATTTTTCCCTATAAGCAACACTTGGTGACACACCTGTCACGTCTTGTCATTTCAATGTTGCGTATTTTGGCGGTTATTTTCTCTTCTCGGTTGTATCTCATGGCTGAGGATGGTGGATTACCTTTGAATACCGTCATCCTTAGGGCTACTAAGGCTCTCAGAGCAGAATGAATGGTGCCCCCAGTCAGCCCCTTTATTTGGTCACTCCAGCTCTTCTCTGGAGGCCACCCAAAACCACCATTCTCACCAAGTTGTCTGGTCTGCGCCGGACAAAATGTCCAAAAAACTTCAGGATGCGTCTCAGAAATATTTTCAAGAGCCGTTCCTTTTGCAGTCTCTGGATGATTAACTGGTTCGTCCTGTGTTTTGTCCAATAAATACGAAGCATTCGGTGCCAACACCACATCTCGAAGGCATCAATTGCCCTCCGCTCCCTTCCCTTCAGGGTCCATGATTCGCCAGCGTATAACAATCTGGTGAACACTAATATTTGCACATGCATAATTTTTGTAGGAATTGAAATTCCCCGATCCATCCATATTATAGACGTGTCATTGCATTTTTCACAATCTGTATGCGTCTTCTTATTTCCGCTTCACATCCGGTTTTTCCACGAATGGTCGATACCTGATATACAAACTCGTCCACTGTTTCTAAGTTTTAGAATATACTTGATGTTGGTAGAAGGTTAGCCCGATCGACAACCATTGACTTGGTCTTATACCAATTAATAAGGAGGCCGTATTTGTGACTCTTACTCTTCCGTAGCAGCTCTGAGAATTCTCTTTCATCAGCAGCGATTTATGTATTATCTGCGAATCATAAGTTATTTATTTTCTGTATACCAATTGTTATTCTGCCTTGCCATTGGATCTAAGGATTTCCGCATTATATGCCCTCCATATTATTGAATAAATGGGGAGATAAAACACATCCCTGACAGACTCCCTTCTCAGTTTGGCAACTCTCAAAAAAATATGCGTCTACAATTTGACTGTATATTATTATATTAATACTATCGACCGAAGGTAGGTACTTGATGGAATTTGAATTTAAATTCTAATGGATTTAAGTTTTTTATTCTTTATTATTCTATTTGATCCGTTTTTTGCGACCCGGGTTTCGCCTTTCTGCAGTATTATTATTGATATGGTAGAGGGTTTTTTTTACAAACAATTGAACTGTTCATAATTAATTTGTTATATTTTTTTTATTGTGATCCTTGACTTAATAGGTAGGTGATAAAAGTTTTTGCCTACTCTATTGTATTGATTTGTTATATAAGTTAGAGTTATTAGTATTCATTGTCAGTGTACATTTGCCTTTTGGTGAGTGTACACAATGCCTTAAGATGCCGAAAGGCGAAACCCGGGTGGCAAAAAATGACTCAAATGGAATAGTACAAAACTTAAATCCATGAGAATTTGACAATCTATGTTTGAGCTAAAAGTAAGGCTAGTTGCTATTATTGGAATGAAATGCATGGAAAAGGGGGCAACTCAAACAACAAAGGAAACTAAAATTGGTTTTGCTTTGATAAAATGGATGGAAAATCTTCCAGCTGAAGTCAAAAAACGTCTCACTATTTTCTGATCACGTGGTGGCCAGAACCGCAACAAAAATAATGCTGCTATATTTTTGTTCACAGTAATCAAACATCCTAAGATCCATTCATATCATTGAAAACATTTTTTTAGAATCTAGCCATTACTTTATGGAATGTAATAGCATGCATTGTGCGATAGAGCGGTAAAGTAAGAACAAGTCTATGAAATGAGTGGTTGGCTGGAAATATTTAGAAATGCGAAAGAAAGAACCAGAGCCATAGCGTGTTGAAGAGATGAAGTTCTTCGACATGATTGATTTTGAATGTTTGTCAAATCATTTAATAAAAAATCAATTTTAGGATGAAAATGGTGAGACTATAAGAAGATTAAAGGTGTCCGATTCAACCAAAAACTACCGGGTAGTATCCAGTTGAGATATGGCCACCGGAATGAATATGGGAATTTACAAATATGTCGACATGGGAAAATATTCATTAATTATAATAATATCAATTGCATTAAAAATAAAAATCATTCAACAAATTTAATGTTTAAGTTTAGCATAAGAAATATTGTTAAAAGATAGCGCCATTTTTAACTTGTAAATCTTTTAAGGTTGAATCATTTTTATTATTAATGTATTTAATATTATTAAAATTAATGAATTTTTTCATTGTATTCGAATGGTATCTGGCTGGATGATCTGGTCTTTTACTACTCTCTGGGATCCGTCTGCTGAAGGTAGACAGTTCTGTCTGTGTTAGTACCTACCTATCTAAATGCCATTTAGAGCTTACCTACTGACTATTACCCATGATTACTTGGTTGTAGGTCATGCTTAAACGAGGTTGATTCTTTGCATTCCTCAATAAACAGAAAAAAAGAGTAGGAGTCAAATCATACTTCTCATTGAGGTAAATATGGTCAAAATATACAGCTTTTCTGTGCTTGATAGTTTTAGTTACCTATGTACCTATAAGTTTTTCTGTCTTATTTGCTGCTGTTAAAAACTTCACATTAGTAATGTGATCAGCCCAGAATATCTTCATGGTCCCTGTTACAGCCACACACAGACAGCCTTACCCTCTTCTTATTTAACGCCTCAGCTTTTACCAATAGAACAGAACGTAGCGTACCTACTGATGTACCTACCCTCAAGTTCAAAGCTAGCTCAGGGTGTTGGTGTGCACTTGGGGTGTCAAATAAATTGTTTGTTTCAACTTTGCAATTTAGTGCTATAAATGAGCACTGGTTCAAAATTAAATAAAACACCAGGATTAGCTTTACTTCGTATATTGTTTTCGCCAGTTATTTTTATAATATTCCTTTACACTTGCATCTTAATATTAAGTTATGACTTTATAAAAATACTCCATTTATAACTAGAATTAAGAAATAAGGTTCTTAATATTTTTTTATTTTTGAGGTTCCTAATTAATGTTTTATAACACAATCCGATTGACAATTATTATTGCTTTGAATTACATTCCTTATTGTTTCTTAATTTACAATTGTGGCTTTTGGATTACAATCCTTATTTTTCTTATTGTATAATAATTATTATTATATTTGAGCTATCACTTAAACACCTAGCGATGACTTTGGTTTATCCGGATAATTAAAACAATCTTTGCAGCGATCGGCGTCGGCTGTAAGTTTTCACTATTTTTCGTAACAAACCGTTGAGGTCATATTACGTGCATCTCAGTCTGAGGCTCTAACCGCCCTTCCTGCGAGAACCGGCGCCTTTTACAGATATAAATTACTCCGCGTAACTCTGCTTCTAATTGGCTAACCGTTGGCATCAAAATTATTATCCGTATACATAGAATCTTATATCTACAAATATAAGTACAAGTCTTATTAATAATTAATATTAAGTTTTTATCTTAATACACATGTCCAATTACATAATGATGTTTATTTACAATTCAAAATAATACCAAATCAAACATTATTATAATATATTTCTTATAACCTACTAATTTCCTTTCGCTTTCATCTCCTTCTTTCCGTTAGCACTTTCATGAATTCATCTACGGTATGAATAATAAATTGTTACAATTACGTATAGCAGCAAAAATGGTTATGTAGAGGTTATATATTTTAACTTTACAAATGTCAAGTTGTCTATGGTCATCGATCGACCATAGACAATTATAATGAAACGAGTCACCAACTCAGTTGCAAATACAGCCTTAAACAATACAGTCAATCAGTCGAGCAACTCCGCATAAAGTTTCGATATCATATTATTCAAAATCATAATTTACCCTTCAGTAACAAAGTATAAAAACAATGTGACAGTCTTATTTTAGTGCCGTGTTAATCTTAAATGTTTTAGGACAATATAAAACAATCCATATCAAAACTGTGTCTCATTTAATCGTGCCCCGACCATTATATTATCACAAACACTAAGCAACCTTCTACATACAAATAATAGACGTAATATCTTCACAACCTAAAACAATAGGTCATTACGTCTATAAATATTTATTATCCGCGAGCAAACGGCGATTCCACTAATGATTTTGTACACATACCGATTGTTTGTAATTGATGAAAAAATTACTCCGAAAGATTCGGGATAATGTTTACTAATCATGGAATTCATAGGTATCGAAAATTGTCCAGGAGGGATCCCGTGATTGGATTCCCTAGTGTCAATACGCTCAGATGCTATGCCACAAATACTAATTTGTCACATAAATAGCAGTGGCCAATACTACCAACATCATGTTTGACAGACTGCATAAGTGGTACGTCTTCATAAACGTCATAACATAAATATAAAATAATGGATAAGTTAGCGAGTATCTATACGAACATACATTACAATTAGAAGGCAATAACACTAGTATGTCTTTGATTGTTTTTTAAGACTACTAGATGTCGAGCATCAGCTATATAAACGTACATTGCAGATATAGGGGTTTTCACCAGTATGTGTCATTTAATGTTTCTTAAGATCACCAAGTTGCGAGCATATATGAAAATACATTGCATTTGTAAGGTTTTTCACCAGTATGTATCATTTTTTGTCTCTTAAGATCACCAAGTTCTGAGCATCTATATAAATATAAATTGCATTAGGCGGTTTTTCACCACTACGTGTAATTTATGTGTTTTGAGATGAACAAGATGCAAGCATCTAAATAAAAATATTTTGCGTTGCGAACATCTATATGACCATACATTGCATTCATAAGGTTTTTTTTACCAGTATGTGTTATTTTGAGTTGACTAGGTGTCGAGGATTAATATGAACATACATTGCATATAAAGGGTTTTTCACCAGTATGTGACACTTTATGTATCTTAAGATCACCAAGTTGCGAGCATCTACATGAACATACATTGCATTTATAAGGCTTTTCACCAGAAGGTGTGATTTTATGTTTTGAAGTTCACTTAGTACTGAGTATCTTAATAAACATATTTTGCGTTTATAAGGTTTTTCACCAATGTCACTTTAGGTGACTTACGATGACCAAGTTGCAAACATCTATATTATGACCATTAGGTGCATTTATAAGGTTTTTAACCAGTATGTGTTATATTATGTCTTTTGAGGTAACTAGATGTCGTGGATTTATATGAACATACACTGCATTTAAAGGGTTTTTCACCAGTATGTTTCATATTATGTTTTTTTAAGATCACCAAGTCGCGAGCATCTATATGAACAAACATTGCATTTATGAGGTTTTTCACCAGTATGTGTCATTTTATGTCTCTTAAGATCACCAAGTCGCGAGCATCTATATGAACATAAACTGCATTTATAAGGTTTTTCACCTGTATGTGTCATTTTATGTGTTTTGAGCTTACTAGATGTCGAGGATTCATACGAACAAACATTGCATTTAAATGGTTTTTCACCAGTATGTGTCATTTTATGTGTTTTGAGCTGACTAGATGTTGAGGATTTAAATGATCAAACATCGCATTTATAGGGTTTTTCACCGGTATGTGTCATTTTATGTTGTTTAAGATAACTAATTCGCGAGCATCTATATGAACATACACTGCATTTATAAGGTTTTTCACCAGCATGTGTTTTAAGATAACTAAGATCCGAGCATCTGTATGATCATATATTGCATTTATAAGGTTTTTCACCAGTATGTGTCTTTTCATGTTTTTTAAGATCATTAAGTTGCGAGCATCTATATGAACATGCATTGCATTGATAAGGTTTTTCACCTGTATGTGTCATTTTATGTCTTTTGAGACTACCAAGTCGCGAGCATCTATATGAACATACACTGCATTTATAAGGTTTTTCACCAGTATGTGTCTTTTTATGTGTTTTAAGATAACTAAGATCCGAGCATCTGTATGAACATATATTGCATTTATAAGGTTTTTCACCAGTATGTGGGTTTTCATGTTTTTTAAGATCATTAAGTTGCGAGCATCTATATGAACATGCATTGCATTGATAAGGTTTTTCACCTGTATGTGTCATTTTATGTCTTTTGAGACTACCAAGTCGCGAGCATCTATATGAACATACATTGCATTTATAAGGTTTTTCACCTGCATGTGTCATTTTATGTTTTGTGAGACGAAAAAGTGTCGAGCATCTATATGAACATACATTGCATTTATAAGGTTTTTCACCTGTATGTGTCATTTTATGTATCTTAAGATTACTAAGATGCGAGCATCTGTATGAACATACATTGCATTCATAAGGTTTTTCACCAGGACTTGCATTTTTATATGCTTTAATATTACTATGTTGAGAAAATATAATGACTTGATATTGATCATCAATTATGTCCATGTGAGCAATTTTGTGAGTTTTTAGAGCACTTCTGCTACCAAAAACTGCGCTACAAATGCAGCAAATTAAATTACGTGAGAAATGGATTACTCTTCTTAGAATAAGGCGAAGTTCCTTCGGAGTATCGCGTGCTAAGATTTCTTTTTTAATGTCTTTCTCATCTATCGTGACTTCTGAATACTGCATCATTCTATCCTGCATTCCATTATCTGAGGAATGTTGACTGTCGCCTGTATCGTGATGCTTTGTGAAAAATCCGTTGGTAGAAACCTAGAAAAAAATTCAATATTATCAATTGTTTATGTGTTATAATATTCCATTTTGTTATTTTTTTTCACTTTGCTTTTCAGCAGCTGCAGACATTATTAAACATCGAAGAGAGAGTAAAATGGCAATAGTGTCGTTGGAGAGTGTGCATAGTCCTGTGACACCAATACAAGAGGACTGTCCTTCAGTTAGTGTTCGTGGAGGTGAAATTATGACGACATAACTGAATTTTTCAGCCTTATCATCAATCCTGTCGCTAAATAAAATGACGTTAACCACCCATAACAAAACCAAAGTAAGAACCAAGGAGTAAGTCCCGCAGTTCATACTGACCGGTTTAACAACTATTCAGGAGCGGCTGTGGATACCAAGAGTCCAAAAACCTAAGCGGTCATGAATATAAGTATACGTAAGTATTATATATGTAGTATATTTAATAAATTTATAGGTATTACTCGTATGCATAACGAAATAATATGTATTTAAATGTTTAATTGTATTGATAACATAAGATCACCGAGCAAATTTAATATGCCATTACTTAATGAATAAAATCGATTAAATTAACATTATATAATTGCCATTACATTATAATCAAAATGACGTTTCAAAATACGTTGTTGTTAATATAAAGAATTGTGTAAAAAGCAGCATATTTTAAATATGTATTATTATTATGCAAATTTACGTAAATTTAGTAATATAGTGCAAGCTCTCCTTATAATTGCTATATAACTCCGTATGTGAGACAGAGCCAGCGCTCAGGCCAATTTTCCACACACGTTTTGTTTGAAGTATAAAGTGTATTGAGTGGAAAGAGAACACACTAGGTGGGCAATTTTCCATAGATAAACTCTTTACGAGTGAGCGAGATAATGCCGTAATGCTACAACAGAATTAATCAAAATTTGTTTGCAGATTAATTATGTATGCTGCCATAATTGATTTATATAAACATAGATATAAGGCGAACATAATATATAAACTAATAGACTAAGACAATCTTAAGTCTTTATAACTTTGTATTTATCCTTTAGACGAGTATGTTCGAACATAAGTAGAGATGAAAAATCATAGTTTGTAATGCTCAAAAGTGGACGATATAACAATAAAGTTTAAACGCACATACTTACAAGTCCAGTCAATGAGCTAAGGGATCATTATGTATGTAAACTATTAACTTTTCTTATTCAAGATGTAATTATTTGCGAGGTAAAACTTTAATCCGCTCAGCGTATATCTTCTTTTTCTGGTCAAATCTGATTGACCTCGTACATAGCTAGATGCCACGTAGAGGTGTTGTAGGGTATGTTAAAGTATTAAAATTTCTTACTCCTGTTAACCCAAGCTCTCTCTAAAGTAGCTCGTTCATTAGCTATTAACTAATGCTATCTTTTATATACCTTTTTGGGTAAATTTCTGTACAATTACTAACCCCCATCCGCGAGTGTACTATCCTATACTATACTGGACGTATGTTTTATTCGTTAAAATACCTGTAGAGAAGCACCATCATCGAATGTTTCCACTATGTACTCCAAGATCCTCACACTGATGACCCTCAGATCACATATCTGGCTAGTCGAATCTGGGTGACTGTCACCTGCCTAGCTTGAAGGCGAAACAAAGGTCACAAAACATATTCAAATGTCATCAAACAACCTCGATTAATAGTATAAACAATATTTTAATATCATACTTCGAAATTCCACATGATTTGATAGAACACTCACTACACGATACTACTCCATATGGGAGAAAGTGTTGTGGGGTGTGGGAATGACTCTTAGACAGCGAAACTCAAAATTACTATATCCAGTGAAAACTTCTACGGTTGATTTCAATATTTCGTGAATTATAAATATTATTATTAAATATCACCATAATTAATTTGTAAATTAAATTAATAACGTTTGGCTTGCCCCCTCTTGCAGCACTTCCCGCTTTCGCCTATTAATTATTGGTCGTTAGGTTTTCCATACACTTTTGATTGTATAATCTAAGGTATAGCAGGGTGAGGGGTGCAATAACTTATCCATACTAAAAATACACGCTACATGCAAGGAGAAGTGGACAAAGAATATCTTATTTGAGAGATGAATTTTTATCTACTGCACATATAATGTTTTACTTAAGCGAAGACGCCTATTTTGGGTTTGTTAATGAACAATGGCCCATGATCAATGACATTTGTTGCTGTTTCACATATGGATGAGATTGGTCCGTACAGGATGTGGTGTCAACAGGATGAAACTACGAATCAGGATACCTACGACCTCAAGCACCGACTTTTTGAATTAGGTTTATTTGTGATATGACCCTGTCAATTTGCTTCCAAAGTCGTGCGATTTGACAAATACGGAATATTTCCTGAGTGGCTAGTTGACGTTGATAAGCCATACATAATTGACGCCTTGAAAACCAACATTGTTCGTGCTATTTGTAATATACGGCCAGCAGTGCTCGAAAAAGTGGCCTAAAACCGGACGTACAGAATGCACTTCGTCAAGAACTCCGCGGTGGCCATATACCATAAATCATTTTGAAATGTTAGGCACTGGCACTGTCGACTGTCTGAAGTTAGAGCCAAATACCTATGTACATTAGTTTTAAAACCTAAATACGCTACCTGTAGATATAAAAAATAGACAAAATTATTTGCCGTTTCACTGATGTATCGTCTCAAGTAAAGAAATGAGAGTAAAAATGAAGACAAAAAATGATAATAGTACCTACCCTACCCCTACCAAGGTATTACATACGAATTCAATATTGTTACAGAATAATCCGTAAAAAGTTAAAACAAAATATGGAACTCAACATGTAACATCCAAAAGGAAATACATAAAACAGAATAATATGATACAATTATTGAGGAATTCTTGAATATATTCATGAATTAGATAAAATATCTGCCGAGTCCAAGAATTCGGCAGTAATTTTTCTACCTAGTTCATGCATTGATCAAATCAGATAGTAGCGCTATAGTGGTGTTTTTTGCAACTAAACTAAATGTAATTAACTATTTCTTTTATTCAAACGAATATTTCACAAGATTTTAAGAATATATCATTCTGATTATTGAATATTATATAATTTAGAAAAACACTTTCTGAGAGAGTATATTATAACCAATAGAAAAAATCTTTTTTGAAAAAAGTAAACCACCCCGGCCGGGAATCGAACCCTGCATCTCCACGGGTAAACGCCCCAATCGTCGAATTTATACAATATGCTACGGTGTGAGATACTAATAGCGACAAATTTTAACGCTCTACTATACTCTCTCAGAAAGTGTTTTTCTAAATTATATAATGTTCAATAAACAAAATGTGTCAAATGCTCATGCATTGGTCAAAATTTACGTATATTATCTATGGTCAAAATAGATGGTCGCGCTCTAAAAATATACCAATCAATAACTACAATGACGTTCATATCCATTTACTATGCGCAAAAAAATCTAGAACTATAATATTATGATAACGGAAGAATTTTATTATATTTTCGGGAGTTGATTCGTGCTTGGGTATCAATCGTGCAATATAGTATGTTTGTGATAGTTTGTCGACATTTGTTAGCTAACCTCAAAATGAAAATTCAGTTGAGTTCAGAATTACAAGACCTAATCTAAACTAAACTAACCTAACCTAACCTAATAATAATATATTATGTCCAATTATAACTAATAAAACCATCCGCATTAAATTTACTTTTTCTACTGTCATGTTGACAGTTTAAGAATTCCATACCTTGGCGAATTCACGTAGTCGGTAGATAATTTACCTAATTCACGAATAAGCCAACAGGCTTGATTATTACATGAATTAGCCAAAATTCTGTCCATTTCATATAATAGTCAATTTCGCACATCCGGCGAAACATAAACAATAGAACAAATTAACGTTATTTTTTTACATACTATGTTAGTACGATTATATGCATTTTTGAACAGCTGCCTGGGAGTAGGGCATATTATAATGTTTAAACGGTCGCTGTGTCGGGTTTCGCTCGAACGACTACCCTTTTAGTGCAATCTGTTTTTGTCACCTTTGTATTAAGCTGAATTCAATCAACACTTTTTTTCATTGAATGAATCGATTAGTCATTGTGAGTATTGGAATTTATAGAATAAATTAAAAGTATGTCTTGTTTCCTACCAAAACTGTCGAACATAATATAACGTGAAATCATCCACCTTTGCCCATTTTTTTAATATATTTTTTACACAAAAAAAAATATGTTACGCTAGCATATGTACAAAACAACCAATTATTTTAGGAAATGCTTGGATTTTTGAAAGTATAATAAACAATACTCTGTAGAAAAAAAATATTTAGGTAATGTTTGCAACTGCTTGGATTTATTCATACAAATATTATTAATCAAGGGTTGTCCCGAACAGAACATCTAGTTGAGGAATACAAATATTATTATAGTTATGTATAGGTATGTAGTAGTTTTTTTATTGTTTTTTTTCTTTTATTAATGTTATGTTAGACTCTAAGCCGTTCATAGTTTATTTAAGTATTCGAATTGAGATGTTAAGATTGTATACATTTTTGCAGGGGTCAGTCTCTGAACCCTCATAGCTTATTTAAGTACCTACTATAAATTCAACATGTAAAACTTGTATATGGCTTAATTAAGCAAAAGAAATCTAATCGTATGAAATGCGATCTTACGATAGTTACCTGTGTCAAAAGAATTACAATGTTAACATGATATGCACAAAAGCTAGCCGTATGATATCCGATATTGCACATTGTTGTAATTAAAATCAATTTTTATGATTTATTTATTAAGGAAACAAACAGTTACATATTATTGTTAACAAAAATTTAACGTCTACGACACGTACACATTCACACATATTTTCAAATAACCCAGGAAAGGGTCGCGGAGGAAGCGTGGAGAGGGCGAGGCAAGAGCGTGAAAAAGTTCGTCATGTTTAGAGGGACAAACACTTGCAATAGCCCTATATATATTTTTCTATAATCTAAGGCCCCTGCTATTGTGTGCCATATTACAAGTAAAACAAAGCCACCTTTCATTGTTAACAGCGGTATAAATACGCGAAGGGAATTAAGACGAAGGACACTCGTTTTTAGACGTTCATTAGAATCGATTACTTTGGTAAATTCCAAGAATCCGCATTATCAGCATTTGTTTACATTGCATTCTTTAATCATTTATTTCATCAATCAGTATTTGTTTATCTGTATAACTGTGTACCTGTCACTTTTGTAACCTTGAATTAATAACGACATTTATAAAATTTATGTGGATAATTTCATTGTCACACGCAACCCTATCTGATTATTGTCATTTCAACTTCACTACCCTCGTTCCTATTCATCATCCCCATAAGGTCAATCAGTCACATATATTTACCTATACAATTAAGGTAAATATTATAAAATACATGAATAACTGATGGTCCCAAATCCAATAACAAATGGACACAGAAACCATTATTTAAATCGAGCAGTAATACATGTATTTAAAATCGCATTAGGTCAGAGGAAAAAGAAGTTAAAAATGAGACAAGAGGAAAAAACAATTAAGTACCTAGTATTAAAGAACGGAAAGAAAAAATAAATGTATTAAAAGAACAGCAATTAGAAATTAAATTGTAGTTTAGTTTATTACTAATATACTTTGAATATGTGGCATCAATTCGCCAAGTCGATATTTAGTCTCATTAAATATTAATATGTTTCAAAATATACTTACAATACAAATAGATACTTAATTATGTTAATATTTTCACAAATTTGTTGATCGCTCGTGAAATTTTTCATTTTGACCGCTGTTTCAGCTGAAGATAAAACACAAATAATTGAAACATTAAACGTAATGTGGCCTCAGGTAAGAGCACATAAACACGTGCGTTATCCGTGATTGTATTTTTACAAATATGAAAATGTTAACAGTTTATTATTTATAATAAAATAAGTAATTTGAATATTAAAATTTTATTACTGAAAGTGACGGATCACACAATGTTAAATCTACAACTTTTTTTGATTGCGTTCGTTTGTGCAAAAAATGCTGTTTTCTGACTTATATAGTTTTGATAAAATATGTTTGTGAAACCATTGTAAATATTGCAAAATTGTATTCCTCTTTTTGTACTTTAATTTGTCACCGAAAATGCACTAAAGTCAAGTAGGTACTACCTTCATATTTTTTTCCAAAAAGTAGCAAATCTACGTTTATTTTTTAGCAAATGCACGTTACAACTATTTGGAAGTCTACGCACGTATTCACCTGCACACATTGTTAACAATTAAAAAATGTAGTCTGGGCAGCCCGAATCATACAAATTTATAACGCCACATATAATTTATAACGCTACACGGCGTTACTTTTAGTGAAACAAAATCTGTAGATACGTCCACGCTTGCATGTTTGTTGTACATTTGCATATGTTTTCTATTCGTGGCGAAATACAAAAAAAGTGCACATTTGTTTAAAATAGTATCTATGAATTGTTTTTATACAAATGTTTGCAGACAATTGATATGTAACTTTAAAACTGTTTATATAATGTTTTTTTTATTTATCTTGATTTGGGACTTGGCATAACTCGACACTTGATGGCGGTTCCACAACATTTTTAGTATTGGTGAATTTGTAATTGAGTGGTGTAGGTTATGGCTGGGGAGGGCTGATAGGGCTCTAGCCTGGGGTTCCGGGCTGTGGGGGGCCCAGCGTGTCGGGTTGACCAGATAAGTGAGATAAACACACATCACAAACTAGCTTTAATAGTAAAAAAAGTCGTCTGCGGTACTATTATACTCATGGCCATGGACATTTCCAATTATATTAAAACACAATTTGAAAAACGTTAATGTAGTCTTTCACACTGCCTTTAATCTTAGCGGTAGGTAGGAGGCCCGCCAAATATCCTAGCCTGAGGTCCCGTTTCAGGATGTGGGGACCATGGTGTAGGTACACCGAGTGCAATAGACAAAAGGCCGATAAACGAAATATTAGGCTGTGAAGAAGAAAAAGAGCCTATGGGACTAATTTACATTCTCCTTTTTGCCCCCCCCCCCAATATTAAATCTTGGGTGCGCCACTGATGTGCATATTAAATCTAAAACTATCGTAAATAAATTTCATCAGTGTATCTATATCAGTGGCGGGCTTAGAGACTTGAAAGGCCGAGTCACTGACTGATGTTGAGGCTCCCCACAATAAAGAATACTACCAACATACCTAATAAAAATAGCAATGTATCTATTTCCCTATCCAATTATTATTGAAGATAACAGTGATGACACATAATATTAGTGGTTTATTTTTTGTATGTACAAATACGTGTGAGTTGGAGGAATTCTGTATCTCTGCATTCGACATCTTCAGGCAATATGTAGGTAATCTTGACTCAATAGGTAGGTAATAAGTTTTTACCTACTTTGTTGTATTAATTTTATTATATAAGATATAATTAACTGCATTTGTTGATAGTGTTTATTTACCATTGGTGAGAGCGCATAGTGCCTGAAGATGCCGTAAGTCAAAAACCGGGTCGCAAAAAACGACTCAAATGGAATACACTGTACAAAACTTAAATGCATTAGATTATTTATACCTGTACAAATTTTAAAAAAAATTAAAAGTATGGGTACATGCTAGCGTAATTTATAATAATATGGGTTAAGTAGGTATTTTCCTTCAAATAAAAATGAATAGCAAACTAAGACGCGCGTAAAATACAAACTATTTTGTAATCCAAAAGATTCATAGCAGCGGCTACCTAACGTTACCGATTGCAGACGTTTTTCGAAGTCAGGGAAAGGAAAGGCGAGGGGAACAGTCAATTTTGTTTGCACACGGGCTTAAAGTCGATAGAGTACCTACGCGTCGAAGTGACACAATTATCTGCGCCCTGTTTTACCATCGTCTCATGCGAACGGCTGGCAGTCGAGGCGTCAAGTTAGCTACTTTATTACTATATTCAATATACCTATTCCTATTCTCAATCGAACACATTAAGAGATTCTTTATTTTGTAATTGTGTCATCAAAAATCACAATAATTACAAAAATATATACATACGAGGGTGGGTCAATAAGTCCTTAGAAAAGCCGACAGGTGGCGCGACTAG
This sequence comes from Rhyacophila brunnea, assembly GCF_057557595.1. Taxonomy (NCBI): domain Eukaryota; kingdom Metazoa; phylum Arthropoda; class Insecta; order Trichoptera; family Rhyacophilidae; genus Rhyacophila; species Rhyacophila brunnea. The sequence goes on from NW_028232785.1 coordinate 33,360,915, forward strand.
TACTGTAAGCGGTTTGTTTTCATGCAGCGGCACTACCGATTCAGTATGCTGCGAAGTTTCAACCAGATTGGTCGGGTTGTTGTGTGTTTCTCGTACATTTAAAAAAAAAAAATGCTTGTTTACAAAAATGGAGAAAATTGAGTTTAGAGCTGTTATTAAACATTTTAATATAAAAGGGTTAACAGCAAAGGAAATAAAAAATGAGTTGGATTTAGTTCACAGCACATCTGCTCCTTCACTTGCAACTATTTATAACTGGTTAAATGAATTTAAACGTGGTCGTACATCAACAAAGGATGAACCACGCTCAGGACGTCCTGTAGAGGTGACTACACCAGAAATGATCAATAAAATCCACGATATGTGACCGAAGATTAAAGTTGAGTGAGATAATTGAGGTTACAGGGATCTCAAAAGGTAGCGTCATTTCTATTTTACATGACAAATTGGGCATGAAAAAAATTTCTGCAAGATGGGTGCCGCGTTTGCTCACAGTCGACAATAAACGCAATAGGGTGGTGGCCTCTAAAGCCCTGTTGTCGCTTATGCAACGCAATCCGGATGAATTTTTTCGTCGCTTTGTGACTGTAGATGAAACATGGATACACCACTATACTCCCGAGATGAAAGAACAGTCAAAGCAGTGGATTGCGAAAGGCGAACCATGTCCAAAGAAGGCGAAAACCGTAAAATCAGCTGGTAAGGTTATGGCTACTGTATTTTGGGATGCACGTGGAATTATTTTCGTTGACTATTTGGAAAAAGGAAAAACAATAACAGGGGATTATTATGCATCTTTATTGGACCAGCTAAAAAACAAAATTGAAGAAAAACGGCCTCACTTAAACAGGAAAAAAATCCTCTTTCATCAGGACAATCCCCGTGTTCACACATGTTTACGATCAATGGCTAAAATTGAAGAATTGAAGTTCGAATTGGTCGACCACCCACCGTATTCGCCAGATTTAGCCCCCAGTGACTTTTTCCTTTTCCCAAACTTAAAAAAATGGCTAAGTGGACAACGTTTTTTTTCAAATGAAGAAGTCATCGATCGGACAAATGCTTATTTTGAGGACCTTCCGAAAACTTTTTTTTCTGACGGTTTAAAAAAAATTGAGAAACGTCTAACCAAGTGTATTGAGCTCCAAGGAGATTATGTTGAGAAATAAAAAAAAAATTTAAAAAAAAAAACTGTTTTATTGCTTTTTTCTAATGCCAGCGCTCCATTGGCGAGCCAAAAGTCCGAGGACAATAAGTCTTCAGATTTTTCTACATTCTGCTACTGGCTAACAGACGTTCAACGAAACGAGGTATATTATTAATTTGACGAGTAAAACCGTCGACTTTGACAGCATAGATAATATACGTAAATTTGACAGTTAAATCGTGATGGCGTTAAATGATACCGACGTTTTGTGTTTTTTGGGTTATTGGGTGGCAGATAATCTAATAACGAAGCAAAGGGTACACAAATACTGGGTGAAACAATGGTTAAGGAAACGAACGACATAATCCCACACAAATTTAATATGAGAATTGCGTTTGCAACCGAGCGATTTCCGCAATTATTTGCGAATGTCGGAGGATGTATACACAGAACTGTATAATTTGGTCTCCCCATTTATTAAAAAAAAATACTATTATGAGGGAAGCTATTTCTCCTCATGATAGATTATGTGCAACCCTGCGATTTTTGACTGCCGGCGGAACGTTCACTGACTTGCATTATAGAACTGCGATTGGAAGACAAACTCTGGGCAAGATAATTCCCGAAACTTGCCAAGTCATTATTGACGTTTTGAAAGGAGAATATTTCAAGGTGTGTATTATATTATACGTCATTGTCATAGTCTAATACACCCACGATGGCCGGGTGGCTTAAATGCCGGCCTATAGAGTCGAGGGTCCCAGGTTCGAATCCTGGGTCTAGCTAGTACACATATTGTTTTTCAATTTGTGTATGAGTCAGAGTATGGACCTAATATGTTGAGCAAGTGGCTGACATCCATTTCTCGTAAAAACAAAAATCTGTCAATACAAACCTCCACTCTGTGGAGGCCCATATGATCCTATTAGGATCGGACATGGTCTAAAGAAAAGAAGAAGAAGAAAATAAAGTTGGGCAAATTTACAAATATATAATTAACAAGTAGACGTCGGTTGGTCTTATAAAGTGAACGTTTAGTGGATTGTTTTACCTATATAACTCATAGACGGCAACAGCATAAGAATGACAGACAAGATGCATTTGAGATAGGTACCTATATATATAGTCACAAATAAGGCCATCGTTGACATGCTAAATATTCAATAGACCGTTAGAATTCTGTACCTAGCCAGGACTCTCCATATAGGCTGTAAGCAAGCTACTTAATTATTCCTGTTGAATGTATTGTAATACTAGTCATATTTTTGGAAAAGCAAGCATGGAATTTGATTTCTAAATGAGGCCACATAATAATATAGGTATGCTAACATAACTCAAATACTTACCATTTGTTGTATCGCTTAAGCCTTAAGGTTTATAGGCATAAAAAACAAACAAAAAAACAAATATTTTACAAGATATTTATTCACACAAAAAACATTAATTTATTATACCGGCTTTTGTACATTTTTGCTTAATATACGATAAACTGGTTGAGTATGAACAGTAGTTGCTGGCATTATTTTGTCACTTTGTCCCATAAAGGCAACTTCATGCATCAGCTTCTCGGCCAGCAATCTTTGTCCCTGTGACATCGATCGTAGTTTCATGGCCATCATTTTGCCAAAAACATCAAATTCATCTTCAGTCTTGCTTAGTTTGTCGGTGATTAATTCTAACACTTTGTTGGCGCTATCATTCGATTTTTTTCGTTTGAACGATGGGGGTTCTGGTGCTCTATTGAGATTCGACCTTGGAGTAGTCGACAACGTTGATGTTGAAGGCGAATATTCTATCTGTAAATAAAATATTGATTATTTTTTGTTGCAGTTCCCTGATACGCACGAAGAAATGGAGACGATTGCAGAAGAATTTAATAGTAAATGGCAATTTCCAAATTGCCTGGGCGCAGTTGATGGGAAACACATTGCAATCGTGCTACCTGCAGGCGCCGGCTCCCACTTTTATAATTACAAACATTTCCACAGCATTGTTTTGATGGCGATTGCAAATGCTAATTATGAATTTATTTATGTTGATGTTGGAACAAATGGACGTATTTCTGATGGAGGCGTACTGAGAAATCTATTTTTTTCAAACGTTTAGACGAAGGCAGATTAAAAATACCTGCACAAAAAAAACCTACTGCTAATTCTGATGCACTGCCATTTGTTTATATTGGCGATGAAGCCTTTGCATTACGTAACGATTTCTTAAAGCCGTATTCACAAAGGCAATTAAATCACAGTAAAATAATATATAATTATCGGACATGCAGAGCCAGGCGAATTATAGAAAATGTTTTTGGCATTTTAGCTGCTAGAAGCTTCAATAAACATGAAAATTGAAAATATCAATACTAGCTTGCTGTGTGCTGCACAACTTTCTTCGTCGCAAATCAACACATTCTTATACTCCTTCTCATGACCTTGATAGGGAAAATCCTGAGACAGGTTTAATAGAGCTCGGACTGAGGTTACAGGACACCTTAGCGCCTTTGGAAGCAACGACTAATCGGAACTCGACTGCCAATGCTAAGAAAGCGCGAGGAGATTTTGAAAAATATTTTAATACTACCGGGGCTGTCACATGGCAAGAAAGTATGATAAGCAATAGATAAATTAAACCAATGTAACAGTTTAGTTAAAATGTTTTACCTCAATACAATCTTCGTTGTTTAACGAGTTGGAGTAACTCTCATCAGGAGACATGTTTTCCAAATCGTCCGCCATGCTGGATATTGAGCTCGATTCTGTAAAACAAAATGTAAATTGTTAAAATACAACATAATACTCAAACTTGTTTTTTATTATCTCTCCCTTAAGTACCCATTCCTTCATACGGTTAATATTGATATGATTATTTATATTGGTATAATAAATTGGTGTAATCCAGTATATCAGGTATTTTCAAAATGTGTTTTCCGCTGTATTCCTCATAACCAAACTGTACCATTAATTTTGATTGATGATTGACGATTTATTGATTGTCTCTGAAGGAACCTAACTCGAGCGATTTTTGATTTCATGATCATTTCTTTTATTCTTCTTTCGACCATGTCCGATCATAATATGGACCTCCACGGGGTGGAGGTTTGTATTGACAGATTTTGTTTTTACGAGAAATGGATGTCAGCCACTTGCTCAACATATTAGGTCCATACTCTGACTCATACACAAATTGAAATTCAATGTGTACTTGTCAGACCCAGGATTTGAACCTGGGACCCGACCACGACTCAATAAGCCAACGCTTAAGCCGCGCTTCCACCGCCATGATCGTACCTATATATTATTATTTCTTACCTACCTCAGCAAAGAATAAGTAATTTTATTGTGACTAGAAATGATTCATAGCTGTATGTTTTAATTGCTTAATAGTTGCTAATCTAATGCGATGTCACTTTCAGAGCTACGACAATTTCATAATCTGCACGTGTATAATAAATAGCTTTAAAGCATTCCCTCGTACCTATATATTATTATTATTTATTACCTACCTCAGCAAAGAATAAGTAATTTTATTGTGACTAGAAATGATTCATAGCTGTATGTTTTAATTGCTTAATAGTAGCTAATCTAATGCGATGTCACTTTCAGAGCTACGACAATTTCATAATCTGCACGTGTATAATAAATAGCTTTAAAGCATTCCCACGTACCTTCCATTTGGTCGTTCAAGAACTCCAAATTTTTATAGTACCACAGTTTGGGTAGATATACTGCGTCTGTGCCGGCTCCGCTTCGATATGATGTCCTTACTTTATTTCTCTCCTTTCTGTAACCCGACCTCAATGTCTGTATTTTCTTTTTGACATCGTTGACCGTTGCCTGCGGGTCCACCTTGATTAATATTTCCAAAAGTTCCGCATACGCCAAGGACTTGGCATCACGATTCTTGTCGTCTTCCACAACGACGGGTTGTCTTTAAAACAACTAATAAAATCTTCCAAGAAACTTTTCGAATGCACTCGTAGATCTACCATTGTTGTTTTCGATGTCCGAACACTTTGAATGACAGTAAAATAATGATGGCGCTCATAGACTAATATATGGCGCTGTCGTCCGTCGGCATAGATATAAATAATGTGACGGTAAAGCGTGGTGAACGTACGAATTTCAGCGGCTCGGCGAGTAAAATATCAAACATGTTTGAAATCCAACGAGCCTGGTCTGCGGATTAAAAAGTCCGCAGACCTGGGGTGCTCCACGCGAAAAAAAAGTCCGAAGACTGTAAATCGTCTGACTTGCGTGCCAATGGAGCGCCGGCATAAGGAATTATTGACCCAACCTTGTAGGTAACAGACTGAAGAGTATAAATTAATAAGTTATTAGTTATTGTCGTTTAGAATCGACTGTCACATTGACAAACGTCCTAGTGTATTATTATATTATTATACACAGAAGAAGTTTAGATACCTAGGTACTTTGATCGTGACTTCCAATTATAATTAACACATAACCACTAAATCAGATGAACTCCAAGGTCTCCAAGATACGATAAAATAATCTGAAAGAAATCTGAAACTTAGAAAATCTAGTCCGACAACTGAACACGACAGACGCGTCAGTATGAGCACTCTATAGACAATGACAAGCAATGACAGGTCATCCATAGACAACAGGAGGGGCGAAAAGCAGGACCAGTCGTGTAATGTATCGGCTTCCTTTTTCAGTGGGCAATGGCTGTTCTCGTTATGATTGAGGAAATGCTGACGATCATTTTCGTACCATTGTTTTATTTAGACAACAAAACATACATATTATTAAATTGTGTCACCGCGTCAAGTGTGTATTTTTAATATAAGTAGTTGGCCTGGAAATACTTTTCAGTATTGCGGCAACACTTTTCTAACATTACCTTGAATGGATCATGTCTGTCACGTAACACGTGGCTTTTGTAATAATATATATGCCCTTAACATGGATGTAAAGCAAGAATGTGATGGAGGACACTCCGATATAGAAGGCAAGCCTTTGTTTGATACGGTGACTAGCCATTCAAACAACCCGGACCCTCGCTTTCATGTAACGCAAGAGATTGCGGACGTTTCAAGTTGCAATTTCGAGGTTAGCTTTTGGAAACTAAATTCATTTACAATCACTTTAGATTAAGAATAATAACGATAAGTATACTATTATAATAATATATTGCTTTTTTACAAACTATGTAAGGACATTCGATGACATTAAACTTTGTTTCAAAATAATACGTCTTGATCAAGCAATTTGACAGCTACGATACATCTGTGATATTATAGGTTAGGTTATCTACTTAATCATGTTAAATATAATTATTATACATTGTTATATGGATGTTACGAGAACTGAAACTGGTTGTACTGTGTTTACAAAGTATAATAATTGCTTCTTTCAGTGCCTATTGGCTGACCTCTGCAATATAAAATCTGAGACAGATGATCAACAAGCCGTCGTCAAGCGCGAGATTATTGAAGATGCTTCACACCCAATATATGACGATGAATACCCTCAACCGGGTTGCTCGCATTCAGATTACAGGCCAATTGTAAGTAGACAAAATGTGTCTTCTTATATATAAGGTTGGAATTTGCAAATGCATCTTTGAAACTCATTACACCATTATTAATTCGCTCCAACTTTTTTCATTTGTTGGTTTTAGCTTACACTAATAATGTATTAATACAATATATGTGTAGATTTGTACATCTTTCGTTAAATCATGAGTATTTAGTTATGATAATTCATACATCACAATCATTCGAATGTAACGCAATTTTTAATGTGAATAGGTATCTTAAATTGCGATCCACTGTACGTTAAATTAATCTCCCGCGAGTGCCTTTAAGTCATGCAAGGTAAGATATGTAACATAAAAAACGTTAATTTGTTCTAGTGCTCTACGCCGAATGTGCGAAATTGACTATTAGATGAAATGGGCAAAATTTTGGCTAATTCATGTTATAATCAAGCCTGTTGCCTTATTCATGAATTAGGTAAATTATCTGCCGACTACGTTAATTCGCCAGGGTATGGAATTCTTAAACTGTCAACATGACAGTAGAAAAAGTAAATTTAATACGGATGGTTTTATTAGTTACAATTGGACATAATATATTATTATTAGGTTAGGTTAGTTTAGTTTAGGTTAGGTCTTGTAATTCTTAACTCAACTGAATGTCCAATTTGAGGTTAGCTAACAAATGTCGACAAACTATCGCAAATATACAATCGACCATTGCACGATTGATACCCAAGCACGAATCAAATCGCGAAAATACCTTTTAATAAAATTCTTCCGTTATCATATTATAGTTCTAGATTTTTTTTGCGCATAGTAAATGGATATGAACGTCATTTTAGTTATTGATTGGTATATTTTTATATCATAATCAATACCATTTGACATATTTGGTTAGTTTGATTAGTTGCAAAAAACACCACCGGAGCGCGACCATCTATTTTGACAATAGATAATATACGTAAATTTTGACCAATGCATGAGCATTTGACACATTTAGTTTATTGAACATTATATAATTTAGAAAAACACTTTCTGAGAGAGTATATTATAACCAATAGAAATAATCTTTTTTGAAAAAAGTAAGCCACCCGGCCGGGAATCGAACCCTGCATCTCCACGGGTAAACGCCCCAATCGTCACAATTATCCAATATGCTACGGTGTGACATACTAATAGCGACAAATTTTAACTATTGGTCACTTTAATACCTACTCATCAGCGCTTTTTGAAATCAAGCTACTTTGGCAATCGATTTTTGTTTATTAAATCAAAGTAGGTAACTATTTACTATTACTTTAGATCACTAACCGACGTCGTGGAATTTCTCCAATATTTTTTAAAAGTAACTACTTTCACTTGCTAATAATTTATAATTAACCATTTCTTTTATTCAAACAAATAATTCACAAGATTTAAGAATATATCATTCTGATTATTGAACATTATATAATTTAAAAAACACTTTCTAAAAGAGTATATTACAACCAATAGAAAAAATCTTTTTTTGAAAAAAGTAAGCCACTCGGCCGGGAATCGAAACCTGCATCTCCACGGGTAAACGTCCCAATCGTCGCATTTATCCAATATGCATATCAATATCCGTTATTTTAACGAATAAAACTCACGTTCAGTATAAAGATATTTATTGTTAATGGTACTACTATTATTCCATGGTCAAGGTCACATATTTTGTATTTTGTATAATATAGTTCTTAGAAAAACTGTAAAAAAAAATATAGTTTATATTTATAATTAAACGAACTTATTCGTAGAATTTTATTGACTATTAAAGTCCAAATTTGTTTATATATATTTATTTATTTAATTTTTATTAACTTATAAAAGTCCTAATAATGTCTTAATATTATAGAGACGCTAATTAGAAAGTTGGAGAACCGCACACGTAATTAGGATGTAGTCGCGGCTTCTCACAAGGTTTGACCAGAAAAAGAAGAGATACGCTGGGCGGATTAATGTTTTACCTATCAAATAGTTACATCTTGAATAAAAGAAGTTAATAGTTTACATACATGATGATCCCTTAGCTCATCGACTGGACTTGTAAGGTTGTACCTTTTAACTTTATAGTTAAATCGTCCAGTTTTGAGCTTTACAAACTAAGATTTTTCATCTCTACTTATGTTCGGACATACTCGTCTAAATGATAGATACAAAGTTATAAAGGCTTAAGGTTATCTTAGTCTATTAGTTAATATTATTATGTTCGCCTTCTATCTATGTTTATATATATCAATTATGGCATCACAAATAATTAATCTGCAAGGAAATTTTGATTAATTCAGTTTTAGCATTACGGTATTATCTCGCTCACTCGTATCGAGTTTATCTATAGAAAATTGCCCACCTAGTGTGTGCTCTTTCCGCTCACTGCACCTTATACTTCAAACAAATCGTGTGTGGAAAATTGTCCCGAGCGCTGGCTCTGTCTGACATACGGAGTTATATAGCAATTATACGAAGGAGAGCTTGCACTATATTATTAAATGTACGTAAATTTGCATAATAATAATGCATATTTAAAAGATGCTGCTTTTTACATGATTCTATAGAACAACTTGGGATTCTGATACGTCATTTGATTATAATATAATGGCAATCATATAATGCTTATTAATTTAATTGATTCTATACATCGTGTAATGGCATATTTAATTTGCTCGTTGATCTTATGTTAACAATACAATTAAACATTTAAATACATATTAATTCGTTATGCATACTAGTAATACCTTTACATTTATTTAATTAATCCTATATACTAAATCTATAATACTTACCGCTTAGGTCGACTCTTGGCATCCACAGCCTATCCTGTTTAGTTGTTAAACCGGTCAGTATAATATATATCGGTCAGTATATGTGTGGTTTACGGCTTTTTATTTAGCGACAGGATTGATTATAAGGCTGAAATATGCAGTTATATCGTCAAAATTTCACCTCCACGAACACCAACTGAAGGTCAGTGCTATTTTGCTGGTGTCACTACCTCCAACGACACTATTGTCAGTTTACTCTCACTTCGTTATATAATAATGTCTGTAGATGCTGAAAAGCAAAGTGAAAAAAAAAACAATGGAATATTATAACACGTAACAATTGATAATATTGAATTTTTTTTCTAGGTTTCTACCAAGGCATTTTTTAAAGAGCATCACGATACAGGCGACAGTCAAAAATCCTCAGATGATGGAATTCAGGATAGAATGATGCAGTATTCAGATGTCACGATAGATGAGAAAGACATTAAAAAAGAAATCTTAGAACAAGATACGCCGAAGGAACTTCGCCTTATTCTAAGAAGAATAATCCATTTCTCACATAATTTAATTTGCTGCATTTGTAGCGCAGTTTTTGGTAGCAGAAGTGCTCTAAAAACTCACAAAATTGCTCACATGGACGTGATTGATGATCAAAATCAAGTCATCGTATTTTCTCAACATTGTAATATTAAAGCAAATAAAAATGTAAGTACTGGTGAAAAACCTTGCTCGCAACTTGGTAATCTTAAAATACATAAAATGACATATCACACTGGTGAAAAACCCTTTAAATGCAATGTATGTTCATATAAATCCTCAACTTCTAGTCAGCTCAAAAGACATAAAATGACGCATACTGCTGAAAAACCTTATAAATGCAATATATGTTCATACAGATGCTCGCAACTTGGTGATCTTAAAAAACATAAAATGACACATACTGGTGAAAAACCCTTTAAATGCAATGTATGTTCATATAAATGGTCGACATCTAGTTATCTCAAAAGACATCAAATGACACATACAGGTGAAAAACCTTATGAATGCAGTGTATGTTCATATAGATGCTCGCGACTTGATGATCTTAAAATACATAAAATGGCACATACTGGTGAAAAACCATTTAAATGCAATGTATGTTCTTATAAAACCTCGAGATCTAGTCATCTCAATAGACATAAAATGACACATCCTGGTGAAAAAACCTTATAAATGCAGTGTATGTTCATATACATGCTCGCGACATGGTGATCTTAAGATACATAAAATGACACATACTGGCGAATAACCCTTTAAATGCAATGTATGTTCATATAAATCCTCGACACCGAGTCGGCTCGAAACACATAAAATGACACAAACTGGTGAAAAACCTTATAAATGCAATGTATGTTCCTATAGATCCTCGACATCTAGTCGTTTCAAATTACATAAAATGACACATACTGGTGAAAAACCCTTTAAATGCAATGTATGTTCATATAAATCGTCGACATCTAGTTATCTCAAAAGACATCAAATGACACATACAGGTGAAAAACCTTATGAATGCAGTGTATGTTCATATAGATGCTCGCGACTTGATGATCTTAAAATACATAAAATGGCACATACTGGTGAAAAACCATTTAAATGCAATGTATGTTCTTATAAAACCTCGAGATCTAGTCATCTCAATAGACATAAAATGACACATCCTGGTGAAAAAACCTTATAAATGCAGTGTATGTTCATATACATGCTCGCGACATGGTGATCTTAAGATACATAAAATGACACATACTGGCGAATAACCCTTTAAATGCAATGTATGTTCATATAAATCCTCGACACCGAGTCGGCTCGAAACACATAAAATGACACAAACTGGTGAAAAACCTTATAAATGCAATGTATGTTCCTATAGATCCTCGACATCTAGTCGTTTCAAATTACATAAAATGACACATACTGGTGAAAAACCTTATAAATGCAATGTATATTCATATAAGTGCTCGCGACTTGGTGGTCTTAAGATACATTAAATGACACACACAGGTGAAAAACCCTTTAAATGCAATGTATGTTCCCATAAATCCTTGACATCTAGTCAGCTTAAAAGTTGTAAAATGACACATACTGGTGAAAAACCTTATAATTGCAGTGTATGTTCATATAAATGCTCGCGACTTGGTGGTTTAAGATACATTAAATGACACACACAGGTGAAAAACCCTTTAAATACAATGTATCTTCATATAAATCCTCGACACTTAGTTAGCTCAAAATACATAAAATAACACATACTGGTGAAAAACCCTTTAAATGCAATGTATGTTCATATAAATCCTCGACACCTAGTCAGCTCAAAACACATTAATTAACACATACTGGTAAAAAAAAAACCTTATGAATGCAATGTATGGTCATCTAGATGTTCGAAACTTGGTCATCGTAAGTCACATAAAATCACACATTCTGGTGGAAAACCTTATAAATGGAATCTCTGTTCATGTTGATGCTCGCAACTTAGTGATCTTAAAAAACATAAAATCACACCTACTAGTAAAAAACCTTATAAATGCAATGTGTTTTCATTTGGATACTCGCGACTTGTTCATCTCAAAACACATAACTTACACATACTGGTGAAACCTCGTAATGCAATGTATGTTTATATAAATGCTCGCATCTTGGTGATCATAAGAAACATAAAATGACATACCGGTGAAAAACCTTATAAATGCAATGTACGTTTATATAGAATGATGCTCGACATCTAGTAGTCTTAAAAACATACAAAGACATATTATTAGTGTTATAGCATTCTAATTATATGGTATCGTATGTTCGTGTAGATACCCGCTATTTTATCCATTATTTTGTATTTATGTTATGTCGTTTATGAAGACGTACTTCTAATGCAGTCTATCAAAGATCATGTTGGTAGTATTGGCCACTCGTATTTATGTGACAAATTGGTATTTGTGGCATAGCATCTGAGTGTATTGACACTAGGGGATCCAATCACGGGTTCCCTCCCGGACAATTTTCGATACCTTTGAATTCCGTGATTAGTGAACATTATCCCGAATCTTTCGGGGTCGATTTTTTCATCAGTCACAAACAATTGGTATGTGTAAAAAATCATTATGTTAGTGACGTGTATGTACCTGCATACGTAACACGTGGAATCGCGGTTTGCTCGCGGATAATAAATAACTATAGACGTTATGACCTATTGTTGTAGATAGTGAAGATATAGCGTCTATTATTTATATGTAGAAGGTTGCTTCGTGTGTGTGATAATATAATGTTCGGGGGCACGATGAAATGAGACACAGTTTTAATATGGATATTTTTATATTATCTTAAAACATTTAAGATTAACACGGAGCTAAAATAAGACTGTCACATTGTTTTTATATTTTGTTACTGAAGGTTACATTTTGATTTTGAATATGATATCGAAACTTTATGCGGAGTTGCTCGAATAATTGACTGTACTGTTGAAGGCTGGATTTGCAACTGAGTTGGTGACTCGTTTCATTATTATTGTCTATGGTCGATCAATAACCATAGACAACAACTTGACATTTGAAGAGTGAAAATATAAAACCTCTACATAGCCATTCTTGCTGCTATACGTAATTGTAACAGCATTAGAATAACAATAAATCCGATTATTAACAACCAGTTAGACGTCACTGAAGTCATGTCACGCAAGCAGAGATAATTACTACATTTAAATAGCATGTTAATTTTATCAAATAGCCACTTCACCGTTACGCGCTTGATGCGTCCAATGATTTAAACCTATGTAAATCCAAGATTCCATTCTGGTTAGTTTTAAGTAAACTAGGTTCACACGTCATAATCTTTGAATACTTATATTTCTGTAAGGGTATAATTGACCTTACAGAATAACCTAAATGTCATCATAACTCTTCAGAATTTCAATCATACTTTTATATTTTAAAAATATTATATTTACTATCAAAAAAAATACCAATCCCGAGATAGTCAAATTGTAATCGCGGGTTCAAAATTTTAGCTCGGGATATGATTCCCTAATTGACACATAGGAATGACGACATTTTTTTTTACTTTATAACTAACATTTGTAATTATTTTGCAAGTGCATGAATCGTGGTTAAGTTGGTAAACTCCACAAAAATATTAATATCGTTCAGTTTCCATTCCATTTTTTTACATGCGCAACAGTGGCAGTATTTTATTATCTTTGTGATTATGTACTTACTTGAGTGCAGTAATAAATGGTTTTGCACAAATTACCATAATTTTCAACTAAATAATAATGATGTGTAGTATTTATTATTGGATGCTTCTGTAATCAATAAATATAGTGACGGATTGTCTTTCTATACACCCAGCATATTGGAAAATAATATTGTTATAGAAATATGTAGTGTAAAATTCTTGTATCTAATTTATTTATTTATACTATATCTCAAGTAGAATTTTTTTATCAACTTTGTAGGTACATGTCTAACTAGAGTGTACTTAGTAGTACCTAATCACCTAGAATTATTTTAAATGCCAACATTGAAAAGATCTGATGCTACATTCATAATAACTATAGGTAGTGTTACGTTCCTGGACTTTGGTCTTATACCATTATCCATCCTTGAGTAATTGATTAGCGTAAATACGTTCCCTGACCGTGTAGTCAAAAGGCTTAAAACATAATATGATCGAATTCCTTCCTCAGATAAAAGTCCTATTTCTTGCGTATCGAGCTGGTATACGAGGCGTAGAAGTAAACGGTAACACAGGGTGAAAGATGAGGGAAGTACTTGTCTAGTAATAAGATTGGATAATTTTATAAAATGTCAAGCGATAAAATATGGAAATTTTGTCTACATAATATAAGCTAATTGATAAACATATAAGTATAACGTAGATGAATGCATGATAGTGCTAACGGAAAGAAGGAGACGAAAGCTAAAGAAAATTTGTAGGTAATAAGAATTATAATATAATAATGTTTGATTTGGTATTATTTTGAATTGTAAATGAACATCATTATGTAATATTTGTAGATATAAGATTTTATGTATTCGGATAATAATTTTGATGCCAACCGTTAGCCAATTAGAAGCAGAGGTACGCGGAGTAATTTATCTCTGTAAAAGGCGCCGGTTCTCGCGGGATGAGCGGTTAGAGCCTCAGACTGGGATGCGCGTAATATGACCTTAACGTTTTGTTACGAAAAATAGTGCAAACTTACAGCCGGCGCCGGTCGCTGCAGAGATTGTATTAATTATCCGGATAACTTAAAGTCATCGCTAGGTGTTTAAGTGATAGCTCAAATATAATAATAATTATTATAAAATAAGAACAATAACGATTGTAATCCAAAAGCCTCAATTGTAAATTAAAAAAACAATAAGGATTGTAATTCAAAGCAATAATAATTGTAAAGACTAATTCGTATTGTGTTATATCACATTACTTAGGTATCTAAAAAATAATAAATATTAAGAACCTTGTTATAAAGTATTTTCATATTCATATTAAGTCATAAATTAATATTAAGATGCAAGTGTAAAGGAATATTATAAAAATATTTGGTGAAAACATTATACGAAGTAAAGCTAATCCTGGTGTTTTTTTTAATTCTGGACCCGTGCTCCTTTATAGTATTAAATTACAAAGTCGAAACAAACAATTTATTACACTATTAATTATTATTTATTGACACCTCAAGTGCACACCAACAACCTGAGCTAGCTTTGAACTTGAGGGTAAGTACATCAGTAGGTGCGTTACGTTCTGGTCTATTAAGTCTTTTTTACTTTACAAGAATTACAGCACTGAATCAAAGAGTGCATAAAATCAATTCAAACATAGGTACACATTTAGGCAACCAACGAACTGCTATTTATTTTAACATTCATAATAATGAAAATGTGTCAAATATTTTTGTAAGTACCTATATTAACATTTCGCGGACCCCCCCCCCCCCCACACCGACGTTATCTACGCACCGCCAAATTATTTATAACTTGCAACAGACTTCTTCAACGGTCACAAAGACCCCTGGGGTTCTAAAGGAACCACTTAAAATAACGATTGAATAGACCTACCGAATAATTTTAAGCCTTTAAGATCGCTGGTACTAATGAGAAAAGGTGTCTGAAACTCAGTACCTACCTACCCAACTCATTTATAAAATAAACAAAATGGCTCGCGGTGAAAATCCCATGTTAGGTACCATTGCCACCAAATCTGTGGATTCAATAGCGATATGTTTTGATTTACGCTCCTTCCTCAAAGTTGCCTGTGGTGATGTAACGGCTTTTTTATAAAATAAAGTTAAACTGTAACAATATTTGACATAACTACTTAACTAGGAAACAAAATAGGTCAATGCTAAAGAGATTGCACCGTCCAATATCTTTGGTAAATGTTAGTTTTTTTAATCAAGCTTTAGCTAACAGAGGTGCCAGCGAAATCAGTTCTTGCGTTTTGCTGTACAGACAAGAAAATAGTAGTGGCAGAGACATCATTTTCTATTCTGACAATAAACTGCACTCTCCAGAATAAGAAAAAACCAATTACCAGCATAAAATATATGCCATTGGGAACTTGGACATACCGACTGCTGGATTGTAGGTCTTACCAAAAAAACGTTGATTCTATGCATTCACCAATAGATTGAGCAATATAATATAAAATGAGTAATTAATCATATTTCTCATTAAAGTAAATATTGTCAAAGTATTCTGTTATCTATGAGTTAATGAGTCTTGATTGCTGGCGTTTAAATCTTAAGACTGGTTATGTGATAAACCAAGGATATTTTGATGGTACCCCAAAATAGCCACACATAGAAAGCTTTCAGTATTCTTATTTAATGTCTAGGCTTCGACTCCGCAGAGTGGAACATAGCGTACCTACATATACTTATTATCATGATGAATGTAGCATCTGATCTTTGAATGTTGGCATTTAAATAATAGATACTCGATGATTAGGTAAAACCCTTCTCCATAAAAACCTCAACAATTTCATATCACAAACCTTACCTCAATCACAAACACACCCCTGATAAAAGTTTGCAATCCCTGATAAATATTATAAAATAAATGACATTTCGCAAACGATTTCTGCGAGAGGCGATCTTCGAGTACCTGCCCTGCGCCCAATGCTATTTTCTATCCCTAAACTTCAGCCGAGCCAAGGATGCTTCGATCCCAAGCAACGTTGAATTTTCAAAACCCAAAAAGGCCTGAGAACATTCGGGAATTTAGCTATACTCATCAGACTTCTTACGCATCTCCCTCCCGCCCTTCATAAGATAATAATTATAGATATTTTCCAATCAATATGATAAAAAACTATGAAAGCGCTGGTATATGGTATGGGATGGGATGGTATATGCCCACGCGGCGGATATACCATCCCAACAGAAAGCCACACTTGTTTCAACATTATAAATCAGTGTATCACTTGTGTGTTATAATAATTCAATAACCACCCTTCAAGCCACCCGTGAACCTAATAAGGTGGGTCAGTGTTACTCCCGATAATGTACCTAAAAATTAATTATATAATATTCCTATATATATTATTGTTTAATTTAATAAAACGCAAAAATTTTTAGTGCTTCATCAACTTCAGCCTCAGAGGGACAATTCTAAAGTTGATAATGTCCCTCTAAAGCGGACGAAACCGGTCCAGATTTATTAAAAAATAAAATAAGTACTTATTTATAATTTTGCGATTTATTAAATTCATAATACAATGCAGTTCAACCATTTATTGACAGTAAACACATTAAAAGAAAATAAAAACCAATATGTAATTGACATAATTTATTAATTTTAAATTGTTTTCCCTTGTTAGCTAGACACCACACTGCCGCCGTCAAGAATACATATCGCTCTGAAGTCTCTTAGCATAATTCCAAGTCATACCAACATTTCTTAGGTCTCCAGTGTGCACTCTATAGATAGATGGTATTTAACTACTTTCCAGGAAGCCAGAATCTATTTGGCTGGAAGCAAGTTGAAGTTTTTTCTCGAAACCCAGTAAAGCTACCTCCAGACTTCTCGGTACCCAGTTTTTTTGCTGTCACGTGCATTTTCCAAACACTATGAATGCAGCGGGCTTAAGGGTGTACCTGTGGGCATTTAGTGCTCCGCTCTTTGGGTACCACTGTAGGACGCCATTTGTCCAGCGGTTGTCCACTCACTGATGGACATCTCTAGTCTATTACCATTTCATCTGTTTAGCGAGCTCGATCACATCGCATATTTTTGTCTGCTTCCTTTAGTTTTTTTTGAAATCTTTACCGATGTGCCCAAGAAGCACCTTTTCATGTCAAGTTGCGCAAGGTATCCATTTTTTTTAAATTTTATCTTACATTAAGAGTTCATGTTTCAGACACTTGTGTGAGCGTTGGTAGCACACATGGGTTGAACACTTTACGTAGACACAATGTGAGGTAGGTCACTTGAAGATACTATTTAGGAAAGCGAAAAGTATCACCTACATAATATGAATAATATTGTTCTAAAAAGGTTATTCACCAATATGTCTCATTTCATGTTTTTTAAGATTACCAAGTTGCGAGCATCTATATGAACATACATTGCATTTATAAGGTTTTTCACCAGTTTGTGTCATTGTATGTATTTTAAGAACACCAATACGCGAGCATCTATATAAACACACACTGCATTTATAAGGTTTTTCACCGGTATGTGTCATTTTATGTGTTTTAAGCTGAGATGATGTCGTGCATCTATATGAACATACATTGCAATTATAAGGTTTTTCACCGGTATGTCTCATTTCATGGTTTTTAAGATTACTAAGTTGCGAGCATCTATATGAACATACATTGCATTTATAAGGTTTATCACCGGTATGTGTCATTTTATGCTTTTTAACATCACTAGATGTCGTACATCCATATGAACATAGTTTGCATTTATAAGGTTTTTCACCAGTATGTGTCATTTTATGTGTTTTCAGATGACCAGATGTCAAGGATCTAAATGAACATACATTGCATTTATAAGGTTTTTCACCGGTATGTGTCATTTTATGTCTTTTAAGACGACAAGATGTCGAGGATCTATATGAACATATATTGCATTTATAAGGTTTTTCACCAGTATGTGTCATTTCATGTTCTTTAAGATGACCAATTCGCGAGCATCTATATGAACATACATTGCATTTATAAGGTTTTTCACCGGTATGTGTCATTTTATGTCTCTTAACATCACTAAGTCGCGAGCATCCATATGAACATACATTGCATTTATAAGGTTTTTCACCAGTAATTGTCTTTTTATGTACATTGACATTACTATGGTGCGAAACTTCTATGCTTCGATTTTGATCAGGAATCACATCTATGTGCACCATTTTGTGAGTTTTTAGAGCATTTCCGCATCCGAAAACTGCGTTACAAATGCAGCAAATCAAATTACGTGAGAAATGGATTACTCTTCTAAGAATAAGTCGAATTTCCTTCGGAGCACGTCGTTCTAAGATTTCTTGTTTAATGCTATTCTCATATATCGTCACTTCTGAATACTGTATCGTTCTATCCTGGATGCCATCATCTGAGGATTGTTGATTCTCGTCTGTATCGTGATTCGTCGTGAAAAATCCCTTGGTAGAAACCTAGACAAATCGTAATAATCGATATCAATATTATCAGTTATGTTAATAGTGTGTCGTTGGAGAGTGTGCACAGTGCGATCATTGACAGTATTTTAATATTAATTTCATACATCAGAATTCCACATGATGTAATAGATTATTAACGACAGGTACTATTCCGTATTGGAGAAAATGTGGCCAATAATTCCCAGTAGAAACCTTTACTGTTGGTTTCAATATAATATCGTGAATTTGGAACATGATTATTAAAATTATCATCACTATCATTAACGTGCAAATAAAATAATTACGTTTGGCTTGTCCACTTTTGGGGCACACTTCGCTTTTGTGTATAAATTATTGGTCGCTTAACCTTAAAAAGTTATTTGAACACAAATATCCATTAACTTCTATTTGTCTAGTCTGCAACAGATTAGGGTAAGGGGTCCAATCACTTACCTACACAAAAAATATACGCTGCATGCAAGGAGAAGTGAACCAAGAATATCTTATTAATTGAGTTAGCATTTACTTGGTAGAATTCCATTTTACAAGAAATGAAAATATAATTAATATTAAATTCTACAGGTTTTTTTAAAAAGGTTTGTCGATAGCTATTTCGGTTGTAACACCATTATCAAGACTATTCAGATAGGCCGTTTGCCTTTGCTTAAATACTATACGTGTATAGATAGAGACAGAATACATTTTCTTATTCGTTCCAGCAATATTATGAATTTTTACATTATTATTAATTGTAATATTATTAATACTTTGAAAACCCTAAGTGGGTTTTTTAAAAATGGATATCGAAATTTTCAAAATTTATCAAAATTACAGTGTTCGATGGTTATTTATTGACATTATTAATCAATTAAAATATTATTAGTATAATTGTCTTAATCGTGTGCTTAGATTATATTTAATAGTGGCGACGAATACATTACCAAATTTTCATTAAAGATTAAAGATTCAAATCGTTATTACAAGTCCATTGGTTATCACGGCATTATTTCAGACAAAATTTATCAAGAAATTAAACATAGCGTTAACGTAGCATTCAAAGCTAATAATAATCTAGGATTAAACTTAAAAAATAGTAAAGATAAAATCAACAAACTGGAGAAAAGCGGAGTTTATAAAATAACATGTGGCACAATTTTTCAAAAATAGCGCCAAAGCTCAGGTTTAGGTGAATGGATATCCTTGTCGAGCCATGATTATTACTTTGTTTTAAATATGGAATCATTCCAAAGAACAGTGATTTCAACAGGAAGTGCCATACAGCTACCGCAACTATCGCTTTATTTGAATCAAGATTTGCAGATAAATTGATTTAGAGAAATGGATTCGTGAAGTCACTGTTATATGCTGATAAACCAGCAGCATTTAACGCATTAGAACCCAACATTTCCCGTACTATACGACCAGCAGTGCTTTAACAAAAGTAGTCCGAATTGGGCGCCCAGAATTTGACTTCGGCCTATCGGACTTTAAAAAAACGCATTTGTTTTTAAACATACCTGGTCTAATGGCTTGTATTGCAGATTAGAGCAGCCAGGTTGCGTTAATTTATCATTTATTTGGTGAATAGCATTCTCAACTAATTCTTCTTTGATGATGGCTGCCTCATCATTATTCTTATACTTAATATTCATCAGGCCTATTTCACGCTTCTGAAAATAACATTATAAATATTAAGTAACAGTATCATTATTATGATAAGCCAGAGAAGGTCTCCCAAAGCTTTTTCTTCAATATTTGGTCGCCAATGTTTGATTTAATTTGGAAGGTGAATGTATAATAACCGAACGACATTCCAATGTTATGATTATACTTATATATTATTTCGATTATACTTTTTTGTTTTAGTTGAATTAGGAGTACATTTTACAGATGGCGTTAAAATTCATTAAGCCTTGCCTATACCAAACCATAACTAATAAAAAATATCCTTCGATCTATAAAATATCCAAAGATCTGTATGATTTAATAACAAGATTTTAGATATTTTTCAGATAGACGAATAATTTTGGACTATTATTTATCATGGCTTGGCTTCGCGGGGTTTTGTTGAATTTTAAAAACTAACCAACACATCAGTAAATTATGGTCACCTTAATCTAATGAAAACAAATATGTATGACTGACAAAGTTTTGTGTGTACTATTTATGTTGCATATTAGCATATAACACATTATATACCTAACAACAATAATCAAATGAGCATGTATATTATATGAGTTACCTGTGAATCACTTGCAAACGTCGACGCATCAAACTGTTCATACAAGTGACTGCTTTGGTCGCATGGAAAAGCCACTTCATCGAAAGTCAGCGACGCATCGTGCATACGTTTATGGCACTTTAAAATGTGCGCTGATGAAAAAAAATTACAACACACGTTGCAAACAAAATTTCTAACAAAAAATGAAGCTCTGTTCAACCTCAGACGGACTTCTTTCGCAGACGCAATCGCTATTTCCTTTTTGATGGCCATTTCTTGCACTTCAATTTCACCAAACGACTGTGCAGATTGTCTCTCAAAGATATCAGGTGAAATCATACAATCCATGTCACGGTTTACGAGCGGGGTCTGTCAATAAATAAAATACAAAAATAAATCAATCAAAACATTTATACTAACAATATAAAAAATCAACCAACATAAAGAATGCAAAGTTTCTGGACTATGACCACGTAGAAGGGCAATTTTTGGACAAAGCAGTATCGAAGTCATTGTATGAGAAAGTGATTAGAATTTAAGAGAAATTTAATTTCTAATTAGATTTTGACAAACGCGTCTGAAAGTGGCGGAGGCTTTTGAGCTTTATAAGCTTCGACGGTTAAGGCGCTAATTTTGACAGATTTAATGTCGGAACGTAACGTTGAAAGGCTTTTTTTTTTTTTTTTTTTTTCATTTACATATTACCGTTGGAAGTGTTCTTTTGTACCTATTTAAATTCTCAATTAAGTATTTATTGTGTTTTGTTATACAGAAACATACATATTTTATTAATATTAGGTTTGTAAAATACATCGGAAGTTCCGTTCACATTCTCGTAGGTACTGATTATTATAATAACACTATTATGAGGTAAATATTGAAGTAAGTACGAGTAGCTTCTTTAAGAAATAATTATCTAGGTACAACAATCAATCGTTTTAAGAATTCAGCGATATCTAATATAAGTACTGATTAAATAATATGTTAATGTCATTACCACATTTTAGGTTATTCATACTATACTATTATACGGTTATAAATACCTAACAAGTGATGACAACGAATCGAACTCTATGCATAGAAAATTTGGGTGGAATCATGGAACAATACGATGAAAATCGGTTTATTGTTCGCGTATGGTTACTAATGAATAATAGGTATCGGTTACTACGCTATAATGTACCTACCTAATTCTACTGAACTCCCACTGTGTAAATGACTAAAATATTAATATGAACATCTCACAATATATAAATACAGAAGAATCTCAGTTTTTCTTAATCCTAAAAATAATATAATGTTCATAGGTAACGCAATATTATGTTGAGATCATTTTTAGGTTAGGTTCAGTCTGGAGAGTTATTACTTTGACAGATGTGAGAAGTGGTTTGACGTTTCAGACCAAACCATTTTTGACGGTCAGAAAATGGTTTGAAGTTTGCTGATACAGTGAACTAAACGTTTAATCTAAAACTATTCTGGCTTACTTATAACGCATGCGCAGTGCGCCAGTTTTGACCTGTCAAACTGTTTAGCTGGAACGCCGCAATTTATGTTGCCATGCAGCATGGTAGATAATTTAGTAAAATTTGAGGCTTACAACATTAATTTGTTACATAAAGTTTTGACAATAGAATTGGTCTATTTCCACCCCATTTCACACGTATGTAGGTATAGCTTCCGTTTATTGTATTTTATGGCTGCAAGTAGTTTTTTGTAGACAATAGGCTTACCTTGTATTACCTACTTGCCTAAAAAGAACTCACGGACGATTAATTTCATTTATTCACCATACAATTGATCACAATTTTAGATAATCGTATTAATTATTGCTTTACATTCGAATGATTGTGATGTATAAATCATCATAAATAAATGCTCATGGTTTTGTTTTAAAATATCAGTGTGAGCTAAAACCACTAAATGAAACAAGTTGGAGCGAATTAATAATGGTGAAATGAGTTTCAAAGATGCATTGCAAATTCAAACCTTCAATATTATAAGACGGCATCAAGGGAAGAAAACGGCACATATACCTACGTACAATTGAACGTACCTGATGATGTGGCCTGTAATCTGAATATGAACAACCCGGTTGAGGTTCTTCATCATATAATGGATGTGAAACATCTTCAATAATCTCGCGCTTGACGACAGCTGGATGATCATCTGTCTCAGATTTTATATTAGAGAGGTCCGCCATATTAAAGTGCTGAAAAAAGCATTATTACATTTTGTAAACACGGTAAAACAGTTTCATGTCACGTCATCACCATATATCATTGTATAATATTTATATTTAACATGAATTAGTAGATAAACAAACCAACCCTTTAATATCACAGATGTATTGTAGCTGTCAAATTGTATAAACATGTATTTTTTTGAAACAATTAATATCACACTATGTTCCTACATAGTTAGTAAAAAAGCCACAGTTTATAATATAAAACGAATCATTGTTATTCTCAATCTAATGTTATTGTAAAATAATTTAGTTTCTAAAAACTAACCTCGAAATTGCAACTTGAAACGACCGCATTGTTTGGATGGATACTCAGCGTGTCGAACAAAGGCTTGCCTTCTATATCGGAGTGTCCTCCATCACATCGTTGCTTTGCATCCATGTTAAGGGTATATATTACAGAAGCCACGTGTTATGTGACAGACAGGATTCTTTGAAGGTAATATTAGAAAAGTGTTGCCGCAATACTGAAAAGTATTCCAATGGAAACTAGGTACCTATAATAAAAATACACACTTGACACGGTGACACAATTATATGTATGTTTTGTTGTCTAACCAAAACAATGGTACGAAAATGATCGTCAGCATTTCATAAATCATAACGAGAACAGCGCATCTCACTATATAATAACTAATAAATCAAATTGGGTTTTTTTCTCCAACACTGACGATACCTTTTTCGTGACGGCTCCACTCTCTACTAGTCTCCAGCGACAGGACACACGTTTTAGTTACCTACGATAAAAGTTCTACGTGTAGTCGATGTTCTTGACATTAGTATCTGTACCATAATACCTACAAAATTCAATAAGTACATTCTTGTTTATCAGATAATAGCTACACGGAATATTATTAACTGTATTTCGGCAACACTTATATACAACACAACAGAAAGTTGTCAAGTTGTCTCTAGCACATTGCATAGTACGATAGTTGATACGCAAATATGGAAGTCAAGCGAGAATGTGATGGAGACCAATCTGGTACTGAAGACAAGTTTGATGTAACAACCAGCCACCATAACAGCCCTGACACGCGCATCTATATAAAGCAGGAGAACACAGACGAATTCATTTGCGATTTTGAGGTTAGTTTTTATTTATTAAGTCCTTTCCTGCGTTTTTTTGTAATTATTTTACCAGAATACCTACGATAAGTTTATATTTTTTTAAATTGTTTAAGAACATACGAGGATGTCAAATTTTCTTTCAAAAACCTTTTAACATAGGTACATTTAGACAGCTACCCAGCTCAATTATAAGTAAGCATTGTTATAAAATAGGTACACGAGCTCAAAATTGTTTTTTTATTTGATTACAAAAATGTATAATGTTTTCTTCAGTATCCAGCAACGCGTCTCGCTGAAATTAAACCCGAGATTGACCTTCAGCTGGTTGACGTAAAATGCGAGTTCGTTGCAGACGCAAAACACCCATTCCATGATGAAGATCCAACACCTGGATGTTCGCATTCAGATAACGGACCAGTACAGCAGGTAATTGTATATTATGCGATATTTTCTTCCGTTGGCTATGTATCCTATCACAGCTTTGTGACTAAATTTCAAAAGGTACATATTATCCTCGTCTCGGTTATACACGCTTTGTATAACTATTTTACTAACCATTTTATCTGGTTAAGTGTGATTGGGTGCATTGACCTACAGTATTTGAATGTGATGTCTGTCCCTGATGATGACCGATCGACCTATTCTTTCAGAAAGTACTTTTGTCATTACATTATTGTTTGTAGGTAGGTAGCAGAATAATACTTCGATGACATTATGCTCACGTCACATTCTGGCATGGCGACATAATAAGTCTGTGGTTTCGTCATTCCGCAGAATATTTTGAATGCTCATATTTCAATGAATTTTATCAGTGCCCTACTTGTGCGTACTTAAAAATTACTTTCGATATTTCATCCATACATAATATTGTGAACAGTATCAGCGCCATTTTACGATACAAAGCCTGAGCATAATATCCTTTATGTACAAGCATCTCTCAAACGAGTGATCCCACTGTTCAGCTGTCAAAATTAGATCCCAGATTGTCTTCAAAACAACATAATTATAAAGTCTTTCTCGTTTCGTATTGAATTATTAATATAAAAATCGCAAATCAAATTTATAACCTATCAGTGTTTTTGTTATAAATATACATTCCTGTTATTCATAAGTTATCAAAGTAAAACTATTTCTTCATGCAAAAAAACGGTGGTAACATCGATTTCCAAAAAATGTTATTTGTAGCATTGAGCTATACATTACGTTTGCGGAAGGTGTTAATGTTAGTGTACCTAGTAATTATGATGTACCCCATCTATCAAAATCAAACCAATCCCATTTTCAAGACAGCTGCAAACCAGCAGACAATAGATTAGTGATGGGCATACATGAGATCAACGAGAACCTCATTCTGGATTTTCATAAATACATAAAGTCCCACACCATAGTCACGCTCTCACTTATATCAAGTAGGTTTATAGAAAGTGTTAAATGACATTACAATAACTAATTTGTTTCTGATAGAAAACGCGTTTTATAAAATGATGTAAGTATATATTAATAATTATGATTATGTCAAGCTTTTTAAGATTTTGCTTAATTTAAATTGAATTAATGTCGGGACTCAAACAATCGAAGTAAAAACAAAGATTATGTACCAATTTACACCACCCAGTACCACAGTCGGTTTTAATCGATCGATCACTCCGCGGAACGCCGACTCTAGTACAACCTTAAGCATTCGGAAACTTGCCGAGAACGAGTGGTCTTACCTCTTCTCTGACCCCACTGCTAACTAATCTTTATTTTATAGCACTGATGGTAAACCTATGGCACGTGAATGTTTTATGTTGAAAAGAAAAAAATATTACCTCATATAATAATAATAAAAAAAGTGATACAAATAAAAATATAAGTACTTCTATACAATATTAAAAAATAATGACGACATAGCTATGCCTTTTTTCTACAAATTTTATTATTATTTTTACCAGTGGTATTTACCAATCGATGCGCAAACGGAACCGATGAAACTCGTGCATAAATGACAGATCATCTCTATATATATAAAAATCTCGTGTCACGATGTTTGTGGTCGAACTCCTCCGAAATGGCTCGACCGGTTTTTTTTTTTTTTTTATGTATATTTGTTAGGTATGAAAATAGGTCAACAAGTATATTTCATACCGCTAAGTGATTAGGGTATCTCTATCCAGAAAAATTTTCTTTTATTTTTTTGACATTTTTTTTTGTATTTTTTTTATTATTTGACATAAAAAAATACCTATAACCCCAAATTTTCATTCTCCTACCCCCACTCTTCCATTTTTTAATCGCGATTTTATTATTTTTGTATAAACAAATTTAACCGTCGTTCGTATTTCAAACAGAACGAAATTATTTATGTTGTTGAATGACAGATGGTGCTACGTCCGAGAAGAATTCAAGAGAAGCGTCGCGTCATTTTGACATTTCATTCGGCATACCACAACGCAGTGCGTGCAAAATTTTGTAAGATTTATTTTATTTATCTATTTTTATGTGCGTGTATTACAGTGCACAATGCCAGCAAGACGCAAGGGGGGTCATTTGGGCCGTAGAACGAATAAAGCAACAAACATGCGAAATAGTAGAGCAGAAAGAACAGACGAACAAATCCAACGAGATAACAAAAACGTGCGTGTAAGCATGTCGCAATTGCGTGCATCTCAATCACAAGAGGCACGAGCTGAACAAAATCAACAACGACAATTGGAACGGAGCCAAGCGCGCCGGTTAGTAGTTAACACACGGAGAGCAAATGACCGACAACGCCAACAAGTACATCGAACATTTACATCCGCTTCGTTCCTTCGTCTCGCATTCGAGTACTAGCCAGATATTGAATATTCCGCTCATCCGAAAGTGCTGATTGGTGCTATGGACAAAGAATGTCCCCATTGTCATGCGCTCAAATTCAAACATGAGTCAGCCGGGATGTGTTGCGCATCAGGAAAAGTGCAACTACCAGAAATTGAGAGACCACTAGAACCATTGAATGGCTTGCTCATCGGCACGGTTCCAGATTCAAACCTGTTCCTGAAGTCCATTCGCACATTCAATTCATGCTTCCAAATGACTTCGTCTGGAGCAACAGAAATAGTTCACAATACTGCGGCAAATGGTCAACAATTCCATTGTACGCTCAAAATCAAAGGCCAAGTATACCACAAAGTAGGCTCATAGCTGCTAATGCCAAACGAGCCACATACATTTTTACAAATCTACTTCATGGGCGCGGCGATGAGGACATCAATCATGTGGATACACGTTGCGGCTACAATAGCCTCAATTCGCCTAATGCCAGGCGCATCTTCAGCAAACTGGACGCCCTGTTGAATGAGCACAATGAATTATTGAAATTCTTCAAAGCACACATGCACGAATTGCAAAGTGACAATCACGCTTTTGTCATCAATCCTGATAAAACATCAGCTGGAGAGCACGTACATCGATTCAATGCGACTGTTGTTGACGACATTGCTGGAATCATGGTTGGCGACCGCACATCGACGCGAGAAATCGTAATTCGAAGAAGAAACAATAATCTGGATGTCATCGCTGACACACATCGTTCATAGGGCGCTCTCCAATGTCCGCTAATTTTCTGGAAGGGACAAGACGGATATTGCATAAACATTAAACAACGAGATCCTGTCACAGGTAATTCATTCATTATGAACATCATTACTCATTTTGAATTGAGAAAATGAATGGTTGATTTTTTTTGTTTTTATCGGCGGTCATCGTCTACAGCGCTCTATTCCTCTTTCTGTCATAGATCCCATCCCCACACACTTACGATACATTCGCTATTTTTTATTTAACAACCAAAATATTCACTAGAAATAATTTATATGGCAGAACAACGTTTGCCGGGTCAGCTAGTATTGTATAAAAAAATAATAGGCAAATACTCTTCAAGAATTTATGTTTAACGTAAATATATAATTCAACATATCGCTCCTAATGCTTTATGCGTGACACGTCATATTATCGCACTCACCTCATCAGGCGGCGGAAGAAGCCGCTCCGCGAACTTCTGATTTTGATCGATTTACAATGCTTGAGACCACTGTAGCGAAAGAATGCCTAATCTGATCGCGGCAATTCTGGTGTCAATTTGTGTGTAGAAAAACAAGCTTAGTAATACAATAACAAACAATTTAATCGGTACCAACAAAAATGCCTTCCCTAAATAAAAAAAACTTGGTGGAGCTAGTAGTAGTAATTCTGACAGACAGGGAAAATGGAAAACCTTTCAGTTATGTGAAATCTATAAAAAAAAGCGTGGTTAAAATGCCCCCACGACCTTTTTGAAAAATTTTAAAACAAGCAAAAATAATATATTCAAAGAATAAAAGATATGCATTCGTATAGAAACACAGTGAAAGATAGATTTTCTCATCGTAATATTTAAAACTTTTTAATAGAATTCTTTAAAACTACTTTTACATTTTTTTCCTATAAAAAACTGCTCGGTTACTCTCTTACTTATCTCTTTTACTTACTTATTACTTATATCTCTTATAATGAACTGTTATTTGAATATCTCATAATTTCAATTTTTTAATACTTTTAAAAAATGTCTTTTTTAGATTATCGCTAGAAGCACTGTACCTACAGACCTACAGATTGAGGAACAAGACATCAAGAAAGAACTCAAAGAATATATTGAAAGGTACAAAGATGTCCCCTGTCGCAATACTAAACGTGATATTTTTAATCGAATAATATGGTAAACACAGAATTATTAGTGGCTGTTATACTACTGGAAAAAAAATCGTTTCATAAACAAAATTTTGTGTGCAGTATCTGTTTTGATTTTTTTTCATCGTTCGACCTAATGTTGCTTCACAAAGCGATACACAAAGCAACAATAGCGAAAACAAAAGATTCCGTTGCAAGGCTGGTTAAAAGTTACGATGGTCATTTATCAAGATTTCGTCCTGGTCACGTCGTGAAATCACTCAAAATGACTTATTCTAATGAAAAGCTATTCAAGTGCGATATCTGCAATTACTCATGCAGATATTCAGGTAACGTAAAAACACACAAAATGACTCATTCTGGTGAAAAGCCACTTAACTGTGATAAATGCAATTACTCATGCAGAGTATCTGGTCAAATGAAAAAACACAAAATGTCTCATTCAGATGAAAAGCCATTTAAGTGTGATAAGTGCAATTACTCATGCAAACAATTAGGTACAATGAAAACACACAAAATGACTCATTCTGGCGAAAAGCCATTTAAGAGTGACCAATGTTATTACTCATGTACACAATCTGGTACGATGAAAAGTCACAAAATGATTCATTCAGGTGAAAAGCCATTTAAATGTAATATATGCAATTACTCATGCAGAGTATCTGGTCAAATGAAAAAACACAAAATGTCTCATTCAGGTGAAAAGCCATTTAAGTGTGTTAAGTGCAATTATACATGCATACAATTAGATAACATGAAAAAACACAAAATAACTCATTCTCGTGAAAAGCCATTTAAATGTGATAAATGCAATTACTCATGCAGATATTCAGGTAACATGAAAACACATAAAATGACTCATTCTAATGAAAAGCCATTTAACTGTGATAAGTGCAATTATTCATGCAAACAATTAGGTAACATGAAAACACACAAAATGACTCATTCTGGTGATAAGCCATTTAAATGTCACCAATGTTATTACTCATGTACACAATCTGGTATGTTGAAAAGTCACAAAAGGATTCATTCAGGTGAAAAGCCATTTAAATGTGATGTGAAAAGTCGAAACATAATTTAATAAATGATGTACTGGGCGCAAGCTCCTAGATCTAATAAGAAAGGAATTTGGATACTAGGAGCGAAATAAAAGTAAAGGTTAAATTCAATTAAAGAAGTTATATTATCGCCAGAGTTGGACATTGGATTTTACAGGTTAGAAAAAGAGCTTTACGCAACGGATCAAACTGACTGGCAAGAAACAAAGAAAACCTGGCAATCTTGCGATAGGTCTAATAAATATTAGGACAAAACATGGAACGATACAGCTTACTATTGTCCGATGGCTAATGTCGATGGAATCTCTCCTATTTAGTTACGCGAACGCCATTTCTTCTTGCGGCGGACCGTCATTGTCCACGGCCCCCCAAGACGTCCGTCCTCCACCGTGGTCACTAACGTAAGCCCCCTCACACCAGCCTCTCTTCGTCTTAATTGATTATTGATTGTCCATTTCCGCACAAATTCGCTTGTCATCCACAAAACAATAACAAACATCCGTCGCCAGCCGCCATCTTGCTCGCTGCTCCTTCTCGGTGTTGCCAGCGTAAAAACTTCGCTTGGCTTAGTGTGTCGTGTTAAAATAACATGACAACATACATAATCAAGGTCGGCTGCGTTGGCATTATTAAATAAATAAATTAAAGGAGTTCCCATGACGCGCCGTTTTTCCAGATTTTCAGATATATGTAGGGAAGGGAACGGTATCAGATGGAGATATGAAGTGTTCTGTCTGGGCCCAAGTGTGGTCAAGTTACTCTCCCCAATGACTCCTCCTGCATTGTCTATACGGATCGTTTTTTCACCAGTTTAAAGATCGCCGATTCGTTACTTCAAGACAAAATATTCTTAACTGGAACTGGCAGAAGTACCTACCTGATAGAATGATAAAGAAATTAAAAAAACGATAAGGCAATGCAGAGGGGAGATTGGGATGAGAAAGTTCGGCAGGAAGACAAAGTCTGTGTAGTCAAGTGGGAAGATAATAAATCCGTGTTATTACTTTTCACTGTGGTCGGCAGTACTCCTGTTGGTACTTGCATGCGATGGTCGAAGGAAGTAAATAGGAAGATCAATGTCAATCAGCCGGCCATTGTAAAGCACTACAATAATATGTCGATGGGTGGCATTGATCTTTGCGATCGCATGATCGCTTATTAGCGGACTGCGATGAAGACATGCAAATGGCCTGTGAGGGTTTTTAACCACTTTGTGGACTTGGCGGTG
Organism: Rhyacophila brunnea; assembly: GCF_057557595.1. Taxonomy (NCBI): domain Eukaryota; kingdom Metazoa; phylum Arthropoda; class Insecta; order Trichoptera; family Rhyacophilidae; genus Rhyacophila; species Rhyacophila brunnea. The sequence goes on from NW_028232785.1 coordinate 33,392,486, forward strand.
GTAAATTGTTGGCTGATGTACCTATTGCAAGCAAGATAATATAACCCGAAAGGACATTATGGGACTGTTGTCGTAACGTATCAGATAAGCAAAAGCTATGATTCGGATTCGGATTTCGGGTAGCCAACATTTTAACACGCGGCAAGCACGAGGTCGGCCAAGAAACATGTTAACCTCGACATCGCAGGTAGACACAGAGCCAGCAGCATGCAGGAGAAATGCTTTCCCCCAACCAATCGCTGAGGTGCGTTTGGGCAACGTTGGCCATCTTCCTCGCTTTCAGGATGACCGTTCAGTATCCGTGTGCAGATATCCTGGATGCAAGTCCCACACCAGGTATATTTGCATAAAATACAATATATACCTGTGAACAAAATTTTGCTTTGAGCTGTATCACACGGTATAGGATGCAGCTCAGCAATTTTAAAGTACATATTTAGGGTTTTATTTCATAATTTTAAGTGTGAATGTACCTATGTAATTATCCTATTTATAATGTTTTTGTAGGTATTGTTTTTATTGTATAATGTTCTAATAAAATTATCCATTCCTTTGAACAAGTTATTTTCTTTACCTCCTCTAAGTTTATAGAGTAGGTAATATTCATCAGCAGTGTGACCTGACAACCACATAATGTGCATATAGTATATTTTACTTGTTATAAAATAAAAAACCTTAAAAAATTCGATGGCTGGTTCTCCCTCGGGTCTCAAGAAGTATGTTATGGCGGTATTATTTGCGACCCGACGGGAGATGGCAATAACTATAATAATATGGGTTACAATAATAAATAGTTTACTGGTGCGAACAGGTGCTACTTGTCTTATTATGAATGGGATAGTGTAAATAAAAACGATTACAACCAAATAATTTTCCGATTTTCTTTATTTATAAAAAAAATATAATATTATCGCTAAATACAGTTTTTAACCAAGCTATCGTCATACTCAGCAGGTTTGTACCTTCCACTTGTCAAACAGTTAAAAATGTTGGGTTCATTCATTTAAAACAAAAACTTCCGTCGGCAGACATTTTATTTGTACAGAACCAATTCCAATCTCTTTGGACATAACTATTATTACCATAACAAGGCAAACTCTTAATGAATAAGAGCAGCATGCACAGAATATTAATTAACACCAATAATTTACAGGCAAAAACGAAAATACGATGAAAGTTTTACATTTATTTTTTCCGAAGTATTAGCACTTATTGTAACAATTACAAGAAGTTGGTTGTAATTGTCCAAAATTGTAAAATTTGTAAAAAAAAACTACCGTCGATAGCAATCTTGTGAACAGAATAGAGGTGCAAAGGTACCTAGCGCAAAAATACGAAGCTTGCACACATTTATATTTTTATAAAAATCGATGTTATTAAAATAAATATAAAAAATATTAAAACTATGAACTAGTAAAAATCTCTTAAGTACATCATAGAAAACTTAATAAACCAAATTTTATTATTACCTAAATAATATGAACATAAAAAATATGCACCTAAGTAATAATAAGATGGGGTCTTTTGACAAAGTTTATCTTTGACTTAAATAAAAATTAATGTTTTAGGATAGGTAGGTACTTACATATTTATTAATTATTATAGATAAAATTGTGAATTATCAAAAAAATGTCTATCGCTTTAAACCCCGTCGAAACCAACCCTTAACAGAATATACTTTGTGGAAAAATACTCGTCAATCTAAGATTATGCCATTTAATAATACATAAAATAATATATTTTTGATAGGTAAAATAATATTTTTAGCGATAATAGCTTGGTTTGGGCAGGGCATTAAAATTAAAAAAAAATTAATAAACATTTGTGATATGTATTTTTAATTCAACGAAAACAAATAAATCTGAATAAAAAAGTGTGTACTATATTGTTGGATCACCCAAACAAAGCTATGTATAAACTAGCTAACAGTCTCACGATGGCCGCGTGGCTTAAGCTTCGGCTTATAGCGTCGTGGGTCCAGGTTCAAATCCTGGGTCTGGCATGTACACATATTGTTTTTCAATCTGTATAGGGTCAGAATATGGACTAGGTCAAGCAAGTGGCTGACAGTCGTTTCTCGTGGAAACAAAATCTGTTGGAGGCCCATATGATCCTATTAAGATAGATATGGTTAGAAAAATACAACAAACTTACGGTAGTGGAGATCGATACACTTCAATTTATGTATATGTATCTAATACATAACTTCAACTTTTTAAAATACACCAACCATCAAACGAGATTTCTTAGAGCAAGTGGGTTTTCGAAAAAGTATTCAAAAACTGTATTTAGCACAGAGACAATAATAATTAATATTGTATGGTTTAAAATAATATAACATACGGTTACATAATATTATGTCGCTATAGAATAAGCTACAAAACTATTAATTGTTTACGTTATCGGTTGATGATAAAAATGACGTACACACGTTCGGTTCCTTCTCGACTTACCATTATTTCAAAGTCTTAACTACAGATACTTTACAGGCCAACGCTTTTATTGGTATAATATATTATATTGAAATTATGTCCCTAAAATGCGGGATTTTTTAAAAATAATAAAGAAATATGCTACCAGAGGTTATTCATGAGTAATTATATCACATTCAAATGGCCATGTCTGAATAGGCCAATTAGGGTGGCCCTAATAAAACAGATAAATTCCTACCCACCTGACAATTTGACCTTTGCCTTGCGCAAAAAATAACGGTCAATCATTTATCAACCGTGCGCATATAAACACTTACCAAAGCTAAACCGTCAAGTGCCACGCACCGGATGACCCAATGAACAACACAAAACGAGACTGATAATATGACCAGGATTGACAACTAAGCCATGGAGCCAGCCTCAAAAGCATAAAAGGTCAGTGCCTGGCATCCTAAAAATACCCTTCCCTCCCAGCATCCGAATCATTCCTTCACAGTTTACAGTTCACTGAAAAACACAGCCAGTGACTTTTACTTGAGTGTCTTTTACTGACAATTTGCATGCGTGGAAGGATTTACACGAAATGGCTTTCCACCGGGCCGGGTCCTTTCATGTAATTTCATCTTATTATATATAGCACGTGTAATTATATAAGCACAATATAAGCATGTGTAATTGCATTTATAATAATAATTATGTTAATGACTTTTCACTATCACCAAAATGACTCATTTTGTGTTTTTTCATGGTAACTGACTCTGTATGAGTAATTTTGAGAATCACATTTTAATGGTGTTTCACCAGAATGAGTCTTTTTATGCAATTCCATGCTACCAGATTTTATGCACGAGGAATTATAATTAAGTAGCTTTACACCAGTGCGTCTTTTTCTGTATGTTCATGCTACTAGACGTTATGCATGAGTAATTGCAATTATCGCATTATGACTTTTCACCAGTATGAGTCATTTTGTGTCTTGTCATGGTACCAGACGTCTTGCATGAGTATTTGCATTTATCACAGTTAAATAGGTTATCACCATAATGGGTCATTTTGTGTATTTTCATGGGACCAGATTGTTTGCATGAGTAATTGCAGATATCACATTTAAACGGGTTTTCACCAGAATGAGTCATTTTATGTCTTTTCATGCTACCAGACGTCGTGCATGAGTATTTGCACTTATCACATTCAAACGGTTTTTCACCGGAATGAGTTCTTTTATGTATTTTCATGCCACCAGACGTCGGTCATGAGTATTTGCATGTATTACAGTTAAATGGCTTTTGATCATAATGCGTCATTTTGTGTATTTTCATGTGACCTGATTGTTTGCATGAGTAATTGCATATATCACATTTAAACGGTTTTTCACCAGAATGAGTCATTTTATGTATTCTCATGCAACCAGACGTCGTGCATGAGTATTTGCACTTATCACATTTAAATGGTTTTTCACCAGAATGAGTCATTTTATGTATTTTCATGGTACTAGACGTCGTGCATGAGTAATTGCATGTGTCACATTTACATGGTTTTTCACCAGAATGACTCATTTTGTGTTTTCATGTTTATTAATTGTCTGCATGAGTAATTGCATATAACGCACTTGAATAGCTTTTTACCAGAATGGATAAGTTTGTGTCTTTTCATGTGAGTTGATTGTCTGCATGAGTAATTGCACTTATCACATTTAAAAAGTTTTTCACTGGAATGGGTCTTTTTATGTAATTTCTTGTGACTAGACGTTGTGCATGAGTAATTGCAAACATGGCACTTGCATGGCTTTTCATCAGAATAAGTCATTTTGAGTGACTTAACGACGTGACCTGAACGAAATCTTGAAAAATGACCATCGTCATATTTAACCAGCCTTGCAACAGAATCGGTCGTTTTCGCAATTGTGGTTTTGTGTATCGCTTTGTGAAGCAACATTAGGTCGAAGGACGAAAAAAAATCAAAACAGATACTGCACACAAAGTTTTCTTTATGAAACGATTTTTTTTCCAGTTGTATAACAGCCACTAATATTTCTGTGTTAACCATATAACTCGATTAAAAAATATCATGTTTACTATTGCGACAGGCGACATCTTTGAACTTTTCTATATAATTCTTGAGTTCTTGCTTAATGTCTTGTTCCTCAATGTGTAGGTCTTCGCTAGACGCTTGTGCTTCAGTCACGTTCCAGGACGACATGAGGCTCGTAACATTAGCCGGTACAGTGTTTCTAGTGAAAATCTAAAAAAAACATTTAAAAATATTAATAAATTATGACATTTTTAAATAATAACAGTTCATTATAAGTAAGAGATCCAGGTAGAAATATTATACCTAGACACGGTCTTAGTAAACCTTTTTACGTCGACACGCGTGCCAAAATTTTCCAAATATAATCATTCGACTGTCTGACGTGCCGAGCAGTTTTTTTATTGGGAAAAAAATAAAAAAGTAGTTTTTAAGAATTCTATTAAAAAAAGTTTAAATATTACAATGAGAGATTCAATCTCTTACCGTGTTTATAGACGAATTATTATCTTTTATTATTTGAATATATTATCGAATTGCTGCGATCAGATGAAACATTCTCTCGCCACACTGGCCTCAAGCATTATAAATCGATCAAAATCAGAATTTCGCTTCCTTTACCGCCTGATGAGGTAAGTACGACACGATTGTCATTTTTTTCCCCTAACCGATTGCTTTAATTGGTTTAAAAAAATGCACATGACAATTATTGGCCTCCTCCAAGGTCGTGTGATTTGATATATCTGGATTACGTCCTGTTAATTTTCGTGGAGTCACTGGTTTATCCTGATAAACCAATGGAAGCCAATATTGTTCGCGATATACGACCAACAGTGCTCAAATAAGTAACATCCAAATTAGGTGACCATATTTTTCTGAGTTGAAAACAACTGCGGTGACCATATACATTTTAATTGAACTACACATTATAACTACAATTATAAGGGTAAAAGTAGGTACTTCCTTAATAACTTTGTAAGGGTTCGTTGTGTTGTTGAAAGCGGAACTATGGCGAAACCTGAGCTCGTGCCTGGCTCACCACAATAGTTCACTGTTAACTGATAGAGTTACGGGAAGCCGTGTATACCGTTTTAGAGGAAGCAAGACTACTGTGTTCAGCTGGGTTTGCAAGAGTAGCTCACTGTGGTCTGATAAAGTCACGGAAAGTCGTGTATACCATTGTCAGAGCAAGCAAGACTACTATGCTAAACTCGTCAGGTCCAAGCTGGCTCAAAGTTAACTGATGATTCAAGGCCGTGTATCGCCTTATATAGCAAACTAGGCGGCCCCTTCCTCGCCGTCCAGCTGATAAGGCCGGTGCGCTTCGGTGGGGGACGCCCGATAGTGGGAAGGCGCGGTGGTAGGGGCGTCCGCGCCAACTGTAGGTGACGTCCGATGTGCGAGCGAGAAAGTATTCGGAGACCCCGCGCTAATCATTTAATTAATTGCAGTAGACTGCAGAAAATTGTACTATGTTAGAATAATTTTGTGTACTATACCCTAATGTAGTTCTTAAATAATATATAAATATATTCTTAAAAATTATATTGTGGATTATTACAGTTGCGGCCATATAGTTTGAGCATTGTCGAACAAAGTTGTCGATGCGGCTTCATAGTTTTAGTAGAAAAAAAATTCACCTTTTTCATATAAATTTTATTAAAATTAGTGTTTAATATAAAGATTCTTTTATTATAGAAATAAAAAAAAAAAACTTATACATCAGTAGGATTCGAAATATCATATATTTCAAAGTCGGACAATTAAAAAAAATCTGGATGTGTACTTATGTACTCACGTTAGAAGTTATACTTCTTTGACGTAACAAAACAAAAACAAACCTAGATTCTTCGACTAGTTCTTAATTATCTTGTTAAAATACACACGTAAGAAAACGGGCCGCTTATTTAAGCACCGTTGGTTTATTTCTGAAAAAAATTTAACTTATATAATTATTTATCGCTATGTTTATTTTTAAAGTACCAACTGTCACTCTGGCGTTTATTTGTTTCTTTGGGTAAGGAATTGCAAATTGCTGACAATAATAAATTCGCTGCCTAGGCAACGGAACAATTCTTAACTATAATATTATACTGTATAATAGCCACGATTGCAGTATCATACTGCGGCGTAAAGGTAGTGCGTTCGGCTGATAACTGAACAATCGGTGTTTCGAATCCAATTGAGTGCGTTTTTTTCGTGTGAAAAAATAAATTATGTGTTTATTTTTAGGTTATTTTGCAGTAACGACCCTATAGATCTCAGGGTGCGATTTGTATTTACCTTACCATGTTAAACATTGTCTTAATTTATAAACACTCATGAGAAAATATTGCCAATAGAGAAAATCTTTTTCGAAAAATTCAGAATCAAAACTGCGTCTCTTGGGTATGGCGCACTGTGCATTACCACTATCCTAAGACTGTCATGTTTAAATACGACAAATTTTACTATTAGCCTTTTTAATACCTGCTCATAAGCGCTTTCCAAAACTGAAAAAATCCATAAACACAAAAATGTCGATCCTCAGCCATGAGCGTACGACCAATAAGTGCAAAGCATAGTCTTTGCCGCGTTAAGCAGGCTCTCACGTCAAAACTCGTCCGCCTGCAACGTGTCGAAGACGTCATCGTTATTCTCAAAACACACCTTGCCAATCGGATCTCCGCAGATTGGCAAAAATAGATAATTAAATTATTAGCTATTTCAAGTAAGTTACAACATTTTGAAGTGAACCGTGACGTCGGTTTGTAATTAATGTAATTAATAGGTATGTTGATTTTAAATAATTATAATAATAACTCTATTTAGAAAGCGCTTCACAGAATATTGTAAACACTAAAAGTTAAGAGTTCGTCGTCGCAATTAGATAAGATGCCTATAGCACTGTGTTCAATGAGCGTGGGCGCGAATTCCGAGATGCAGGGTCGATTTTAGTGGGTGTCAAAAAGATTTTTTTCTATTGATTATATATTTCTCAGAAATGTTTTCAAATTATGTATGTTCAAACATTCATAAATCTTGTGAATTATTCGTTGGATCAAAAAATAGCTAATACACAGTTACGTTTATAAGCACCTTTCCATTATTTATAGTGACTTGCCGGATATATTTTATAAGTATATTATGCGTCAATAATTCGCAACAATACGAGGCGGTGTACGCGTGTCTAGTAATAGAACAATTGTATCAAGATGACCACGCGGCTTAAGCGTCAGCCAACAGCGTCGTGGATCACAGGTTGGAGTCCTGGATCTGGCAAGAACACATTGTTTTTCAATTTGTGTATGAGATAATATTGACCTAATAGGTTGAGCAGAAGGCTGACATCCATTTTTCGTAAAAACAAAAATATGTTAATACAAACCTCTACTCTGTGGAGGCCCATATGAACTTATTAGGCACGAACCTAGATCTGAAAAAATAATACTCACCAAAGACGGATTTGGGCGTTCCCTAGATTCGACGAACGTATGGCTGCTTTCATTGTCAGTCTCTTTGAGAAGAGGATCAACTTCACATATTATTTCCACATCAGGTTTGATGTCAACCTATAAACAAAATAGTAAGTATGCACTGTCATTGATATATTTATAAAATAAATAATGTGTTTGACGAGATATCGTTGTATAACATTGAATCATTAAGCCTATTCCAGACCAATATAAATACAGTGTCACCTTAAAGTAGACTTAGAATGCGGCCACTTTTAACTTTTAGTTTCAAATTGTCAATGGATACATTTTGACCACAGAACATCCTTAGAAAATGGAAAACGGAGTAAGTCCATTCTACTATCTCCACGTTTGTTGTCCTGGTTTGTAAGAGAAATGAGCTTACAAGCGGTAAACGATTTGATTTCCTCATGGGAAGAAGCGATCCGCAACTTTGCAATGAATGTGATGTTTTGGAGGACATTGTACATATAGCAGTACAATGCCCAAAATATAAACAACACAGGATATCTTCGAGAATGCGAGTGCCTTGGCGGTGGGTAGGACGGAAGAGATTGGCAGAATTGTAATGTTCTTTAACAGAATTGGAGCGAGGGTCTGTTCGGCGGATCCTCTTCTAGATGAGAAGAGGCGATATGACAAATGACACACAAATGAACCCACAAACCGTCCAAAATACCTGGTAATCATCTTAGACTGGACGCTGTCCTATAAGCAACACTGCATTAATAACAAAAATTAGACAGAAGCAAGGAACAGCATCCTGAGAAAACTAAGTAGCAATACGTGGGGAGCTCAACCACATACACTCAGGGTCTCAATTCATGCACTATGGAAGTCGGTGGCTAAGTACGCCTGTCCGGTATGGTACAAGTCTGCGCACACGAGACATCTGGACACTGCGCTTAACGAAACCTGCCGGATCATAACGGGGTCTTTAAAACCCACACCTGTAACCAAAGTTCGAGTGCTTACAGGAATCCCCACCCCACCTAGCCAATCTGACGCTAAGCTACAACCCGAGTTGAAAGGGCAGCCCAAGAGAGGGACCCGCGAAACGTCATGCCATGTGTATCAAATGTACAAAACAAGCCTCAAATCCAGAAGAAGCTTGGCAACAACCATACCTCTGACGCTCCCACCCGAAGAAGATAGACTATCCGCGTGGAAGGCGAACCTAGCCTCTGAGGGTCTCAAAGATTGGGTAAAGCCAACAGAGCATCTCCTACCCGGAGCCAGTCTCGGGTACCGTACATGGAACGCCCTAAACAGACTGACAATCATGGTAGGGCGCACTTGAGACAACATGGTGAAGTGGGGGTTCTCCGATGACCAAACCTGTGAGTGCGGTGAAATGCAAAGCATGGGGCACCTTTTTTCATGCACGGCTCGCCCAGAAAGCTGCAATTTCGACGACGTCCTATAGGCGAGGAAAATGGTGTGGCCTTCGACAACTTCTAGAGTGACACTTTATAGCTATTGAAGCCCGGAATCAACAAAAATAAATGATTCTTATTAATTTATTATTATTACCGACCATGTCCGATCCTGATAGGATCATATGGGCCTCCACAGAGTGGAGGTTTGTATTGACAGATTTTGTTTTTTACGAGAAATGGATGTCAGCCACTTGCTCAACCTATTAGGTCCATACCCTGACACACACAAATTGAAAAACAATTTTTTTGTACTTGCCAGACCCGGGATTCGAACCTGGGACCCACGGCTTTGTAGTCCAACGCTTATGCCGCGCGGCCACCGTGGGTTATTATTAATTTACATAGGTATAACATGTAAAAACAAAGCTAAAATAATACGGACAAACTAATCCATGTGAAGAAAACTACACAGTTGCAATATGACGCCACAATTTGTATATATTTTATAAATACTTGGCCTTTGTGGCGACCAGCTCAGACGGCCCGATATGATTTTTAAAACTATTATAACTTCAAACTTTCTAATGAAGCGACAGCAGCGTCTTCTTTATGAATATATCTGATATTTTCATTGGATCCTTCATTCGCCGCCTTTTAAAATGTGCCGCATCTGTACAATGCATAACCTGCCAAACCCCACGGGACGTCACCGTAAATATATTATATCTGCATTCAAACAACTGACCTATACAATTACATATGAAGCTATACGTCACAGTGTATAGGTATAAGGATCCTAATTGAATGTCCACACCTGCAAACGACGATACCACATAACAAAAATTTGGCGTAGGTTCTGAATTGAAACATTCCACACCTGTCGTACAAAAATAATTCTTATCTACACATATTATAGACTCACGTATAAACTTTGACGTCACCAAGGCCGTTGCATCGAATGTCTTCGAGAAAGGGTGCTAAGTAGGATATGTTGCCCTATGCCCGGAGGAAACCGGGTGCCCTACACCAGGGAACACAGAATTAATGAGGACTGAAATACCTAACGGGTGTGGAGTAAAAGGCAACCGATCTAAGGTGTGGAAGACTATGGAATAAAATAAACACATGTCAAGAATACACTTGTATTTCGTTCTGACAACTGCTCTCGGCTTAGGCACTGACGCTCATTCAATATTGGTGTATTGTAAGGTTGCAACACACATTATTGCACGACTATAATGTGAGGTTCATTTTCGTAGAAAACTCTCGCGTGGTGCAGTGCGTAAGGCGCTCGCCTTCCATCCGGGAGCTCCGGATTCGACCCAGTAAGGTTAAAAATATATTTACATAATCTAATAGATAGGTAAATAAAAAAGCTTGGGAGTTATGCCACTGTGATTGGGCTTCACGGCCTGTTGTGGTGTTTAACAAAGAAACAAAAAGAAAAAAACCCCTGCATCAAAAGGTAGTGTATTCGTGGTATTATAGCATAACAGAAGTCTATTTATTACTCTGTTCTGTACTCAAAACCCTTCATTACGTAGATTCGGTACAAGTTGTTATGGGGAAACCAGCAGCAAACACATTTTGAAAATAGCCGATATACTGTATTATTTGTAAGGTTGGGCTAGTTTAGGTTAAGTTACGTTTGGTTATCATTCTTGAATTCAAAAATTAGGTAGGTATGCCAACATCAGCTATGACAATTAGAGCGGTTCCCGCCTGGCTTCTCCATAACCGTCTTGTACCGAAGGTTATAATTACCAAAACGCCAATCTTGGTAGGTATATAATTATATAATGTATTTTACTGCGAACCGACAACATATTAATCAAATACACTGACTGACAAGCTGTGTACATGGTAACTGTTTTCTTAAGAAGAAACAACGCGTGGCATGTGGTGTACTACTTGTCCACACTTCATTTAATATGATAGTATGACCGAATGATTGTACGCGTTGTGTTTCAAACAAATGGTTCTGCGCCTTCATTGGTATGCGTCAAGCACTGTACAATAATTAGATATACTTAATAATAAACATATTATATTACCTCCAAAATGGCGGCGTACGAATGCTCGATACGGAATTGTTGAATAAAATATGATTGTGACGTTTGTCCTTCCGGGCTGTGCGAGCGTTTTATCGGTATATAGATAGAACTGAATGATGTTCCGGGATCGGTGTCAAAGTCTGCCGGTTCACTTTTAATTTCCATCTTTAAAAATGTTACGTAAATTGAATGAACAATAATTGGCATCAGTGACAGCTGACAGCTCACGAAAACGTTACGAATAGTGTCAGTGTTGCCATAAGAGAGAAGGTTGCACTAAAAGGCGACGAAATTAAAATTAGTTTTAACTAATTAATTAAGAGATTAACATAACAACTCATTGAGAGCAATGTATGTGTATTGGTAAACAATCTATGTACATATTTAGGCGAACCTCCAATGAATTGGGTTTCGGCAGCTGAACGACTCACTGAACAGCTGACTTCGGTTCAGAACTAGGTAGTCTGAAGTTTCATACCAAACCATTTCTGACGGACAGAGAATGGTTTGATTTTCGCAGGAACAGTGAACCTAACGTAAAATCTTAAACGGTTTCCGTTTTGCCTACTTTCTACGCGTTCGATTATTATTTTACTAATATTGTCTACGGTCACGCGGATGAAAACATCACTGGAACGCACCTTTAGTCAATTGTCTATTGACACGTCTGTCAATCTTCTTACCTACAATAATTGTGATAGTTTGCGTCAATTAAACTTCTTAAAATGGATGTTAAACGTGAACTAGATAGTTTTGAATCTGACACAGAAGTCCAGCAATGGTTTGATGTGCCAATAATCCATCCAAACAATTCGCTTATAAAGATTTGTGTAAAGCAAGAGAATGCTTATGATGCCAACAGCACAATTGAGGTTAGATTTTCCAAACTCATTAATCATTGTAAGATTGTGTTTATTATTCATTGAAGTGGTGTCTCACTAATGCAAATAAAACAGTTGCACGATATATTGGACTTTACTAACTAAATCATGACGTTATAAATTATACATCGTTGTATTGACACTTCACAAGGATTATTTGATTAGATACCCACCTACCTACCTATAGGTTCTGCGTCTCTGTGGCTGCTGGTTTACTACTTTCATTATTTTTATGACAACTTTACTATTGAACATTTATTGATAATAGTAGACCGTATCGAACCGTATTAATAGGTTACATACAGAAACGTCCGTGTGTTTGCGCACAACGCATAATAATTATATAGGTGTAAACACGTATTATAAAATACCTTCTGTCTTGTTTTTCAGAGCCCTGTAACCAACCTTGCCGGAATCAAAACTGAGGTTGATTCTCCCCGAGTTGATTTCAAAGAAGAATTTTCCGAAGACAGTGATCCGCAACCTGGCTGCTCATATTCAAAATGCGAGCCAATAAATCAGGTACCTATTTACCTATTTATACAATATTTCATTATTATTTTAAATAGGTAAATATTGTGTAAGTCACATCGTACTTGTATGCGATCAATGCGATCATTTATATTAGTCTCCGTTATTATTATATCATTGGATACAAATTGTATTTTGTAAGAATATGTTTTATATAAATTTAACGTAACGATCAATTGTTTGGATTTTACACTCCTTCGTTGGCTTGTTTTAGGATACTAGATTTGTGAAAAAGACTACCGGTTATTTTTATTAGTATAATGGTATTTTATTATTGACATTGATTAATCAGTCTAGTTAAGTGGGTCGAATAAATTTGTTGCATAATAAATCCCGGTTCTGTGAGTATCTACAGCAGTGTTTGCCAATCGTTTTTACTTCACGATACACCGGTGAATGGGATTTGTTTCGCGGCACACAAAATGCCTTAAAAATGAAATGTTCCTTATTAATATGAATAAAGGAAATCATAGTGTGGGTAGATCCATTTTTTTTAATATTTTATAAACAATATAATATATTGTACATATGTACATAGGTGGTAATAATTTTATTAGTGAGAAGAAAGTAATTGATTTTTAGAAATAATTATGTAAAATGAGGCTCTAAATTAGATAAACAAACACGTAACTCCACATCTACCATTTGTAACCGCTCTCATTTTACGATATCATTTCCACGAGTGCTGAAAAACCAAATTCATAAAGATACGATGATCCAAACGGCAAAAGAGATTTAATTCCTGTTGTAGCCAATTGAGGATATTGACGCGAAAACGATATCCAAAATGATGACAACTTCTTTTACTTCGACCATATCCGATCCTAATAGGATCATATGGGCCTCCACAGAGTAGAGGTTTGTATTAACAGATTTTGTTTTTTATGAGAAATGGATGTCAGCCACTTGCTCAACCTATTAGGTCCATACCCTGACTCACACACAAATTGAAAAACAATATGTGTACTTGCCAGACCCAGGATTTGAACCTGAGACCCACGGCGTGATAATCCAACGCTCAAGCCGCGCGACCACCGTGGGTGTCAACTCTAGCTCATAAAATGAGGCTTTGTGCTCAGGATCGTTTTTTAGATCTATTCAAATGTTCTCCTCTGTTAATGTCAGGTGTGTACCGTCGAATCTTTAGAATGGATTGATCACCCACTGGTACATTTGATAATCATCATCATCATCCACTGCTGGATGAAGGCCCCGCCAACCTTCCTCCAACTCTCTCGGTCCTATGTCATTCGCTACAACATATTTTCGCCGAACTTTACCAGTTCGTCAATCCAGCGGCTTTTAGGGTGACCCTGTGGCCGTTTCGTGCCCCTTGGGTACCACTGAATGACAGCATTTGTCCAGCGAAGGTCCTTTCGGCGAGAAATGTGCCCCGCCCATCTCCATTTCAGCTATTTGGCAACGTCTATTACATCGCGTACTGCTGTCTGATTCCTAACCCATTCGTTTCTCTCACGCTCCTTTCGCGTGATGCCCAACATACACCTCTCCATGCCTCGCTGTGCCAATTACTCAAGTTCATGTGATTTGCAGTTACAACCCTATAGATCTCAATGTGCTATATGTTCACAAAAAGACAGATTAAAGTTCGCTGCAGTTAGCTGGAATGTCTTTCGGTGAGTATACATTCACTTGCCAAATGCAGTCGTACATTGGTGGCCACTGAAAACAGATGATACAGCTGTGGCAGGTCTTATCCAGAAATGGATTGACTCTGGCTGATCATAATAGTGATACTGTTACATAATATTATTAATCATGTTGTTTTTTTCAGGAGTGTGAAGACAGCCTGATCAATATAAGGTCGGAGAATCATAATGAGGGTGTCATCATCAAACAAGAATTTGTTGACGATGCAATTCGCCGAATCAATAATGAAAATCTTCAACCCGGCTCCTTCGATCGACAATACAACCCAGTAGACCAGGTACGTTCATTTACAGGTTCACTAATAACACAACTTTTAAACATTTTTTTTATATACGAAACATCGATATTTACATGGTATTAAAATTTATATGGTCACCGCAGTTGTTCTCAACGAAGAAAATTATGGTCATCCAATCTGGATGTCATTTATTCGAGCACTGCTAGAACAATATTGGCTTCCATTGGTTTTATCAGCATAAACCAGTGACTCCACGAAGTTTTACCGGAAATAATCCTGATATATTAAATTGCACTACCTTGGAGGACGCCAATAATTGTCAGATCCATTTTTCGAAATCAACTAAAGCAATCGTTTATAATCGGTTCGCGAAATAAAATAAGTGAAAATCGTGTCGTGTTTTCGGATTATATTTTCGTAGTAAAGTCTATCTGTACCGGTGACAAGAGACCCACAGATGGCGCTGCCCATTGACTGGACGCCGCAAGCGCTGTGTAGACGGAATGGGATTTAACCATAATATATTATGTTAACTCCGTAATTTTTATCTTATTCTTATGGCTAGTCAGCATAGTATGATTAGGTCTGACTCTTTTGATCATACGGGCTCTCTATTTTGAAACTAAGCACTTTACACTATCAAAATTCGTTTCTAGTGTTAAGTGTGGTTTTAATCTTTAAGTCTTATCTTGTTAATCTATTTTAGTCAAGGTACCGTTTGAAGTATTCTCTGTTATTTTTTAGTTAATCGCTGAGAACTCTGAATAAATACTAAACATGGAACTATTTCTATTTTATAAATATTAAGCTATCCAATACATTTTTATTTCTTGATAAAATTCATACGTACACCAGTGTGCTTATTTCACATTTTAATAGTTTTTTAGTACTTTATAATAATTGTTATTGTGATTGTGATTGTTTATAGAAAGTGACAATTTAAATGACATTACAATTATTAATTTGTACATGTTGGAATCTGAAAAAGCACAGTTTCTGATAAGAAACGCGTTTTATAAAATTATGTAAGTATCTATTAATGATTATGATTATTCAAGCCTTTTAAGATTGTGCTTGATTTAAATTGAAGTATGTTCGGGACTCCAAAAATTTAAGTAAAAACGTAGATTATGTACCATTTTACACCACCCAGTACCACAGTCGGTTTTAATCGATCGATCACTCCGCGCAACGCCGACTCAAGTACAAGCCTAAGCAATCGGAAACTTCCGGCAACAAGTGGTCTTACCTCTCCTGCGACTCCCACTGCTGACTAATCATTATTTTATAGCAGTGATGGTGAATCTATGGCACGCGACTGTTTTAAAGAGAAAAAAATATTACCTAATATAATAATAAAAAAAATACTAAAAAGTGATACAAATAAATATAAGTACTAAAATATACGATTAAAAATTAATGACGACATAGCTGCGTATTTTCTACAGTTTGTATTATTATTTTTACAAATGGTATTTACCAATCGATGCGCAAACAGAACCGACGAAACTCGTGCATAAATGACAGATCGTACTGTATAAAAAACATTAGGCAAATATCCAATAAAACATATCGCTCTTAATGCTTTATGCATGACACATAAGATTATCGCACTCACCTCCTCAGGCGGCGGAGGAAGCCGCTCCGCGAACTTCTGATTTTGATCGATTTACAATGCTTGAGATCACTGTAGCGAGAGAATGCCTCATCTGATCGCATCAATTCTTGTCATTTTCTGTGTTAAGAACCAAGCTAAGTAATACAGTAACAAACAATTTAATTGATACCAACAAAAATGCCTGAACCAAATAAGAAACAAACACTTGGTGGAGCTGGTAGTAGTAATTCTGACATACAGTGATAATGGAAAACCGTTCAGTTATGGGAAATCTATAAAAGAAGCGTCGTTAAAATGCTCCCACGACCTTTTTGAAAAATGTGAAAACAAGGAAAAATATATTCAAAGAATAAAAGATATGCCTTCGTCTAGAAACATGGTGAATGATAGAATCTCAAAAACACATTACTATTTTTAAAATTTTTAATACTACTTTTTCATTGTTTCCCAATAAAATACTGCTCGGCATGTCAGACAGTCGAAAGATTATATTTGAGAAATTCTATAGAGTTCTTGTGTTGTTCACTTGTCACAGCATTTTTATTGAATAAGATGGCGCTGCTCCGCGCAGTAGGTGAATAAAGACGGCTAAACTGTTTTATAAATCTGATACGTCATCACTGGTGTGTTTTGCTTCTTTACCTCGTAATATTTTATTGTTATATTATAATGAATGACCAATGTGCATTTACCATTGGTGTATGGTTGGGTCTTAACTTACCGATATCATCTCCCCGACAGTATTTGACGTTAGCCGTGTCTAGGCATAATGTTTCCGTCTGGATCTTTTACTATTTTTTTTAATTCATCAAGGAAACAAGCATCATCATCATCATCATCAGGGGCCCGACAACCCGTTGTGGGTCCTGGCCTCCTTCAACAGCTCCCTCCACCTGTCCCTATCCAGTGTGGCCGCTTTCCAATTTGGTACCCCCAGAATACGGCAGTCACTGGCAGCTCCATCCAACCAGCGAATTTTTAGCCTCCCTCTTCTTCTACGTCTTATTGGATTACTGGACATCATTCTCTTTGCCAGTTCATTGTCATCCATATGGTGCACATGACCTAGCCGTCGCAGTCTCTCAATCTTAATTGATTGAACTGCGCTGCAATCTTCGTACAGCCCGTAGAGCTCAGCATTATATCTTCTCCTCCGATTTGGTGCCATCCCTGATCGGTCCATATATACGGCGGAGAATTTTTCTTTCAAAGATGTTAAGGGCTCGTTCATTTTGCAGAGTTAATGTCCAGGTTTCTGATGCGTAGGTGAGCACTGGCTTTACAAGTGTCTTGTAAAGAGTGCTTTTAGTTGGGCGAGATAGTATGCGAGATTTAAAATGTCTTAACAGGCCAAAGTAGCATTTATTCGCAGACAGGATTCTCTTGTTGATTTCTTCCGTAATATTATTATGTCGAGTTACAAGAGATCTAAGGTATATGAAACTGTCGACCGTATCAAACAATATCTAACTTTGGTGCGACTTCTCGTGGTATGACATAGACAGGCATGTATTTAGTTTTTGTTTCGTTTATTTGTAAACCCATTCTTTTGGCAGAGGCTTCTATTGCTGTGAATGCCTTTTTCAGTGCCAATTCTGATATGGCAATGATGTCGATAATATCATCGGCATACGCCAGCAGCTGCACAGGCTTAGTAAATATCGTGCTGCTGCCACGGGCGTCAATCATTGCATCCCGTATCGCCTTTTCTAGTACAATATTGAAAATAAGGCATGCCAGAGCGTCACCTTGCCTAAGGCCATTCATTGATATAAATGGCTCGGATATTTCCGCTTGAAACTTCACCCGGCATTGTACTAGTGTCATTGTCATCTCTACAAGTTTAATTATTTTCGTCGGAATTTAAAATTCTCGCATTGCTTCGTATAACCAATATCGATTAATGCTATCATAAGCTGCCTTAAAATCGATGAACAGGTAATACGTGTTGATAATGAATTCAGTGGTCTTTTCTAATCTTCCTTAGGGTGAATATTTGAGTAACACATGATCTCCCTCGTCGAAAGCCTCCTTGGTAGTGCCCGAGTATTCCTTCTACAATGAGTTCCAGCCGCTGGAATATCAGAATCGACAACAGTTTATATGCAGAGTTAAGAAGTGTCACCCCTATGTAACTACTACATTCTAGTTGGTCTCCTTTCTTGTGCAGGGGACAAATCAGCCCATCCTTCCACTCCTCTGGCATCTTTTCTGAAGTCCATACTTGGTGGATTAGTCTATGCAAATGTTTGACCAGGCTTTCTCCCCCACATTTTATTAATTCACTCTGTAGGTAATCTATTCCAGGCGATTTGTTTGTTTTTAACCTTGACATGGCACCTTTTACCTCATTTAATGTCGGTGGTTCTTCTGTGTGGAAACAATCAGTTACATTTTTATTTACAAAAATATATTTTCAATAAAATAATGACAAGTTTTGACAACCAGCAAAGTTTCCATATATAAAATAAAATATTGCTAAGCCTAACACGATTGAAAGTAAGAATGACATAAATATAAAGAAATTACTCAACAAAAGTGAAAAAGACTAATGAAAAGACAAAAAAGTAACATATTTTTTAAATATATAAGTATATATATTTATATAAAATCTTGGAGATAGCGCGTTTAAACGAAACAGGTGAATTATTTAATAGATCAACGGTAGAGAAATACATATTGTTATAATTTAAACAAGAGCGCTGAATAAAAGAGTTTTGTGCATGATTAGAATCGCTACGACTGACATGGTACATAATGGTTATAAGGACCGGTTATTTAAAAATCTCATAATTTTTTAATACTTTTAAATGTTTTTTTTAGATAATCGCTAGAAGCACTGTACCGGCCAATGTTGCAAGTCTCGTATCGTTCTGGGACGCGACTGAAGCACAAGCGTCTAGCGAATACATACACATTGAGGAACAAAACATAAAGAAAGAACTAGGGGAATATATTGAAAGGTACAAAGATTTCGCCTGTGGCAATAATAAACGTGATATTTTTCAATCGAATATAGTAAACACAGAATTATTAGTGGCTGTTATACAACTGGAAAATAATCGTTTTATAAAGAAAATTTTGTGTGCAGTATCTGTTTTGATTTTTTTTCATCGTTCGACCTAATGTTGTTTCACAAAGCGATCCACACAACCACATTTGCGAAAAAGACCGATTCCGTTGCAAGGCTGGTCAAATGTGACGATGGTCATTTTTCAAGATTTCGTCCTGGTCACGTCATGAAGTCATTCAAAATAACTCATTCTGGCGAAAAGTCATTTAACTGTGATAAATGCAATTACTCATGCAGAAAATCAGGTATCATGAAAATACACAAAATGACTCATTCTGGTGAGAAGCCATTTAAATGTGATAAGTGCAAATCCTCATGCAAACAATCAAGTTACATGAAAACACACAAAATGACTCATTCTGGTGAAAAACCATTTAAATGTGACAAATGCAATTACTCATGCACGACGTCTAGCAGCATAAAAACACATAAAATGACTCATTCTGGTGAAAAACCATTTAAATGTAACAATTGCAATTACTCATTCAGGACGTCTAGTGGCATGAATAGACACGAAATGACTCATTCTGGTGAAAAACCATTTAAATGTGATAAGTGCAACTACTCATGCAGATACTCAAGTGACATTAAAATTCACAAAATGACTCATTCTGGTGAAAAGCCATTTAACTGTGATAACTGCAATTACTCGTGCACGACGTCCGGGGGAATGAAAACACATAAAATGACTCATTCTGGTGAAAAACCATTTAAATGTGACACATGCAATTACTCATGCACGACGTCTGGTAGCATGAAAAGACACAAATTCACTCATACTAGTGAAAAGTTATAATGTGATAAATGTAATTACTCATGTATAACGTTTAGTAGCATGAAAATACAGAAAAAGACTCAATCTGGTGAAAATCTACTAAATTATAATTACTTGTGCATAAAATATGGTAGCATGAAATTGCATAAAAAGACTCATTCTGGTTAAAAGCCTTTCAAATGTGATTTATGTAATAATTACTCGTGCATAATATCTGGTAGCATAAAATTGCAAAAGGACTCATTCTATTAAAAGCCATTTCAATATGATAATTGCAATTTCTCATGCATATATTTTATAGATAGATGAGTATTTTTTGATCAAGTATATTTTGTTATGTTTTGGTATCGCAGGGTTTAAGGCGATATACATTTTTTTAATAATTCACAATTTTAACTATAATAATTAGTAATTATGTAAGTACCTATCTATCTGAAAACATTAAAGTCAAAGATAAACTTACAATTAAAAAAAAATGTTATAACATGTGAATTTGTCAAAGGTCCCCATCTTATAATTACTTAGGTTCATAGTTTTCATGTTCATATTACTTGACACCCACGGTGGCCGCGTGGCTTAAGTGTTGGACTATCACGCCGTGGGTCTCAGGTTCGAATCCTGAGTCTGGCAGGTACACATATTGTTTTCAATTTGTGTGTGAGTCAGGGTATGGACCTAATAGGTTGAGCAAGTGGCTGACATCCATTTCTCGTAAAAAACAAAAATCTGTTGTTACAAACCTCTACTCTGTAGGGGCCCATATTATGATCCTATTAGGATCGGACATGGTCGAAAAAAAAAATTATTTAGGTATTAGTTTATTAAGTTTTCTATGATGTTCGTAAGAGGTTTTTACTAATTAATTGTTTTAATATTTTTTATATTTATTTAAAAAAACATCGATTTTTATAAAAATATAAATCTGTCAAAGCTTCGTATTTTTGCGCTAGGTGCCTTTTAACATATATTCTGTACACTAGATTGCTATCGAGAGTAGTTTTTCATTTATTATAAGTATTTGCACGTATTGTTACAATTATAAGTTAGCCGTCTAAACAGTAAAACTGTCTATCTCACTATAAAATTTAACATAGAGAGGTACTGTTAAAACATAGCACTTATTGTAACAATTACAACTAACTTCTTGTAAATGTTACAATACATGCTAATACTTCGATACAAAAAATGGAAAACTACCCTCGATAGTTACCGATATCAGTCTTGTATATAGATTAGATGCGCTGGTAGGTAAAGACATCTCCTTAATTAAATTGTAATACATGTGACGTCACTAATAACTCAACACTTGAACAACTTTCATTGTATTTTCGTTTATGCCTGTAAATTGGTGTTATTTATTTTAATGTTCTGTGCATTATCCTCTTAATTATTTAACTTTTGCCTTGTTATGGTAATAATAGTTATGTCCAACGAGATTGGAATTGGTTCTGTCTAAATAAAATGTCAGCCGACGGAAGTTTTTGTTTTGAATGAATGAACCCAACATTTTTAGCAGTTTGAAGGTGGAAGGTACCTGCTGATTATGACGATAGCTTAGTTAAAAACTGTATTTAGTGACAATATGTAATATATTGTATACAGGTACATATTAATAAAGAAAATCGAAAACTTATTTGGTTTTAATCGTTTTTATTCACACTATCCCATTCATAATAAGTAGCACCTGATTGCACAAGGAAACTAATTCAATATGAGATTCATCATTGTAACCCATATAGTTATTGCCATCTCCCGTCAGAGCGAAGAAGATGCATTCTCTTTCTTCGCTCGGTATGCTGGTTGCTGGTCGTCGTCTGTTATTTGGGACTTGGAGTGAACAAATAAACTCCTTAGAACGATCGAAAACGGCAATTTTTATTTGACTTATACTTATACTTTTACTATTTATTACATTTTTTTTTATCAATTTTTCGGAACGCGAGATGTATATTTATGATATTGTTCCTACGTCTGTGTTTTTAATATAGAAGTATTTTAAAACGTTTTACGGATTAAATTATAAATAATTGTAATGGAACATAATTAATATACACACAAACGGATATTTTCAAAGATGATAGGTAATATAATTTGAGCGTATGTTACGTTTATAAATGTTTAGGAAAAAAACATAAGTCAAACTAATTGCTTATTTAGAAAAACTAATTATCACAAACAAATTGAACTTTTGAAATTGCATAGATTTAGTGTACATATTCATCAGTAGTAATATTGGGTTATCTTCTTATTTCCCGTAAATATATCTGACAAGCGTGGTTACCCCACAGCCTACCTCTTTCCAAAAGTCACCCTTCGCCACTGGGTCCTGGAGTAGATACGTAGAAAGATTGACCGTACTATAGTTATTATAGTAGGTATACTACTATAATTTTGAATCCGCGGCAAATAAGAGTTACAGTCCGACAAACTTATCTAAATAATGGTCAAAAATTATATTACAAACTACCATATGGACGCCATTTTGAAAACGTCATTCGAATGTCAGATTCTGTCCAGTTGCGAGTCTTGATTGTGTAGTTTTCGACAGTGGCTACTTATACACTGAATATATACTATATATACACTACATAATATTAAATATATACACTAAATCAATGAAATTTCAAAAGGCTGATAAGTTTGGTATAATTAGTTTATAAAAATAAGCAATTAGTTTGAATTATGTATTTTCTTAAACATTTATAACGTAACATACCTACGCTCAAAATATATTACCTATCATCTTTGAAAATATCCGTTGTTGTGTATAATATGTTCCATAACAATTTATAATTTAACCCGTAAAACTAGACATTTTAAAATACTTCAATATTTAAAACACCGACTTATGTATAAATAACAGATAAATAATAATCGCGAGTTAAATTATTTTATATTTTTATTATTACTAATACTTATTTTGAATAAATGTGCTTTAGCGGATTTAAGCGCTTACTAAACAAACTATAGGTCCATTTACCTGGATCACCCAATGTTAAAACTCAACTTTTTTTGTGTGCATTCGTTTGTGCATCGTTAGTGCACGTTTGTGCACGAGTTTCTTTCGTTTGTACACGCACATTAAGGGGGTTATTCGCATTTCAATTTGGGTGACCCAGCTAAATGCTGGATACTTGTGTCACTAAACTTAGATTTTTTTCAAAATTTAAATTGTCAACACTAGTGCGTTGGTAGTGAACGTTAGTGCACGATTCTTTTTTGCCTTTTCATCTGTATTCAGCGCGCTATTTAATTTTTAAGTTTGTATGCAAAACCTGACTGCGTGGGTTTAAAAATATTTTTTTAGTGAAATCTCTTGTCGCATAGGTAATGCGCAATTCTGCATACTTTTTTTATTTTTTTCTCATATAGTGCGTGAGATATTTGATATGAAATATTTGATGAACGTTAAGTCGAACCACCCAACACACTTTTTTAACTTTTTATTAAGTCATCAATTTGTCTATTATTGGTTTACGTTTGTGCACGTGCTTTTTTTGATTTCGAGATTATATCTTGAGAGATATTATTTTTTTATATTTAGTGACTTGATACTTGAACCATTAAATTTAACTTAATATTGTTTTGTTAGGTGCATACAATTACATATATTTTTTCTAACATTAAGCTATAAATTTGATTTTGAATGGCCGTCAAGTTTTAACATCAAACATTTTTTTTCCAAATTTTTTAAATGCACAGCTTTGAGTAATTTAATTACATGATTTTTCATGTACTTTGTATTGTTTTTCCATGTAAATTACGCGAAAAATTCCCATTTTTCGATTTTCACTAAGTACCCCGTCAAAATATCCCGAACAAAAACAACCGCATCCGTTTGGAAGATCCAGTCAACAGAGTCTCGCATAATGTAATGTGGCCTCAGGTAAGAGCACAAAAACACGTGCGTTATCCGTGATTGTATTTTTGCAAATATGAAAATGTAAACAGTTTATTATTTATAATAAAATAAGTAGGTAATTTAAATATAAAAAATTTATTACTGAAAGGTCCATTTACCCGGATGACACAATGTTAAAACTCCAACTTTTTTTGGGTGTTTTTTTTCTAATTTTTATACATTTATTTTGATAAAATATGTTTATGAAACCATTTTAAATATTGCAAAATTGTATGAAAAATATAATTATGACAGTCGCCATATTACTGTGTTTTCTCTTTTTGTACTTTAATTTGTTATCGAAAATGCACTAAGTCAAGTACTACCTTCATATATTTTTCCAAAAAGCAGCAAATCTGCGCTTATTTTTTAGTACCACATTAAGAAATTTGTAGCCAATAAAACGATCTGTAATTTGAAATCGATAACTATATTATGACCTTTTAAATGTATATATAAAAAAAGTTAAGACCACGCAAACTTTCAAACACGATTATCTTAAAACTAGTATTTTTGACTTAATGCTTTTTCGCAGTATACACACGGTATGTAATAATTAATTGTACTGCTTGCTATGGAATCAGATGCGTGGGGCTTAGATACGAGGGTGGGTCAATAATTCCTTAGAAAAAAGCATTAAAACAGTTTTGATTTTTGTATTTTTTTTTATTTCTCAACATAATCTCCTTGGAGCTCAATACACTTGGTTAGACGTTTCTCAATTTTTTTTAAACCGTCAGAAAAATAAGTTTTCGGGAGGTCCTCAAAATAAGCATTTGTCCGATCGATGACTTCTTCATTTGAAAAAAAACGTTGTCCACTTAGCCATTTTTTTAAGTTTGGGAAAAGGAAAAAGTCACTGGGGGCTAAATCTGGCGAATACAGTGGGTGGTCGACCAATTCGAACTTCAATTCTTCAATTTTAGCCATTGATCGTAAACATGTGTGAACACGGGCATTGTCCTGATGAAAGAGGATTTTTTTCCTGTTTAAATGAGGCCGTTTTTCTTCAATTTTGTTTTTTAGCTGGTCCAATAAAGATGCATAATAATCCCTTGTTATTGTTTTTCCTTTTTCCAAATAGTCAACGAAAATAATTTCACGTGCATCCCAAAATACAGTAGCCATAACCTTACCAGCTGATTTTACGGTTTTCGCCTTCTTTGGACATGGTTTGCCTTCGCAATCCACTGCTTTGACTGTTCTTTCGTCTCGGGAGTATAGTGGTGTATCCATGTTTCATCTACAGTCACAAAGCGACGAAAAAATTCATCCGGATTGCGTTGCATGAGCGACAACAGGGCTTTAGAGGCCACCACCCTATTGCGTTTATTGTCGACTGTGAGCAAACGCGGCACCCATCTTGCAGAAATATTTTTCATGCCCAATTTGTCATGTAAAATAGAAATGACGCTACCTTTTGAGATCCCTGTAACCTCAATTATCTCACTCAACTTTAATCTTCGGTCACTTAACACCATATCGTGGATTTTATTGATCATTTCTGGTGTAGTCACCTCTACAGGACGTCCTGAGCGTGGTTCATCCTTTGTTGATGTACGAACACGTTTAAATTCATTTAACCAGTTATAAATAGTTGCAAGTGAAGGAGCAGATATGCCGTGAACTAAATCCAACTCATTTTTTATTTCCTTTGCTGTTAACCCTTTTATATTAAAATGTTTAATAACAGCTCTAAACTCAATTTTCTCCATTTTCCATTTTTCCATTTTCCACAAGCAAAATTTTTTTTTAAATGTACGAGAAACACACAACAACCCGACCAATCTGATTGAAACTACGCAGCATACTGAATCGGTAGTGCCGCTGCATGAAAACAAACCGCTTACAGTACTAGTCGCGCCACCTGTCGGCTTTTCTAAGGACTTATTGACCCACCCTCGTATAATTAATTATTTTCTTCAACGAATTTTTGAATTTTGATTAAATAAGAATTACATTAGGTACGTATATAGATGACACGTCTGGCTATCTGATATAATTTTTATATCAAAAGGATTACAATATTTGGAAGGTTAAATTTGATTCCTAATAAAAATTAATAGTTATGGGTGAACGAATTTACTTTCTTATTATAATTGACATTAGTGTCCAGAATTAAGCTAAGTACGCGCTGTAGATTTTCAATTGCTTTTACCATTGATTTGATAAAAACAAAAATCGATTTAAATTAAGCCATGATTTTAGTATAAAAAATGTTTAAATTATGTTTAAAAAAATTGCAGGAGGCTATTAACTTTTTTGTAACGTTTTTTTATGCCGTTAGTATTTTAAATCTGCGATGTGTTTAAATAGGTATCTAAATTTACGAGTACCTACATTTATGTATGTGGCCATTGTCGTGTTCTCCATCTAGTGACTGCTTTGCAGGTGACACCTTGCAGCTTCTGTTGGAAGCCAAAGCTTCTGGATTAACTATAGTGGAAGGCGGTAACACTATCTTCTGATGGCTTCCGGCCTTCAGGAGAGATGTTTACATGGTGTCGGCGGGTTTGGATTCCCTCCGTCATAATGTTATCGCTCCTGACGTCGCAGGTTTTCATTAGATAGAATGGGGACTATAATTGTTCAATGCATTGATTTCTTGCCAAAAGAAGAAGATACAGCTTATGTCCATCCGATGTTTCCGGAAAAAGGGGGGGATCTGAATGGCTGCTAGTGACCAATAAATGCTTCCATCGGAGCGAGTAGGTATTTGGCTGTAAAAATGGCTGCGTTCGTCTTCATGTAAATCTCTCAGAGGCGGATGACATCGAGGAACACGAATATGAAGATATGGTTATGGTTGTAATGTTATGCGAGCGGTGATGAGGAATAAGAGTACCGACATTATGTAGATTAGATACCTACCTAATAATGTTTTCAAAGCGAACGACACCGGTCGTTGGACAATTATGTGAACCAAATAAATAACTACCTACATTGTTTATATCTAATACCAACAAGAACATTTTGACAATTTAATTCAAAACAAACGTTCCAAACTGATCTTATCCTATATTTAGCTGAATCCCCGCACCCACGCCCAAAATTGCGCGTCCATGCAGCCAAGCGCAAGCGCTATATTCTGACCATAGAGTGCAGAGAGAAGGTTGCACTAAAAGGCGACGAAATAAAATTTGGATATAATAATATGTGTGATAGATTAACATAACAACTCATTGAGAGCAATGTACCTAGGTAAGTTGGTAAACAATCTATGTACCTATTAAGGCGAAAGCTTCCATCCAATGAATTGGGTTTCGGCAGCTAAACCATTCACTGAACAGCTGACTTCTGTTCAGATGGTCTGAAGTTTCATACCAAACCATTTCTGACGGTCAGAGAATGGTTTGATTTTCGCAGGAACAGTGAACCAAACGTCAAATCTTAAACGGTTTCCGGTTTACCTACTATCTACGCTTTCGATTATTATTTTACTTATATTGTCTATGGTCACACGGATGAATACATCAATGGAACGCACCTTTAGTCAATTGTCTATTGACACGTCTGTCAATCTTCTTACCCACAATTATTAATAATTGTGATATTTTGCAAAAATTAAACTTCTTAAGATGGATGTAAAACGCGAACTAGCTGATTTTGAATCTGAAGCAGAAGTGCAGCAATGGTTTGATGTGCCAATAATCCATCCAAACAATCCGCTTACAAAGATTTGTATAAAGCAAGAGAATGCTTCCGATGCCAACTGCACCATTGAGGTTAGGTTTTCCAAACTTATTAATCATTGTAAGATTGTGTTTATTCTACGTTGAAGTGGTTTCTTAGGCCATCCTCCCACGGCGCAACTGAAATCTGATGGAACTGGTTTGTGAAGGAACTCATAAACTGACCAATATGATGCTTCGCACACGGCGCTACTGAAACCCAGTTGAAATAATAATCACATAACCTCAAACTGTCAAACTGGACTATCAGCTGTGTTGTACAAAAACTGACAACACGCGCGCTGCAGCGTTTACATAAGGTTATTTTAATTTTCCGAATAATATTTAACCAATTTTGGTAAGAAAATATGATTTTTCACCGAAATCTAATGATGTTGGTACCACTGTTTTACGGTGACTGAAAACTTGAGAGACCGCGCGACTAGCATGTCGCGTCTCTTCGCGACCGTTTTGAAGCTGAGAGATTCCAGTCTCGCCGTCAGCGAGCCGCCATTGAAATACATTAGCTAGATACTGGCTGGAATTTTAGTTTCAGTTGCGCCGTGGGAGGATGGCCTTACTGATGCAAATAAAACAGATGCTTGATACATTGGACTTTACTAACTGAAACATGACGTAATAAATTATACATCGTTGTATTGACACTTCACAAGGATCATTTGACTAGATGCCTACCTACCTATAGGTTCTGCGTCTCTGTGGCTGCTGGTTTACTACTTTCATTATTTTGAAGACAACTTTACTATTGAACATTTATTATTAATAGTAGACAGTATCGAATCATGATAATAGGTCACATACAGAAACGTTCATGTGTTTGCGCACAACGCTTAATAATAATATATAGGTGTAAACACGTATTATAAAATACCTTCTGTCTTGTTTTTCAGAGCCCTGTAACCAGCCGTGCTGGTATTAAAACTGAGATTGATTTTCTCCGAGTTGATTTTAAAGAAGAATTTTCCGAAGACAGTGATCCGCAACCTGGCTGCTCATATTCAAAAAGCGAGCCAATAAATCAGGTACATACTTACCTATCTATACAATATTTCATTCATATTTTAAATAGCTAAATATTGTGTAATTTACATCGTGCTTGTATGCGATCATTTATATTAGTCTCCGTTATTATTATATCATTGGATACAAATTGTATTTTGTAAGAATATGTTTTATTTAAATTTAACGCAATGATCAATTGTTTGTATTTTACACTTCTTTGGTACCTTGTTTTAGATACTAGATTTGTGAAAACGACTGCCTTTTATTTTTATTAGTATATCGGTATTTTATTAATGACATTCAATAATCTGTCTAATTAAGTGGGTCGAATAAATTTGTTGCATAAAAAATCTCGGTGCTGTGAGTATCTACAGCAGTATTTGCCAAACGCTTTTACTTCACGGCACACTCATGAATGGGATTTCTTTCGCGGCACACAAAATGCGTTAAAAAGGAAATGTTCCTTATTGATATGAATAAAGGAAATCATAGTGTGGGTTGATCTATTTTTTTTATATTTTAGGAACAAATATGTACCCAGGTGGTAATAATTTTATTAGTGAGAAGAATGCAATTGATTTTTAGAAAGAATTCTGTAAAACGCAGCTCTAAATTAGATAAACAAACACGTAACTCCACATCTACCATTTAACTATTTCATTTCCACGAGTGCTGAAAAACCAAATTCGTAAAGATATGACGATCCAAACGGCAACAGAGATTAAATTGCTGTTGTAGCTAATTGACGATATTGACGCCAAAACGATATCCAAAATGCTGACAACTCTAGCTCAGAAAATGAGGCTGTGTGCTTAGGATCGTTTTTTAGAGCTATTCAAATGTCCTCCTCTGTTAATGTCAGGTGTGTACCGTCGAATCTTGAGAATAGATTGATCACCCACTAGTAAATTTGATATTCATCATCATCCACTGCTAGATCGGTCCTGTGTCATTCGCTGCCACGTATTTTTGCCGATTTTTACCAGTTCGTGAATCCAGCGGCTTTTAGGGCAACCCTGTGTCCGTTTCGAGCCCCTTGGGTACCACTGGATGACGGCATTTATTTTGTCCAGCGGCCGTCCTTTCGGCGAGCAATGTGCCCCGCCCATCTCCATTTCAGCTATTTGGCAGCGTCTTTTACATCGCGTACACCTGTCTGCTTCCTAACTCATTCGTTTCTCTTACGGTCCTTTCGCGTGATGCCCAACATACACCTCTCCATGCCTCGCTGTGCCAATTACTCAAGATCATGTGATTTGCAGTTACGACCTTATAGATCTCAATGTGCTGTATGTTTACAAAAAGGCAGATTAAAGTACGCAATGTGCTGCAGTTAGCGCAGGTGAGTATACATGCACTTGACAAATGCAGTCGTACATTGGTGGCCAATGAAAGCAGAGGATACAGCTGTGGCAGTCTTATCCAGAAATGGATTGACTCTGGCTGATCATAATGGTGATACTGTTACATAATATTATTAATCATGTTGTTATTCTCAGGAGTGTGAAGACAGCCTGATCAATATAAGGTCAGCGAATGATAATGAGAGTGTTATCGTCAAACAAGAATTTGTTGACGATGCAATTCGCCAAATCAATAATGAGAATCCTCAACCCGGCTCCTCCGATCGACAATACAGCCCAGTAGACCAGGTACGTTCATTTACAAGTTCAGTAATAACACAACTTTTAAACATTTTTTTAATATTCGAAACATCGATATCTACATTGCAGTAAAATTAATACGGTCACCGCAGTTGTTCTCAACGAAGAAAATTCTGGTCACCCAATTTGGATGTCACTTATTCGAGCACTGCTGGTCGTATATCGTGAACAATATTGGCTTCCATTGGGTTTATCAGCATAAACCAGTGACTCCACGAAGTTTTACAGGAAATAATCCAGATATAACAAATTGCACGACCTTGGAGGAGGCTAATATTTGGCAGTTCTATTTTTCAAAATCAACTAAAGCAATCGAAGACCTTGGCGTAAAAACTGCAAATGTCACAAAACACTCTTTTTCAGAAGAGGGTAAAAACCTAATATCTTGGTTGTCAAAAGGTATTTTATGAATTTGACAATGAGGAATCATAGAGAAACCCTATATGCACTATATGAATATTTCTGTTATTTTTTAATCATAATACAACTTTTAATAAGGTTTGGACATATTATTTACCTATTAACGAACGACTTCAATGTTTCTAAAAAATCAAGAGTTAAATATTTAAAAAAATGTTTTAATCATGTGCGGGTTAATACTGATTAGTTTAATATTATTTTTGATTTAATTAAATAAAACACATTTTTTAGGAAGTATCTACTTATTCCACTTTTAATAAATAAATCTGGACCCGTTTCGTCCGCCTCTGTTTTTCTGCCGTTTTCAACAGTTGAAAATGTCCCTTTAAGGCAGACGAAACCTGTCCAAATTCATTTATTAAGAGTGGAATAAGTAATAAAAAATATAATATGGATTTACACCATAAATGATAGCAAAAAAGAAAACCTATTTTCTTCACTACATTGATTATTGAATCAATCCCACAGCCCAGAGAAACAGAAATATTCGCAAAGCACTTCCCCCTTACTAGTGACGTTACCCCGGTCTGGTTATACCTGGACCGGGGTAAGGGCGTTATAGGGCGTTATACCTTCAACCGGCCCTGCCATTAGATCAGATTGAGAACCACTGCTTTAGGTGAGCTCAGTTCTAAGTCGGAGGGGGTAGTCAAATAAAAGTTCTTATCGACACTTTCGAACATACCGCAACAATATTGTTAAGTATATTAATCGTTCAAAATCGCCACCCAATAATAAGCTGACGTCAGGATTCTTTAGATACTTTATTAATCTTTAATCCAAATTCGGTTCGCACCCACGTGCGCGAAACGTCAAAGAACAGCTGAGACCTGTCATCCAGTTCTTATACTGAATTATGTTCCTTTTTATTTATTTCAAATAAAAAAAAATCTTCAGCAGTATTGTTTTAATTAATTATTGGTTTGTTATTATATTATATTAGACCAGTGTTTCCCACGGTGGGGCGTACGCCCCACCGGTGGGGCATGGCACCTCAGAGGTGGGGCACCACGTTTCAGAGATGAGACACGTCGGCATTTCACATATAAAGGGGAATACTCATCGGTCATACAAAAAAATGCCTGAGATGTACAAAATTGAAATAAACGCAAATTGTACTTAAAATAGAATGAAACCCATTACAATTTCAATAATTATCTAAAAACACAAACTGTGCAGGAGTATAATTGTATTGTGGTATTTTGTAAGTTTTTCTTTTTTTGCATTTTTAATGAATACATTTTTGCATACTGGCAATACTGATTATCGAAGTTTGACGTTTGACAGCTACTTCATAATATTATGGCTACAGGTTTGGCCAAGGCCCTGTATTATTTTAGCAAAATGAGAACAACCAAAATCAAAAATAAAAAAAACGTCAGTATTCGGAGGAATTTTTAAAATTTGGTTTTATACCTGCTGTGCACGACGAATGCCTACCTTTTTGTCTGCTGTGTGAGAAATCCTTTACCAATGAAACGAGGTCGTCTTGAAGCGCATTTGAAGTCGAAACATAGTACCTACTCATATTAATTCAGGTATTATTTTATTTCGAAATCTTAAGGAAAAATTTCGAAAACGTGCAACATTAACAAATCTATTTTCTGCCCAAACTGTAAATGTCGATCGTAGTCTTGAGGCTAGTTACCAAATTTCATTGCTCATCGCTAAATGTGGAAAAAACAATACTATAGGAGAGGATCTAATCAAGCCATCAATATCAGCATTTCTTAAAACAGTTTTACAACAAAATGACAAACTCGTTAGGGCGATGCCGCTCAACAACACTACTTTTTGCAGAAGAATAGACAAATTGAGTGAAAACGTTGAAATACAGCTAGTTTAAAAGCTGAAAACACGGAAATTTTCACTACAAATGGATGAATCTACTTTAAGAGACAGTGAAGCCGTGTTGCTAGCTTACTTAAGATATATTGATAAGGGGATATTTGCTGAAGAAATGTTATTCTGCAAATCATTAGAAAGCACCACTACCTCTAAAGATATATTTAATAAGCTAAAATAATATTTAGAACTTAAAAATATGCCAATGAAAAATATAATATCTTGTGCTGCAGATGTGCCCCCAATATGATGGGCAAGAAAAATGGTTGCTTAAAATTAATGAAAGACGAGAATCCAGAAATGACTGTGGTACATTGTGTTATTCACAGGGAAAACTTGGTGGCTAAACACATTTCACCTGTTCTAAATGAGGTACTAAATTCCGTTATAAAGTGTATCAATACGATTAAAACCAGTGCCAAAAGTCAGCGTCTCTTTAAGTTATTTTGTGAAGAACAAAATGCGGAGTACGTTAGACTGTTACTTCACACTGAAGTAAGACGGCTTTCAAAAGGAAATTCCTTAAAAAGATTTATGGAATTATTCGATATCCTTAGTGATTTTTTAAGCAGCCGACCTGATATGATGTTTTTGATGACGGTCGACGGTAGAGCATTTGTAAGCTATTTAACAGATATATTTGAAAAGTTAAATATTTTAAATAGGCAACTTCAAGGATCGATGAAAAGACTTGTCGATGCAAAAGCAAAGATATTTGCATTCACTACTTTCATTGAATTTGTTGGGATAATGGATCGTTTAGAGGATGTTATATTATGAACATGGTTTTCTTCATATGATTAACTTTATTATTATCAACTTCATGAATAATAGTATACAGAGTAATAGATTACATTTTGTTATGCGACCGTTACAATAGACCTTCGATTATACACTAATGTCATGCCGGACACTCAAGTGAACATTTAACTGTAATTAGTATTTAGCATTGGCCGACAGCCAGTGCCGTAGTTAACCGTAGTAATAATATTCTTATATTATTACTTATAATATTTAGTTATGTTATTATATTAGACGGCTATATATCAACACGCCTCTTAGCCGTTTAATTACTTTTGTATCTGTACACTAGATTAACTTCAGTCTTTGACGATTTTCCAGGAAGCTCGTTTTATCCAATGCTTTGGTAAAGATGTCCGCTATATTATTTTTTGAATCAACTTTTACTATGTCAATCGTCTTGTTTTGGTAATGTTCGTTTACATAATGAAATTGAATTTCAATGTGTTTAGAGTTTTTTGTAAAATTTCCAAACTTTGCAATAGCGACCGCTCCGCTATTGTGCTCGTGAATTTTGATTGGTGTATTTACTTTTAAATCAAAACTTTCGTTACATATATTTCTCACAAATAAAATTTCTGTGACTGATTCTGACAGTGCTATATATTCCGCGAAAGTGGAGCATTTTGTAACCACATTTTGTTTTTTTGACTTCCAAAAAATTAAATTTCCGTTTAGTCGAATAGCATAACCGCTCGTCGATTTTCTGTCTATATTGTCGCCCGCATAGTCCGAGTCGACGTAACAATCAATTTTATCGTTCTTTTCGTTTTTGTCATATCTTAATTTTAGATCTTTGGTCTTTAATAAGTATTTTAGAATTCGCATCGCATACTTGTAATGGGTTTTGTCGTAGCAGTTTTGAAAACGGCTTAAGTAATTAACGCTGTACGCGATATCAGGTCTAGTGCCTGAGCTTATGTATAAAAGTTCGCCGATCAAGTTTCTGTATTTTATTGATTCATCTGTTTCGCTCGCTTGATCGATTTTTAGGTTTGTCTCCATTGGAGTTTCGTATAGTTTAGAATTTTCTAACTGATATTTAGAGGCTAATGATTCGATATATTTTGTCTGGCTTAGCTTCATGTTGTTTTGATCTTTATTGTAATCAATATCGATGCCTATATAACTTTTAACCTCATTAAGGTCTTTCATCGTAAATCTTTTCATTAAACTTTTCTTAATTAAGTCAATTTTTAATTTGTCTTTCCCACAGATCAACAGATCGTCTACGAATACCAGGAGATATATTGATTCCTTATTTTCGGTTTTTACATAAAGACAATTATCGTATTCGCTTCTCTTGAAATCTAATTTTTTTACATATTCATCAAATGTTTCGTACCACGCAAGTGGACTTTCTCGCAAACCATATAACGCTTTCTCTAGTTTGCAGACTTTATTTTTTTCCTTTTGATAGCC
This sequence comes from Rhyacophila brunnea, assembly GCF_057557595.1. Taxonomy (NCBI): domain Eukaryota; kingdom Metazoa; phylum Arthropoda; class Insecta; order Trichoptera; family Rhyacophilidae; genus Rhyacophila; species Rhyacophila brunnea. The sequence continues at coordinate 33,427,368 of NW_028232785.1, forward strand.
TTTTGGCTGGTAAATATAAACTTCGCTTTTAACTGGTCCATTGAGAAATGCGGTCTCAACGTCCATCTGGTCAATGAAGAGATTATTCGTTGTGCAATAACTCACAAGAATTTTAAAAGTTAACATTTTTCCCACGGGGGAATAAACGTTTTCCAAGTGTTCTCTTTGTTGAAAGCCGCGTACTACTAGACGCGCTTTGTATGTATCATCGCTCTTTCTTTTAAATATCCATTTAACATCGATTATTTTCTTATCAGTCGGCTTTTCGACTAGACACCATGTTTTGTTTTTATTTAGACAGTTAATTTCCGAATCCATCGCCGCTCGCCAATGGTCAGAGTCTTTTGAGGTTAAAGCTTCCTCATATGTACTTGGCGCATTTGCGTTTATGTAATTAACGTATATACAGTGAGCTATAGGATTTCCGTAACGCTCAACTGTCTTTTTTTCGCGTGCGGATACTCGTCTAGTTTTAACTTTGACCGATTCGCTCGCCTGTTCATTTTCAACAAATACTTCATTATCATTATCATTTTCACGCTCATTTTCACTTTCGCTCAATTCGATCTCCGAGCCCTGCTCATTTAGATCAATGTTTACACGGTTTTGTGATTCGTTATTTCCGTCGAAAGTGTTTTCATTAGTCTGATTTTCTAGGCATATTAGTCTTGTACCTTTTTCGATAACCTGCACATGTCTTGCCTCGATCACCTTATTTTTAACCAAAACTCGGTACCCGAAATGTGTATATCCTACGAGTACTCCGATTTGTGACTTATCGTCCCATTTTTTTCTGTTTATTTCCGGAATTCGGACAAAAACTCTTGAGCCATAAATTTTTAAATGTTTGGCTTTCGGCTTAACCCCGAAAAATATTTCATAAGGCGTTTTATTCTCGCACGTATTTGCGATAGTTCGATTTTTTAAATAGGCAACTGTATTTATTGCCTCGGGCCAATAAATTTTACTTATGCGCGCCTCTTTAATTAAACATCTTGCTATGTCCATTGCTGATCTGTTATAACGTTCAGCGACTCCATTGAGTTCGTGTACGTTTGTTGGACATGGTAAAATTTCGATTCCCTTTTTGTTTGCAAATTCGTATATTTCTCGATTTAAATATTCGGTCCCCTTATCGCATTGCAATCTTTTTATTGATTTCCCGAATTGATTCTCTACAAAGTTAATGTGATTTTTGAGACACTCGGCCGTTTCTGATTTATTTTTTATACAATAAATTTTTGCACATTTGCTGTAATCGTCTATGACAGTCAAAAAGTATTTTTCACCTTTATAGCCCACAATATTGTGCGGACCGTTTAGATCGGTGTGTATTATTTCGTTTATTGCTGTTGTTTTCGCGCGATGATTTTCAAAAGGTAAATTTGCCATTTTACTTTCAATACATGTCGCGCATTTCATTTCTTGTTTTTCAAGATGGTCTGGTAGTCCATCAAGTAACTTATCTTTTACTATTTTTTCTAGATATCTAAAGTTTACATGGCCTAACGCACGATGCCACTTTTCCTTTTTTGTTAATCTCGTTGTATTTGTGAAGGCTTCATTTGGATAATCATTGTATGTACTAATCTTGCTTGAATCTTTAGGATTTTTTACACAGCTAGTCATGTAGTATAAATCATTTATTTTATTAGCCACTGCTATAAGGTTTCTGGTTTTTTTATCAAAGATTTTGGCGTTTGAATCGCGCGCTACTATTGTGCAATTTTGTGTTATTTTTGAAAAACTTAACAGATTTTTCTTTAAACCTTCTACTAAATAGACGTTTTTTAGTTCTACTGGCTCAACATTGTTATGGTTTTTAAAGTAACTTACAATATTTCCCACTTTTGTTGCTCGCAACTTTTTTCCGTCGGGTAGGTTTACGTCGATTGGCTCTTTAAGCTCAACGCAACTTGAATAGAACTTATCGCTTTTCACTAGGTGATCTGTGCACCCGCTATCGAGTAGCCACTTTATTTCACTCTCACTTGTTTCTTCACTGTTTGCACTGAGTTTATGATGATTAACTTGAAGAGCCCACGTCTTCAAGTTTTGTTGTTGTTGCTGCTGCTCGATGCCTCTGCCTCGGCTGCCGCCTCGCTGGTATCTGGTGCCTCTGCCTCTGTGATATCCAAATTTCTCGTAATTGTTTTTGTTCGTCGGCTGTTGTGATGTATTGCCGCTGTTTCTGGTGCTGGGCCCATATCCCTGCTGTAGATTGTCGGTTTGATTTGCGAACCAACACTGTTGCTGCTTGTGTCCTTGCTTATTACATATATAGCACAGGGCTTTTGTTTTTGTTTTTGTATTGAATGTGCTTACATTCGTCTTTTGTGGATTTTCCGTATTTGTTAGGCTTTTTTCCTTGATTTTCGATTTGACATATTCCATTGTTTGTTTTTCCGCCGGAACTATGTCAATGAAATCACCTATCGCACTATAGCTTAACGGTAGTGCCTTTATTAAATATCTTATCTGCTCTTCTTGTTGAAGAGTACCACCTGCATTTATATATTCATTGCAGGTTTTCTGAAAGTCTAAGAAGAAATCATCGACAGTTGCATAGTTTTTCATTTTAATTTCCTCGATTTTTGACCTGCAGATTATCTGCATCGGCGTTGATTTCGTTGAGTGTATTTCATCTAGTTTTTTCAGCATTGTCAATGTCGTGTCGCAGTTCTTGATAAATTCTAATTGGCTATCGGAAACTGCACTAATTAGAATGGTTTTGGCTTTTAAATCTAGTTTTTTCCATTCCGCATATTTTTCTGTTGTTTCCATTGTTCGGATTGCTGGCGCTTGACACTCGTTGTATTCTAGAATGTTCAGCAATCTGTATTTCCAGCTGTTGTAATTCCTTCCTTCGAAGATTGGTATATTTACCTCTGTGATCTTCGTTAGATTTGCCATTTTCGTAATAATAATTTTATTTATTATTTATTTATTTTTCCTTTTTTATTGAATTATTTTGCAGCCTTACGCCACCACTGCGTTTCACTTAATAAAGCGGTCGGTTTTCTGATCCGCTGTGATCGCACTTGTATTATTGTTACCGTGAACCCGCGGTACAATTTACGGAGCACTGGTTTTACGTTTTAAACCACGTTGCACTTGTTTTATATTTGAACCAACAATACTATTATAACCACGTTCTGCTACCATGTTGGGATAATGGATCGTTTAGAGGATGTTATATTATGAACATGGTTTTCTTCATATGATTAACTTTATTATTATCAACTTCATGAATAATAGTATACAGAGTAATAGATTACATTTTGTTATGCGACCGTTACAATAGACCTTCGATTATACACTAATGTCATGCCGGACACTCAAGTGAACATTTAACTGTAATTAGTATTTAGCATTGGCCGACAGCCAGTGCCGTAGTTAACCGTAGTAATAATATTCTTATATTATTACTTATAATATTTAGTTATGTTATTATATTAGACGGCTATATATCAACAGAATTGTCTAAAAAAAATATTTTAAACAACAATTTTGAAAAATTTGACTGGCTCAAGAAATGTGAAGTGAATGATAATAACATCTGCGAACTTTATTAACTGATTTTAAAGAACGATTTGCTGATTTAAAGGAAATAAATTTTCCAGCTTGGTTGACACAACCAATGCTGGTAGATATTTCAAATGAACAACTGTATCAAGAGGACCTTTCAGAAATGCAAAATGATGATTCGATTACAAATTTATTTAATATAAAAGGAATAATGGAATAGATTTGCGAAGAAGCTAACACAAAATATCCTAATATTACTTTGCATGTCAGAAAATTATTATTACCCTTTCCCTCATCTTATTTGGTGGAATGTGGTTTTAGCGCCATAAGCGGTTTACTCATTAAAAAACGATATAACTAATAGAAGGGACCTAAGACTGAAATTTACTAAGTTATATCCGGACATAAAATTTCTTTGTAGCAATTGTAACTTAATTTCTATGAATTAGGCGTCAATATATGTGTGTGTGTTTGTACTAAATTTCAATTGTCATTTGTGTTTTGTTATTGTTTTAATTTTTATTTTATTCTACTTAATTACATTTTCAATTTGTGTTTTGAAATAATTTCAGTGATAATATATGTATAAGAATAGGTTTTATTTAATTTAATTAGGGGTTCATATGTTCACAAACATATTACAATATGATTTGAAAATTTACCTGCTGTTTTATTAAAAAAAGATGCCGGTGGGGCATTTGACTTTTGAAAAGGCTACGGTGGGGCATGGCATGAAGAAGGCTGGGAAACACTGTATTAGACGGAACTATCTTACAATAATCGTCAGTCATTTGTTGAACTATGCATTTAAGTATGATTTATGATTAATTTTCCATGGTGCGTGTTCTCAACACAAAAATAGTATTGGAGGGCCATTTTGAAAAAAAAATACGTAATTTTTATGGGAGAAAAGGGTTGGATTTTAATTTAATTTAGAATATAATGACAGTATTCTCCGATCGTAGCAACTACCACATCATGCAGACTGCATTTCACATACGTACTTGTATGATATCAATGTCATCATATATGCAACATCAACAAATATCATTGATCAATGTCCTGTGCCTAATGATCTCCATTGAACGTAACGCATGTGCCGGCTTCATTTTTTGATAAATAAAGTTTGATGATTTCACCAGCATGTGAACCGCAAAAAGCAGTGCATTTATTTGATGTAATTGAGTCTGTAGGGTCTCACCTAGAATAGACTCCATATACGCCAATTTTGTCTATTAACCAATCCGTTTAGTCAAAAATGAGCGTCATCGCACAGGTCAATGATTCATTTGACAATTTGGAATCGGTGCTCGATCGTCACTCTATTCTTGTTTGCCTGTTTACAACAAACATAAAGGTAAATGACATTTAATGCAAATCGCACCAAGTAGTCATGAAACTAGCAATATTTCTCCTGACATCAAATTTGAAGTCTCCCATGTGCTTTCTTATAAATTATTAATATTATAAAAACAAATACTTTCTTTAATGAGTGTAGTCATGTGCAGTGGTTAAAGATTCATCTCTAAAATAGGATATTCTTGGTTCACTTCTCCTTGCATGCAGCGTATATTTTTAGTGAGGATAAGTGATCGGACCTCTTACCCTAATCTGTTGCAGACTAGAAAAATAAAAGTTAATGAAAATTTGTGTTTAAATAACGCTTTATCGTTAAACGACCAATAATTCATGGACAAAGGCGAAGTGTGTCGCAAAAGTGGGCAAGCCAAACGTTATTAATTTATTTGCACATTAATAATAGTGATGATATTTTTAATAATCATGTTCCAAATTCACAATATTTTGAAACCAACAGTAAAGGTTTCTACTGGGAATTATTGGCCACATTTTCTCCAATACGGAATAGCACCTGTCGTTAATCATCTTTTAAATCAAGTGGAATTCTGATGTATGAAATATTAAAATACTGTCAATGATCGAGATTGCTTTATGTATACATACATATAAGTGCATTGTTTTCACCCACTTATGGGTCTTTCCGTAACAATATTTCACTTCGCTATTTAATAATGTCTGAAGGTGCTGAAAACCAAAGCGTCAAAGAAACAAATTGAATATTATAACTCATAATTGATAATATTAATATCGATTTTTACGATTTTTCTAGGTTTCTACCAAGGGATTTTTCACGAGGCATCACGATACGAATGAGAGTCAACAATCCTCACACGATGGCATCCAGAATAGAACGATACAGTATTCAGAAGTGACGATAGATGAGAATAACATTAAACAAGAAATCTTAGAACGAGATGCTCCGAAGGAAATTCGACTTATTCTTAGAAGAGTAATCCATTTCTCACGTAATTTCATTTGCTGCATTTGTAACGAAGTTTTCGGATGCAAAAATGCTCTAAAAACTCACAAACTGGTGCACATGGACGTGATTCCTGTTCAAAATCAAAGCACAGTAATCTCGCAACATAGTAATGTCAGAGTACATTCAAAGACAATTACTGGTGGAAAACCTTATAAATGCAATGTGTGTTCATATAGATGCTCACAGATTAATGATCTTAAAAGACATAAAATGACACATTCCGGTGAAAAACCTTATAAATGCAATATATGTTCATATGGGTCCTCGAGACTCGATGATCTTAAAAAACATAAAATGACACATACCGGTGAAAAACCTTATAAATGTAATGTATGTTCATATGGGTCCTCGAGACTCGGTGATCTTAAGAAACATAAAATGAAACATACTGGTGAAAAACCTTATAAATGCAATGTATGCTCATTTAGATTCTCCACATCTAGTTATCTTAAAACACATAAAATGACACATACTGGTGAAAAACCTTATAAATGCAATGTATGTTCATATGGGTCCTCCAGACAAGATGATCTTAAAAAACATAAAATGACACATACCGGTGAAAAACCTTATAAATGTAATGTATGTTCATATGGGTCCTTGAGATTCTGTGATCTTAAGAAACATAAAATGACACATACTGGTGAAAAACCGTATAAATGCAATGTATGTTCACTTAGATTCTCGAAATCTGGTTATCTTAAAACACATGAAATGACACATACTGGTGAAAAACCTTATACATGCAATGTATGTTCATATAGATGCTCGCAACTTGGTAATCTTATAAAACATGAAATGACACATACTGGTGAAAAACCTTATAAATGCAATGTATGTTCATATAGATGCTCGCAACTTGGTAATCTTATAAAACATGAAATGACACATACTGGTGAAAAACCTTATAAATGCAATGTATGTTCATATAGATGCTCGCAACTTGGTAATCTTAAAAAACATGAAATGAGACATGTTGGTGAAAAACCTTTTTAAAACAATATTATTCATATTATGCAGGTGATACTTTTCGCATTCTTGAATAGTATATTCAAGTGACCTACCTCACATTGTGTTTGCGGAAAGTGTTTAACCCATGTGTGCTACCAACGCTCACGTAAGTATCTGAAACATGAACTCTTAATGTAAGATAAAATTTTAAAAAAAATTGATAGCTTGCGCAACTCGACATGAAAAGGTGTTTCTTGGGCACAACGTTTAAAGATTGCAAGAAAAGCTAATGGATAAGGAAACACAAAAATACGCGATGTGATCGAGCTCGCTAAACAGATGAAATGGTAATAGACTAGAGATGTCTATCAGTGAGTGGACAATTGCTGGACAAATTCCGTCCTACAATGGTACCCTGAGAGCGGAGCACTAATTGCCCACAGGTACACCCTTAAGCCCGCTGGATTCATAATGTTTGGAGGATACACGTGACAGCAAAAAAACTAGGGCCGAGAAGGCTGGAGGTTGCTTTACTGAGTTTCGAGAAATAACTTCAACCTGCTTCCAGCCAACTAGATTCTGGCTTCCTGGAAAGTAGTTAAATACCATCTATCTATAGAGTGCACACTGGAGACTTACGAAATGTTGGTATGATTTGGAATAATTATACTAAGAGACTTCAAAGCGACATGTATTCTTAAAGGCGCAGTGTCGTGTCTAGCTAACAAGGGAAAACAATTTAAAAATAATGTGTTATGTTAATTACATATTGGAATTTCTTTTAATGTGTTTACTGTCAATAAACGGTTGAACTGCATTGTATTATTAATTTAATAAATCGCCAAATTTTAAATACTTATTTTACTTTTTAATAAATATGGACCGGTTTGGTCCGCTTCAGAGGGACATTATCAGCTTTAGAATTGTCTCTCTGAGGCGGAAGTTGATGAAGCACTAAACATGTTACGTTTTATTACATTAACCAATAATATATATATGAATATTATTTAAAAAAATTTAGGTACATTATAGGGAGTAACACTGACTGACCTTATTAGGTTCACGGGCTGCTTAAAGGGTGGTTATATGAATTATAATAACACACAAAGTGACACGGCCACAAAATGTAGGCCATCAGCTGACATTTTCTTTCGATAAATTTATGACGTCACAACTTTTCGGTCCGACCTTAAATGTCGATTTTTACTTGAAAATACGTGGCCTACCTCTAAACAAAGCTATAACAACCTGTAATGAGTCCCATAGTACAGTCTGAGCGACTTATAGCCTCTCAGAGTGAACTATGGATGAGTTTTCTTTCAAGAAGGCCAAACGGTCTTATAAGGTAAAATGTAAGTAATAAAAATATATAGGATTAAGGTTAAAAATAGACAATAGATTGTAAACGACTTATGGGATATCAAATGCTAAACATTGTTAATAAATGTCCATTTCTATTTAATCTGATTTTGAATTATATAAAAATAAATTTTATTTTTTCGAATTTGGTCGCGATGTTTTCACCGCGGCCAAAGTCGAATACCTTAAATAAATAAATTATGATATCAAATATTGTCGTAATTAAAATCTAATGATCACGTTTTATAAGTACTGATTACACACACCTAAATTAAATAATAAATTAATGTTTTGAGCTATAATAAAAGGGTACGAATTTAAGTACCTACTTTTGTAAAAGTTAGATGAAAGAATTTCGAAAATAGAAATTCTGATAATGTAAGCCTAAGGGCTCGGTCGCTTTCCTAATTTACAAATAAAAATTGTTCTTTAGACTTGTCAATTAACTCTGACAGATCAATATTAAATTACCCGAAATAGGTAATTTTCAAACTTAATAAATAAGTACTTGTTATAGAAATCTAGCCTAAAACTAATGTTATGCCTTTAAGTTGGAGGGATCTATAAATATAATTAAATAAATTTTAATCGTAACCCCTTCCGGCTGTCCGTAATTAGCCCGCAAAGTTCTGCATAAAAGAAACGAACAACTTCGATTTCTGCCAGTCTTACTATGTCCACGTTCTTGAACGGTGGTTTTAATGATTCTCGTTCATGTTACGCTTTATTTGAAACGAAGATATTTTCATTTTTCCTTATCGCTAACCCAATAAATGGATTAGTAAATGTTTGGACGATCTATGTCAAAAGTACTACCTATAGTGACTTTTACGATTGCCACTAAATTTGTACCACTTATAGGTACTTATAAATTGCTTATTTTTATTCTATTAAATGACTATAATTTTCCGGAAAAGCCGGGAAATAAACGGCTTTTCTGTGATTGGTCCCTGACTTTAGCTTTTGGCTCTGTGGAGGAGGTAGGAAAATCTCTCATTGGTCCGTTTTTCGCGCATGAACACGCCTAGAAAAGTCATGTAAGACCCTTAAGGTCCCTTTTTGATATTATGAGTTAATAAAATCTATATTTTAGTTACAAGTACTTCAACCCTCATACGTAAACGTAATCTCTTGAATAAAAATATGAGTAGTTCTTTAGTTATTCAAGAAAACTTAAAAATTAGAGTGGGGGAGTGACGTCAAAATCTCGGGCTTTCCCCGTCTGGGCCTTATATAACGCCATACATTTTCTTCTACTTCAGTCGCCGATTTTTCCATATCACCGTGAGGTTGTGCCCGAGGGCGAACCAAATTCACATAGTTTTAATTATTTTCGTGAAATAATTCGTTCACGAAAATACTCCCGTCACAAGTTAAAACGTCACCGCAGATGACGTGTGATTCGGGCTGTCAGATGATATAGTAAACATATCGTCATAGTATCGCGTCATCCATTCGCGATCTATTCTTTATATATATATATATATATAAGAAGCATAGTTTCTTAAAGTTTACGAACGGCGGCTCATAGTTATAAGTGCGTGATCGTACATAAATTAAATATAAAGGAATTATAATTAATTAACTTTATTTAATAATTAATTTAAATAAGTTTTATAAAATAATTAAGTAATTATTTGGAATTAAACTAAAGTGTATAATTGTCAACAAACAAATAAATAAAATAAATTTAACTACCAAGAATAATTTAATAAATAAATTAAATGGAATAACCACAAGGAGTTTTATATTAAAATAATCTACGAAGTATTTTTCGGAAAACTTCTGATCCGTAGACAGTGACAGGTGGTCAGCTGTCTTTGACATTTACGTAAATATTTACGAAAATAAATTCGATTTGAAAGTTAATCGGATAATTAATAACCTGGACGCCAACCTATTACTAGGTGGTGATTCTAGATAATATAAAGTTAAATAATATCGATCAAGTGTATTCCAAAAGTGTCAATTAGGAACTTTAGTTGACCACCCTCTCCCCAAATAGTACTGAGCTAGCCAAACAAAGGTTCTTAATCGGTCTGTGTTGGACCGGTCGAAGACAGAGTACCTTTGGGACTATTCAGGGACTGGGGTATCGTCAAAAGGATATACTGATTTATAATGTTGAAACAAGCGTGGCTTTCTGTTGGCATGGTATATCCGCCGTGTGGGCAGCGGACTTTTGCGTGGTACCACCTTTTTCGCAGTTTTTTTTCATTTTGATTGGAAAATATCTCTAATTATTATCTTGTGAAGGGCGGGAGGGAGATGCGTAGAAAGTTTGAAGAGTATAGTTAAATTCCCGAATGTTCTCAGGACTTTTTGGGTTTTGATAATTTACAATTGAAGAGTGACATTCCAAACCGGCCTTAGTCCAAAATTACAAATTTTCATGTTTTGATGGAATCCGATAGAGTGTGCTGAGATCTATATTCTCACTTAAACTTATATTTTACAAAAAATCCTAAGTCTCTCAAATTTGATGTCAAAATGTGCCTTTTTTTCTCAAAACAGCACTAAGGTAACGGTTAATTCTTTCCAAACTGGCCTAAGGATATATGCGCATGCGCAGTTGAACTCTTTATGCTACATTTACGCTCCAAGCGGCCGTAATATAATATTGTAGAAATATTAGAGAATTTGTGTTTTATAAGTTCATGTGCACATTAGTAAACTATTTTTTTATTGAAAATGATCCTACATTGTAGTATTATTATATAATATATTATTATGCTGTAAAAGTTACAATGTTACCCTTTTTATCCAAAAATGCATTAAGTGAAAGAAATTTTATATTATTTTTATTCATTAATCATCCCAACAGACCTGTCCATGACCACATTCTATTACACAATCATAATTGTATACACAAAAGACACTCAACTTTACTTTATTGTGTCCCAAACTGTACTTAGTACAGACTTAGGGCCATTTTGAAAAAAAAGTCAGTTTTTGAATGAATTTTTTTGAAGTTTTACTACACTTTTTAATGTTATTTATATATTATGTTTTCGAGTCTTTAAATTTTCTATGAAATTGCCAAACATTATAGTACCGAAAAATTAAGAGGTAAATAATTGTAAATCACAAAAATATGATTAACTCAAAATCAGATTTTTAGACTTAGGCCGGTTTGGAATGTCAATCTTCCAGCTAGCTAGCTCATAGCTTTGTTAAGGCGATCTGACAATATGGTGCACACTTTTCCATTCAGATTTATATATTTTCGTTGAATTAGAAATATATATCACACATGTTAATATTTTTTTAAATTTTTATGCCCTGCCTAAAGCAAACTATAATCTATAAAAATATTATTCTATCTATAAAATATCTAATTTTATGTATGATTAAATGGCATAATTTTAGATATTTTATAGATAATGAGTATTTGTGACAAAGTATATTCTGTTATGGTTTGGTTTCTCAGGGTTTAAGGCGATAAACATTTTTTTGATATTTTACAATTTCAACTGTTTTAATAAATAAATATGTAGGTATCTGATTACGTTTAAAAAAAATATTTTTTATTTTGAGTCAAAAGTAAACTTACAATTGTAAAAAATGTTATAAAATGTGAATTTGTCAAAGGAACCCATCTTATTATTAGGTAGGTAATATTTAGGTATTAATAAAATTTAGTTTATTAGGTTTTCTATAAAGTACTAATTTCACTAATTCATAGTTTTAATATTTTTTTATATTTATTAAACATCGATGTTTATAAAATTTTTAATGTGTGCTTCGTATTTTTGCGCTAGGTGCCTTTGCACATCTATTCTATACACAAGATTGCTATCGAGGGTGGTTTTTCATTTTTATATTATTGAAGTATTAGCACGCTTTGTAACATTTACAATAAGTTAGCCGTCTAAACAGTAAAACTGTCTATCGCACTATAAACTTTAACACAGAGAGGTGCTGTTAATACATAGCACTTATTGTAACAATTACAACTAACTTCTTGTATTTGTTACAATACATACTAATACTTCGATGGAAAAAATGGAAAACTACCCTCGATAGTTGCCGATATCAGTCTTGTATATAGAATAGATGCACTGGTACGTAAAGACATCTCCTTAATTGAATCGTAATACGTGTGACGTCACTAAATACAAAAAATTGTACAACTGTCATCGTATTTTCGTTTATGCCTGTAAATTATTGGTGTTATTTAATGTTCTGTGCATGGTTTTCTAAATTATTAAGAGTTTGCCTTGTTATGGTTATAATAGTTATGTCCAAAGATATTGGAATTGGTTCTGTCTAAATAAAATGTCAGCCGACGGAAGTTTTTGTTTTGAATGAATGAACCCAACATTTTTAGCCGTTTGACAAGTGGAAGGTACCTGCTGAGTATGACGATAGCTTGGTTAATAACTGTATTTAGTAACAATTTTTATTATATTTTATAATATATAAATAAAGCAAATCGGAAACTTATTTGATTTTAATCGCTTTTATTCATACTATCCCATTCATAATAAGTAGCACCGGTTCGCACAAGGAAACTACATTAATATGTGGTTCATCATTGTAACCCATATAGTTATTGCCATCCCCCAACAGAGCGAAGAAGATGCATTCTCTTTCTTCGCTCGGTATGCTGGTTGCTGGTCATCGTCGGTTATTTGGACTTGGGAGTGAACAAATAAATACCTCGTAATTGTCTGAAACGGCGATTTTTATATTACTCATACTTATTGTTACATTATATTACTTATTACATTTTTATCAATTTTTCGGAACGCGAGATGTATTTTATGTTTACAATATTGCAATCTCTGGAAGATTAAAATTTTTCTCTGTCGATCTCGCAATCAACGATAAGCGCTTTTTGATATCGCTGCGCTTCTAGCAAACCCCATTACATTAGCGGTGTACACAATGCAGCGTTGCCTTTTTTTGCGTTCTGACAAACAACGATGCCCGATATTTTTTTCTAGTAATCGACTATTACTATGAGTCAGCTCGGATACGGTTCCGGCCTCTCCAGGCCTTCAGAGGAGTGTGACATTATATCTTCTTTTAAAATCGGAGACTCTCTTTTTGAAAAAATTATTGACCTAGAAGTATCTTTCCAGCATGTCTATTCCTAACGGTCACCACTTTAGTACGTTTCCATTATTTTCATTGTCCAAATTGATACGGAAGGCATTCCATGCATTAATCAGTTATCGACGGCTATCTCCAATTCGTAATACAGCGAAAATTTAGGTTGGTAGACATGTCAGTCAAATTCGAATATGTTCGTGCTTCTTGTGAAGAGCGAACCTAAGCTGATGAAGCCGAATCAGCTCCGTCTTTACGGTAACTCGGTAATGAGTCGGAGTTCACGTTTTTACACCTTTTGATTGTAGTACCTATTTTTACTGTTTAAAAGAATTATAATGATCTATTCAACTATTCATTCTACTTCAACTATTCATAATTTTTTTGTACTAAATATTTTTTTATTGTGACCCTTGACTTGATAGCCTTGACACCTACCTGTTATCAAAAGGCTTTTCTTGGTGTTTATAAATATAAAAAAAAACCGGCCGAACCGTTCCTCTGATCTCTATAAATGATTAAATAAAACACCTTATTTGATTCCCTGCTCAACTACGTTAATGTTTTATCCTTAGGAAAAATCCTTCGCCCGATGTAAAAAAGTAAAGATGTTCAAAGATCCTGAAAAGAGGTAGGAAACAATAAAGTACACGAGATGAAGAATGGAAATAAATAATCTAAAAACATAGCGGATTTGTTTTATATAAAATATTTGCAAGTAATAAGAAATAAAATGTTCAGTCATAAGTTTTAATAAAGGAATTAATAACTAAATATGTACCTAGTAACTTATAAGGAATGTAAGGGATGGACGGATCGTGCTGCGTGGTTGAGATGACGTATGCCTTGAGAAAATAAGCATTAAGAAAATACTGTAATTTATAACTATAATACGCTATGTATTGCATAATTACCGAATAAAGTAATTGATTACAATAATAACTTCATTTTATAAATTCAGTGTTCAGATGGCAAAACCTGATATGTGCACTTTTGTTAATTGTGCAGGAGAGCTATTTTAAATTTTGAGATTGTTTGAATCTTTCTGGTGAATATTCTTTTGTAAATAATATAATGTAACGAAATATTCGAAATGAGTTTTAGATATAGAATAAGTATTTCAAAGTTTTGATTCTTCACGTTTAGTAGAAAAAAGATTTTCCAGATTTTCCAAGTGACCATGTTTTGCCATGTAATGTTCCAATATGTTGTAATTACATGGTAAGATAAACTAACATGATATGTGAGGAAATTGGATATTAAAACCTCAAAAAATAGCTTAAAAATATATATGTTTAATGCTGGACACTAAATAAAAATGTAACATAGGTTCATATTGATAAAGACATTGGCATCAAGGCTGCTAAGTTGCGAGCATCTATATGGGCATACCTTGCATTTATGAGGTTTTTCACCTGTGTGTCATTTCATGGATTTTAAGACTACTAAGTCGCGAGCATCTATATGGGCACACCTTGCATTTAAGAGGTTTTTCACCTGTGTGTCATTTCATGTCTTTTAAGAAAACTAAGTCGCGAGCATCTATATCGGCATTCCTTGCATTTATGAGGTTTTTCACCTGTGTGTGTCATTTCATGTCTTTTAAGATCACTCAGTTGCGAGCATCTATATGGGCATACCTTGCATTTATGAGGTTTTTCACCTGTGTGTCATTTCATGTCTTTTAAGATGACGAAGTAGCGAGCATCTATATGGGCATTCCTTGCATTTATAAGGTTTTTCACCTGTGTGTGTAATTTCATGGATTTTAAGATTACTAAGTAACAAGCACCTATAAGGGCACACCTTGCATTTATGAGGTTTTTCACCGGTGTGCGTCATTTCATGGTTTTTCAGACTACTTAGTTGCGAGCATCTATATGGGCAGAAATTGCATTAATGAGGTTTTTCACCTGTGTGTGTAATTTCATGGATTTTAAGATTACTAAGTGACAAGCATCTATATGGGCACACCTTGCATTTATGAGGTTTTTCACCGGTGTGCGTCATTTCATGGATTTTAAGACTACTTAGTTGCGAGCATCTATATGGGCATGCCTTGCATTTATGAGGTTTTTCACCTGTGTGTGTTATTTCATGGATTTTAAGACTACTAAGTCGCGAGCATCTATATGGGCATTCCTTGCATTTATGAGGTTTATCACCGGTGTGCGTCATTTCATGGTTTTTGAGATAACTCAGTCGCCAGCATCTATATAGGCAGAACTTGCATTTAAGAAGTTTTTCACCTGTGTGTGTCATTTCATGTCTTTTAAGATCATTTAGTTGCGAGCATCTATATGGGCATACCTTGCATTTATGAGGTTTTTCACCTGTGTGTCATTTCATGGATTTTAAGACTACTAAGTCGCGAGCATCTATATGGGCACACCTTGCATTTAAGAGGTTTTTCACCTGTGTGTCATTTCATGTCTTTTAAGACAACTAAGTCGCGAGCATCTATATCGGCATTCCTTGCATTTATGAGGTTTTTCACCTGTGTGTGTCATTTCATGTCTTTTAAGATCACTTAGTTGCGAGCATCTATATGGGCATACCTTGCATTTATGAGGTTTTTCACCTGTGTGTGTCATTTCATGTCTTTTAAGATGACGAAGTAGCGAGCATCTATATGGGCATTCCTTGCATTTATAAGGTTTTTCACCTGTGTGTGTAATTTCATGGATTTTAAGATTACTAAGTAACAAGCACCTATAAGGGCACACCTTGCATTTATGAGGTTTTTCACCGGTGTGCGTCATTTCATGGTTTTTCAGACTTCTTAGTTGCGAGCATCTATATGGGCAGAACTTGCATTTATGAGGTTTTTCACCTGTGTGTGTAATTTCATGGATTTTAAGATTACTAAGTGACAAGCATCTATATGGGCACACCTTGCATTTATGAGGTTTTTCACCAGTGTGCGTCATTTCATGGATTTTAAGACTACTTAGTTGCGAGCATCTATATGAGCATGCCTTGCATTTATGAGGTTTTTCACCTGTGTGTGTTATTTCATGGATTTTAAGACTACTAAGTCGCGAGCATCTATATGGGCATTCCTTGCATTTATGAGGTTTTTCACCGGTGTGCGTCATTTCATGGATTTTAATATCACTCAGTTGCGAGCATCTATATGGGCATACCTTGCATTTATGAGGTTTTTCACCTGTGTGTGTCATTTCATGGTTTTTGAGATAACTCAGTCGCGAGCATCTATATGGGCAGAACTTGCATTTATGAGGTTTTTCACCTGTGTGTGTCATTTCATGTCTTTTAAGAAAACTAAGTCGCGAGCATCTATATCGGCATTCCTTGCATTTATGAGGTTTTTCACCTGTGTGTGTCATTTCATGTCTTTTAAGATCACTCAGTTGCGAGCATCTATATGGGCATACCTTGCATTTATGAGGTTTTTCACCTGTGTGTCATTTCATGTCTTTTAAGATGACGAAGTAGCGAGCATCTATATGGGCATTCCTTGCATTTATAAGGTTTTTCACCTGTGTGTGTAATTTCATGGATTTTAAGATTACTAAGTAACAAGCACCTATAAGGGCACACCTTGCATTTATGAGGTTTTTCACCGGTGTGCGTCATTTCATGGTTTTTCAGACTACTTAGTTGCGAGCATCTATATGGGCAGAACTTGCATTAATGAGGTTTTTCACCTGTGTGTGTAATTTCATGGATTTTAAGATTACTAAGTGACAAGCATCTATATGGGCACACCTTGCATTTATGAGGTTTTTCACCGGTGTGCGTCATTTCATGGATTTTAAGACTACTTAGTTGCGAGCATCTATATGGGCATGCCTTGCATTTATGAGGTTTTTCACCTGTGTGTGTTATTTCATGGATTTTAAGACTACTAAGTCGCGAGCATCTATATGGGCATTCCTTGCATTTATGAGGTTTATCACCGGTGTGCGTCATTTCATGGTTTTTGAGATAACTCAGTCGCCAGCATCTATATAGGCAGAACTTGCATTTAAGAAGTTTTTCACCTGTGTGTGTCATTTCATGTCTTTTAAGATCATTTAGTTGCGAGCATCTATATGGGCATACCTTGCATTTATGAGGTTTTTCACCTGTGTGTCATTTCATGGATTTTAAGACTACTAAGTCGCGAGCATCTATATGGGCACACCTTGCATTTAAGAGGTTTTTCACCTGTGTGTCATTTCATGTCTTTTAAGACAACTAAGTCGCGAGCATCTATATCGGCATTCCTTGCATTTATGAGGTTTTTCACCTGTGTGTGTCATTTCATGTCTTTTAAGATCACTTAGTTGCGAGCATCTATATGGGCATACCTTGCATTTATGAGGTTTTTCACCTGTGTGTGTCATTTCATGTCTTTTAAGATGACGAAGTAGCGAGCATCTATATGGGCATTCCTTGCATTTATAAGGTTTTTCACCTGTGTGTGTAATTTCATGGATTTTAAGATTACTAAGTAACAAGCACCTATAAGGGCACACCTTGCATTTATGAGGTTTTTCACCGGTGTGCGTCATTTCATGGTTTTTCAGACTTCTTAGTTGCGAGCATCTATATGGGCAGAACTTGCATTTATGAGGTTTTTCACCTGTGTGTGTAATTTCATGGATTTTAAGATTACTAAGTGACAAGCATCTATATGGGCACACCTTGCATTTATGAGGTTTTTCACCAGTGTGCGTCATTTCATGGATTTTAAGACTACTTAGTTGCGAGCATCTATATGAGCATGCCTTGCATTTATGAGGTTTTTCACCTGTGTGTGTTATTTCATGGATTTTAAGACTACTAAGTCGCGAGCATCTATATGGGCATTCCTTGCATTTATGAGGTTTTTCACCGGTGTGCGTCATTTCATGGATTTTAATATCACTCAGTTGCGAGCATCTATATGGGCATACCTTGCATTTATGAGGTTTTTCACCTGTGTGTGTCATTTCATGGTTTTTGAGATAACTCAGTCGCGAGCATCTATATGGGCAGAACTTGCATTTATGAGGTTTTTCACCTGTGTGTGTCATTTCATGTCTTTTAAGATCATTTAGTTGCGAGCATCTATATGAACATACCTTGCATTTAAGAGGTTTTTCACCTGTGTGTGTCATTTCATGTCTTTTAAGATGACTAAGTCGCGAGTATCTATATGGGCATTCCTTGCATTTATAAGGTTTTTCACCTGTGTGTGTCATTTCATGGATTTTAAGATAACTAAGAAACAAGCACCTATAAGGGCACACCTTGCATTTATGAGGTTTTTCACCGGTGTGCGTCATTTCATGGTTTTTAAGACTACTTAATTGCGAGCAGCTATATGAGCAAATCTTGCATTTATGAGGTTTTTCACCAGTATGTGCCATTTTATATGCTTTGAGATGATCTAGTTGAGAGAATATAATTTCTTCGTTTTGATCAGAAATCACGCCCGTGTGAACCATTTTGTGATTTTTTAGAGCACTTCCGCATCCAAAAACTGCGTTACAAAAGCTGCAAATCAAGTTACGTGAAAAATGTACTACTCTTCTCAGATTAAGTGTAAGTTCTTTTGGAGTCTCTCTAGTCTAATTGGAACACCTTTTTCCTCCCAATCAAGTTTCCTAAATAAGTCCTCAAGAGTAGCGGTGAATAGTTTAGGTGAAATGGTATCACCTTGCCGGACACCTTTGTTAATGGGGAATGCTGTGGCATCACTGTATATACTGTTCAATATATTTATGTAGCGTCTGGAAATTCCTTGGTTGCTAAGGGCGTCTATAATTGAGAATTTTTTGATGGAATCAAACGCCTTTTCATAGTCTATAAAACCAAGATATAATGGCAGTTTGTATTCCTGGTAGCGCTCTATGATTTCCCTGACAACCTGTATATGATTCATAGTACTGTAGCCTCTTCTGAATCCGGCTTGCTCTCTTGGTTGGTTCACGTCTAGAATTGTTTCGAGACGGTTTGAGAGTAGTTTCGTGAAAACCTTATACAGAATTGGCAGTAGACTAATAGGTCGATAGTTTTTCAGATCTTCAGTGTCTCCTTTCTTATGGAGAATAATAATGGAGGCATTTTTCCATGACTCTGGGATGTTCTCTTCGTGCAGACAAGACGTGAACAGACGTGCGAGCACTTCGCTCACCATCCTCCCGGCCAGTTTGAGAACATCGATAGTCAGCCCATCTTCTCCCGGGGCTTTCCCACTCTTCATGCACATTATAGCATATTCCACCTCTGTGGTGGTAACCTCGGGAAGAGGATCTCCATATTCTCCGTTCACCGGAAGATCTGAATTGATGTCAGTGTCATCTTTGTATAGAGCGCTGTAAAACTCTACAACAGTGTCCAGTAGATGATCCCAGTTACGCACGATACTTCCATCTTGCGCTTTTAGTGTCGTGATCTGCCGTCACCCTATTGACAGATGCTGCTTGTTCTTATGTAAGCTTCTTCCTGACGCAACAATTGATTCTACAAGGTTCATATTGAACTTACGAAGATCTTCTTGTACGTTTTTACGTAGAGTTTTGCACAGCGTGGAGTACTCGAGATCATTTGCAACTTGTTGCTCGCTTTTCGTACTCCTTCGCCGCTTCATAAGATCCAACGTTTCCTTTGAAAGTTGCTTACTCGTTCAACTAACTACAGCAGCAACTGTCTCTTCCGAAGATTCTATAATGATTTTTGTTATTGCTTCGGTGTTTTGTAGGGAGATGGGGTCATTTTCAGCCTTGAAAGCCGCTAGCCTGTTCTCCAACTCTTGTTGGAATTCGACTCTGCTTCTCAAGCCTCTGCGGACTCTGGGCTTCTGCATCAGTTTGGATCTCTCACGTTTGATGTTAAATCGTACTTTACACCTTACCATTCGGTGGTCGCTGCCAGTATTAAATCTGTTAATGACTGTGCAGTCTAGAAAAATATCCTTCTTGTCGGTGAGGATGTAGTCGATTTCGCTGGTTCGTTTTGCTGGGCTTCGCCATGTCCATTTTAGGGAAGGCTTCTTTCTGAAGAATGACTTCATGATGTAGAGATTGTGGTTTTCCGCAAACTCCACTAACATGTCTCCTCGGCCATCCCTGGTGCCATGTCCGAAGTACCCGACCGCTACATCATCCTGGTGTTGATATCCGATTCGTGCATTAAAGTCCCCCATGATGATAGTGAAATGACATTTCCGTTTATTTTTCAACGTACTGATTTCTTCATATAGCTCCTCCACTTTTCATCAGGTGAGTTTTGAGTGGGCGCATGAACTTGCAAAAGCAGAATCTGGTATCTTTTGCTGAGCTGAAGTGTTAAACTTGCTACTCTATCTGAGGAGAAATCAAATTCAACTATGCGATCTTTCCAGAGTCTGTGGATTAAAAATCCGACACCGCTTGAGCGTCCGGCTTAGTCCCATTATAACAGAGTACATGTCCGCTGTGGAGATTGACGATATCGTCTCCTTGTCGTCTTACCTCGCTGAGCCCGACAACATCCAATGTATTTTTTCGAGTTCTTCTTCGAGCTCTAGAAGTTTGGCGTTGCTGCATAATGTTCTCGCGTTATAGGTGGCAATGGTCATCGGTAGGCAGCCGTTACCGTCTTTCCGGGGATTCTTAGTACCCTCTGTTTTCCCTTGCTGATTGCTGCCGTGATCAGTGTTAGGTTGGCCTCCGGAGAATAAGGGCCGAGATTTTTGTTCTTGTTCCATGGGGGTATTTGGACATATCTCTTGAAGATACTATTTAGGAATGCGAAAAATATCACCTGCATAATATGAATAATATTGTTTTAACAAGGTTATTCAGCAAAATGTCTCATTTCATGTTTTATTTGATTACCAAGTTGCGAGCATCTAAATGAACATACATTGCATTTATAAGGTTTTTCACCAGTATGTGTCATTTTATGTGTTTTGAGTTCACTATGAGTAATGAATTTTTTAAAACACAAATTGCATTTGTGTGGTTTTTAACCAGTATGTGTCAATTGAAGTTTTTTTAAATTACTAATTTGCAGAAAAATTTTAAAACACACATCGCATTGATGTGGTTTTTCACCAGTATGTGTCGTTTTGAGTTCACTATGAGTAATGAATTTTTTAAAACACAAATTGCATTTGTGTGGTTTTTAACCAGTATGTGTCAATTGAAGTTTTTTTAAATTACTAATTTGCAGAAAAATTTTAAAACACACATCGCATTGATGTGGTTTTTCACATGTATGTGTCATTTTATGTCTTTTGAGATCACTACTTCCGATGAACTTTTCAAAACACACATCGCACTGATGTGGTTTTTCACCCGTGTGTGTCATTTTATGTCTTTTGAGTTCACTACGTGTTATGAACTTTTTAAAACACACATCGCACTAATGTGGTTTTTCACCAGTATGTGTCAATTGATGCATTTTTAAATTACCAATTAGCAATAAAAAAATTAAAACACATCGCATTGAAATCGTTTTTCACTAGTATGTACCATTTTATGTCTTTTGACATTACCAATATGCAGAATTTTTTAAAAGCACAAATCGCAATGATGTGGTTTTTCTCCAGTATGTGCCGTTTGATGTTATTTTAGAGTATTTAAATGCGTAATTTTTAATAAACATACATTGCATTAGAGTCATTTATCACCAGTATGAGTCATTTTATGATGTTTTAGAGTTTTAATTTGTCTGAATTTTTTAAAACACACATTGCATTGATGTGGTTTTTCACCAGTATGTGTCATTTTATGTCTTTTGAGTGAACTATTTGCGATGAACTTTTAAAAACACACATCTCACTGATGTGGTTTTTCACCCATGTGTGTCATTTTATGTCTTTTGAGATTACCACTTCCGTTGAATTTTTTAAAACACACATCGCATTAATATGGTTTTTCACCAGTATGTGTCAATCGATGTTTTTTTAAATTACCAATTAGCAGAAAATTTTTAAAACACACATCGCATTGATGTGGTTTTTCACCTGTATGTATCATTTTATGTTTTTTGAGATCACTACTTCCGATGAACTTTTCAAAACACACATCGCACTGATGTGGTTTTTCACCCGTGTGTGTCATTTTATGTCTTTTGAGTTCACTACGTGTTATGAACTTTTTAAAACACACATCGCACTAATGTGGTTTTTCACCAGTATGTGTCAATTGATGCATTTTTAAATTACCAATTAGCAATAAAAAAATTAAAACACATCGCATTGAAATCGTTTTTCACTAGTATGTACCATTTTATGTCTTTTGACATTACCAATATGCAGAATTTTTTAAAAGCACAAATCGCAATAATGTGGTTTTTCTCCAGTATGTGCCGTTTGATGTGATTTTAGAGTATTTAAATGCGTAATTTTTAATAAACATACATTGCATTAGAGTCATTTATCACCAGTATGAGTCATTTTATGATGTTTTAGAGTTTTAATTTGTCTGAATTTTTTAAAACACACATTGCATTGATGTGGTTTTTCACCAGTATGTGTCATTTTATGTCTTTTGAGTGAACTATTTGCGATGAACTTTTTAAAACACACATCGCACTGATGTGGTTTTTCACCCATGTGTGTCATTTTATGTCTTTTGAGATTACCACTTCCGTTGAATTTTTTAAAACACACATCGCATTGATATGGTTTTTCACCAGTATGTGTCAATCGATGTTTTTTTAAATTACCAATTAGCAGAAAATTTTTAAAACACACATCGCATTGATGTGGTTTTTCACCTGTATGTATCATTTTATGTTTTTTGAGATCACTACTTACGATGAACTTTTTAAAACAAACATCGCACTGATGTGGTTTTTCACCCGTGTGTGTCCTTTTATGTCTCCTGAGTTCTTTACTTGTGATGAACTTTTTAAAACACACATCGCACTGATGTGGTTTTTCACCAGTATGTGCCAATTGATGCGTTTTTAAATTACCAATTAGCAAAAAAAATTTAAAACACACATCGCATTGATATTGTTTTTCACCAGTATGTGTCATTTTATGTAACTTGAGTTCACTATTTGTGATGAATATCTTTAAACACACATCACACTGACGTGGTTTTTCACAAGTATGTGTCAATTGATGTGTTTTTAAATTACTAATTTGCAAAAAAATTTTTAAAACACACATCGCATTGATGTGGTTTTTCACCTGTATGTGTTAATCGATGTGTTTTTAAAGTACCAATATGACGAAATTTTTTAAAACACACCTCGCATTGGTGTGGCTTTTCACCAGTGTGTGTCATTTTATGTAATTTGAGTTCACTATTTGTGATGAATTTCTTTAAACACACATCACACTGATGTGGTTTTTCACCAGTATGTATCATTTTATGTTTTTTAAGATCATAAATGCGCCGAAAATTCTTTAAACAAACATCGCATTGATGTGGTTTTTCACCAGTATGTGTCATTTTATGTAATTTGAGATCACTATTTATGATAAACTTCTTAAAACACACATCGCATTGATGTGGTTTTTCACCCGTATGTATCTTTTGATGTGTCTTTAAATTACTAATTTGCAGAAATTTTTTAAAACACACATCGCATTGATGTTTTTTTTCACCAGTATGTTTCATGTATGACTGAAGATGCTGAGACATGCATGAAACGTAGTGATGATTTAGATGTTTTACAGTTTCAAACACTCCACAACAATTATTACAAATAAAGTTACGTGGGAAATATGTAACTCTTCTCAATATAATTCGAACCTCCTTTGGCAAGTTTAATTTCTTAAATTCGAGTTTGATGTTCTGTTCATCGATGGTTATTTCCGAATGCTGCAACATCATTTTTATGTTTTTATTGATTGCATGTGCAATTTTGTTGTTACTTGGGTCATTATCAACCGTATCTTTTTTAACGATATCCAATGGTTTACTCTTACGTACTGCAAAATATTTCTGGGTAGAAATCTACAAAAAGAATAGGAATATTAATATATTCAAAGCAATACTATGTGAAAAATATCAATAAAATATACTTCCAATGTCCCCTAATATAGCCCTGATACTATGTCGTTTGTAAAGTGTTTTTCTGTTAAAACGATACGTTACACTGCGCTCACTCGTTGACATTTATAATCAAAATCTTTTCTTTTTTTTTTAATATGGTGAAAATTACAAATTATTAATATAAGACGTTTACAACATGTAATTTAGAAGAAAATGAATAATAATAAAAGAGTATTAAGTACATATTTATTTAAAAAAAAAAAAAAAGATGGCCATTAAAACAGTAGAATTAGTATAGACATTAAAAATTTAAATATTAAGGAAGTCACCGAATGAACTAAGCATACCCTATTTTAAGAATTTATAAAACAATGCCTACATAATTATACTCATCCTGACGCATGTGAAATATGTCAATATCTGATGAAATTTGGTTGTACAAACTTATTGCCATCCTAATTTCCATTACCAATGGCAGGTTAGTTGTGCACCTTTGGAGAACAAAAAATGGATGCCCACGATTCTTAAGATAATTATCAGACACACAAATGAATCCCACGAAGAATGTCAGTTTTCATTTACGCCGCGTGTTAGTCGGAAAAAATATGTAGCTAAATGAAGATCTCTTTTAAACTTTAAGCTACAGTATGTAAGCATACCTAATGATCAGTATATACAGTCTGGCAAATCTTCATGAATAGAACCACGCTTGAACAACTCTAATAAATTATTCAAATTTACTCAGAAAAGCTGTTGTCGATTTACATAACTTATAGATAACTGCATTTAAGAGCAAAATTGCGTTTAGCGATGAGGTTTATTTTTTCTTAACGGGTTTGTTAATAAGGAAAATCGTCCACACTGAATAAGACCAATCTAGAATACTCCCTCGTATTCATTACATCCACAAAAATGCACCGTTTCATGCGGTTTACACGCTGGTGGCATCGACGCACAATTCTTTAAAAATGGGGCGAAAACCCACGTCAACGTCAATGGAAATCCTTGTCATACCATGATTATTTTGATTTAAATATGGATTTATTCGAAAGAACAGTGATTTAATTTGAACAGGATGTGCCATACAGCTATCGCAACCATCTTTTTATTTAAATTAAGTATTGGCGGTCACTTGATTTTGAGAAATGGACCTGTCAAATAATTGCACAAGCGTGTCAATGTGATATCTCTGGATTACTTACTGTGAAGATTCGTTAAGTCACTGGTATATGCTGATAAACCAGCATTTAACGTATTAGAAGCCAACATTTCACGTACTATACGACCGGCAGTGCTTTAATAAAAGTAGTCCAAATTGGGCGCCCAGAAATTGCTTAGTTGAGAATACTAAGGCCACATACCCGAAATCATTTTCAAATGTTAATGTTATGTAGGTGTCGAATTTTCGAAAAAAAATATTTCATTTTAACTTGTAATCTTTTTAACAATTTAAAGTTTCATCGGGCTTTAAAAAAAACATTTGTAATTAAACATACCTGGTCTAATGGCTTGTATTGTAGATTAGAGCAGCAAGGTTGGGTTAATTCATCATCAATATGGTGGATTGAATTCTCAACAAATTCTTCTTTGATGATAACTCCCTCATTATTATACTCATACTTAATATTCATCATAGCGTTTTCACCCTTCTAAAAATAACAACATTGTTTATATTATGTAACAGTATAATCATTACAATAAGTCAGAAAAGGTCTCTTAAAACTCTTTCTTTAATAATTGGTCGCCTATTGACACAACCACAAGCGACGATTTTATGACGTCATAACTATTTTGGTCCGATCGAGAATGTCGATTTAACGTTGGAATACGCGGCCTACTTCGAGAGCTGACTTACAGCCACTCAGAGTGTGCTATGGATGATTTCTTTCAGGTAGACCAAATGGTCTTATAAGAATAATGGAAGTAAATAAAAAGTCTAGAAATTGAGGTTAAAAATAAACAATTCTATGTGAACACCTTAGGCGATATCATTAGCTAAATGCTGTAAACTAAAGCTAATTTATAACTATAATCTTCTTTGAACTACATAAAATCATTTTGCGTAGGTACGCAATATTTTGAATTCGCGCGAAAAAATAAAATCAATAACGTAATCAATCTATTTCGGGCAATGTAAAATCTTTAGTAGAATGATGACATTTTTATAGCATTTGGTTGGCTGAATTTTCGATCAATTGGCGAGCAGTATAAAATTAAACGTAAATGTCATCATATAGCTGGAGTGTGATTCGCCAGAAATGTTGTCATTTTTTTCGACAACGTCCAGGCTGTCGAGCAGTGTTTCCAACCGTACTATAATGATAGTATTTGTACTGTAATTTTGGGCTGCGTACTATGTACGATATAAAATAGGTATAGTATGCCCAAAATACTATTTTTCCTAAAAAAAAACAAGCCGACCTTGAATATTTGGGAACCTACGGCCCGCGGCGAAATATTTTTCAAAAAAAAAAACGAGCCGATCATGAAAAATTGGGAACATGCAGCCCGCGGTGAAATAATCTTCCTAAAAAAAACGAGCCGACTATGAAAAATTGGGAACTTGCGGCCCGCGGTGGAAAATGTACACATTCTACTAAATTATCCGTATTTTTTTTTCTGATAAACAAAAAACCTATACATTTTCAATAGATGACAACGCGTACTATATTTTATCCCCAAATACTATAATTTTGGAGGCTCTGTACTATAATTCCACTTTCAAAATATGGCAACACTGCTGTCGAGTTAAAATTTTTAATAAAGCAGTGGGAAAGTATAAGCCGCAGGGGAACGTCGTATCGGTTCCTCTGCGGAAAAAAAGTTGAAAATATCCACTCGGGAAAAAAGCCGAGATTTAACTGCGTAAATAGTGGCGCATTCAATGCATTCATTAGTTTTCCGTGAGAAATCCCTTGCCACGAATTGAGTTCGAGAAGTATTTAGAGTGTCACGAAATTGTAATTATTTTGATTACTCCGCGTTTGATGTAAACAATTGCATCACTTTACGATGACATCATTCATTATGAGCCGCGCATGGCAACCGGTTTACAGTACCCTTACGAGGACTTAAGTACTAAAATCAATAACCCTCAATCTAGAGGACGTTGACTCTCACCTCATGAATTCGTGTGACGTGTGTAATTAAATAAATAAATATAAAAATGAATATGAATAGTTATATACAATAAAATTAAGTAAATAAAAAAAGTTTATAAAAATAAATATTGTTGATTTGTCAGTAAATAAAATGTAGTGTTACGATATATGATAAAAATTAATTATAATAAATTTATTTTATGTAGGAATAATTCAATAAATAGGTTTTTGAATAGGTCCACGATCTATATTACGACTGCCACAATTCGGTACGTAATCGCGGTAATATTGAACTTGAATTGTCAGCTGTTCTTTTTGACGTTTCGCGCACGTGGGTGCGGAACGAATTCAGATTAAAATAAAGTATCTAAAGGATCCTGACGTCATCCTATTATTAGGTGGCGATTTCAAACCATTCATATAACAATATTGTTGCGGTGTGTTCGAAAGTGTCGATAAGAACTTTTATTTGACTACCCCCTCCGACTTAGAACTGAGCTAGCCTAAAGCAGGGGTTCTCAATCTGGTCTAAGGGCAGGACCGGTTGAGAATACAATGCCCTTGTGGTTTTACCAGGACCGGGGTAACGTCACTATGAATGACTTAATTTGGCAGGTGAATGTATAATTACCGAACGACATTCCATTGTTATGGGCAATCCGACAAATTAGTGCACTCTTGCGGTCATACTTGTTCGTTTAAGTACAATTAAGAGTACATATTACAGATGGCTGTAACATTATGGATCGATTTCGCAGGGATTTTATTAAACTTTTAAACTTAAACTTAAAAACTAACACCATCAGTCAAATATTTTAGTCTTAGTTCAATGGAAACAATTACGTAGATACGAACGAAGAAGTTTTGTGTGTACTATTTTTATGTTGGATATTAGCAATCTATGTAAACCCTTTGCCGCTGGATGATAGCCATTTTGTATTACAAATAAAAAAAAATAATATAAGTATAGTATACAGGTGAAAATATATAATAAATTATATACCTAACAACAATAATCAAATGAGCATGTGTAGTATATGAGTTACCTGTGAATCACTTGCAAACGTCGACGCATCAAACTTTTCATACAAGTGACTGCTTTGGTCGACGGCTTGTGCGCATGGAAAAGCCACTTCATCGAAAGTCAGCGACGCATCATGCATACGTTGATGGTACTTCAAAATGTGCGCAAATGAAAAAAATTCACAACACACGTTGCAAACAAAATTTCTATCGAAAAATGAAGCTCTGTTCAACCTCAGACGGACTTTTATCGCAAAAGCAAGCGCTATTTCCTTTTTGATGTCCATTTCTTGCACATCAATTTCACCAAACGACTGTGCAGACTGTCTCTCAAAGATATCAGATGCTATCATACAATCCATCGCAGTTTACTCGACCATAAATGTCCATTCAGTATTTTTTAGTACTTTAGTAAAATCATTTAGTCGTTTCAATCCATTCTGTTGTAATTTTTCGGTTGGGTAGCGACCCGCACTATGACTAGCGACTCTCACTAAATACCAAACAAGTGATGATATCGAATCGAACTCTATGCATAGAAAATTTGGGTGGAATCATGGGACAATACGCCCAAAAGCGGTTTATTGTGCGCATATGGTTACTAATGAATAATAGGTCTCAGTCACTACGCTATAATATGCCTAACAAATTATACTGAACTCCTACTGTGTAAATGTCTAAAATATTAATATGAATATCTCACGATATATGTATGCAGAAGAATGTCAACTTTTATTAATCGTAAATGTCGAGAAAATAACATAGGTACGGAATATAATAAATGACTATCATTTTTAGGTTAAGTCCTGTCTGGACAGTTATTACTTTGACAAATCGTGACAAGTGCTTTGACATTTCAGACCACTTCTGATGGTCAGAAAATGGTTTGAAGTTTGCTGGTACAGTGAACTAAACGTTAAATCTTAAACTATTCCGGTTTGAAATAGAATTGGTCTATTCTCACCCCATTTCACGTATTTTACGGCTGCAAGTAGTTTTCTATAGACAATAGGCTTACCTTGTATTAGGTACCTACCTAAAAAGGACTCCTGGCGATTAATTTTATTCACCATACAATTGATCACATTTTTAGATAATCGCATTAATTATTGCTTTACATTCGAATGATTGTGATGTGTAAATCACCATATTTAAATATACTTACGAGATTTAACAAAAGATTTATATTCCTACTCAATACTGTCTCAAAATATCTGTTTTAGCAATCGCCAATAACTCGAATCTACTACGAAATCAATAAATGAAACAAGTTTGACCGAATTATAATATAATAGTTCCTTATGAAGTTTCAAAGACGCATTAAAAATTCGAACATTCAATATAAGACGGCATCAATGGAAGAAAACGGCACATATACCGACGCACAATTGAACGTACCTGATGTATTGACCTGACATCTGAATTAGAACATCCCGGTTGAGGGTATTCATCATCATATAATGGGTGTGTTATATCTTCAGGAATCTCGCGCTTGACGACAACTGGTTGATCATCTGTCTCAGATTTTATATTAGAGAGGTCCGCCATATTAAGGTAGGTACTGAAAGAAGCATTACATTTTGTAAACACGGTGAAAACAGTTTTGGGTCTCGTAATCACCATATAACATTGTATAATATTTATATTTAACAAGAATTAGTAGATAAACAAACCTAACCTATAATATCACAGATGTACCGTATCTGTCAAATTGTATAAACACATAATTTTTTTAAACAAAGTTTAATGTCACCTTATGTTCCTACACAGTTTGTAAAAAAGCCATAGTTTATAATATTAAACTAACCGTTATTCTCAATCTAAATTGATTGTAAAAGATTTCACTTTCTAAAAACTAACCTCGAAATTGCAGCTTGAAACGTCCGCATTCTCTTACGTTACATGAATGCGAGGGTCCGGGTTGTTTGGTTGGCTAGTCAGCATGTCAAACAAAGGCTTGCCTTCTATATCGGAGTGTTCTCTATCACATTCTTGCTTTACATCCATGTTAAGTGTAAATATGGCAGGAACAACGTGACAGACAGGATACATTCGGGGTAATGTTAGAAAAGTGTTGCCACAATACTGAAAAGTGTTTTCCGTCGAAACTAATATTAATTTATAATAGATACAAACGCTAACTTGACACGGTGACACACTTCAATAATAATTATATTTATGTTTTGTTGTCTAAACAAAACAATGGAGCGAAAATGATCATGACATTTCCTCAATCATAACGAGATCAGCGAATCTCGGTATTCAAATGGCAAAATGGCCCATCTGCATTTTTTCTCTATTCAAGTTTTCTTCTACAGAATATGTTGTTAAATACAATATTAATCATCAACGTGGCAAAAGAACATATCTGTCAGTGCAATACAAACAAAATGCCACCCGTATTTTAAGCCAGGCACAACGGACATTCGTAGTGATTTGAACCATGCACGGATAGACAAGGCAAAGTCAAAAGACATGGCCCTTTCACAACGTCTTGTTCGTTATACTTACTACTTGATCCTTGACTGAATGGGTAGGCAATAAAGTGTCCTGTTACTTTATTGTATTTATTGATTCATTATATAGGTTAAAAATAACAGTGTAGGTATTGAGATATCCCGGGTCCTGTGGCTAGCTTAAGATGTTGGTAGGACCCGGGTTAAACAAAAATTAAATAATAAATGAAAAGTCTTTTTTTGTTTAATACGTGTCTTTATAATATTTTCAACGGTTAGTTTTACAAAAGAAACTTATGTTTAACAGTACCTATCCAAATTAATCTTATATTGTTACGTTCATAATGTTAATTAAATCGCTTATATTCTATTTATTAATTATCTGAATTCGTTTTATAATACATGAATAAGTTTTTAGCGCGGGAATTCGCGAACTCAATACCACGTCCTCACGCAACAATGTATTTTATCTATTGTACTCTTTTATATTGAGCAGTGATGCCAACTTTTTTTTTACATACTCCCGAATATTAAATTTCTTTGACTTTCGTTTTTTTTATTCGGCACAATCCCATTCTTCCCTGACATAGGTACTATTATTATAATTAGATACAATTATTACGTGCTAAGTAGTAGGTAGATACATGTTGAACATTTTGACAGTTAATCAAGGAAGTTTGGACGTACCTAGGAACCTACGCCTATTGTTGACTAGGAGGTCAGGTGACATGGTTACATCTAATAATTAGACGTAATTTAGACTATCGAGAGAGGCCCAATCGTTGTGGGTGTAACAGTATACGCTTTTAGTGTGTATTTGCTATTGGTGAATACTCGTAGTACTTGAAAATATCGAAAGGCAAAACCTGAGTAGAAAAAAAAACTCAAATAGAAAAGTACAAAACTTAAATTCAATAAAACACATTTTATTGTTTGATCGCTCCACGGCATAGGCTTTTCAGTATTTTGGCCATGCATAATAAATAATTACGTATTGTGGCAACACTTCTCTAAAATTATTGTACATTGAACGAATCCTGCTTGTCACGTTCTTCCTGACATATTTACCATTAAAATGGATGTAAAGCGAGAATGTGATGGAGAACAATCTGATACAGAAGGCAAGCCTTTGTTTGACACACTGACTAGCCACCCAATCAGCCCGGAAGTTCGCACTCATGTAAAGGAAGAGAATGTCGACTTTTCAAGTTTGAATTTCGAGGTTAGTTTTTGGAAACTGATTTTTCTTACAATCATGCTGTATTGCGAATAAAACGATTAATATATTATTATAATAATTTGCTTGTTTATAAACTGCGTAGAGACACAATGATATTAAACGTTGATTTAAAAAAAATAACTCGATTATACATTTTGACAGCTACGATGCATTTGTGATTTAGGTTAGGGCAGGTTATCTTCTAATTCATTTTGACTATAATTAGTATACATTGTTATATGGATATTCTATGAAGTTACGTGAACTGAAAGTGGTTTTCTGTGTTAACCGTAATGTTTCTTTCAGTATCTTTTAGCTGACCTCTCTTATATAAAACCTGAGACGGATGATATACTATCCGTCGTCAAGCGCGAGATTATTGAAGATGTAATAGACCCATTATGTGATGTTGAAGATCCTCAACCGGGTTCAGATTACAGGCCAATACATCAGGTTCGTTCAATTGTATAATGTGTTATTTTTCTTCCCTTGGTGCAGTCTTATATTGAAAGTTGGAATTAGCAATATATGTTTTAATCTTAGAGCCGTTTCACACGCGACACCATTGTCTCGAGACGCTGCATGAATGGGCGCGTTTAGACGGAGAAACAAGTATGTCGCGTTCATATATATGTAGAGAAAACGATATTGCGGTGCCCAATCCGTTGACATCTTCCCAATTGATGAGGGTGACGTGTTAGAATTATTAAAAAAATTAGGAATACCCGCTCTTACAAACCGCATATGTCCCAAGATTTTTTTATAGGGCTGTATTGACTTTGTCAAATGCCACTTTCATATATATTCAACCGGACAATGGAGACGGGTATCTTTCCGGAAGCATGGAAGATGTCGAAGGTTACTCCAATTCATAAGAGTGGTACGGAGTCATCAGTGGAAAACTATAGGCCGGTAGCCACTCTCTATACACCAGCAAAAGTTCTTGAGATAATCATGCACAGCATGATTTCTCCGAGGATTGAGTCATTTCATTGCCGACTCAAGTATCAATTTATAGATGGCGCTGGTCATTTATAATGAATGAGCAGAATGGATTTGGAGCAGGCCGTTAAACGATTTCTCGCGTTATTCGGGAGTTATTTTAGGAATCGTCAACAATAAGTATCGTACACCCTCTATCAGTCACAGACATGACATTTAAAACATTTTCTGGTGTGCCTAAGGGCTGAAAGTTGGGGCCATTGCTGTTCACGTTTTTTATAAATGACATAGCATTGGTAATTAAAAATGCTATGTTTATGTTGTTTGCTGACGACTTGAAACTCTTCATGAAAGTTGTAATGCAAGGATTTACTGCTGACAGTACATATTACCGAGGCCATAAAAAAAAAATCCACGTGTACACACGTATTATTGTGCAAGTAGCAAGATTGCTTGCATGAATCAAAAAAGTTCCCTTCTAAATTTTCACGTGGCAGATGGAATTTGTTCGATATCCGCATCTGCGCAATAGAGCGACAGTGGCAAACCTGATGAAAAAAAAAACAACCTACACCGTGCAGTCTCATTTTGAGGTTAACCGTTTTTCACGACCTGTCATTGAAGTTAAAGTACCTCCACCAAACCCGCCCCGTACCACCCTCGGTCTTAATCGAGAGTATCACAGGACCCGTCAATTGGTGATGTGAAGCATCTAAGAATTGGCCTGGGAGTGTCCTGGGAGAAGATGCCCAAGACTTAGATTGCTACGCTCAAAGTGAACTCTGACTGAGTTTACTCTAATGCAAAGTGCCAGTGAGAGAAAAAGCACATGGAAATTACTAAAAAGAAAATGAACCTACTTGTTTATTAACTTAAAAAACGAAGCTAATCATACAGGCAGCAAAATTTATGTGAAGAGATCGCAATTTTTTTGAAAGCAAGATAATTGGCCTTAGTTTCAACCAGGTCGGACGGGCCGATGGGTCCAACAGCTGGTTGGACCGACCTGAGCGTTTCCTCCCGTTCGGAGCACATACTCAGACACTCCCATAAGATGTGGTTGGCATCCTGTATTTCCCCTCCGCATGGAAATTTCGGACGGCTTGCAAGGCCAAGCTCGAAGAGCTTGCCAGCGAATCCACCATGACCAGTCACAAATTGACTGGTGTAATGGTCTGGAGTCAGATATTTGGTTATCTCCATTCGCCACTGTATGTCTGGAAAAAACGTATATGTGTGCCGGCCCTTGGTCGATTCGTCCCACTTTCGCTGCCAGGTCTTAATGGCCACATCGAGCGACATGAGTCTAATTCTGCGCCTCAATAATGCTACTCCCTCGCCAGCTAACCGAGGGGGGGGGGACGAGGTGAAAATCACCAACGTCGGCCTCCTCGCCCTTGAGGAGCAATATTGAAGCGCCGCTGACCTGAATGTGCAGGTCAAGTGGGAGAATGTCGGCCTGAACCGGGAGCGCGTCAGTTGAGGTATTACGGTAGGCCTTGGTAATGGACAGAAGCGCGATGCGCTGGCTTCTTAAAAGAGAGATTCTAAGTTTGACACTTTTAGGAATGCGCGGACACCAAGCACTGGCGGCATAAGCCGCGATTCCCATAAAAATGGCGCCGTAGGCGATCTTGAGCGCCCTTACTTTTAAAACCCTTAACACTCGAGTGCCGCCATATCGGCGGCATTAGAAGTTTCCCGTATTACTCGAGTGCCGCCGTAGCGGCGGCACCGCCTATAAAGTCATTTTTTGTAATATTTTCAGAAATTTTTATAATGCGATTTCAATCAAGTTAGAATGAATAATAATAGGTTATTACATTTATCTGAGAAAGAAGTCGGCAAAAGAATACTGCGTGCCTAATTTCAACATAGTATTTTTATCGGAATCTTCTCTTTTTTTATTCGTAGGTCGTCGCTTGCAAGCAATGTTTTTTTGTCACATAAATTTTATTTATTGAACGTTCCCAGACTAGAGTGAAGTGTTTGTCACGCATGATTTTGAAGTGTGTTTATATTTTTTATTGGTTCTCGCTTGCGCAGGGGCGTCTCGTATAGTTTACAGTTTTATATTCGAATACTGTTTTTGATGACAATACTTACTAGTATATTATGCCGATTCGGAACCTATATAATGTGAAATACTCTAATGAGTCAAATGAAAATTATAACGTATCGATTTATTATTTTTTGAGAAATCTTTTGATAATGTGTACCGCACTGGGAATGAGTTGTTATGAGCCCGAAACTAATTTAGGAAATTTACGAGACAGCAGCTTTTATTACAAGTGTATTTGAAGGCAATTCATTTGTATCATATTTACAGTCATAATGGACGATTTACACTTTATAGCCAGTTCTCTACATACCGCTATTTCATTACGATTCTGTGATAAGCCAGGATTACATATTGGAGATTGCTTTGTGAAATACCACACAATGAAGAATTATAAATAAACTAAAAATAAGTACAGTATATTCATTATAAATTTATTTTACAGAATAAAAAAAAAAAAAATTTTTACATTTTTTTCACCAATTAAATGTTTTATATTGAAATTATGCTTTGTGCGGGAAAAAGTCTCGAGTGGGTGGTATGTACCTATAAAAAAATTTTCGAGTGGAAAAGGTTAAGCCCCATCCTTCATCAGCCATGTGGCCCATCCTCTGGAAGGCCACCCCAGCCTTGTGGACTTGGGTTTCGGCATGGTGTAGGAAATTTAACATTGTGTCCATTTTGACGCCTAGATAGGTGACGATCTTCGACACTTTCACTCTCGTGTCACCGAATCGGACTGTGGGTAGTCTCGAGCAGCTATGTCGTCTCGGTCCTTTGAGGACAATGGCTTCTGTCTTGGAAGGTGCGAATGATAGTCTAGTTAATCTACCCCAAGCCTCAATTGATCCTAAGGCTTCGCCAACGACACGACCTATCAAAAGGTACCTACCATAAAATGACAACATGGCGTCTCGCTTACTATTTATGACAGTCAGCAATCTTACGTGTGAACAGTTATAATCGCTAAATAAAAACACAATACATCTGTACATTTTCAATGTTTCCCATTAGTTCTTGGTCGTTCCCTCATGGTAAAAGATGGTGACCACCTTGGAATGTTATCATCTTTTAAGCGATCAAGAATTCCCACTCCATACAAATACAAAAGCCGGTTGGCAATAGTACTTCAATTTGGAAAGCTCTTATTATTAACCGCGATATTATGGCTTAGTTTAGGCAGGGTTATATGGAATTTTAAATATTAATTTAATGAAAACAAATAAGTTTGCCTGATAATGTTTAGTGTGCACTGCCTACGCATGCATTGTATGTATTGCCTATGAGAACGACTC
The DNA here is from genome assembly GCF_057557595.1 of Rhyacophila brunnea. Taxonomy (NCBI): domain Eukaryota; kingdom Metazoa; phylum Arthropoda; class Insecta; order Trichoptera; family Rhyacophilidae; genus Rhyacophila; species Rhyacophila brunnea. The sequence goes on from NW_028232785.1 coordinate 33,463,628, forward strand.
TTGAGTTCGAACAAACCAAACCGGACGGTATGATTTGTTGGATTAGGGACCATTTGGCAGAATGTCCACTGGAACGCTTTTCTTTTCGCAGTTTGTATTCTTAGTTTAATGAAAATAAATAACTAGGTATGTGCTTAGTGTGCACTATTTATGTCGGATCTGAACAGCCTACTTCCACCTGGATTATAACATTTTAATTAGTTATAATAATAATATGTACATTTTGACAACATGTTATATAGGTAAACGTTGTTTTTTTCAGTTAGCTGCGATGGGTGTCACTGAGACTGACGTAAAGCACGACTTCACTGAAGACGAAATGCCACCATTTTATGATGAAGATCCTCAACCCGGATGTTCGCATTCAGATTACACACCAGGAGATGGGGTACATTCAAGTTTATATATTGTAACATTTGCTTCTCTATTCGCCGATTTCTATCGAAGGTTGACGTTTAACATTTCAATAAATCCCCATAATATTCCAGCCAGTCGTATCAGCTATCAGTAGCAAGGGGTGGAGATAGGCTGTTAAGATCCCCCATAAATAGTTTACATTGAACTTTGCTAGTCATACGTTTTTGTTTTTATTGAACTAAACTTTTAAAAACTAACAATCACTATCTACCCATTGTAGTCTTAGATCAAAGAAAACAAAAACCTTTGACTGAAAAACTTTAATATGCACCAATTAAGTCGACTCTTAACAGCCTACTTCCACCCTCCGCCGCTGATATAATGTATATAGTTGGCTTCTTATATATATGATTTTATTTGTAATTTACACAAGAAACTATTGTGTCTATGTAAATAGATTGAACATAAAGTGGATGTAGTTAAGCAGAAAACGTCCAACCCACAAATTGAGAATTTTCATTTTATTACGTATTATCCTTCAAAACCATCAATATTTTAATATGGCGAAAACGTTCAACCAGAAATATACACCCAGAAAAAGTTATCGACGTTTTTTCTAACCCACATACTAACAATTTACGAAAAATAATATCGAGAAAACGTTCATGTGGTTTGGACGTATCCTGCTTTTTTATGGCAATTAGACAAAACTGTAATTTTAATATTGTCAGAATACGTCCATGTGGGTTGGACTTGTTAGGAGTTCTAAAAATCTTCGCATGTATGTAATCCATGTTACTTGGACGTGTTAGGTGTTTTAAAATGAATAGATTATTTTTCGATAGAGATACGATACGATACGATTTTATAATAGAGAGTTATTTCTCGAAGCCTAGATAATGCAGATATCGAGTCGACTGTTTCCATGGATACAAATGATGTCAATTCCTCATCTCTTAAAAATTCGTCACAAATATTTACCAGTCGTCCTAAAAAAGGTCCGAAGCCAAAATATAGGCAATCAAAGACGACATCGAAGTTGAACAAAAATGCTAATAAGCCGTATTGTGACTATAAAGGTGTACTCAAATCAGGCAAAGAAATTATTTATTATTACCTATTGTAATTGTATAATGAAATGCAATGAACAAATTACCGAAGAAGAATGTAAATTCGAATTCAAACGTTTTTGGGAATTAGGTTCTTATAATTCACAAACAACATTCATCACTACCCTTGTGACTGAAACATCCAAAAAACGGTGTTATGGTAGAAATTCTACAAAAAGACAATTCTCCAGGGTTAATACTTTCAACAAAAAAAGAGTAAATATACCGAATGATGTTTTGCAAACAATCAATATAACTCCTACCAGAATAAATTAACACTGCTCCTCAGAACATTTCAGGCCGTAAGGAACTATTGGATCAAAGAGGGTTAAAACAAGGTGGGTTGAACAAAGTACCTGAAGAAAAAGTGAATGCTGTCATTTAACAAATTAATATGCTTCCAAAATATACCTCACATTACTGCCGTGGAGACGCGGAAAGCAATTTTCTACCACCTGACATGACATTGGCATAAATGTATGCTATGTTCAAAACGGAAGTTAATAATCCTGTAACCCTTGCTATCTATAAACAAATATTTTATGCTTAATTCAACCTAAAAACAAAACCGCTAAAAAAGATACGAGTAACGTTTGCGATACATTTAAGGTGAAAATCGGTAACGTAAGAGATGGTTCGGAAAAAGCACAACTTATCACAGACAAAGAGAAACATCAGGCTTTAGCAAAAAATGCGCAACATTTGCTAAAATTAGATCTGCTTACAGCAAAAAACAGAGACGACACAGAATGTATCACATTTGATATGCAGAAGACCCTTCCCTTACCGAGAATTTCCACTAACATCATATTTTATAAACGCCAACTATGGCTTTATAATTTAGGCATCCATAGTGGAAAACAACAGAAAAGTTTCTGCTATGTATGGTTAGAAGGCATTGCAGGAAGAGGTTCTCAAGAGGTTGGGTCATGCATATTAAAGCATTCGAGTCACATATCTTCAGCAGTTAAAGATTTAATTTTATAGTCAGACTCATGTGGGGGGCAGAACCGAAATATTAAGATTACCCTCATGCTTAAGGCATTACTTGAATCAAAGCCGTCCCTCAATACAGTAACACTAAAATTTTTGTGTAGTGGACATAGCTATCTGCCTAACGACAAAGATTTTGGTGATATTGAATGCAGTCTCAAGCACCAGCAACGAATATACATTCCATTCGAATATATAAACATAATGGAAAATTGCCGCAAGAAAAATCCTTTGATTGTTACGCAAATGAAAAGCGTTGATTTCAAGGGTAGTAAAGATCTAGAAAAACATATTGTGAATAGAAAAGTCGATACCAATGGCCAAAAAATAAATTGGCTCAAAATAAGGGCGATAAAGTTGATAAAAGAAAACCCATATTTAATTTATATCAAGAGCAATAGTTTTGAAGAGGATTTCGTGGCAGTAAATATACAGCGTAGGGGTGTGTCGACTGACAATTTTTTAAGTCTATTAACTGCACTATGGCCAGAAGGAAAAGCAATTGCTCTTCCAAAATTAAATGATTTGAAAAGCATCATGCATTTAATTCCAAGTGATGCAAAAATACACTATGAAAACCTTACGGGTTCATCAAATATTACCGAGGATGTGTATGGCTACAATTCTCAAATATTAGATTTTGAACCTGAAATTTCAATATGACATTAAGTACTTACATATAAATTTATTTTGACCACAGTGCCCTTACCTATTTTAAGTTCTAACGATTATCGCATGATCCTTTTTATTAAACAAATTTCCAATAAATATGTGTAAAATAAATGTACTAATATAGTGTTTTATTTATAAAGAAATAATATATAAGAATAATATATTTTTTATAAAATATATTATTCTCATTTTGTCAAATTATTTAGTTTCTGGGATATGTCCAAGATTGAAGAAAGAGAAATGCTGCTAAACAATGCATTGGATGCACTTTATGAAGCTAGTGTTGATGATAATGTCGACGAATATAATATTATTATATATCTCACCACCGACCAAATCCTGTGGTTTTAACAAATGAGGATGGTGGTGGAACAATTGATAATTTACATCATCGACGATTAAAAGCAGATACACAAGTGAAATCTAGGAATGCAAGAACATAGATTGACCAATATTTATTTATTTTAGATATCTTATACTGCAACTGGAGATTCTACACGCAATTACACCTAGCTGCACAAAATATCAATTTTACGGGAAAAATGTGGAAAACAAGAACGCTGATGGATCTTGATAGGATGGATATTCAAAACTATGTACATCAAAATCAATGATTCTAGCAGATATACGATTTAATGGGTTAAATTATTGTATTCCAAAAATTTATAAAAAATCGACGCTGTGACCGATTTTTTTAAAAGAAAAGGAAACATCTAAAATCAGAACGCAGTGAAGAAAATGCAATATTAGCTTGTATGTAATGTGTATTGAAAACTATCATACTTTATAATAATTCTACTAATAAACCATAGAATCAAAAAAAAATATGATAACATAAGTGTCACGCGTGTCCATATGGACACGGCTGTTTTCTCAGAACTCGGCAATAATTTGCAAATTTTATTTTTAGTATTAATATCCTGTTATATTCCTGATACACAAAAAAGTAAAGAAATAATTTTTAAAACAAATAAAAATTCATGTCACACCGACTACAAAATTTCTGTGTCCATATGGACACCTGTGCCACTAATGAGTTAATTTTTGTGAATCCCGGTCCTACCAACATTCCGAGCTAGCCACAGGACCCGGTATTTATCTTAATACATACACTGTTATTTTTTTTTAACCGATATAATAAATCAATTAATACAATAAAATAGGGACACTTTATTGCCTACCCATTCAGTCAAGGATCAAGTAAGTATAACAAACAAGATATTATTGTCAAAGGGCCATGTCTTTTGACGTTGCCTTGTCTATCCGTGCATGGTGCAAATCACACCCAATGTCCGTGTGCCTGGCTCAAAATACGGGCGGCATTTGGTTTGTATTGTACTGACAGATATATTAGGTATGTTCTTTTGCCACGTTGAAGATTATTATTGTACCTACTATTTAACAACGTTTTGCTATTTGAATATTGAGATGCGCTGATCTCGTTATGATTGAGGACATGATATCATTTTCGCTCCATTGTTTTGTTTTGAAAACAAAACATACAAATACTTAATTCATATTGAAGTGTGTCAAGTGTTATTGTTCCTATTCAGCGCCATCCTTAGACTAATCCAGCCTGAGCATATTATCTTTTTGCACAAGTAACGAGTGGTCCACTGTTCAGCTGTCAAAATTAGATCCCAGATTGCTTGACATAGTGATTCTCCCTTTCACGTTTCAAATTGAATTAACTTTAAAAATCTCAAATCACAAATACCTATTAATAAATTAGGTATAAATAATATACATTCACATTATTCATTAGATGTCAAAATCAGACTAGTCCTTCACAAAAAAACCGGTGGTAATATCGATTTCCAAAAAAAATGTAGCATCGATCTATGCATTACATTTTGTAAGTGTATTTAATGCTAGTGTATTATTTGTCACGTAACTATTCGAATCAAACTTTTCCCTGTGTGAACACGACAGACGCGTCAGTATAAGCACTCTATAGAACAATGACAGTTTATCCAAAGACAAAAAACGGGGGGGGGGCGAAAAAAGTGGGACCAGTCGTTGTGAATTAACGGCTTTCTACTTGAGTCGGTAATGACCTATTATAAATATTAGTTTCGACGGAAAATAGTTTTCAGTATTAATTGTGGCAACACTTTTCTAACATTAACAAATGGATCCTGTCTGTCACGTAACACGTGGCTTCTGGAATATAAACCCTTAACATGGATGTAAAGCAAGAATGTGCTGGAGAACACTCCGATATAGAAGGCAAGTCTTTGTCTGACACGCTGACTAGTCATCCAAAAAACCCGGATCCTCGCTTTCATGTAACGCAAGTGAATGCGGACGTTTCAAGTTGCAATTTCGAGGTTAGTTTTTGGAAACTAAATTCCTTTACAATCACTTTAGATTGAGAATGAAAATAACAAAGATTAGTTTAATATTGTAAACTGTGGCTTTTTTACATACTATGTATGAACATAAGGTGATATTAAACTTTGTTTCACAAAATTACATGTTTATACAATTTAAGCTATGATACATACGTGTGATATAAGTTAGGTTATCTACTAATTCATGTTAAATATAATTATTATACATCGTTGTATGTACGTTTCGTGAACTGAAACTGGTTTTACTGTGTTTACAAAATGTAATGATGCTTCTTTCAGTACCTTATAGCGGAACTCTCTGATAAAACATCAGCTGATGATCAACCAGCTGTCGTCAAGCGCGAGGTTAGTGAAGATATACCACACCCATTATATGATGATGAATACCCTCAGCCGGGTTGTTCGAATTCAGATTACAGGCCAACACATCAGGTACGTTCAATTGTAGGTAGGTATATGTGCCGTTTTTTTCCCTTGGTGCCGTCTTATATTGAAGGTTTGAATTTGTAATGCATCTTTGAAACTTCATAAGGGACTATTGTAATAATTTTAAGTCAATCTTGTTTCATTTATTGATTGCGGATTAGATTCGAGTTATTCGCGATTGCTAAAACAGATCTTTTGAGTCAGTATTGAGTAGGTATATAAATCTTTTGTTTAATCACGTAAGTATAATTAAATATGGTGATTCATACATCACAATCATTCGAATGTAAAGCAATAATTAATGCGATTATCTAAAATTGCGATCAATTTTATTGTATGGTGATTAAATTAATCGCCCGTGAGTCCATTTTGGGTACCTATCTAATACAAGGTAAACCTATTGTGTATAAAAAAACTACCTATTTGCAGCCGTAAAATACCATAAACAGAAGCAATATCTACGTGAAATGGGATGAGAATAGACCAATTCTATTGTCAAAACTTTTTGTAACAAATTAATGTTGTAAGCCTCAAATTTTACTGAATTATCTACCATGCTGCATAACAACATAAATTTTGGCGTTCCAGCTAAACGGTTTGACAAGTAAAAACTTTCGCACTGCGCAAGCGTTATAAGTAAACCGGAATAGTTTTAGTTTTAACGTTTAGTTCACTGTACCAGCAAACTTCAAACCATTTTCTGACCGTCAGAAGTGGTTTGGTCTGAAACGTCAAACCACTTCTCACGACCTGTCAAAGTAATAACTGTCTAGACAGGACCTTACCTAAAAATGATAGTCATTTATTTTATTCCGTACCTATGTCATTTTCTCGACTTAATATGTCGAGAAAATGACAATATTATTGCGTTACCTAAGAACATTATAATATTTTTACGATTAAGAAAAATTGATGTTCTTCTGCATACATATATCGTGAAATGTTTATATTAATATTTTAGACATTTACACAGTAGGGGTCGTATGCATGAGATTACCAAATCTTTTATAGGCTATATACTGCTCATTTGTATGCATGATTGCAAATGTAATTCGTTGTTTAGCGACGCCACGATGGGACGTCATAATGTGTCATGGCGTCCAAATAAAAGCAAACTTATAAAATATCATTCCCCGATAATAAATTTAAAATTTTGAAAATTTTAAATGTGTCTGAAAGTGTGCGAACGGTACCATATAAATTTAATGATTATACATGACTAATTATTATGAACTTTAAATAATTTATCAGTTATTTTATCACATTTATTTTACAATTCTACTGCACGAAAGGATACAGTATTGCCAGTAAACATTTCCATTTGGTGGCAATACATACATATATATCTTCACTTCACTTTGATCACTTCTATTAAGAGATGTCAAAACGAATAAGAATAAATGATAGAAATGCAAATGGATTAAGATAATAACATGTAATGATCTCTGTATAATATTATCATTTATACCAATCACCGTATGACACTATTTATGTTACCAGTGTATTTGAGAGTTGTGCTTAGTTTATTACAGTTATCTTACAATAATTAACTAGGTTGGTAGGTATTATAATATTTTGAAGAATGCAGAATGCTTCCAATTGCATATTTTAATGCCAGATACAGCAGTAGGTACTTATTTTTGCGGTCGTTCAGCGGAGAAATTTTATCGTAATCTTCTTCGACCATGTCCGATCCTAATAGGATCATATGGGCCTCCACAGAGTGGAAGTTTGTGTTAACAGAATTAAATTTTACGAGAAATAGATGTCAGCCTTCTGCTCAACCTATTAGGTCCATACTCTGACTCATACACAAATTGAAAAACAATTTGATGTGTTCTTGCCAGACCCAGGTTCGAACCTGGGACCCTCGACACTATAGACCGGCGCTTAAGCCACGCGGCCATCGTGGGTGCATATCATCTTACGTAAATCCATCATATCTCTCCATGAGAAATACTTCTTTTTTGTACCTAAGCGAAATACGAGGCATTGTATCAGTAACCTACTATCTATATTATAGACTGGATCAAAATAATACGTATTTGAAAATGATTTTACTAAAGTACTCGACTCAATTTGTCTGTTCGTACACGTTTAATTACTAAATTACTCGCCATTCGTCTTAACTACTCGCCTGATCCGAACCGGGCTTAAGGGTGTCTCCATAAGCGCAGCGACAAAATCAAATCTCATTGACGTGCTTATTCAATCGTGAAGACTCAACACCTGAGGGACAATTTTTAAACAAATTTTTAAACGAAGTGCAGTGCGAAATGCAAACAAGAAGCAAAACGCAATACTATCTTTAAAGGAGGTATAATGCTTCGAACGGTGTCCAATAATGCACCAAAAATAATAAAGTGGCTTTTCCATGCGACCAAAGCAGTCACTTGTATAAAAAGTTTGATGCGTCGACGTTTGACAGTGATTAACAGGTAACTCATATAATATGCTCATTTGATTATTGTTAGGTGTATAATGTATTATATATTGTCATCTGATACTACGTATCTGTATATTATACTAAACATATATATATATATATATATATATATATATATATAGATATCTCTTCTCGTTCTAAGTTGATCTTACGCGACGGCACACCAGGTATTTGTTGAACATTTTGTAATTGTTGATCTACCCTGATTTGTTGCTCCATTGCCAAAGATGACATACGAAATTGATCCATTTGGAGCAACAAAAGTCTCGATCTATTAATAGAAGCCCCGCCCATTTTCCCCTCCCATATACATTTTACTCTTTTAGCTTCTGTTGATCCAATTTGAATGAACCAATCAGAGGGCTTCTTGTTCGGCATTGGTTTGAATGCATGTGACGCATTTGTTTACTCCTAAAAGATTCGTTCAAGAACATTTTTATGATTTGCACTCTAATGAAATCAATACAACCGCGCAACTAATAAATAGATATTTGCGATTGCAATTTTCAAGAGAATCTTCGCTGAGATTTATTCTATCAGGGGTCATCCATATATTATGTCACGCTCTAGAAGGGGTCTAATTTATTATAATGTGATGATTTCTGACGAATGTGGCGGGGGAGGACATAATAAAAACAGAGTGGTAAAGGTTGTGACGATAGGCGGGGGGGGGGGGGGGTGCTAAAATAGCTAAAATCATGTGACGTCGTATATGAACGGCCCCTTACAGTTTACTTGATAATTTGACTTGGTAATTGTTCTAAGAATAAATGGGAAAGGCTGATGTGGGTTGACACCAGTAGCGAAGGGCGGAGGTAGGCTGTAAAAATCCGACATAAATAGGACATATTATATTAACTAATAATTGTTCTAAATATAAATAAAGTAGACTGATGTAGGTTGACACCAGTAGAGAATGGTGGAAGTAGGCTGTTAAAATTAGCCACAAATAGTGCACACTCAATTTTGTTAACTAATAATAAATTGTTCTTAATACAAATACGGTAGACTGATGTGGATTGACAACAGTAGCTAAGGGTGGAGGTAGGCTGTTAAAATCCACCGTAAATATTGCACACCGGTAGCGATGGGTCGAGGTAGGCTGTTAAAATCCACCATAAAGAGTGCACACCAATAGCGATGGGTGGAGGTAGGCTGTCAAAATCCACCATAAATAGTGCACACAATTTTTTTTTAACTAATAATTTTTCTAAATATAAATAGGTAACAAACTGTTTTGAATGTAAATAGGGTAGATTGATATGGGTGGACAACAGTAGCGAAGGGCGGAGAAAGGCTGTTAATATCCGCCATAAATAGCGCATATTAACTTTTCCAAAACTAATAATTGTTAGTTATGGTGTAGCGATGGTTTCAGGTAGGCTGTTAAAATCCACCATAAATAGTGCACACTGGTAGCGATGGGTCGAGGTAGGCTGTTAAAATCCGCCATGAATAGTGTACACTAAAGTCTGTTAAACTAATTGTTCTAAATATGAATAGGGTAGACTGATGTAGGTCGACATCAGTTGCGAAGGGTGGAGGTAGGCTGTTATTATCCACCATAAATAGCAAACATTAAATATTGTTGAAGTAATTGTTCTAAATATGAATAGAGTAGACTGATATGAGTTGACACTAGAAGCGAAGGGTGGAGGTGGGCTGTTAAAATCAGCCATGAATGGTGCACACTAAATTCTGTTAAACTAATTGTTCTAAATATGAATAGGGTAGACTGATGTAGGTCGACACCTGTCACAAAGGGTGGAGGTAGGCTGTTATTATCCTCCATAAACAGCACAATTAAATATTGTTAAAGTAATTGTTCTAAATATGAAAAGGGTAGACTGATATGAGTTGACAGCAGTAGCGAAGGGTGAAAGTAGGCTGTCAAAATCCACCATAAACAGTGCACACCAATAGCGATGGGTGGAGGTAGGCTGTCAAAATCCGCCATAAATAAATAGTGCACACAATCTTTTTTTAACTAATAATTTTTCTAAATATAAATAGGTAATAAATTGTTTTAAATGTAAATAGGGTAGATTGATATGGGTGGACAACAGTAGCAAAGGGTGGAGAAAGGCTGTTAATATCCGCCATAAATAGCGCATATTAACTTTTCCTAAACTAATAATTGTTAGTTATAATGTAGCGAAGGTTTGAGGTAGGCTGTTAAAATCCACCATAAATAGTGCACACCGGTGGCGATGGGTCGAGATAGGCTGTTAAAATCCGCCATAAATATAGTACACTAAAATCTGTTAAACTAATTGTTCTAAATATGAATAGGGTAGACTGATGTAGGTCGACACCAATCGCGAAGGGTGGAGGTAGGCTGTTATTATCCGCCATAAATAGCACACATTAAATATTGTTAAAGCAATTGTTCTAAATATGAATAGAGTAGACTGATATGAGTTGACACTAGAAGTGAAGGGTGGTGGTGGGCTGTTAAAATCAGCCATAAATAGTGCACACTAAATTATGTTAAACTAATTGTTCTAAATATGAATAGGATAGACTGATGTAGGTCGACACCTGTCACAAAGGGTGGAGGTAGGCTGTTATTATCCTCCATAAACAGCACAATTAAATATTGTTAAAGTAATTGTTCTAAATATGAATAGGGTAGACTAATATGAGTTGACAGCAGTAGCGAAGGGTGAAGGTAGGCTGTTAAAATCCGCCATAAATAGTGCATACTAACTTCTGTTAAACTAATTGTTCTGAAATATACCCTATAAATATAAATACCCTATAAATAGTGTAGACTGATGTGGGTTGACACCAATAGCGAAAGGTGAAGGTAGGTTGTTAAAATCCACCAGAAATAGTGCACATTAAATTTTGTTAAACTAATCGTTCTAAATATAAATAGGGTAGACTGATGTTGGTGGACACGAGTAGCAAAGGGTGGAGGTAGGCTGTTAAAATCCTCCGTAAACAGTGCACACCAGTAGCGATGTGTGGTGGTAGGCTGTTAAAATCTGCCATAAATAGTGCACACTAAATTCTGTTAAACTAATTGTTCTAAATATAAATAAGGTATATGAATGTGGGTTGACACCAGTAGCAGAGGGTGGAGGTAGGCCGTTAAATCCACCCTGAATAGTACACACTAAATTTTGTTAAACTAATTCTTCCAAATATGAATAGGGTAGACTGATATGAGTTGACACCAGAAGCGAAGGGTGGAAGTAGGCTGTTAATTCCGTCATAAATAGTGCACACTAACTTTTGTGAAACTAATTGTTCTGAATATAAATAGCCTAGACTGATGTAGGTTGACACCAGTAGCGAAAGGTGGAGGTAAGCTGTTAAAATCCACCAGAAATAGTACACATTAAATTCTGTTAAACTAATTGTTCTAAATATGAATAGGGTAGACTGATGTTGGTCGACACCAGTCGCAAAGGGTGGAGATAGGCTGTTATTATCCGCCATAAATAGCACACATTAAATATTGTTAAAGTTATTGTTCTAAATATGAATAGGGTAGACTGATATGAGTTGACACCAGAAGCGAAGCGTAGAGGTAGGCTGTTAAAATCCACCAGAAAAAGTGCACAATAAATTTTGTTAAACTAATTGTTCTAAATATAAATAGGGTAGACTGATGTTGGTGGACACCAGTCGGGAAGGGTGGAGGTAGGCTGTTGAAATCCACCGTAAATATTGCACACCAGTATTGATGTGTGGTGGTAGGCTGTTAAAATCAGCCATAAATAGTGCACACTAAATTCTGTTAAACTAATTATTCTAAATATTTATAGGGTAGACTGATGTAGGTCGACACCAGTCGGGAAGGGTGGAGGTAGGCTGTTATTATCCGCCATAAAGAGCACAATTAAATATTGTTTAAGTAATTGTTCTAAATATGAATAGGGTAGACTGATATGAGTTGACAGCAGTAGCGAATTGTGAAAATTGGCTATTAAAATCCGCCATAAATAGTGCACACTAACTTCTGTTAAACTAATTGTTCTGAAATATACCCTATAAATATAAATACCTTATAAATAGGGTAGACTGATGTAGGTTGACACCAATAGCGAAGGGTGAATGTAGGCTGTAAAATTCACCAGAAATAGCGCATATTAACTTTTCCTAAACTAATAATTGTTAGTTATAGTGTAGCGAAGGTTTGAGGTAGGCTGTTAAAATCCACCATAAATAGTGCACACCGGTAGCGATGGGTCGAGATAGGCTGTTAAATCCGCCATAAATATAGTACACTTAAATCTGTTAAACTAATTGTTCTAAATATGAATAGGGTAGACTGATGTAAGGTGGAGGTGGGCTGTTAAGTTTAGACATAAATAGTACACAATAAACTTTGTCAGTCATGCTTATTTGTATTAATTGAACAAATAATACAAATTGCACATAGTGATGGTAAGTTTTTAAAATTCAATTAAACCATGCATATACCAAACCATAATTGGAGGTAGGCTTTAAAGATTTGAAAAAATAATGCACACTTTGTCAGTCATTTTTATTTGTTTTCATTGAACCAAGAATACAAATAATTACAGATGGTACCTACCTTTTGGTTAGTTTTTAAAAATCAAATAAACCCTGCCTAAACCAAAACATAATAGATAATAGTAAAAAATACTCGTCATATGGACAGTGTGGTAAAAGGTTGTGACAATGGGGGAAGGGGGCTAAAAAATAGCCCCAATCATGTGATATCATAGGATGGACGGCCCTTTAAGAGCTGTAAAAATATCCCGATCACTTGATAATAATTTTGTAAAAATAATTGTATCTAAGTACTACTTAAATATAAATAGGGGAGCGTGATGTGGGTTGACACTAGTAGCGAAGGGTGGAGATAGGCTGTTAAGATCAGCCATAAATAGTGCACATTAAACTTTGTTAGTCATACGTATTTGTTTTCATTGAACTAAGACTACAAAGTGTAGATAGTGTTTGTTACTTTTTATTATCTTTTCTGTGGTTTTTAATATTCAATACATTCCATACAAATTATTACGTATTACAGAACAACTCCAATGGTACTGTTCGGTTATACGGAATACAGCGGAAAACGCATTTTGAAAATAGCCGATAAACTGGATTATTTGTTAGGTTAACCTTAATTAACCTAACAACTAACCTTTAATATTACATTATTGTAATGAATCTGTGATCTACCTACATTGACACAGAAACTTAAACATGTGAGCTAGAATAGATTGGTTCTAAACAGGCGATATGTACCGATTCTGTATTCAACGTAAACAAACATGTATGACTGAAAAACTGCAGTATTTTTGTCGGATAGCCCATAGCATACTTAAACTATTATGGTTTGGTTTTGGCAGGGTTTAATTGAATTTTAAAATCTGACCAGCACCATCTGCAATTTGTATTCTTAGTTAAATAATTAAAACAAATACGTTTGACTGACAAAGTTTACTGTGCACTATTTATGTCAACTCTTAAAGCCTACCTCTACCCCTCGCCACTATAATACACCCATGGTAGCTGACTTGGTAGAGTGGTTGTATGTAAAAAATGGGTTCAATTCCGTGACTGGACAAAAAATACATTTTGTTTTTTAAATGTGTGTTAATCCAACGTAAAGACCAAGATTGGCTAACAAGTAGTAATATTCATTATTCGTTAAATGTTTGTGGATAATCTCCATTCTGTGCAGCCAATGTGTTCCGGACTGGAGCAATAATGTTAAGTACTAGGTACCTATATAAATAATATGCTGTTTATTAAGAAATACACTCAGTTGTATTATTAATAGTTAAGTAATAATATTTTTTTAATGTCTAAGAGGTTTGTTAAACAATAATTTTTGTGCACATATTAATAGAACTAAGTGAAAGTGGGTAGGAGTAAAAAATAGCCAAAACATTAAATTGTGCTTACAAAGCATTTCTTGTCTACAAAAAGGTCGGCAGTAGGTATAACACCTAATAATTGTTTATGTTTAATGAGTTTTATGACCCATTTATCAAAAATGGTCCGCTTTTATGACAGCTCGGACATTTCAAGGAACCATAAAATTAAAATAAAACCAATGAATCAATCGACACAAAATTTGTATAACTTTATTTATTAGCATTATATTCTTCATCATAAAACATATTATTATTAAGTGGTTGTATACAACATGTTTATGCTTATAACTACAATAATTAAGCAGGTAAACACTTATTAACATATTTTTATTGAAGACAATAGATAAGACCAATAATTAAGAATCCAAGACTCTGTATGTATGATACACAAATTTATAATTTATAATTGTAACTGGACTTAAAAAGGAAATGTTGTTGAAAAATTATCGCATGTAACTAGACTTGCCAAGATGAAAACTGATAAATTTTGTTTATAGGTACTAACTTATTTGTTTTAATCAACATTATTTTTTAGATAGCCGTTAAGAATATAATACTTATTATAATGGTAAAAAACAGCAATTACCTACTTACTACATTGTCATAGAACATAAAATATTATTATAATCAAGCTTTATTTTAATTTGTTTTTGTAAATGTTATTGACATAAGTATTTAACTGCTCCCAGGAGCGTTTATGTAGTGTAGGTTCTTTCTTCAAAACTTCTAAGCATTTTGCTTTTCCTGGATTTTTTTTCTTTAAAATATTTTTTCACAATTTGAATTTCTTCTTCTGTCCATTTCAAGTGTACCTTTTTCCTTCTCTTCGGTACTTTTTCTTCTTCTTCAAAGTCATTGTTTTCACTTGTGTCAGAGATCAGGCGTAGACGTTTTTTTTTATTGAATTAAGTCTACAATTTACAGATGGTGTTGGTTGTTTTTAAAAACAATTAAACCCTACCCAAACCAAATCATAATAGCTTTAGTATAGTTGTTTGATTTAATAAAATACAACATTTTTTTGTAGTAAGTACTTATTCCACTGAGTTTCAAAATGTCCCTCTGAGGCGGACGAAACCGGTCCAAATTTATTTATTAAAGTGGAATAAGTACTACAATTTTTTTTAAAAAACAACAATACAATGCAGTTTTACCATGCATTGACAGTTAACAAAATAAAAGCTTTAGTATACTTTGGGTGATACGAAAAAATTATGCACATTTTTTCATTCATACTTATTTGTTTTCGTTGGATTAAAAAAACATATTACAGATATTGTTGATTAATTTTTTAAATTTATTAAGCTCCGCCTAAACCAACCTATAATAGAAAAAATATTATTCTATCATTAATATTAAAAGTTATTTATGATTTTAATTGCATGATTTTAAATATTTTATAGATATACGAGTATTTTTTGACTATTCTCTATTATGGCTTGGTTTTCGCAGGGCACCTATAACTGAACTTTAAAAACAACTTAACCAACACTATCTGTAAATTTTAGTCTTATTTTAATCAATGAAAACAAATACGTATGACTGACAAAGTTTAGTCTGCACCATTTATGGCGGATCTTAACAGCCTACCTCTGACCTTCGCCACTGCTAGGTAGATACTTCTTAAGTGGAGGGATCGTGTGTTTCATTGACAGTCTGGTGAATAAGTGTGTTTGAGATATTGTTTGAAATAAATAACAATACGTATTTAATTTAATTAATGAATATAATTACTCACCTCATTTTTTTTTCATTATTGCTCAAAGTATCATTATTCATTCATTATTATTGCCATTGGTTTTGAAGTTCGGCGAGGATGTTTCAGCGCCTTGATACGGCGTCATATTTCGAGTTAGAATAATAATCATGTACCTACCTAATAGATCTAATATCTATATTGTCGTTAATTTTCTACAAACACGTATCTCAAAAAACACAACTTTTCAGGAGAGGCAAATAAAAACTTTATTCACTCAGTTTTTAATTCAGAAATAAATTTTCTTCTATGAAATATCCATTTAGAATAGTTACAGATATTTTCCTGAAAAAAAATGTTATGTTTCTTCAATCTATCGCACTATACTTTCGACCGATCAGTCATATTGTCGGAGATACGAGAATGCTTTGCAAATTTACTGTGAGTCATTCCACAATATTACTGCAGTAAACACGTATCTTGACGAGAAAGTGCTTCTGTATAATCATCTGTCGGAGTTCAGTATTCTGTATAGTTACAAACACCTAACTCAGGATACGAGTTTATAATATTTATAAAAGTCTTGTATTGTGATACGAGTTTTTTGCCATTGCTTCAATCTATTAGTTTATAAATAAAGTATGTTTTGAGATAGGTACGTGTTCGTGGAATATGTACGTATTCAAGTTCTGAATTCACTGCATCAAATAACTCAAAACTGAGATACGTGTTTGTAGAAAATTGACGACGATAGTATGTTATTCTAATTATAAAACGCGCGTACGGGAGTTCACCGCGATAAAATAGCATTTGAAAAAAAACAAAAGGGATTTCCCGACCGAATTGCAGATTTCTTGCCGTAACCCTTTGTCTGCTACGATTTATTCCAACGTGTATGTTTCTGAGATTTTTCAAAATAATGTTATTTCTATAATAAAAAACCTTGTGTGTATTCTATATTGATTAAAAAATATAATTTCATCATCATAAGTAGGTACAATAACGTATGATTGTTCGACATGAATATTGTAGGTTAACCGAAATTAAAACACTAATATATTATATTGTAAATAAATAGTAATTACATTATATTTACAATTCCTTGTGTATACTATATTGTTATTTTGAATTGATAATATTTATAAGTAAATACCTATGTCTGACTAAACTAAGTCACCCGCACGCTGTGAATGGCTTTGAACCATGGATTGAGGAAAATAATGATCCTAGCTAATAAAAAATTCTATACATAAGGGTTTTGGCTTTAAACTTGTATAAATAAAATGCTTTTGGGTTTAATATATAGACATAATTTAAAAGTATTTTGGAAATAGTGTAAATAATTATAATTAATTGTTATTCGAGAAATGGATACAGTTAAGAAGGTTCTAATAATTGATAAACTGTAAATTATTCTCATCATTAATGTTTGAGACTTTCATGGTTGTTTTTTTATCGTAATAGATTTTTGGGTTTCCACCGTGTGTACTTCTTCCTTCTTTCCCCGGCGTTTAGGGCTCGTTGTAGATAATGCATGATAATGGCTTCTGCAATGAGCCCGAAACGTCGAGGAAAGAAGGAAGTACACACGGAGGAAACCCAAAGATCTATTACGATATTCTCATCATTGACCGGGTAATCCTTTACTACATTAGTATCAATTGAGCTAGCTATGAATAGATTTTGATGTCCGCTTACAAAACCACTATAAAGTTTAAGCGATACCTATAAAAATTAAAAAAAAAAACATTTTTCAGAATTAGGCTTTGTCTAAAATGAAAACCTGAAAAATGAAAGTGCGGAAATAATTTTTTTATCGTTTTTAGGTAAATTGCACTGCAATACAATTGCAGTGTATTCACGTTCTTTTAATGCTGAAATTTTGGGAGTCCAATGTCACATAGTTTTCGAAATACATACTTCTTAAACGACGGTAGACCAATTTATACTTTAGACCTGAAAGAGTGGATGTCCATTTTAAGTCATTTTTGCTTTGAGCTATAGCAAAAAGACTTGCAAAAGTGCGGAAGTCCAATATACGGAGTTTTAGTCCGAATGCGAGGGAGTATTTTTTTAAAATAGATTAGGAATGCTGAAGTGACACTTGGACTGCATTATTGGCTATCACCCGCCTCGTCGAATATTGTAGTCTGTTGAAGGTTTAAAAATTAAACTACAATCAAATATTATTTGGCTTGGTTACGCAGAGTTTAATTATTTTTTTCAAAACTAACTACCACTATCTGACAATTAATGGAAACAAATTCTTTCGTATGGCTGGCAAAGCTTAGTGTCCACTATTTATGTCGGATTTTAACAGCCTGCCTCCACCCTTTGCCAGTCTCAAACAATATTCTTTCAAGAAGGGCATCCCTTATTCGGGAAGTGAGGGAAAAACTTAATAAAGGTAAGTTATCGCCAAGAATTCCTACATTTTCAATCATTCGTTTATTATCATGTTCCTAACTTTTGTTTACAGATAATGCTAATACTAATAACCAACCTAAAAAAATGGTGTAATATTTCATGAACTAATCAATAAGGATGGTTTACTATGTTATACAAGTTTGATTAATCAAGGCTTGATTCTATATTATATAATATCATACACCTTTGTCTTTCTATAGTGGTGAATGGTGAATTTAATTTGTAGCTAGCATCTCAACTTCGATGCAGACTAGCGATTTGAATGACAAGACTACATTGCTCATTGCAATGATACTGAAAAGAATTATCAGATTCTACGTAGTCCGAACTTATATTTATTTTTTTGTTTTATAATACTAAAGCTTGTTTTTACGTCTACTGATAACTTGCACTTACAGAAAATCTTTCTTCTTTGACACCATCTCTCAAAATTACTAATGGATTACTATGCTTAATTCAAATGAACATGAATCGATGGATTTATAAAAGTGTTTGCCAATACCACTGCTAAGCAATAGTTAAAGTTTCTACAAAAGAAAGCTAATAAATTCCCAATAGGTACGTTGATATTGTTCACAGTATTGACGATTTCACACCTCTTGAGTGAAGTATTTTTATTGAATAAAATATTATAATCCGATATCTGATATTATGTCCGTGGAGACAAAACATTTTGGTTGAAAGCACAATACAATAATATGTCCTATACCTAAACTTTATAATGCAAAAAATTTCTGCAAATCAAAATAAATCAAATTTATACAATATTACACAAGTGTTTTGTTATTTTTTATTATTTTTATATTTGCATTGTGTGTAATGGCTTAAAATATACCTATGATGATTATTATTACAAAAATATAATTTTAATTGATATTATTTTATCGTTTTATTACATATTCAAAAGCCCAAGTCTTAGTATAGAAATTATACAAAAGACAACTTAGAGCAGCTGAAGATAATTTCCCAATTATGAATTAAATAATTAAAAAAAGTCTAACCTTGAATGGCCTTTACAATTTACTAATTTAGCAAAATAATCAGAGATATCTGAAAAGTTTCATTTGTAGACATTAGACTGATTTTTTTGTTTTGATGATTGATTTGTTTTTGGTTAAAACTGCTCTCCTGGAAAATATTGAATATGTGATTTCCAGACTTTCAGCTCTAATTTACAGTTACATTATGTATCATAATATGCATATAATTTTCTAACGTAAATGAAACGCGCATATTTATAAAGTATGTATGTGTTACTTTGTAAACGAAATACAGTAGGTAGCTAAAATAAATAACATTTTTGCTCCAAACTGCAACACATTGGGCTAAACAGAATAGAGATTTCATTAACAGACCTTTTACGAAGAATGGTTTTAACTTGTTAGCCATTCGCCCAACCCATTTTGTATTTTCGTTGTATTAACAAACATTTAAATTGATTGGGTCCACTTTTTGATAGACAATCGCTCCAACAACTCGGGGTCACCAAAACACCAAACACAATCACTGCTGAACTTTTAATTACCCTTTAATTATCACATTGAAATAACACGTTAATTATATAAATATACCTACCCTAAATAACTGGATAACTGCATTTATTTAATTCATTTTGGATATAATTGACGTTTTAAACTTTATAGAAAGGTACGTACTATATGTACAACTTAAACATATTCTGATAATACACCGGTGGCGAAGAGTGGAAGTATACTGTTAAGATCCGACATAAATAGTTAAGACTAAACTTTGCCAGTCAAACGTATTTGTATTCATTGAACTAAAACAACGTGTAGACAGTGTTGGTTAGTTTTTAAAATTTAATTAAACCCTACCTAATCCAAGCCATAGTAGGTTTTAGTAGAAAATATTAGTTTATCCATAAGACATATAAAATTAAACCATACATAATTTTAGATACTTACCTATTTTATAGATAGAAGAATATTTTTTTATCGATTATGGTTTAGTTTAGGCAGGGTGTAATGAATTAAACCTGATTGAAATGAACTAACAAGCACCATCTGTTCCTAATATGTATTCTGAATTCTACGAAAACAAATAGTAAATATGACTGAAAATGTGTGCAATATTTTTGTCGGATCTCCCATAGCATACTTAAACTATTATGGTTTCATTTAGGCAGGGTCTCATTGAAATTTAAAATCTAACCACCTCCATCTGCAAATTGTATTCTTAGTTAAATTTTTAAAACAGATAAGTTTCACTGACAAATTTTACTGTGCATTATTTACGTTGAATCTTAACAACCTACCTCCACTCTTCGCACTAGTGTCAACCCATATAGGCCTACCCTATTTATATTTAGAACAATTAGTTTAACAATATTCAGTGTGTACTATTTATGGTGGATGTTAATAGCTTACCTCCACACTTCGGTACTGACATCAACCATCATGAGTCTACCTAATTTATATTTAGAACAATTAGGTTAACAACATTTAGTGTGCACTATTTATAGCGGATTTTAACAGCATACCTCCACCCTTCGCTACTGGTGTCAAACCACTTCAGTCAACCCTATTTCTTCTTCTTATTCCACCCTGGCATGTCCCAACATTGGGGCATAGGGCAAGCACAAGTTCGCGCCACTTCCCTATTTATATTTAGAATAATCAGTTTAACAAAATTTAGTGTGCATTATTTATGGAGGATATTAGTAGCATTCCTACACCCATCGATACTAGTGTGCACTATTTATGATGGATTTTAACAGTCTACCTCCACCCTCCGCTACTGGCATCAAGCCACATCAGTCTACCCTATTTATATGAAGAAATATTATTTAACAAAATTTAATGTGCACTATTTACATATATTTAGTTTAACAAGTGTGCACTATTTATATTGGATTTTAACAGCCTACCTCCACTCTTCGCTAATGGTGTCAACCCATATCAGTATACCGAATTCATATTTAGAACAGTTATTAGTTTAAAAAAAATAATATGCCCTATTTATGGTGGATATTAACAGCCTACCTTCACCCTTCGCTACTGGTGTCAACCAACATCACTCTACCGTATTCATATTTAGAGCAATTATTGGTTTAACAAAATTTAATGTGCGCTATTTATAGTGGTTATTAACAGCCTACCTCCACTCTTCGCTACTGGTGTCAACCCATATAAGTCGACCCTATTTATATTTAAAACAATTAGTTTAACAGAATTTAGTGTGCACTGTTTATGGTGGATTTTGACAGGCTACCTCCACCCATCGCTACTGGTGTGCACTATTAATGGTGGATTTTAAAAGCCTTCATCCAACCTTCGCTACACTACAACTAACAATTAGTTGAGGAAAAATTAATGTGCGCTATTTATGGCGGATATAACCAGCCTACTTCCACCCTTCGCTAATGGTGTCAACCCATATTAGTCTACCGTATTCATATTTAGAATAGTTATTAGTTTAACAAAAATAATATGTCCTATTTATAGTGGAATTTGACAGCCTACCTTAACCCATCGCTATTGGTGTGCTCTATTTATGGTGGATTTTAAAAGCCTTCATCCAACCTTCGCTACACTACAACTAACAATTAGTTGAGGAAAAATAAATGTGCGCTATTTATGGCGGATATAACCAGCCTACCTCCACCCTTCGCTAATAGTGTCAACCCATATTAGTCTACCGTGTTCATATTTAGAATAGTTATAAGTTTAACAAAAATAATATTTCCTATTTATAGTGGAATTTGACAGCCTACCTTAACCCATCGCTATTGGTGTGCACTATTTATGGTGGATTTTAACAGCCTTCATCCAACCTTCGCTACACTACAACTAACACTTAGTTTAGGAAAAATAATGTGCGCTATTTATGGTGGATATAACCAGACTACCTCCACCCTT
Organism: Rhyacophila brunnea; assembly: GCF_057557595.1. Lineage (NCBI taxonomy): Eukaryota > Metazoa > Arthropoda > Insecta > Trichoptera > Rhyacophilidae > Rhyacophila > Rhyacophila brunnea. The sequence continues at coordinate 33,485,850 of NW_028232785.1, forward strand.
CGCTAATGGTGTCAACCCATATTAGTCTACCGTATTCATATTTAGAATAGTTATTAGTTTAACAAAAATTATTGTCCTTTTTATGGTGGAATTTGCCAGCCTACCTTCACCCATCGCTATTGGTGTGCACTATTTATGGTGGATTTTAACAGCCTACATCCAACCTTCGCTACACTACGACTAACAATTAGTTTAGGAAAAAATAATGTGCGCTATTTATGGTGGATATTAACGGCCTACTTCAACCCTTCGCTAATGGTGTCAACCCATATTAGTCTACCGTATTCATATTTAGAATAGTTATTAGTTTAACAAAAATTAATATGTCCTAATTATGGTGGAATTTGACAGCCTACCTTCACCCATCGCTATTGGTGTGCACTATTTATGGTGGATTTTAATAGCCTTTATCCAACCTTCGCTACACTACAAATAACAATTAGTTTAGGAAAAATTAATGTGCGCTATTTATGGCGGATATAACCAGCCTACCACCACCCTCGGTAATGGTGTCAACCCATATCAGTCTACGGTATTCATATTTAGAATAGTCATTAGTTTAACAAAAATTAATATGTCCTATTTATGGTGGAATTTGCCAGCCTACCTTCACCCATCGCTATTGGTGTGCACTATTTATGGTGGATTTTAACAGCCTACATCCAACCTTTGCTACACTACAACTAACAATTAGTTTAGGAAAAATTAATGTGCGCTTTTTATAGCGGATAATAACAGCCTACCTCCACCCTTCGCTAATGGTGTCAACCCATATCAGTCTACGGTATTCATATTTAGAATAGTTATTAGTTTAACAAAAATTAATATGTCCTAATTATGGTGGAATTTGACAGCCTACCTTCACCCATCGCTATTGGTGTGCACTATTTATGGTGGATTTTAACAGCCTACATCCAACCTTTGCTACACTACAACTAACAATTAGTTTAGGAAAAATTAATGTGCGCTATTTATGGCGGATATTAAAAGCCTACCTCCACCCTTCGCTAATGGTTTCAACCCATATTAGTCTACTGTATTCATATTTAGAATAGTTATTAGTTTAACAAAAATTAATGTCCTCTTTATGATTGATTTTGACAGCCTACCTTCACCCATCTCTATTGGTGTGCACTATTTATGATGGATTTTAACAGCCTACATCTAACCTTCGCTACACTACAACTATAAAATAGTTTAGGAAAAATTAATGTGCGCTATTTATGGTGGATATTAACGGCCTACTTCAACCCTTCGCTAATGGTGTCAACCCATATTAGTCTACCGTATTCATATTTAGAATAGTTATTAGTTTAACAAAAATTAATATGTCCTAATTATGGTGGAATTTGACAGCCTACCTTCACCCATCGCTATTGGTGTGCACTATTTATGGTGGATTTTAATAGCCTTTATCCAACCTTCGCTACACTACAAATAACAATTAGTTTAGGAAAAATTAATGTGCGCTATTTATGGCGGATATAACCAGCCTACCTCCACCCTCGGTAATGGTGTCAACCCATATCAGTCTACGGTATTCATATTTAGAATAGTCATTAGTTTAACAAAAATTAATATGTCCTATTTATGGTGGAATTTGCCAGCCTACCTTCACCCATCGCTATTGGTGTGCACTATTTATGGTGGATTTTAACAGCCTACATCCAACCTTCGCTACACTACAACTAACAATTAGTTTAGGAAAAATTAATGTGCGCTTTTTATAGCGGATAATAACAGCCTACCTCCACCCTTCGCTAATGGTGTCAACCCATATCAGTCTACGGTATTCATATTTAGAATAGTTATTAGTTTAACAAAAATTAATATGTCCTAATTATGGTGGAATTTGACAGCCTACCTTCACCCATCGCTATTGGTGTGCACTATTTATGGTGGATTTTAACAGCCTACATCCAACTTTTGCTACACTACAACTAACAATTAGTTTAGGAAAAATTAATGTGCGCTATTTATGGCGGATATTAAAAGCCTACCTCTACCCTTCGCTAATGGTTTCAACCCATATTAGTCTACTGTATTCATATTTAGAATAGTTATTAGTTTAACAAAAATTAATGTCCTCTTTATGATTGATTTTGACAGCCTACCTTCACCCATCTCTATTGGTGTGCACTATTTATGATGGATTTTAACAGCCTACATCTAACCTTCGCTACACTACAACTATAAAATAGTTTAGGAAAAATTAATGTGCGCTATTTATGACGAATATTAACAGCCTACCTCCACCCTTCGCTAATGGTGTCAACCTATATCAGTCTACGGTATTCATATTTAGAACGGTTATTTGTTTAACAAAATTTAGTGTGCACTATTTATGGTGGATTTTAACAGCCTACCTCCACCCTTCGCTAATGGTGTCAACCCATATTAGTCTACCGTATTCATATTTAGAATAGTTATTAGTTTAACAAAAATTAATGTCCTATTTATGGTGGAATTTGACAGCCTACCTTGACCCATCGCTTCACTACAACAAACAATTAGTTTAGGAAAAATCAATGTGCGCTATTTATGGAGGATATTAACAGCCTACCTCCACCCTTCGCTTATGGTGTCAACCCATATTAGTCTACCGTATTCATCTTTAGAATAGTTATTAGTTTAACAAAAATTAATGTCCTATTTATGGTGGAATTTTGACAGCCTACCTTCACCCATCGCTTTTGGTGTGCACTATTTATGGTGGATTTCAACAGCCTATATCCAACCTTCGCTACACTACAACTAACAATTAGTTAAGGAAAAATAATGTGCGTTATTTATGGCGGATATTAACAACCTACCTCCACCCTTCGCTAATGGTGTTAACCCATATCAGTCTACGGTATTCATATTTAGAATAGTTATTAGTTTAACAAAAATTAATATGTCCTAATTATGGTGGAATTTGACAGCCTACCTTCACCCATCGCTATTGGTGTGCACTATTTATGGTGGATTTTAACAGCCTACATCCAACCTTTGCTACACTACAACAAACAATTAGTTAAGGAAAAATTAATGTGCGCTATTTATGGCGGATATTAAAAGCCTACCTCTACCCTTCGCTTATGGTGTCAACCCATATTAGTCTACCGTATTCATATTTAGAATAGTTATTAGTTTAACAAAAATTAATGTCCTTCTTTTGATTGATTTTGACAGCCTACCTTCACCCATCGCTATTGGTGTGCACTATTTATGATGGATTTTAACAGCCTACATCTAACCTTCGCTACACTACAACTATAAAATAGTTTAGGAAAAATTAATGTGCGCTATTTTTGACGAATATTAACAGCCTACCTCCACCTTTCGCTAATGGTGTCAACCTATATCAGTATACGGTATTCATATTTAGAACGGTTATTTGCTTAACAAAATTTAGTGTGCACTATTTATGGTAGATTTTAACAGCCTACCTCCACCTTTCGCTAATGGTGTCAACCCATATTTGTCTACCGTATTCATATTTAGAATAGTTATTAGTTTAACGAAAATTAATATGTCCTATTTATGGTGGAATTTGACAGCCTACCTTCACCCATCGCTATTGGTGTGCACTATTTATGGTGGATTTTAACAGCCTACATCCAACCTTCGCTACACTACAACTAACAATTAGTTTAGGAAAAATTAATGTGCGCTATTTATGGCGGATATTAACAGCCTACCTCTACCCTTCGCTAATGGTGTCAACCCATATTAGTCTACCGTATTCATATTTAGAATAGTTATTAGTTTTACAAAAATTAATGTCCTATTTATGGTGGAATTTGACAGCCTACCTTCACCCATCGCTATTGGTGTGCACTATTTATGGTGGATTTTAACAGCCTACCTTCAACCTTCGCTACACTACAACTAACAATAAGTTTAGGAAAAATTAATGTGCGCTATTTATGGCGGATATAAGCAGCCTACCTCCAACCTTCGCTAATGGTGTCAACTCATAGCAGTCTACCGTCTTCATATTTAGAACAATTGGTTTAACAAAACTTTATGTGCGCTATTTATGGTGGATATTAACAGCCTACTTCCACTCCTCGCTACTGGTGTCAACACATATCAGTCGACTCTATTTATATTTAGAACAATGAGTTTAACAGAATTTAGTGTGCACTGTTTGTGGTGGATTTGACAGCCTACCTCCACCCATCGCTACTGGTGTGCACTATTTATGGTGGATTATAACAGCCTTCCTCCAACCTTCGCTACACTTCAACTAACAATTTGTTTAAGAAAAAATAATATGCGCTATTTATGGCGGATATTAACATCCTACCTCCACCCTTCGCTACTGTCCACCCATACCAATCTACCCTATTCACTTTGAAAATAATTTGTTTAACAGAATTTAGTGTGCACTATTTATGGTGGATCAAAATTTGCGCATATTGTTTCATGAGATACACACCTACAAATTAACACATTGGCATTTATTGCAATATCAACTAAAGATACGAGATAAGAACTAGTCACGCATGTATTTTTTTCAAATCGCCTTCCACTACTCACAATTAGGTAGGTACCATCAATTTCTGATTAGCAAAGTTCATATTATTGTTACTGCATTCTTTCGGTCGTCGCAATAAAAGTGTCTAGTTACCAATTTATTTTGTTGTTGTCTACCTACTACACACACATTCCATTCTGGATCATCTTTAGTTTGGTTTTGTGAGAATATAAATAGAGCCACGAAATGTCAACCTTCATACCAGATACATAATAAATATATTCATTTCTGGATCATCTTTAGTTTGGTTTTGTGAGAATATAAATAAAGCCACAAAATGCCAACCTTCTTACCAAATACATAATATATATTAACTTCTGGACCAACATTAGTTCAGCTTTGAGGATATAAATAGAGCAACAAAATGGCAATCTTTGTTAGAAAAATGGCCGTTTCTAGAACAATTTGAGCATATTTTTATGGCGAGTACATCGACTGGAATTAGTGGCAAACTGGCAACCTAGGAAACTATTGAAGCGATGTTGTCAATTCGCGCAGACGTATTCTATTTCAACGAAGATAAATGGCTATAAAGGTGGATCAACACCTCCTCTAACTTCTTACACGATCAACAAACAACGGGAAGAGTTGATTATATATATATATATATATATATATATATGTATTACATAATGGTTATCATCCAGCGGCAAAGGGTGTACATAGGCTGCTAATATCCAACATATATAAATAGTACACACAAAACTTCTTCGTTCGCATCTACGTATTTGTTTTCATTAAACTAAGACTAAAATAATTTACTGATGTTAGTTTTTAAAATTTAACTAAAACCATGCGAAACCAAGCCTCAATATGTTATTAAATCATACAGAATTTTGGATAATTTATAGATGGAAGAATATTTTTTATTTATTTTGGATTGGTATAGGCAAACCTTAAGCATTTTAAAAAACTAACTCAGCCATCTGTAATATGTACTCTTAATTGAACTAAAACGAACAAGTATAACTGCAAGAGTGCACTATTTTGTCGGATTGCCCATAACATTAGAATGTCGTTCGGTGATATACATTCACCTGCCAAATTAAGTCATACATAGGCGACCAATAATTATTGAAGAAAGAGCTCTGGGAGACCCTTTCTGGGTAATCGTAATAATGATACTGTTACATAATATTAATAATGTTGTTATTTTCAGAAGCGTGAAAACGGTCTGATGAATATTAAGTATGAGAATATTGATGAGGGAGTTACCATCAAAGAAGAATTTGTCGAGAATGCAATCCACCAATTTAATGTTGAATTAACTCAACCTGGCTGCTCTAATATACAGTACAAGCCATTAGACCTGGTATGTTTGACATGATCTATAATTAGTTTTTGACGATTAATAAAATGTGCTATCCGGTGTATTGTTATTAATACGATAGGGTTTTACACTAATTAGGTTTTTTACAGGACACTTCAACTATTCATAATTTGTGTATTGTATTTTTTGTGACCTTTGACTTGATAGGTAGGTTTTCTACCCACTTTATTGTATTGATTTATTATATAAGCTAGAGTTAAGAGTGTTCGTTGTCAGTGTGTGTTTACCTTTGGTGAGTGTACACGGCGCCTGAAGATGCCGAAAGGCAAAATCCGGGTCGCAAAAAACGAATAAAATGGCATAGTACAGAGCTTGAATCCATTAGATCTTAATGTTTATTTTCTTCTCAATGTCATGTTATGAACGTATTATATTAATAATTTGTAATGTTCACCATATTTAAAAAAAAAAAGAAAAAGATTTTGATTATAAATGTCAACGAGTGAGCGCCGTGTAATGTATCGCTTTGACAGAAAAACACTTTACTAACGACGTAGTATCAGAGCTATACTAGGAAACATTGGAACATAAAATATTTTATTGATTGTAATAGTATTGCTTTGACTATTTTAACACTCCTATTCTTCTTGTAGATTTCTACCCAGAAATGTTTTGCAGTGCGTAAGAGTAAACCATTGGACATCGTTAAAAAAGATACGGTGCATAATGACCCGAGTAACAACAAAATAGCACACGCAATCAATCAAAACAGAAAAATGATGTTGCTGCATTCGGAAATAACCATCGATGAACAGAACATCAAACATGAATTTCAGAAATTATACTTGTCAAAGGAGGTTCGAATTAAGTTGAGAAGAGTTACATGTTTTCCACGTAACTTTATTTGTAATAAGTGTTGTGGAGTGTTTGAAACTGTAAATCATCTAAATCATCACTACGTTTCATGCATAAAGTCTCAGCTTCTCAACTCATACAAGACACATGGTGTTAAAAAGCGACACCAATGCGATGTTTGTTTTAAATTTTTTACCCAATTAAGTACTCTCAAATCGCATAAAATGACACATACTGGTGAACAACCACATCAATGCGGTGTGTGTTTTAAAAAATTCATCAACAAAAGTAAACTCGAAAGACATAAAATGACACACACTGGTGAAAAACCACATCAATGCGATGTATGTTTTAAAAAATTCATCAAAAATAGTGAACTTAAAAGACATAAAATGACACATACTGATGAAAAACGACATCAATGCGTTGTGTGTTTTAAAAAATTTCTGAAAATTAATCATTTAAAGGCACATCAAATGACACATACGGGTGAAAAACCACATCAATGCGATGTGTGTTTTAAAAAATTTCTGCGTATTGGTCATTTAAAAATACATAAAATGACACATACTGGTGAAAAACCACATCAATGCGATGTGTGTTGCAAAAACTTCATCAGAAATTGTGATTTAAAATTACATAAAGTGACACATACTGGTAAAAAGCTGCATCAATGCGATGTGTGTTTTAAAAAGTTCATCACAAATGGTAAACTCAAATTACATAAAATGACACATACCGGTGAAAAACTGCATCAATGCGATGTCTGTCTTAAAAAATTTCTGCATACTGGTAATTTAAAGACACATCAAATGACACATACAGGTGAAAAACCACATCAATGCGATATGTGTTTTAAAAAGTTCATGACAAATAGTAGACTCAAAAGACATAAAATGACGCACACTGGTGAAAAACCACAACAATGCGATGTATGTTTTAAAAAATTCATCAATAATAGTGAACTTAAAATACATAAAATGACATACTGATGAAAAACGACATCAATGTGTTGTGTGTTTTAAAAAATTTCTGCAAATTAATCATTTAAAGGCACATCAAATGACATATACGGGTGAAAAATCACATCAATGCGATGTGTGTTTTAAAAAATTTCTGCGTATTGGTCAATTAAAAATACATAAAATGAGACATACTGGTGAAAAATCACATCAATGCGATGTGTGTTTCAAAAACTTCATAAGAAATTGTGATTTAAAAATACATAAAATGACACACACTGGTAAAAAAACTGCATCAATGCGATGTGTGTTTTAAAAAGTTCATGACAAATGGTTGTCTAAAAATTACATAAAATGACACATACTGGTGAAAAACTGTAACAATGCGATGTTTGTTATAAACATTTAGTGAGCGTCAGTCATCTTAAAAGACATAAAATGACACATTGCGGCGATTAAAAACATTAAGGGGGCACATGCTCGTCGTAGGTCAAAATTGAGTTTTTTTGTATTTTCAAACCATGATCCTGGACATTCCTTAAATGTTGTAGATAATCTATTTATATAGTTTTTAAGCCTTATTATACTTTATATTTATTTTAAACATTAGATGACTGCATAAAGTATTTTTATTACATAAAATAGTATTCTTTTAAACCTCTCGCTCTAATGTTTTAGAATATAGTCATATTTTGGTACAAGAATGTACAGTGGTCTTAAGATTTTTTTACATTTATTAATTATTAAACGCATTTATAAAACCATCAGTAAAATTAATGCCGAGATAATTTTAGTAAAATATTAACGATAAAAAATTATATTGATCATCTCTGTGATCCCAACTTTTACAAGAATTAGGCATTTTATTATTCAAAAAATCGGCAAGATTAACACATTTGAAGATAATACTAAAGATACTTATTATAACGTTTTTGACCATTCTAGTGTGATAAATATTTTACGAATAATGATTGCTTTATAATAATTATTGACCTAAGAATAAGGTAGTATTTTTTTGAAATACGCCATTTATTTTGTCATTCCCCAGTAGTTTAGCTACAACAAACGGCCGTAGCCATAAATTGACAAACTATAATTGAAGTAGGGAGTAAAATGATGTTAACGCGCGTGTTTGAACATGTACCCAACTGAATTTTTTTTAATTTTTTTAACGGTACATTTTTAAAATAAAAATAAATATTTTTTTTAACGGTACAATATTTAAAATAAATATAAAGGATAATAAGGCTTCAAAATTATATAATTAGATTATCTACAACGTTTAAGAAATGTCCAGGATCATGTTTTGAAAATACAAAAAAAACTCAATTTTGACCTGCGACGAGCATGTGCCCCCTTAATGCAATGATGTGTGTATTAAAAGAATTGATCGAATCAGCCATATTAAAAAACAAAAATGACACATACCTACTGGTGAAAAACCACATCAATGCGATGTTTTTTTTATTGTGCAAATCTGTCATCGCAAAGCACATAAAAAGACACATATTGGTGAAAATCCTTATCATTGCTGTATGTTTTTAAAAAAATATACAAATTAGTAATCTCAAAGCACATAAATTACACATAATTACTGGTGAAATACAACTTCAATCAACTTCAAATACAAATCAATATAAATGCACGTATTGTCGTACTAAAGATTCTCAGAAAATGATATACACCGGTCAAAAGCCGTAAGAAAGCGACGCTTGCCTATAAAATGTACTATAATGAGTCATCTAAAAACACATTAAATGTACATTCTGCTGAAAGTCACACCAATGTGACGGATGCCGATATAAATGTAGGCAGCTCAGTCATCTGAAAACTCATAAAATTTCATCATTCGAGTTCATTCATTCAATGAAACATTCTGGAAATTTCTTGGTTAGTATGTTAATGGATGCTGCCTTCATCTTTATAGTATACGTAGACGAAAACGACGTGATTATTGGAACATTTTCTGCATAATTTCGGATGTGTGTATCAAGCCTTGATTATTTGTTATAATTGGGTCTCACATTACTTATTGATACAGCCCTGGGGTGTTGTTGCAATTGTTCCATTAGCGTCCATATTGGAACAATTAAAAGGCCAAAACTTATACACCTCATCCAATAGTCACTTGGGTAAATGAAACGTATGCCCAAAATCCTTGATGATTTAAAATGATTATTTTTTTGTAAATCAATAAAGGAATAAATATGTATTTAGGTAATAAAATGTTAGTCATAATTTGGATAGTGTGTGTGTGATTAATTGTGCTGTGTAAACGATCAAGGTGAAATACTATAATATACCCCTAGTAAAACAAAAATTTAGATGTAATCATTATAAAACCTATTTTTTAATGATATGGCATATATGTGTAACGCCATGCATTGTATTTTAGATGTAAGTATTAAGGATAATATTAGGAAATAATTAACGCATAACGCGATTTAGTCAAGGTGCGCTCAATCACCGACAGTCCCCGTCGTGGGCAGTCGAAAGTTGTCAAGAGGCCCGAAGCCACGTCGGTTAGCGGTCCGAAACGTCACATTTGTTGGCAATTTCTCACATTAATTTTGGCATCATCGAAAGCATCTTCTCGGTTGCAATGCAGTATCGTTCGCTACGCTATTATTATTATGTTCGATAACACAAACCATATGCTTCATCGGAAGACCATTGGTCCGCAATTAACGATTGTTTAATTATAACTCTGACCCTCTCCGCTATTACACTATTTTTTGTTGTTGTACGAGAGTGTGGGTAATCAATAAACAATATATAATATATAACATGGCGAACCTTTTTATGTACGCGTGCCAAAATTTCCCAAATAAAATTGTTCTATTATTAGACGTGCCGAGCATTTTTACGTGAGGTAAAATGGTTTTTAAAAATCCTATTAAAATAATGATGATGTTCTTGACACTACTCACAGAAAATATTTATAGCTTCACTAACAAAAATCACTTTTTTTCAATTTCGTCAAATATTTCCGTCCACCAATTTTGTAACTGTCATTTTTGTAAGAATCACCAAATTTTTGTTTCTTATTTGGTGCAGTCATTTTTTGTGTTAATAGTAGTTAATGTATCAATTATTTTGTTTCTTATCGTACAAATTGACAAGAGAATTACTTCAGTCTGACGATGCTTACTCTCGTTAGAGTGGTCTGAAGCATTGTAAATCGATCAAAATTAGAGGTTCGCGACGCGGTATCCCCCGCCGCCTGCACCGCGATTTCCTAACTCTCGTCTCGTGTGGCACCAGACGAGATGACGTAATTGTGACGTCACGCTCGAGGCATGCCGACCGCGCACAGAATAACCATAGAAAATTTTATTATGATACACCTATATGTGTATGGTGACAATGAATAGCGCCGCTGTCTGACCACTCGCTATTTTCTCGAATGCTATTATCACTCCGGTAGTACGTCATAATGATGTCATATGACGTCATCTCGACCGGGAAGCTTGCACTCGCAAGTTCTAACATAGAGCCCCTGGTGAGGTAAATGTGAAAATATTATATGTGACGCATAAATTCTAAGGACCAACCTATGCAACTATATATTAAAATTAAACGTAATGCTTATTCTTGAACAGTATTTTTCTGCTATTTTTATACAATGCAATCTGTCATTTATTAATATTAAAGGTATTTTTTTCTTCAAACGCGTGCCATGCTAAATCATCTCACGTGCCAACAGTGATACGCGTGCCATAGGTTCGCCACCTCTGATATATAATAACGCTAGTGCACAAAATCATCTATTTTAATTACTGCGGCCATGCTGTGTGTAGGTACCCACTTCGATCCTGAAACATTTTAATTCTATAGACATTTATTGTTTTACTTTAAACATTGACAGCCGCGCTTCTGAGCTAGCGACATAAAGTGTTGGTGTGTTATTAGCAAAACACAAATCTACCTACTCCCGGCTATAGATACAATGATAAATTGTGTACAGTTGTTATTTGGATTAATTGTTTTACAGAGATTACTGCACTTTTTTATTTCGTGTGTGGCTAATTACATTTTCACAACTTGTACACTGACTATAATAAAATATTCTAGTAGTCGCATCCAAATATGATTATTGTGACAATAAGCTGGAAATATTATATTTTTACTTGATATTATATTGCTACGTGATATGCAATGTTTAAAAACGAAACAAAAGTCAAATCACATGTTTTTAGAGATTGAAATGTTTATATCGTAAATCGTTGCGTTTCGCGTTCGAGTGATTAATTTCTCAAATTATTGGAAGTTCGTGTAATTTTTCGCCTGTATTTTATTATTTACGTGTAGTAATAGATATAAAACGGGAACCAAAAGAAACTGGATGGGATACCGAAATCAAACCGGCACGTACGCTTTGGTTTGATATTCCGATAAACCGTCCAAATTGTCCAGACAGACATTCTTATGTAAAACAAGAGAATTTCGAAGCTGCGCAATGCAAAGTTGAGGCTGATCATTGCCGACTATGGCTAAGCTAAACGAGACTAAAGATGACAGTGGGCTGATCCGTTAGATACCCCCCCCCCCTCCCCATTAAAGTCGAACCCCCTGACTAGGGATTCCAATCCGGGGATCCCGAAGTATTTTTACCCGTACCTATGAATCCCGGGATTGGTAAACATTATGCCTAATCGGGTTTGATTTTTTTTAACAATTTTTATGGAAAATAAAAACGAAAATATAACAGAAAAAAATACTTTTAATAACATATAACTACATTAGAAATAAACTCATTTTATTTTTTCACACAAATTAATAAAAATGAGAAATATTGGGGAAAAAAACAATGCTTCGCACTTTTAACAAAGTGATTCCACCATGATCTCATACGTTTTATGACAATTTCATATATAGCTGACTAATTAGAGTTGTGAAGCAAAAAGCCATAAGCAATGATTTTACTTTAATATTTTAAACCTCACTAACCTATTTATTAAATCAGAAACCGCATTTTCATATACTTTAATATGTATACACACAGATTTGTAAATAGGTACTACTTTGTTTAACATAAATTAAAAATTCTACATAATATTATGTACGATACCCGTAAAGTGAATTTGAGAAATAGAATAAATAAATCAAGAAACATTTAGTTAGACATTTCAACCATTTACACCTAAGCTGCCTTATTTTTATAGAAAGTAAACCATTGCGCACTACCAGAAAGTGCTATTTTGGAGACCCACTGGTCAAAGGGGAATCACCTTATAATAACCATTTTGCTGCCTTGCGCAATCGCAACATCAGAACAATAATAAATCCGTTTATTTAAATGAATTCAGAATATAAAAAAATATTAAATAGAAAAAGTAGAGCTCGTTTAAGGTGATACATAATGTTTTAATTACGTACTTAAATCTTTAATTGTTTTATATTGTATCTATTGTCAATATAATATGTTATTTTTTATTTTAATTGAACTTGTATTTTTACTTATCTCTTCATAAATAAATAAAACTGTTTTACTTTCACATTATTATTTATATTAGAATATTATAAGATTGAACGTACACATTAACAATAAATATTTTTGCCAGATTTTATCAATGTATTCATTAGTTATTTTTGTACATAAAATTTTTATAATAAATATTAAAAAATGCCAATCCCGGGATCACAATTTTGGCTCGGGGTTGGATTCCTTACCCCTGAGTACCGGGCAGAATTTCCCAACCGAAACGATTTCGAAGATATAAAAGATTCTAGGTAGAGAGCACGCTTGCAAGCGGTCTGGCGACACCGCTGGGTCTGCCCATACAAAATTTCTGACTGTCAGGTTTCGACTCCGCCGTTATTATTGTGCTACAAAATGCCAATGTGCCTAGTTAAAAATAGTAAATTTTCCGCTGTATCTGCTTTAACCCAACAGTACCAAAAAATCTACTAAACACTCCAAAAAATATGGGATATCACTTTTCATGTGTTAGTAGATGACTTGAAACTCTTTTTGGAAGTTGTCACCTTGGACGATTGTCGTCAGCTCCAACTTGATATAGATAATGTATTAAATTGGGGCAGGCGTAACAAACTAGAATTCAATATTGATAAATGCAATCTTTTATCGTTTACCAGAGCCTCAAAAGTGTTGTTTTTCCAATACTCGATGCATGGCAGAGTTCTGTCACGAATATCATCTGTAAGGGATCTTGGCATTACGTTTGAGAGTAAACTGACATTTATTAGCCATATAGTTACCATTTGTAACAAAGCGCTTAAAATGTTGGGCTTCGTCATGCGTACTTCCCGGGTCTTTTCAGATGTTACGGTATTAAAACTTTTATTTAATTCTTTAGTTCGAAGCAGACTTGAGAGTGGCTCTATTGTTTGGGCACCGCACCAGTTGAAGTATGGCCTTATGGTGGAGAGGGTACAGAAGAAATAATTCTTGAGACTCCTTTACTTGAGGTTGTATGGATACTATCCGTGGCTTTATCCAACTGACTTTCTCTTAGGCATGCTTACATACTGCAGTCTGCAATTTAGAAGAAATCTTTATTTAGCTACGTATTTTTTTCGACTTATACAAGGTATAAATGAGAACTCTGCCATTCTGGGCAGTGTTGACCTGTGTGTCCCTGATAACTATCTTAGAAATAGAGACCACCAGTTGTTTATTCTCCCAAGGTACAGAACCAACCTGCCACTGGTAATGCCAATTGGGAGAGTGATAACTATGTTCAACGAAATTGCTTCGGGTGTTGATATATTCCACCTACGTGAGAATGAGTTTAGGTGGATGTTGTTTTATAAAATCTTAAAATAGGGTCTGCTTAACTCATCCGGTGTACTTCCTTGTACCTATCTAATTCATCTACTGATATATCTCTTTTTTTATGTAATACTGTTATATTTATATATCTTTCTTTCTAAATGTCATGTTGTGAACGTCTTAAACTTATAATTTGTAATGTCCACAATATGTTAAAAAAAAATAAAAAAAAAATTGAATTGAATTAGTATTATTTACTATTGATAAAATGCCATTTTAAGATATTGATAAATGTTTATTCGATGCATTGAATGACAGAAACCATTGGACAGACGCCTGCGATGCGCTGGGCTCACTTGCGTCTAATCTCCTTTAATCTGTTTCTAACGCAATGACACTAATACGCCATTACAATAAAGGTTATACATATTGCTATAAATTCTGGAAGCTTGTATCGCATAATGGAAATGGATACGTCATATGGTCACGTGACGTCTACCTATACATCTGTGGACTTTCGTGCACAATTTCTCGTGCGCGCCGATATGAAGTGAGTTGTCCATTTAATATGTCATTGGTTGCAACCCGTAGAGTCTATGATGATTACCCGACCGGCGAACTTCCGATCCGGCAGGTCAATGACACATCTTTACGGTCCCTTAGAGCAGCGACACTTTGTTTATTATTGTCGAGCGTGAATCAGAAAGGTTACGATATGATTTTGGAGAATTATCAGACGAAGTCCATGGAGGGGGCAGTGGTGAATATGGCAACATCATTGGCAACTGCAGCAACGACAATAAGAGAATCGTCAAGTGGCACGGCATTACTGGCCATTTTTTCGGGCATTGAGAAGTCACTTGCAATCCTGGCGCAGAGATACACACATCAACAAATGATCCGTCATTACAAAAAGAAAAGGGAGAATGACAAAGACGACCGAGGTACTAGAACTTAAGCAGTGACCGACCATTATACCTGCGGATCGCCTACGGAGCCACGGTAGAATGATTCTAAAGAACGCAATCTATTAAAATATTTACATTTGAATATTATGTTTCTGACTCGAAGTTGTAAATGTTAGGAATCGGGAGCATTCGTTGTTTGTCCTCCCATGGTGCAAAACTTATGTGCCATTAGTAATGCCAATTGAAAGGGCAATAACTATGTTCAATTAAATCGCACATCGTCGGCTTGCTATGTAGGCCTTCTATGTCTGTTTTGTGTGGATATTCAGGAGAGAGTTAAAATGGTTTTTCTACGATATTAGAGCTCATTCTTTTTTGATAATAGGCATATTATTATAATTTTAATACTTTTTTATTTATAAAATAAATGTAATAATAAGTTTTAGCTCCATCCTGAGCATTTGCATGAGGCGGGCGTGGAGGGTTTGCATAAAGAGCCGACGATATGATATTTATATATTCCGCTTACATGAGATGAGTTTAGGTAGGCGTTGTTTTATGTGTTTTAAGGATATGGTCTATCGATCTAGTTCACTCGTTCGTGCTTCCATGTACTCTTATTATTTACTTATATATCACCCTGTATTTATATTTCAATATTGTTGACACTTATTGTTTATGTCATGTGAACGTTTTGAATTTATAATTTGTCATGTTCATTACTTGCATGTATAATAAATAAATTTGAATAATTAATATGATATGAAATATCTAAATAATATAAATCATAATATTCGACCCCGTTAGTTCACAGCCTCTGTCCCACAAATAAATATTATCTTAAAAGTAAATACGTCCCTTAGATTTAAAATAAAACCTTCCTGCTGGCAATATTATATCCCTCAAGGGCAGCCACCCCAACCCAAGCAATGACAAATTTACCGTCAGATTGCTTAGAATTTTTAACCACCCCTGCCCCTGGTGTTTACCTGGCGAGGTTGATTCTATGCATTCCTCAATAAACTGAGCAACAGAAAAAAAAGTAGGAGTCAAATCATACTTCTCATTGAGGTAAATATGGTCAAAATATACAGCTTTTCTGTGATTGATGGCCTTACCCTCTTCTTATTTAACGTCTTGGCTTTGACTCAATAGACCAGAACGTAACGTACCTACTAATGTACCTACCCTCAAGTTCGAAGCTAGCTCAGGGTGTTGGTGTGCACTTGGGTGTTAAATAAATTGTTTGTTTCATCTTTTTAATTTAGTGCTATAAAGGATCACGGGTCCAGAATTAAATTAAACACCAGGATTAGCTTTACTTCGTATATTGTTTTCACCAGCTATTTGTATACTATTCCTTTACACTTGCATCTTAATATAATCTTATGACTTTATAAAAATAGTCCCTTTATAACAAGGTCCTTAATATTTCTTATTTTTTAGGTAACCAATAAATGTTTAATACCACAATCCGAATTACTCTTTGCAATTATTATTGCACTGAATTACATTCCGTATTGTTCCTTAATTTACAATTGTGGCTTTTGGATTACAATCCTTATTGTTCTTATTTTATAATAATTATTAATATATTTGATCTATCACTTAAACACCAAGCGATGCCTTTAATTCATCCGGATTATTAATACAATATTTGCAGCGACCGCCGTCAGCTGTAAGTTTGCACTATTTTTCGTAACAAACCTTTGAGGTCATATTACGTGCATCTCGGTCTGAGGCGCTAACCGCCCTTCCCGCGAGAACTGGCGGTTTTTACCGAGATAAATTACTCCGCGTAACTCTGCTTCTAATAGGCTAACAGTTGACATCAAAATTATTATCCGAATACATAAAATCTTATACCTAAAAATATTTCTAACATTGTCTAAGTACGAATCTTATGAATAATGAATATTAGGTTCTTATCCTTATGCACATGCCTAATTACATAATGATGTTTATTTACAATTCAAAATAATACCAAATCAAACATTATTATAATATAATTCTTATAACCTACTAATTTCCTTTAGCTTTCGTCTGCTTTTTTCCGTTAGCACTATCATGTGTTCATCTACGTTATACTTATATATTTATCAATTAGCTTATATTATGTAGACAAAATTTCCATATTTTACCGCTAGACATTTTATAAAATTATCCAATCTTATAACTAGACAAGTACTTCCCTCATCTTTCACCCTGTGTTAGCGTTTACTTATACGCCTCAGATACCAGCTAGATACGCAATGCATACGACTTTTATCTGAGAAAGGAAATCGATCATATTATGTTTTAAGCCTTTTGACTACAAGGTCGGGGAACGTGTTTATGTTAATTAATTACTCAATGATGGATAATGGTATAAGGCCAAAGTCCAGAAACGTAACACTACCTATAGTTGTTATGAATGTAGCATCAGATATTTTCAATGTTGGCATTTAAAATAATTCTAGGTGATTAGGTACTACTAAGTATATTACTCTTGTTTACTCTAGTTAGGCAGGTACCTACAAAGTTGATAAAAAAATCCTACTTGAGATATAGTATAAATAAATTAAATAAGCTACAAGAATTGTACACTACATATTGCTATAACAATATTATTTTCCAATATGCAGGGTGTATAGAAAGACAATCCGTCACGATATATAGATAACACGAGCCAATAATAAATACCTACTACACATCATTATTATTTAGTTGAAAATTATGGTAATTTGTGCAAAACCATTTATTACTGCACTCTAGTAAGTAGATAATCACAAAGTTAATAAAATACTGCCACTGTTGCGCGTGTAAAAAAATGGAATGAAAACTGAGCGATATTAATATTTTTGTGGAGTTTACCAACATAACCACGATTCATGCGCTTGCAAAATAATTACAAATGTTAAGGTTCAAATTAATAGACTATAAATGACGATCGGGCACATATATGCTAAGAGCGATTTAATGTCTATGATTATATCTATGCCATTCCGACATATTATACATACATAGTTTTTGACAGCTATGACACAGAACCCTATGAAACAGGACGCCAACATAAGAAACGGGTTTTTCGGCATTTATATGACCGATCGTCATAGAGTATATTTAAGCCATTAGTTATAAAGAAAAAAAATCGTCATTCCTACGTGTCAATTGAGGAATCCAATCCCGAGCTAAAATTTAGATCCCGCGATTATAATTTGACTAGGTATTTCGGGATTGGTATTTTTTACTAAAGCCAATATAACATTTTTATATACTTATAAAATATAAAAGTATGATTGAAATTCTGAAGTGTTCTGTTGAGTACTTTTAGGTTATTCTGTAAGGGCAATAATACCTAATACCATGTGACCATTCGATATAATTAGCATACTAATTAAATGTTGTAATTAAAAGGTAATTATCTCTGCTCACGTGCCATGGCTTCAGTGACGTCTAACTGGTTTTAAATAATCGGATTTATTAGTCTTCTTATGTTGTTACAATTACGTATAGCAGCAAGAATGGTTATGTAAAGGTTTTATATTTTAACTCTACAAATGTCAAGTTGTTGTATATGATAATTGATCGACTATAGACAATAATAATGAAATGATTCAACAATTCAGTTGCAAATCCGGCCTTCAACGGTACAGTTAATCATGCGAGCAATTCCGCATAAAGTTTCGATATCATATTCAAGATCATAATGTAACCTTCAGTAACAAACTATAAAAACAATGTGACAGTTTTATTTTAGTGCCGTGTTAATCTTAAATGTTTTAAGACAATATAAAACAATCCATATCAAAACTGTGTCTCATTTAATCGTGCCCCAGAACATTGTATTATCACACATACTAAGCAACCTTCTACATACAAATAATAGACGTTATACTCGTATCTTCACATCCTAAAACAATAGGTCATAACGTCTATAGTTATTTATTATCCGCGAGCAAACGGCGATTTCACGTGTGACGTGTGCAGGTACATACATGTCACCTACAACAATAGGTCATAACATCTATAGTAGTTTATTATCCGCGAGCAAACGGCAATTCCATGCGTGATGTGTACAGGTACATACACGTCACTAACATAATGATTTTGTACACATACCGATTGATTGTGATTGATGAAAAAATCAACCCCAAAAGATTCGGGATAATGTTTACTAATCTTGGAACACATAGGTGTCAAAAATTGTCCGGGAAGGATCCCGTGATTAGATTCCCTAGTGTCAATACGCTCAGAAGCTATGCCACAAATACTAATTTGTCACATAATACCAGTGGCTAATACTACCAACATGATGTTTGACAGACTGCATAAGTGGTACGTCTTCATAAACGTCATAACATAAATATAAAATAATGGATAAGTAAGCGAGTATCTATACGAACATGCGTTATAATTAGAAGGCAATAACACTAGTTTGTCATTGTATGTTTTTTAAGACTACTGGATGTCGAGCATTAGTTATATAAACGTACATTGCATATATAGGGTTTTTCACCAGGATGTGTCATTTAATGTTTCTTAAGATCACCAAGTTGCGAGCATATATGAAAATACATTGCATTTGTAAGGTTTTTCACCAGCATGTATCATTTTTTGTCTCTTAAGATCACCAAGTTCTGAGCATCTATATAAATATAAATTGCATTAGGCGGTTTTTCACCACTACGTGTAATTTATGTGTTTTGAGATGAACAAGATGCAAGCATCTAAATAAACATATTTTGCGTTGCGAACATCTATATTACCATACATTGCATTCATAAGGTTTTTTTTACCAGTATGTGTTATTTTTTTTGAGTTGACTAGGTGTCGAGGATTTATATGAACATACATTGCATATAAAGGGTTTTTCACCAGTATGTGTCACTTTATGTATCTTAAGATCACCAAGTTGCGAGCATCTATATGAACATACATTGCATTTATAAGGCTTTTCACCAGAAGGTGTGATTTTATGTTTTGAAGTTCACTTAGTACTGAGTATCTTAATAAACCTATTTTGCGTTTATAAGGTTTTTCACCAATGTCACTTTAGGTGACTTACGATGACCAAGTTGCAAACATCTATATTATGACCATTAAGTGCATTTATAAGGTTTTTAACCAGTATGTGTTATATTATGTCTTTTGAGGTAACTAGATGTCGAGGATTTATATGAACATACATTGCATTTAAAGGGTTTTTCACCAGTATGTTTCATATTATGTTTTTTAAGATCACCAAGTCGCGAGCATCTATATGAACATACATTGCATTTATGAGGTTTTTCACCAGTATGTGTCATTTTATGTCTCTTAAGATCACCAAGTCGCGAGCATCTATATGAACATACACTGCATTTATAAGGTTTTTCACCTGTATGTGACATTTTATGTGTTTTGAGCTTACTAGATGTTGAGGATTTAAATGAACAAACATCGCATTTATAGGGGTTTTCACCGGTATGTCTCATTTTATGTTGTTTAAGATAACTAATTCGCGAGCATCTATATGAACATACACTGCATTTATAAGGTTTTTCACCAGTATGTGTCTTTTTATGTGTTTTAAGATAACTAAGATCCGAGCATCTGTATGAACATATATTGCATTTATAAGGTTTTTCACCAGTATGTGTTTTTTCATGTCTTTTAAGATCATTAAGTTGCGAGCATCTATATGAACATGCATTGCATTGATAAGGTTTTTCACCTGTATGTGTCATTTTATGTCTTTTGAGACTACCAAGTCGCGAGCATCTATATGAACATACATTGCATTTATAAGGTTTTTCACCTGTATGTGTCATTTTATGTTTTTTGAGACGAAAAAGTGTCGAGCATCTATATGAACATACATTGCATTTATAAGGTTTTTCACCTGTATGTGTCATTTTATGTATCTTAAGATTACTAAGATGCGAGCATCTGTATGAACATACATTGCATTCATAAGGTTTTTCACCAGTACTTGCATTTTTATATGCTTTAATATTACTATGTTGAGAAAATATAATGACTTGATATTGATCATCAATCACGTCAATGTGAGCAATTTTGTGAGTTTTTAGAGCACTTCTGCTACCAAAAACTGCGCTACAAATGCAGCAAATTAAATTACGTGAGAAATGGATTACTCTTCTTAGAATAAGGCGAAGTTCCTTTGGCGTATCTCCTTCTAAGATTTCTTTTTTAACGTCTTTCTCATCTATCGTGACTTCTGAATACTGCATCATTCTATCCTGGATTCCATCATCTGAGGATTGTTGACTGTCGCCTGTATCGTGATTGGTAGAAACCTAAAAAAAAATTCAATATTTTCAATTGTTATGTGTTATAATATTCCATTTGTTATTTTTATTTCACTTTGCTTTTCAGCATCTGCAGACATTAAATAACTAAGTGAGAGTAAAAATAAATGACAAAAGTGTCGTTGGAGAGTGTGCATAGGCCTGTGAAACCTGTGTTCTTGGAGGTGAAGTTTTGACGACATAACTGCCTTACAATCAATCATGTCGCTAAATAAAATGACGTTACCCACCCATAACAAAACCAAAGTAAGAACCAAAGAGTAAGTCCCGCAATTTATACTGACCGGTTTAACAACTACTCAGGATGGGCTGTGGATGCCAAGAGTCGACCTAAGCGGTAATGCATAAATTATACGTAAGTATTATAGATGTAGTATATAGGATTAATTTAATATATTTAGAGGTATTATTGTATGCATAATGAATTAATACTTATTTAAAATGTTTAATTGTATTGACATAAGATCACCGAGAAAATTTAAAAGGCATTACTCAATGTATAGATTCGATTAAATTAATAATCATTATATAATTGCCATTATATTATGATCAAAATGACGTATCAGAATACGTAGTTGTTATAATATAGAGTCGTGCAAAAAGCAGCATATTTTATTATTATGCGAATTTACGTAAATTTAATATATTAAAACGTACATCCTTACAAGTCCAGTCGATGAGCTTATGGATCTTTATGTATGTAAACTACTTCTTTTATTCAAGATATAACTATTTGAGAGGTAAAACATTAATCCGCGCAGCGTCTGGTCAAACCTGATGGCCGCGAGTACATCCTTATTACGTGTGCGGTTCTCCAATTTTCTATATAACGACTCTATATTATAAAGACTTTTATAAGTTAATAAATTTTAAATAAATAAATATATATAAATTAATTTGGACTTAAATAGTCAATAAAATTATACGATATAGTTCCTATAATTATTACTATATATATTTTTTTACAGTTTTTCTAAGAACTATATTATACAATATATAAATTATATGTGACCTTGACCATGGAATAATAGCAGTGCAATTAACAATGAATATCGTTATACTGAACGTGAGTTTTATTAGTTAAATTAACTGTAGTGAAGCACCATCATCGAGTGTTTTCACTATGTACTCCAAGATCCTCACATATATGACCCCCAGATCACATATCTGAGCTAGTCGAATCTGGGTGACTTTCACCTGCCTAGCTTAAAGGCGAAACAAAGGTCACAAAAAAAATTCAAATTTCATCAAACAACTTCGATCAATTTTTTTTTTTTTTTTTTTTTTCGACCATGTCCGATCCTGATAGAATCATATGGGCCTCCACAGAGTGGAGGTTTGTATTGACAGATTTTTGTTTTTTTTACGAGAAATGGATGTCAGCCACTTGCTCAACCTATTAGGTCCATACCCTGACACACACAAATTGAAAAACAATATGTGTACTTGCCAGACCCCGGATTCGAACCTGGGACCCACGGCTTTATAGTCCAACGCTTATGCCGCGCGGCCACCACATTTATAGTATAAACAAAATTTTAATATCATACTTCGAAATTCAACATTATTTAATAGAACACTTACTACATTATACTACCCCATATTGGAGAAAGTATTGTGGTTGTGGGATCGACTATTAGACAACGAAACTCAAAATTTCTATATCCAGTGAAAACTTCTACGGTTGATTTCAATATTTCATGAATTTGGAATATTATTATTGAATATCACTATAATTAATTTGTAAATTAAAATAATAACGTTTGGCTTGCCCACTCTTGGGGCACATCCCACTTTCGCCCATTATTTATTGGTTCTTAGGTTTTCCAAAAACCTTTGATTGTATAATCTAAGGTATAGTAGGGTGAGGGGTGCAATCACTAATAAAAATACACGCTACATGCAAGGTGAAGTGGACAAAAAATATCTTACTTGAGAGATGAATTTTTATCCACTGCACATAACTACGCTCATTAAAGATGAAAAAGACAATCGACATTTTGTATTTCATGGCAGGTGAAATATTATAATTAGGTACTACATTAAATCACCGATTTCGTGATATTTCAACTCGATTCGCATGAAATACCATTACCTCTCTGTTTTCAAGATTCCACAATGGAAAAAGAGTTTTATTTTTTGCTTATATAGAACATACGAAAGGGTTAATCGTCAAAACGGCCTGCAATACTGCGCACACTTTTTGACAACCGTTTAAAAAAAAGAAGTTTTTTTCGGTTATGTACATGTTCAAACACGCGCGTTAACATGATCTTACTCCCTACTTCATTCAGTTTTAGTATATCAATTTTTGGGTACGGCCATATGTTGTGGCTTAACCACTAGGGAATGCCAAAAGAAACGGCGTATTTCAAAAAAAACACTACCATATTCTTAGGTCAAAAATTATTATAAAGCAATCATTATTCGTAGGATGATTATCACACTTAAATGGCCAAGGACATAGTTTATAATAAGTACTTTTAGAATTATCTTAAAATGTGTTAATCTTGCCCATTTTTTGAATAATAAAATGCATCATTCTTGTCAAATTTGGGATCACAGAGACAATGAATATAATTTTTTATCGTAAATATTTCACTATAATAATGTCGACATAAATTATACTAATGGTTTTTTAAATGCGTTTAAAAATTAATAAGTGTAAAAAATCTTAACACCACTTCACATGGACGTACTGAAATATGACTATATTCTAAAACACTAGAGCGAAAGGTTTACAAGAAAACTATTTTATGTTATAAAAATACTTTATGCAGTCATCAAATGTTTAACATAAATATAAGGGATAATAAGGTTTCAAAATTATATAAATAGATTATCTATAACGTTTAAAGAATGTCCAGGATCATGCTTTTAAAATGCAATAAAAGCTTAATTTTCACCTACGCTGGGCATGTCCCCCCTTAAGCGATGACGCTTATTTTGAGCTAAACGGGTCTGTTAATTAACAAAATTGGCGCATATGAGGTCCAATCTGGAAGAGACCCTGCAGATATCTTTACATAAAAATAATGCACTAGCTTGTGCGGTGTACATTCTGGTGGAATCATCAACGCATATGTATAAAAAAAGAGGCGGGAGCTCGCGTTACGGTCAATTGAGATCATAATGCACTGACCCATGATCAATGATATTTTTTGCTGTTGCAAATATGGATGGCATTGATCCGGACAGGATGTGGTGTCTACAGGATGAAACTACATATCAGGATACGACCGCAACCACCGACTTATTGAATTAGGTTTATTTATGATATGAACCCGTCAATTTGCTTCCAAAGTCGTGTGATTTGACAAATATGGAATATTTCTTGAGTGACTAGGTGACGCTGATAAGCCATACATAATTGACGCCTTGGAAACCAACATTGTTAGTGCTATTTGTAATATACAGCCAGCAGTGCTCGAAAAAGTGCCCCCAAAACCGGACGTACAGAATGCACTTCGTCAAGAACTCCGCGGTGGCCATATACCACAAATCAATTTGAAATGTTGGGCACTGTCGACTGTCTGAAGGACCTGAAGGTACACGCTAGATACCTATGTCCATTAATTTTAAAACTTAAATACGCTATCTGTAGATATAAATAATAGCGAGGATATTATATTTCATGTGATTAAGGATTACTAAGTCGCTGATCAGCAATCATGTAAGCGTGAATCAATTTGTGACTTTTTAGGGCACTTCCGCATCCAAAATATTGCAAATGCTTAAAATTAAATGCGTGAGAAATATATTACCCTTGTCAGAATAAGTCGAAGTTCCTTCGGAGTATTTGCTATAAAGATTTCTTCTTTAATATTTTGTTGGTCTATCGTCATTTCTGAACACTGCATCACTTGATCTTCGATTCCAACAGGCGAGGATTGTTGCCTCCTATCTGCATCGTGATGCCTTGTGAAAAATTCCTTAGTAGAAACCTAGAAAGCCAAAATTATCGTTTTTATAAATTCTAAATTATGTTTTCTACTGTTACGTTTGAGTTATTTTTTTTCAACGTTTATGATTTTCAGAATCTTAAGACATCAACTCATTTAGTGTTGACACCACGACTGGCGCGTTTGCGTTAGTTGGCCATTAGATATAATTAACATGATATTTAAATGTGATAATTAATTAGAAATTAGTAGGACAGCAATGAATACGTTAAGGCTATACCTCAGTTGAGGCATGGTCTACAAAATCGTTGCTAGGCGATGCGTCGATTGCGGGTCACGGGTGCAAATGACGCATGCCGAACGAAATATATTTTGTCATATAAATCCAAGATGCGTCCATTTAATGTTATGTTTATTTTTCCATTAGTAACAATAATAATATATTCATTGACATGTTTTCTTTTTCAAGAAAATAGGTAACGTTTTAAGTCATTACACGTTTAAGAATTAATACCCCCGTCGCCATCACGAAACAAATTGACGCATTTACACCTCGACGTTCGCTCTTCGAATGCCAGCGAGTCCAAAATTTCATCGCGCCTGTAGTTGAAAATTATTTACCGTTTCACTAATGTATCGTCTTAAGTAAAGAAATGAGAGTAAAAATGACGACAAAAAAATGATAATAGTACCTACCCTACCCCTACCAAGGTATTACATACGAATTCAATATTGTTACAGAATAATCCGTAAAAAGTTAAAACAAAATATGGAAATCAACATGTAACATCCAAAAGGAAATACATTAAACAGAATAATATGATACAATTATTATAATACAAGTCTTGGTAGAATATGTGTAATTTGTTTTGTACAAAATTATTATAGTTTTGAATGCAAATTCAAAGATTGGATAACATAATTGACTGATGTCAATAAAATATGTTCACTATGCAACTGTGCTATGTCTATTCCTGATATTTCTGGATAAAATAACAAACGATCACCTAAATAACGAAACGATGGCCGAGCAGCTTACGCGTCGGGATGCGTGCAATAAACCTCCTCTTTACTGAAAGCATTTTTTTTTATAAATGTTACGCCGAATGTGAGAAATTGACTATTACACGAAATGGGCAAAAATTTGCCTAAATCATGAAAAATGCAAGCCCGTTGCCTTATTCATGAATTAGACAAAATATCTGCCGAGTGCGTAAATTCAGCAGTAATTTTTCTGCATAGTTCATGGATTTTACAAATTAGATAGTAGCGCTACGGTGGTGTTTTTTAAAACTAAACTAAATGTGTCAAATGCTCATGCATTGGTCAAAATTTACGTATATTATCTATGGTCAAAATATATGGACGCGCTCCGGTGGTGTTTTTTGCAACTAATCAAACTAACCAAATATGCCAAATGTCATTGATTATAATATAAAATTATACCAATCAATAACTACAATGACGGTCATATCCAAAAAAAATTTTTTTTTAATAATTTGATTCATGCTTGGGTATCAATCGTGCAATGGTCGATTGTATGTTTGTGATAGTTTGTCGACACTTGTTAGCTAACCTCAAATTCAGTTGAATCCAGAATTATAAGACCTAACCTAAACTAAACTAACCTAATCTAACCTAATAATATTATATTATGTCCAATTATAACTAATAAAACCAACCGTATTAAATTTAATTTTTCTACTGTCATGTTGCCAATTTAAGAATTCCATACCCCGGCGAACTCACGTAGTCGGCAGATAATTTACCTAATTCATGAATAAGGCAACAGGCTTCTTATTACATGAATTAGCCAAAATTTTGCCCATTTCATGTACTAGTCAATTTCGCATATTCGGCGTAACATAAACAATAGAACAAATTAAGGTTATTTTTTTTTTACATAATATCTTATCTTGCATGCCTTAAAAGGCACTCGCGGGAGATTAATTTAACGTACAGTGGATCGCAATTTTAGATACCTATTCACATTAAAAATTACTTTACATTCGAATGATTGTGATGTATAAATTATCATAACTAAATACTCATGATTTAACGAAAGATGTACAAATCTCCACATATACCTATTGTATTAATACATTATTAGTGTGAGCTAAACCCAACAAATGAAACAAGTTGGAGCGAATTAATACTGGTGTAATTAGGAGGTTCAAAGTTGCATTTGCAAATTCCAACCTTCTATATAAGACAGCACACATTATGTCTACTTACAATTGGCCTGTTATCTGAATAGGAACAACCCGGTTGAGGGTATTCATCATCATAATATATTGGGTGTGAA
Source organism: Rhyacophila brunnea (assembly GCF_057557595.1). NCBI lineage: Eukaryota > Metazoa > Arthropoda > Insecta > Trichoptera > Rhyacophilidae > Rhyacophila > Rhyacophila brunnea. The sequence continues at coordinate 33,513,606 of NW_028232785.1, forward strand.
ACATCTTCAATAATCTCACGCTTGACGACGGCTTGTTGATCATCTGTCTCAGATTTTATATTAGAGAGGTCAGCCATTAGGCACTGAAAGAAGCAATTATTATATTTTGTAAACACGCTAAAACCAGTTTCAGTTCTCATAACATCCATATAACAATGTATAATAATTATATTTAACATGCATTAGTAGATAACCTAACCTCATCTATAATATCACAGATGTACCTATCGATGCTGTCAAATTGTATAAACATTTAATTTTTTGAAACAAAGTTTAATATCATCGCAAGTTCCCACATTGTTTGTAAAAAGCAACATATTATATTATATTACACATATCGCTGCTATTGCCAATCTAAAGTAGTGTTTGTAAAAGATATCATTTTCCAAAAACTAACCTCGAAATTGCAACTTGAAACGTCGGCATTCTCCTGCTTTACATGAGTGCGAACTTCCGGGCTGTTTGTGTGGCTAGTCTGTGTATCAAACAAAGGCTTGCCTTCTGTATCAGATTGTTCTTCATCACATTCTCGCTTTACATCCATTTTAATTAATTGTAAGTATGCTTGGAACAACGTGACAAACAGGATCCATTCAAGGTATATTAATTTTAGAGAAGTGTTGCCACAACACGTATAAATTATCTAAGGCCGAATTACTGAAAAGCATGTTCTAAACAAATACACATTGACAACGTATACGGTTATTTTTAACTTATATATTAAATTAATACAATAACGTAGAACACATTATTTATTACCTACCCATTGAGTGAAGGATCAAGTATAACAAACAAATTATGAATAGGTAGGTACTTTTAATTTATTGTTTGTAAAAAACCATGGATACTATTCATGGCTTTCTCATAGATAGTTATGCTTACATTACCTATTATAGGCAATGTGTTTAAATGCTAGAGGATATTAATATCAATTTTGGTCACTTATTTTGATCGACTTCGGTATATATTTTGTAGTGTAAAAAAATTTAAACTTAGCCGTTCTTGGTAGTAAGTATTGACTTGACGTGTGTCCCTGTTAACTATCTTAGAATTAATCGGGAGCACCTCAGTAAATTAGTAGGTACCTACCTAATCTTTGTTCTTCCAAGGAGCAGAACTTTACTAACCTACTATTGATGGTGACAATTATTGGAACGGCTTTAAATCTGTTCAACCAAATCGCTTCGGATCTAGATATATTATATTGCTCTTACGCGAAGATGAGTAGGTATAGGTTGACGTCGTTTTATATACCTATCTTAAAATAGGGTCCATTTAGCCCATTCGGTGTGCTTCCATGCTTTATAATAATTTATAATTTTTGTACTTACCTTTTACTTTACTTTTCATGTATATGACGTGATAGTTACTGTAAATATATTTTTTTTCTCTTTACACTAATAATTATTCCTTGTTTTTAAATGTCATGTTGTGATCGTCTTGAATTTATTATTTTTAATGTTCGAATAAAAAAAAAATTGAATTGAATTGAAATTCAATATGACTTTCACGCCATCTATTTATATTTACAGGCATCTACCATGAATTTCTAAAAATCTGTTACTAAAAACTTTAGTCGATTCCAACCAGATGGCAGTAAGTTACCATAATAAGTTGCAAGTATTGCCAGATGAAAAAAATCGCTAGACAAAAATTCATTTACATATTATAAGAATATAATATATTCTACTTACTATAATATTATTATATATATTATATACTTATTCAAATAATTATTAATTTTTTTAAATAAGTACAATATTTTATTATATCGTATTGACATTTTTAAGATAGTATATTATAATATATTGTAGGTATATAATTTGATCAAATTCAATTACAAAAAAAACGTTGTTTATGGAATTACCTTCACTTATTATAATATAAAAAAGTTCTACTAGTTATTTTGTAATATGTGACAATCTAATTCACTGTGAATTGACACATATAATTTTAAATCGTCTGCCAAGAGTAAAAACTGGATTCCATTGATAACATTGACAATGTCACAAGATTTGATATAATACACGTGATATGATATAAGAAAATAAAATATAATCGCTAAGACACTTCGCTTTCTTCCATTTTTTGTGATGCAAGTGCTTTAATCGTATGTCCAATCACGAGAGTCCTTTTTGCTGGACGGCGTGGGTACGGGGAATTTGAAAAAGAAAGTTAGTAAGCGTCCTTTGTAAACCGTGTACGGACCTGTGTAACTAATTGTAAAAACAAAATATGTAATGGACTATAAAGTAACGTTGTCCAACCAAATATTAAAATATATAACGCTAAGACCGCACGAGAAAGACTTAGTGTTTTATTTAATTTTACCAACATATATAAATCCTTTTTTTATCTTTTTTTTGTGAATCCGGGGTTCGATGGACACCTGAGCTAGCCGCTGGAACCCCGGGTATCTCAATTTCTTATCTCTGAAAACTGCTTGAGATTCATACAGGATAAGAAATGAGATGAATACAAATTGAAATCACCAATGATGGTTATACAATTATCAACTGGCAAGTTTTCAAAGTATGAAAAGAACGAATTATATGCATCGCGAGACGATCGCGGTGGAAAATACACGTAACAGTGAAAAATGACCCATTTCACCGTAATCGAATAATAACGACGTCAATAGCTGCAGCAAAGTGACAGTCAACAACAGATATACTGTCTGGTCGGTCGGAGCGTACAGCAATGAGAACGCCACCACCTCTCTGCCCAAAATAAAAATCGCATTATAGTGAATTTTTTTTAGCTTTATAAGCTGGCGACCCCACAGAAAACCCGTCGCGTTCCGAGGTTGGGAACCCTTGGTCTAAACAGTCATCTCGCTCGAAAGTTTAGCTTTGCCAAGAAAAGTGCTGTTAAAACATAGCACTTATTGTAACAATTACAACAATTGGATACAAACCTTCCTTAGATAGCAGCGGGAAGCGTCTTGCGTACATAGTCTAAGGAATAGACACGCTGGATCCAAACACATGTTTGTGAAAAATTGTTTAGGTTTAGGAATCAGGTTATAGAAAGTATTGAGAATACTAGACGTGTTGAAAATAAATCTTGGTGAATATCTTCACCTTGGAAGTGAATAGAGGTAATCCACACAAAATTCAAAAACGTTTTTATTTGACCAAACAATTTTTGAAATACTTATTGGTTATAATTATTATTATGGTGAAGAAAAAAACCTGATTTTTTTACAGGAACATGATTTCCATCAAATTTGCTAAACAATCTAATACACAAATGACATCCGTGAAGCTCTATTCACTTCCAAGGCGACGATATCAGGAAAACATGTATAATAAATAGTAAAACGCATGCGTAGATTAGAAATGCGTTTTATTATCGCTCAAGTCCGACAATTCTAGGAATATATTCTGGAAGAATTGCCAAAGAAACCAAAATAACCACTAAATAAACTAACTAATATGGTATATACTAGTTATTTTCATTAAAACATTTTAGAATATAATAAATCATTGGTTACATTGTAAAGCATTGTAAATTAATAATAATTATGAGATATCGTTATAAGCATAGAACACGAAAAATCTGAAAACCATCGTGAAAATCCACGAAACAAGCATGGCATGCATAAACAGCTACAAAAGAAGTTGTTTATTCTAATGAAGTATATATAATAAGCAATATTATTGAAGTTAACCCACGAGCCATCACGTGGCCCTACATTGGTTGATGTGAAGCATCTAGTTCAGTTTTAGGCTGGGAATGCCCTAGGAAAAGATACCCAGGACTAAGGTTGCTACGCTCAAAGTGAGCTCTGACTGAGTTTAAAGAAGTTACTTTCTAATGCAAAGTTCCGGGGAGAGAAGAGCGCAAGGAAATTATTAAAATAAAAATAATTCTATTGTATATATGAAAAAATAATGAAGCTAATCATACGAACAGCAAAAATTACGTGTAGAGATCTTCACGCCCGCAGTAAGACGCCGCAAATTTTTTAAATGCAGGATAATTGGCCTTAGTAGCAACCAAGTCGGACGGCCCGATGGGCCTTACAGCTGGTTGGACCGACCTGAGCATCTCCTCCCGTTCGGGAGCACATTCTAAGACATTCCCAGAGGATGTGGTTGGCATCCTGAATTACCCCTCCGCATGGACATGTCGGACGGCTTACAAGTCCAAGCTCAAAGAGCTTGCCAGCGAACCCACCGTGTCCAATCACAAATTGATCGGTGTGATGGTCAGGAGTCAGATATTTGGTTATCTCCAATCGCCATTTAATGTCTGGAAAAAATTAAAATGTGTGCCGGCCCTTGGTTGATTCATTCCACCGTCGCTGCCAGGTCTTCTATGCCGCGTCAAGCGTCAATAGACGTATAGTCAGGTTACTTTTTCAGCAACATGCCGAGGAGGCGGGGCAAGGTGAAAGTCACCAACAACGGCCTCCTCACCTTTGAGGAGCTTCGTTGACGGACCGCTGACCTGTATGTGCAGGTCAAGTGGAAGAATGCGGCCAGGACCGGAAGCGCGTCCGTTGAAGTTGATCGGTAGGCCTTTGTGATTTCTAAGAGCGCACTACGTAGTCTATCAGTTTTATGGATACGCGAAATTCCATGTCCAAATGTCAAGGAAAACTATGACATATTTATTGCGAGAATTATATCAGAAGTCAACATAAATTACTTTTTTATTTTCTTCGCTTTAGTTTGCAAACTATTTAATATAAACTCAGGTTCGTGAATTCTCATACCCCGTTGGATACGGCTATCAGCTAATTCTGGAAGAAGGCAATCATTATAAAAACTTATCAAACGCGGTAGAACACGTGTCTCAAACTGTGGATCTGGCAAAAGTCGTATGATTTCGATTCCACTGTCGGCATATACAATTAAATCACAGTATTCCTTCTTCGCAATGTACAACTGTCCCTGTATTTGAAACCAATAATTATGTGATTCTTTTAAGTGAAGTACGGAGTTCACAATAGTTAAACATAATATATTGTTTTGTAATGCTGCCTCTAAAATTGGTTTGGAACCGATGGACGGAAGACATTTAACTTCTATCAACCCATTTTCCCCAATTAAACCGTCGGGGCTTGCTCCTAAAAATGGGAATTCCGTTCTTACAAAAAGACCACAAGGCATAACAGTGACTTTGTTTTTTGCTTCATATAAGGCAATAGCAGTGCGTTCATTCTTCCTGCCATACATTATATCCTTTGTCACAATATCACTTGGGAAAAGCATATTTTTAACAGTATTATGCCGTGGTGTCGTATTTCTCATTTTGAAACTATTCCCAAACTTAGATGCTGTCAAACGTTTATGCCTGGCATCAATCCACAAATAATTTTCACTTTGCCCTACTGTCGCCAACTGCAATTGCTTACAATCTGTATCGCAAGAAACCCCAGCCTGTAAAGATTCCATAATTTCTTTCATTTTCTCCTGTAAGTCCAACTGTGGAATATCTGAATCGGCAGCATGCGGGCCATATTCACAGTCAGCTTGGTTGCTTACAGGGACAGTTGGTTTTTTATACCTGGAAGTTAAATCTAAACGTCTCGCCTTAAGACGATTTTGACGATTTAGCTGACTAATAACAACACTTTTAATTATTCGACTAGGAGACATACCGGTTATATTTTTATGCATACCTAAAATATGTGCTGACCCCAGCGAATGAGCTAGTCCAGCACCACAACATCTACCCTTATAACTACTGCCTCTGGAGAAATCAACTCTTTTTCCACCTGTCAATTTGCTCACCAATGACATATAATTTTCTGCCGAGTTCGTGGTAACATTCGTTACCAGTCTATCAGCTTTTTGAATTATTCCGTCTAGATGGAGGCGTATACCTTTCATCATCAAAGATTTTTCCAAATATGGTACATTGTTTACATCAGGATGTGTCTTCTTGCAGTAATCTGCACGGCACTCAGAGTGTTCGTCAAATACATGATTGGGTCCATTTTTCAAAACCAACTTTAACTGAGTGATATTGCCTTCGCATCGTTTTATAGCGCATCGTGAAGCACTTTTGAGACGTTTAATCTCCTTCCGCAATAAACTTCGGCTTTTCGTATCGTATTTTACGTTATTAACCATCGTATAAAGTTTGCTAGTGTAGCATTTGACCATGTGATTCGCGCATTCCATTTTTTTAATTTTATACCCAAACGGTGCTCTCTCACGCACCCTAGCAAATACACTTGAATCACCATCCCCTATTAAAAATTTTACCCATACTTGATGTTTGTCAAAAATATAATTTAGTCCCTCAACTACAATGGTTTGCTCCATGCCTGTCGATGGTCCAGAAAAAGATATATTACACTCATGTTTCTTAGCTGGTTTTTTTTCATTGGCTGCGATGGTACAAATGTGGCAATATTTGTTCTTAACACCTAGGTAAAGAAGTTTTCCTGTTCGTTTTCCGATGATGCATGCCACTCCGGATTTGGCAGAAAAACTATGGCCATTACTCCTTCTTGACCAACCTCCGTCAACAATGACCGTTATATAGGGGTGTTTTTCATCAATTTCATTATTTTCTATAGCCAACTGTTTCTCGATCTCTATATCCTTCGACATTTGATCACACAAATGAGTTTTCCATGACTGGCCAACTTTTTTTTCATGCCTTTGGAACGTTCCCGAAGACATGAATGGAATTCCCACAATACCGCATAATTCCTGTGCCTGACTGTAACCAATCCCGATATTTAAAGATCCCCAAACAAATGATGTATTAATCGTAGACGTTTGGGGTTCAGTTAATACTGACGCTGTTTTCTCACAACACCTGCATTCAAAATGCAATGTTGACTTAATACCGTCTCTTGTTTCTCTTTTTAGGACCATTTTTCCTCCAGTGCGTTTTAACGGATGACTAAAGACTTGTTCCATCTGTTTAAACAGGTATCCAATGTCGACGATGCGTCTGCCAGAAGGCATAGAGCTCTGGATGTCTTCGTCGACACAATTGTACTCAACGACTAAAGGTGGTAGATTGTCCGAATCATCTGTGATGGTTATATCCAAATCATTATATATTACCGGAACAGGTTCGATAAACGATGGTTTAGGTCCTGTCGTTTTCGAATACGTTTTCAATTTTTTCGGCCAACAGCTCTGAATGTCTTCACAACTCTCAAGTCTTATACAATAATTGTGCTCATCTGTCAATACTGGAAGATTGTCTGGGTCATCCGAGATGGATACATCACTATTTATCACCGGAATTGGTTCACAAGCAACGGCTGTGTTGGATGATACTAACTTCCGTTTCCTAAAGTATTCATCACGACTTTCCAGTGGCGGCTCGACGACTTTCTAGGTGGTGGGGTTTAGTCATTAATTATCAAATGTATGTACAAGTATGTACCTACCTACATTCTCATATTACTATAGGTACATTATGTACGAAGCTACTTATAATAATATGATTTTATTAATGAGGAAATGAGTAATTTCTCAGAATAAATAATATGATTATCTGAGTCGTTACTTAATCTCATCTAAAAATCGTGCTTAAAAATATCAACTTAATTAATAATAATAATTATTATAGATTTACCATCATCAATTTTGAACAACATCATACAACGAGCGTTTCTACTCACCTATGGGGTCATTCTATTCGGTCCCTAGTATGCGTATAATAATGCTGATGCATTCACATACTTTGTAGAAAAAGATATGTACCGCAGCAACGGGATGGGACTGAGTGACCCCGATCAGCGAAAAATAAACGCAATAGCTTTCTTAATTTGTACATAGGTGTCACCGTGAAATAGGGCGTATTTAGTAATCATTATTATGTTATTACATAATTTACAATTATTGCTTTATTTGTTTGTTTAATAATAATAAATATCTCACGAAAATTGCGACGGGTTTAGATAGATGAAATAAATAAAATAATGTATTCAATCATTTAATTAAGTATGTATATTATGACAATGATAAAAATATCAGACGTTTTTTACGCATTCTCCATATTATAACGATGTGGGGATGGTCCCTATGAACCCTTAAGGTAGAGCCGCCCCTGCGACTTTCCATCAATATTTTGGTAGTTTTAGATAGTTTTGTATTTTTTCTAGTGTAGGACTTATATTTTTTAACACTTACACATGGCACATCCATAATTATTAATTAAATATAGGTACTAGATCAATATGTAACAAAGATTTATATTCACTTATCACACACCTCTGGTATTCACTATTTAATTAAACTACACTGAATATGAGATGTAATTTAAACACTCACAATATAATTTATCACAACAATATCACGTAATTTGCACTGAGTAACATAAATTATATAAAAATGCATAAAACAAGAATAACAACACGCCAAACGTCAGTAGCTACAACATAACCTAATAAAATAATTTTGGTTGCAGAAAATCATACAATGTGTGATTTCTTCACCAAAAATCAATCAATAATCACACGACCTACTTAGTAACGAAAATGTTACTGATAAGTCAATTAATTTATAATTAATTACAATTATTACAATTAATTAATAAAAAGAAAAAATTGATTGGCAGTTGGCGTAAACGCGTGGTGATTATTGATGGTGCTGACATGTCAAAATGCGAGATTTGTTTATTTTTATCATAAATAATGGTATAAAATAGTTGTAATTTAAGCAAATACTAATTGAAAATAATTTTCAGTATCAAATTTTGAATATAGGCAGTTCCTACGTATATTAAGTAAATATTGTAATTTTAATTTGTTAAGTTATTTTTATTCATATGGCAATTTCGCATAGAAGTTTAACACAAACTGATTTTTGCCAAGATTCAGAGAAAAATAAAGGTCCATTTACCTGGAACACCCAATGTTAAAACTCCAACTTTTTTTGCGTGCATTTGTTTGTGCATCGTTAGTGCACGTTTGTGCATGATTTTTTTTCGTTTGTGCACCCATAATACCCGAAAAATTCCAATTTTAAATTGGGTGTTCCAGCTAAACGTTGGGTCACCCAATGTTGAAATTTCAACTTTTTTCGAGTGCATTCGTTTGTGCATCGTTAGTGCAGGTTTGTGCACGCGTTTTTTTCGTTTGTGCACGCACATTAAGGGGGTTATTCGCATTTCAATTTGGGTGACCCAGCTAAATGCTGGATACTTGTGTCACTAAACATGTGTTTTTCCTTAAATTTAAATTGTAAACACTTGTGCGTTGGTAGTGAACGTTAGTGCACGATTTTGTTTTGCTTTTTCACGTATATTCAGCGCGCTATTTAATTTTAAAGTTTGTATGCAAAACCTGACTGGGTGGGTTTAAAAAAATATTTTGTAGTGAAATATCTTGTTGCATAGCTAGTGCGCAATTCTGCATACTTTTTTATTTTTTTTCTCATATAGTGCGTGAGTTATTCGATATGAAATATTTGATGAACGTTAAGTAGAATCACCCAACAAACTTTTTTAACTTTTTATTAGGTCATCAATTTGTCTATTCTTGGCTTACGTTTGTGCACGTGCTTTTTTTGTTTTATCGATTATATCGTGACAGATATTATTTTTTAAAATTTAGTGACTTGATACTTGAACCATTAAATTTGCCTTAAATTTTTTTTGTTTAGTGCATCCGATTAGGTTTATTTATGTTAACTTTTAGCACGATTTTTAAAAGTTTTATCTCTTATATTAAGCTAGTAATTAGATTTTGAGTGGCCGTCAAGTTTAAAAATCAAACATTTTTTTTCCACATTTTTTAAATGCACACCATTAAGTAATTTAATTACATGATTTTTCATGAAGTTTTTATTGTTTTTCCATTTAAATTACGCGAAAAATTCGCATTTTTCCATTTTCACTAAGTAACCCGTCAAAATGTCCCGAACAAAAACAACCGCATCCGTTTGGAACATCCAGTCAAAAGAGTCTCCTCAAAATAGCCAAAAGGCTCACTAAATATGTCGGTTTATAATAGACTACTTCAAAATTGACAATTTGGCTGAGGATCTTGACCACTGTTAAATTTTGTTATCCTTTGAGCGACTAAGACTTTCAAGCCTTCTCGATCTTCAGTTTCTCGCAAAGCAGAATAAATGGTGGCCGCAGTAATCGTAAAAGACATGATATGACAAATTCTTTCGTAGAACCTAAATTTAATCAGTGCACATATAGCTGCTCGCAACATAGTAGTTTAAAAATACAAAAGTGATAATTAATAGTTATGAAAAACCTTATAAATCCAATTATTGTTTATAAAGATGCTCGCAACCTAGAAACATTAAAATCTATAAAATGAAACATAACGGTGGACAGCCTCATTAATGCGATTTGTGTACATATAGATGCTCGCGAATTAATATTTTAGAAAACAAACAAAGGCATATTCTAATGAAAAACGTTATAAATGCGATGAATGTTCTTATAGATGCTCGCAAATTAGTAGTTTTCTCCTCTCTTCTTGGTTGTATACTCATGGCTGAGGATCTTGACCACTTTTAAATTTTGTCATCCTTTGAGCGACCAAGACTTTAAAGCCGTCTCGACCTTCCGCTTCTCGCAGAGCAGAATGAATGGTGCCAGCAATACTCGTATAAAAAACATGAAATAACACATTGTGACGAAGAACCTAAATGTGATCAGTGTACATATAGATGCTCGCTAGTTTAAAAATATATAAGATGACAAAAAAGTCATGTGGAATGACAATACTGGTGAACACACTAATGAATGCGATTTATGTTCATATAGATGCTCGCAAATTAAAGTTTTAAAAGACACAAAATGACACATTCCGATGAAAAATCTAATAAATGCAAAGTATGTTCATATAGATTTTCGCGAATAATATGCGTACTTGCCGGACCGAGGATTGGAACTAGGGACCCTTGACGCAATATGCCAACGCTTAAGTCGCGCGGCCATTTTTGATGGATGGTGAAAAACCTTATAAATGCAATGTATGTTCATATAGATGCTCGCAACTTAACCTTTAAAATTCGATGTATATTCATATAAGAGCGTACGACTTTGTTGTCTTTAAAGACATGAAATGAATATGTACATATTATATAGAACAAACTCGTGAAAAATCTTATAAATGCAATGTATGTTCATTTGGATGCTCGCGACGGAGTAATCTTCAAGCATATGTAAAGATATAAAATGGTGACAAACCTTTTAAATAAATTGACTACTTATACGGAGGCTCGGCACAAAATTATCTTAACGCTCATAAAACGAAACAGGAGAAAAACCATTTGCGTGTGATGGATTATATTTTGAAAGTAGTACCTAAACAAATATGTCATTTAAAAACTCATAATCGTGATGAGTTTACATATAAATGTAAACAGATATGTAAGTAGGTACGTTGTTTAAGAACTAATAAACACACACATTCAAAAGAAAACCATTTCCGTGAAACAATTGTCGAAGCCGTCAGAGGCAATAACTTTTTAAAGAACCTACAAAACTTTATTTGATATCGATTCTGAATAGCATAATATGAAGTGACTAACACTTCTCTCCTAAAATAACACCTACCAGAACTACAAGCATACGTTGCACCACCTGGAGAAACAGAGAAAATGAAGATGCAAATAATATTAGGAAGAGTTAAGTGCCTGCAAGTTAACCGCTTTATATAAAAAAAATATAAATGTCATTCCAATATTATCTATTGAAGAACATATCGTTGGATAAAAACATATTGCATTTTTCAAAAGTATGCATACCTAATTGTATTCTAATAACTTAACGGTATTTATTTTTATTACAGATCATTTTACAAAACAGTAGGTAAGTATAATTATATAATTTACTGCATTTTTCCTTATGAAACTGACATTGATCCATTCAAAATCAAAAATAAATAGATAAATGTTAAGAAAGTTGAATGATTTTGTAATTTTGACACTTTTGTGTAATCAAATTGTCAATTTTGAAGTAGTCTATTATAAACCGACATATTTAGTGAGCCTTTTGGCTATTTTGAGGAGACTCTTTTGACTAGATGTTCCAAACGGATGCGGTTGTTTTTGTTCGGGACATTTTGACGGGTTACTTAGTGAAAATGGAAAAATGCGAATTTTTCGCGTCATTTAAATGGAAAAACAATAAAAACTTCATGAAAAATCATGTAATTAAATTACTCAGTAGTGTGCATTTAAAAAATGTGGAAAAAAAATGTTTGGTTTTAAAACTTGACGGCCACTCAAAATCTAATTACTAGCTTAATATAAGAGATAAAATTTTTAAAAATCGTGTTAAAAGTTGACATAAATAAAGTTAATCGGATGCACTAATCAAAAAAATTTTAAGGCAAATTTATTGGTTCAAGTATCAAGTCACTAAATTTTAAAAAATAATATCTCTCACGATATAATCGATAAAACAAAAAAAGCACGTGCACAAACGTAAGCCAATTATAGACAAATTGATAATTTAATAAAAAGTTTAAATAGTTTGTTGGGTGGTTCTACTTAACGTTCATTAAATATTTCATATAGAATAACTCACGCACTATATGAGAAAAAAAATAAAAAAAGTATGCAGAATTGCGCATTAGCTATGCTACAAGAGATTTAACTACAAAATATTTTTTTAAACCTACCCAGTCAGGTTTTGCATACAAATTTTAAAATTAAATAGCGCGCTGAATATAGGTGAAAAAGCAAAACAAAATCGTGCACTAACGTTCACTACCAACGCACAAGTGTTTACAATTTAAATTTAAGGAAAAACACTTGTTTAGTGACACAAGTATCCAGCATTTAGCTGGGTCATCCAAATTGAAATGCGAATAACCCCCTTAATGTGCGTGCACAAACGAAAAAAACGCGTGCACAAACGTGCACTAACGATGCACAAACGAATGCACACAAAAAAAGTTGAAATTTCAACATTGGGTGACCCAACGTTTAGCTGGAACACCCAATTTGAAATTGGAATTTTTCGGTTATTATAGGTGCACAAACGAAAAAAAATCGTGCACAAACGTGCACTAACGATGCACAAACAAATGCACGCAAAAAAAGTTGGAGTTTTAACATTGGGTGTTCCAGGTAAATGGACCTGAAAAATAATGTTATTTTGTCTTGTCTATGTGTGAGTTTCATTTTCAACGTCATGTTATGGTTGTGTGTGTATTTTGTATGAAGATATTTTGTTTCCAAATAATTCCACGACGGCAGCACTATACGGCCAAGCGTCGGCTAAGTGTTGTCAGCATGTTGCCAATTCGAGCAATTATTATGGTTTCGATTTCTATCGATTCGTTAATATACAAAAATACAAGATTAAATTTAAATAACTGCCGTAAAAATTAATAAATAATATTTTTAATAGAAACGCTAATCGTTTTTTGCGATAAATTGCGTCTAAGCCAAGATATTTTGATTTTAATTGCATGCTTTCTAACCTCTAAATCGATGTTTTTTAAATTAAAAAAAAAAGATATAAGGATATAATAAATTCCAATTTACGTTTAGCGTTTCGCTAGGTAATAGATTTAGGTATATTTTTATCGTAATTTTGATAATAAATCTTATGTCATTCATTCTTACCACCCGATAGAAATGTACCGAATTCGACACGTATTTTTGGTATATAGAACTCCACGATACATCTTAATTTTTTATTTTATTTTTCTCATTACTTTTGAATATATATCTACCGATTAATAAACTTTTCTAGCTATTTTTCGATAACAACTTTACCTAGAGACATCACCTTAACCACTGGGGATTAATTGTAGTTAACTAATGAGAAATATCAGAAAGTAGGTTGGTACCGACGAACAAACATTTTTACCAATACCTACCATACCATAATAATTAATTTATCATTAGGTATTTCGTTTGTATGCAATCAAAATGGAAAGAGCAAAGGGCTATTAGCGAAGGTAAGATGTCATGTTTTAGAGGACATTGTACATATAGCACTACAATGCCCTAAATATGAACTTCACAGAGTACAGCTGCGAATTGCGGATATCTATGAGAATGTCGACGAATTGAAAGGTGTTCTGGCGGTGGGTAAGACGGAAGAGCTAGGCAAAATAATTGTAATAACATTGTAAATAAGTTATTTAACAGAATAGGAGTGAGGACCTGATCGATGGATCCCCTTCTAGAAGCGAAGAGGCGATTATGACAGCGAGTCGCAGTCAAAGCCTCGGTAAAATCACAAAAAAAAATATAGATGTTTAATAATTATTAGTTAGTAGGTACCTAGTATTATTAGTATCTAAATTGCGGTAACTTTTATCAAAAGAGAAAAAACCACTCCGATAGGTAGGTAAGTACATTTATTCTATACGCAAACATGGATACAAAGCGACAATGATTGTCGCTTTGTATTATTTGACACAGATAAGAAACCTTGGACTTATGTATCAATGATAAATTATTGTGCCTCCTAATGCCCAAGAGATTAATATTGATAATTCCAGGTGTAATTTTAAGGTTAGTTATTAAAACTAATATCCTGTGTTTTTATTGTGTATGCAAAAATATATCAGCGATCAGGAATAATAATTATTAATATGGTTTAGTTTTTACAAAACATTAAAAAACCTACGAATGTGTCAAACAAGCGACCACGTAACCTACAATAATGTTTATGTTCTTCTTGTAAATTATTAAATTCTTTTTTGACGTAATAATTGAAAGGTATAATATTAAACAAACGAACTGTTTATCAAACAACGATTACAGCTCGTAAGTACTATAATTTTATCCGAAATACCGTGAACTACTATAATTTCTTGGACTGCGTACTATAAATAATTCGAAAAAATACATGGCAGCAGTCTCCTGATGTCTATGGTAGATTTGTAGAAGCCATTTTAGTCTATGCCATTGTATATTAACCTATAATAATTCAGCGCACACGTGGTCGTGAAGCTATTGACAGTTTTGATATCAAATACCGTATACAATGGAAGTAAAAACTGAAATAATCGATGAAATATCTGACGAAACGGCGGAGGACATCAGCGACGGTGCATACCAATCGATTGACCTAAATCACTTCAAGAGCAAAGGTCGATTTGACGTGACAGTCAAACAGGAAAATATCGATGACATCAAAAGTATCCCCTTAAAAGAGGTACCTAAGTAGATTCATATTTTGTTATGGCGAAAGTATTCACAATTGTGTTAACAAATGCGCATTCAGTTTTTAAAAGAAAGCATGAATATTCTTCAAGGTTACCTACCTAATATATTATTATACTCTTAATTGACACTATAACATGCCATGAGTTTAAATGACAATAGTGTAGTGAAACATTAATGTAATAGTAGAAGTGAAACGATCAAAAATCTATCCATACTTTGAGGAAATATCACAATAATGCATCATACCGTACCAGGAATCAAACTGTTATCACCGAATGAAAGGCTAATATCTTTCGCACAGGACCACGTCTGTTTACAAATGTAGATAATATAATACGACGTATTTGCTAGTAGTATTTCGTATTCGTATATTATAATGTAATCATTAGTTACTTAAAATAATTTTTCTTTGTCGGAATATGACAGCTGTCGGATGTTCAGCTTATCCATTTCCTTCGCATATTTTTGTTCGCAAGCGGTGTGCACACAATATAAACACTAATAACAACCGATAACACGAAACACGTTTAATTAGTGTTAAGTGACATTCTTGGCATCTTTGCTTTAAATATGTCATATACAGTGATATAGGTACTATTAGATGAGGAGTTCCCATACAAGTGTCATTTTAAAAATGTACCACAAAAGAAGATATTACGAATATCGTCTTATAATATTTCCTTGTAGGTATAATGCGTTAAGACCGTTAACATGGATTCCCGAAATTCACCCGTATTGCCCTGGCTGTAAAACTAAATTTGCGTTTTTGGAATAGTGACCCTAAGGGTTCTGAAACCCAAAGCTTGCAAGCTACCAAAAATTCATGTCTGAGCGGACAGAGCAAGTCGTCATGCGCTGACTATTAGTTAGAGTAAGATGCAAGCTAGATCGGGCTTACTCATAATTATTGCCAGGTCGTTTTCGAGACAAATATTAAGTGAGCTTATATCGAGTTAAGTCCGCTGATATTAAAACAGTAAGTTTTAACACTGGCCGAGTCGCTGAAAATCGGGCGTCATTTTAAGAAGCATATGATTCATCTAGTAGTATATCAATGGTCATATAGCAATCGACCAGCTAGGTTATTGGCATAAATAATTGTTGTATTATGCATTCTACTGAGAAACATATCCGAATATGTTTAACATTTAATTTTATGCTGTGGGTAATTTTTTTCTAAAACTGACTACAAAAATGTGCTTAGTGTTTAAGTACTTGCAAAAAATCGATGGGTATATTATTTTTCATTGCAAACACTGTAATAATGTGCTATTTTGCTATTTAACACCATTTTTTTCAAAACAAACTATATCCTATATAAATGGCGAGGGTGGAGATAGGTTATTGACAATGATGTCCCATTGACTTCTTTCTCTCAATTAAAAATATCAATACCTTCTGAGTTATTATGGGTTATGTTTGGAAATGGATCCCCCCGTACCATTTGTCTATGAGCATTCACGTGTGTGTAAAGCTCGATTACATCTTAATTTCACATTAATGACAGTATGACAGCCTTGAGCCGAGCCACACCGGGCGACTCTGGTCTCGAGACCAGACTGATGCATGCAGTTATATGGACCATGCCACACCTGGTCGCCCAGTAGTCGCGCAAGTAATAAAGTCGGGCGATCAGTAAAATCTCGTTTTGCGCTCGGTCTGGTCTCTCTGGTCGGGCGACCGGTAGCGATGTATGAAAACATATAGCTATGTATTGAGTGCTGCCACACTGGGCGATCAGTCGCGAGAAGCCACGTCTCGGAGAGAACGTATTTTTTGCATACTTGCGTGTACGTTCAATATTATTTTTATTATTGGCTGCCTCTCTTGTCGCCGGCAAGTCGTCCGAGTAAATCGCACGAGGAGACCAGTCACGCGACTGGTCTCGAGACCAGAGTCGCCCGGTGTGGCCCGGCTCTTAACCACATCGTACTATCGTACTAAAACCAACATTGCTTTTGAAATTATGTCACTCTTTCTTTCAATAGGGTAATTAAAAAGAAAATAATTATAAATAGTTATCTTTTTAATTTAGAAACACGTCAGAAACATACCTATTGGAAAAAGTCGAATTCGATTTGCCACCTGTACCTGCCTTACCTAATTACGCTGAAATAAACAAATAGTCACCCAAGTAAAACGTTCCTCATATTTAAATTTCAATAAGTTGATGCTTGCGGTCGTTGTACGGAGCGTAGTGCCATACTGTTGAAACCGCATCTCGTTCGGATCATTGTCGTCCAAATTTTCAACACGAACAAATCATTGATCATGATTCGGTTTCTAACGATCTCCATTGACCGTGATGCTAGCTCCAGCCTCATCTTTGAATAAATAAGATCCGATGACCCCACTTGCTTAACGTGTTAGATCCAAACGCTGACCACAAACACAAATTGAATATAATTTATAATGTATGTATTAATATTACAAATTGAATAATTAAAATGTGTATTTGTCAGACCCAGGATCCGAACTTGAGTCCCACGACATTATAGATCGACGCGTAAGCCGCTCAGCGATCGTTACATTATTCTGGTGATTGTAAATTATTTTATCAAGACATATTAATATTAGTAATACAGTTGCAGAGTGAACCTACCATATTCATGTGTTGAGTACTTTATGCTATCTGATGTTTGCCTTCAAAACTATAATACTTTTGTATGTTATTATATAGGTGCCAAATATTGTACCATAATTCGATCAGAGTCTGTTTTATGAATTTCATTTTTCATGTTATAATATGTAGGTGCATATTTTTTACCTACTAGATCAATGGTCGCCAAACGGTCGCTCGCGAGATACCGGTAGCTCTCGCAGGATATTTTTATCATTTTTATAGATCTCAAATTTTATTATTGGACTCCGAAATGTAATATTTCTCGAACTAAGTTTCAATGAGTGCCATTGTAGAATCTGTATGGCCTTTCGTCCCAAGAGAAAAGAATACAATTTTAGTTCGAATTGCGCTAAAAGTAAAGGCATTGTTTTGTTCTAGGTTATTTATGTGAATCAACGTTTTCCACTATCGAGGTGGTTAAAAGTTAATATAGAAACAGACTCAAAGATAATTGCATTCGGATGATAAAATGTGGAGGAAAGAGAATGCCATTGTTTTTAGTACTTAATTATTTTTACTTTTACTCATACTTATTTCAAGAAATTTTTCAATTATGGTTTTGTTTATAAATAAATAATTTAAAGTAGGTACCTACGCATTTTATGTATTATTGGGAGTCCGATATCCTTATTTATTTTAAGTTGGTAATATAATAATATGTATTATGTATGGTACGATAAAAGACGATGATAGAAAATTTTAAAGAAGGATTATGTATAAGTAGCTAACCAGAGAATTTCAATTTCTGAAAGTATTTCACATTCTAATTGAATTTGGAGACCATTGTACTAGCTCATGCGGTAACATTATTTATTTGCTGTCTGTGTAACATCTACGTTGTTAATATTATCATTTCTTATCGTCATTTATACTCTCACTTCTTTACTTAATATTGTTTGAAGATGTTGAATAACATAACTTACATGGAATAGTATAAAACATACTTTAGAATTTATATTATTGACTTCAATGATTTTGGTTTCTAGGTTTCTACCAAGGGATTTATCACAAGTCATCAAGATACAGATAGGAGTCAACAATCCTCGCCTGATGGAATCCAAGATCGACTGATGCAGTATTCGGAAGTGACAATAGATAAACAAAACATTAAAGAAGAAATCTTCAAACGAAACACTCCAAAGGAACTTCGACTTATTTTGACAAGGGTAATGTGATTTGATGTGCAGCATTACAACGCAGAAATCTTCCTTCGTCCAGAAACGTTAAAAATCTAAAACGGATAACATAATTTAGAATTTATTAGAACGATAATTTTGGTTTTCTAGGTTTCTACCAAGGGATTTTTCACAAGGCAGCACAATACAGATAGGAGTCAACAATCCCCGCTTGATGGATTCCAAGATCGCACGATGCAGTTACAAAATGTTAAAGAAAAAATCTTAAAACCAAACACTCCTAAGGAACTTCGACTTATTCTGACAAGGGTAATACATTTCTCCCGTAATTTGATTTTAACTTTTGTAACGCAGTTTTGGATGCGGAAATGCTCTAAAATATGACAAAATGATTCACACGAGCGTGATTGCTGATCAGTGTCTTTTAATTATGTATAATAACCTCGCTAGCAGTTAAACTTACTAGTAGTGTAGGTATTTGAGTTTTAAAACTAATGAATATAGGTACCTACCTAGCGTGTACTGTCAGACAGTTGACAATGCTTAACATTTAAAAATGATTTGTGGCGTATGGCCGTCGCAGACGGACGGTCGATTTTGGGCCACTTTTTAAGGCGTCAATTATGCATGGCTTATCATCGTATACCAGCGACTTCATCTAGCGAGACAGGTAATATTCCTCATTTGTCAAATCGCAACACTTGGGAGGCAAATTAAGAAGTTCATATAAACTGCCAAATTTGATTTCAATAAGTTAATGTTTGTGTTTGTTGTACGACATGTAGTTTTAGCCTGTTAAAACCGCATCTTGTTCGGATCACGGATAACGCGAGCTCCGGCCTCATTTTAATAAATAAGGTTCGATGATTTCACCAGCATGTAAACTGCATAAGCCAGGCATGTACGGTTTTTTCTAGATTAGACTCCATATGCGCTAATTTTGCTTATTAACAAACCCGTTTAGCCAAAAACGAACGTCGTTGCTTAAGTAAAAGATTACCTATTCGGAATCGCTGTTCGATCTCAATATATTCATGATTTGCCGGACTATATACTGATTATTTAATGTCAAAAAGTTTGCGCAGTATCACAGTTCGGTTTGACAGTTAACCCTTTCGTAAAAATAAAACTTTGTTTCCATTGTGATATCTTGAAAACAGAAAGGCTACCTATGATATTTCATGCGAATCGAGTCAGTTGTCGTTCCTAATTATAATATTTCACCTGCTATAAAATATAAAGTTGTTCGTTGTTAACGAATGTAGTTATGTGCAGTGGTTAAAAATTCATATCTAAAGTAAGTAAGATATTCTTGGCTCTCCTTGCATGCGGCGTGTATTTTTAGTGTGGATAAATGATTGCATCCCTCACCCATCTCTGTCTTAGAGCCTGTCCACATGGCGCGATTCCCATCGCGATTTACGCTCGAGAACCAGAAATATCTTCCATCCAGATGCGGTGTAGTTTGCGCGTTTGAAACAATTAGGTGATGTAATTCATTATTGAATCGGCATACAAAAGAAACGCGAGTGTAGAAAAAAGCACTACAACTCGATGGTGATGGTCGGTTCCTATGATATTTTGTGTTTCGCGATTACTTTCTATTCCTATTCTCGGCACTTTTCAACCTAGGTGACGTAATTTATTAGGGAGTAGCAATAAAAAGTCTCGGGTTCGAGCGCCAAGCGATCGTATTTCATTTTGTAATGGCTGTAAACGCCGCGATTGCCCAGAATCTGGCGTTTGCAGGTTGCGCGAGAGTCGTCACGCGCGAGTGCTTGTGGACAGGCTCTTAGACTATACAAACAAAAGATCAGTGAAAACTAGTGGGCGTATTTAAAAATTAATGGTATTTAATAATAATATTGCAAATTCACGAAATATTGAAACCGACAGTAAAAGTTTCCACTGGGTATAGTAATTTTCTGTTTATCTGAAATTCCGTAATATGTTATATTTAAATATTGTCCATAGTAATGAATCGAGGATGCTTCAAAAAATTAAATATAAATAATTCTGATTAAGTATTTTTGTCGCTAACGTTTTGCCTTTCGGCATCTTCGGGTACTATGCACACTCTTCAACGATACGCTGTCACAGAATATTAGCGCCTGTACACGTGCATGGATTTATTTGCACCAGTACTTAATATGTATTTTAAGCTATCGCGATAATAACTGTTTACACGTAAACATGCTAACTGTCTCGGCAATTTCATTTTTCAAGTGTAAGCGAGACGCGATGTTGTCATTTCATGGAACTATTTGACAGGTTGTGAAAATCGGTTAACCTCAAAATGAAACTGCGCGGTGTAGTTAGTTTTTTTTTACCAAGAGGTACGTTTCTATCGTTATATTGAGCAATCGCAAATATTGCATATTCTAATTGTCGCGTGAAAATTCAGAAACTTCTGAACCTTTTTGATTCATGTATGTAATCTTGCATAATACGAAACATTAGAAATAAACAACGCACGGTTGCAGGTAAATCTATTTTGTTCACATCAGTCAATATTTTTGTTCAATCTGAAATTTTGCATTCGAATTATAATAATTTCTATAGGCATCTAGAATCTTTCCACATCTATTGCATCTGTGTATAATGCATCTGTGTATAATGCATCTGGTTTTGGATGTTACATGTAGTGGAAGTGGAATGGTGTTAAAATTAATTTAGAATTTATAATAGAGTCCGATTATTTTGGTTTTTCTAGGTTTCTACTAAAGGCTTTTTCACAAGGCACCTTGATACAGATATGAGTCAACGATCCTCAGCTGATCTAATCCAAGATAGAATTATACGGTATTCTGAAGTGACGGTAGATGAGCCAAATATTAAAGATGAAATCTCAAAACTAAATACTCCGAAAGAACTTCGACTTATTCTGGGAAGGGTAAAACACTTCACTCGCAATTTGATTTGCTGCATTTGTAACGCAGTTTTTGGATGTGAAAATGCTTTAAAAAGTCACAAAACGGTTCACACGGACGTGATCGCTGATCAAAGTCAAGACAATGTATTCTCGCAACTTAGACTTCGCAAAGCACATAAAATGACATATACTAGTGAAAAACCTTATAAATGCAATATATGTTCATATAGAAGCATGCGACATAATCATCTTAAGACACATATAATGATACACACTGGTGAAAAACCTTATAAATGCAATGTATGTTCATTTAGATTCTCGCAACTTGGTCATCTCAATACACATAAAATGACACATTTAACCGAAAAACCTTATAAATGCAGTGTATGTTCATATAGATGCTCGCAAAGCAGTCATCTCAAAACACATAAATTGACACATACTGGTGAAAAACCTTTCAATTGCAATATATGTTCTTATAAATGCTCGACATCTGGTAGTCTGAAAATGCACAAAATGACACATACTGGTGAAAAACCTTTTAAATGCATTGTATGTTCATATAGATGCATGACATCTAGAAGACTTTATTTACATAAATTGACGCATACTGGTGAAAAACCTTATAAATGTGATGTCTGTTCATATAGATGCTCACGACACAGTCATCTCAAAACACATAAAATGACACATACTGGTGAAAAACCTTATAAATGCAATGTATGTTCATATATATGCTCGACATCTAGTAGTCTGAAAACACACAAAATGACACATACTGGTGACAAACCTTTTAAATGCATTGTGTGTTCATATAGTTGCAGGACATCTAGTAATCTTAATATACATAAATTGACGCATACTGGTGAAAAACCTTATAAATGCAATTTATGCCTTTATAGTTGCTCGCAACCCGGTGATCTTAAGAAACATTATGTGACACATACTCATGAAAAACTTTATAATTGCAAGGTATGCTCATTTAGTTACTCGCGACTCGGTGGTCTTAGAAAACATGAAATGAGTCATGTTGGTGAATAACCTGAAAATCTAATATATATTCATATGCACGTTCGCATCGTCCTATGTTTAAAATACATGACATGCTTGATACTGTTGAAACCCCTTATCTATGTATGTTAGTACGATTATATGCATTTTTGACCAGCTGCCTGGGAGTAAGGCATATTATAATGTTTAAACGGTCGCTGTGTCGGGTTTCGCTCGAACGACTACCCTTTTAGTGCAATCTGTTTTTGTCACCTTTGTATTAAGCTGAATTCAATCAACACCTTTTCATCGAATGAATCGATTAGTCATTGTGAGTATTGGAATTTACAGAACAAATTAAAAGTATGTCTTGTTTCCTACCAAAACTGTCGAACATAATATAACGTGAAATCATCCACCTTTGCCCATTTTTTTTTTTATATTTTTTACCCAAAAAAAATATGTTAAGCCAGCATATGTACAAAACAACCAATTATTTTAGGAAATGCTTGAATTTTTAAAGGTATAATAAACAATACTCTGTAGAAAAAAAATATTTAGGTAATGTTTGCAACACCTTGAATTTATTCATGCAAATATTATTAATCAAGGGTTGTCCCGAACAGAACATCTAGTTGAGGAATACAAATATTATTATAGTTATGTATAGGTATGTAGTAGTTTTTTTTATTGTTTTTCTTTTCTTTTATTAATGTTATGTTAGACTCTAAGCCGATCATAGTTTATTTAGGTATTCGAATTGAGATGTAAAGATTGTATACATTTTTGCAGGGGTCAGTCTCTGAACCCTTATAGCTTATTTAAGTACCTACTATAAATTCAACATGTAAAACTTGTATATGGCTTAATTAAGCAAAAGAAATCTAATCGTATGACATGCGATCTTACGATAGTTACCTGTGTCAAAAGAATTACAATGTTAACATGACATGCACAAAAGCTAGCCGTATGATATCCGATATTGCACATTGTTATAATTAAAATCAATTTTTTATGATTTATTTATTAAGGAAACAAACAGTTACATATTATTGTTAACAAAAATTTAAAATATAATAATGAAAAGTTATTGCAACCACCAAAGTTTCCACGTATACGTTATAATATAGTTAAGCCTGACAAGATAGAGAGTAAGAATGACATAAATATAAAGAAATTACATTACAAATTAAGAAATAATGCTCTGTAGGTTTCATGACCACAAATATCGTTTTAACCTAACGCTATTGTTATTACAAATTAATAAAACAATGCCATGTACGTCTACAAAGTAAAGTATGATACATTGTATTGCAAAAGCATAATTGTTCAAATCATAGATATCGATTTCGATCGATTAAAGATAAATACAATAATTGTAACACTTGTCCTCAAAAGTTCATGTTCCGAACAATCGCAAAATGTGGTCATCAGTAGGTCACTGCTCCTGCCAAGCCCTCCGCATGAACCAAGGCCTGAACAAAAACGATGCATGAGTGCGAGTGAGAAAGTATTCGGCACCCTTATAATCTCTGCGACGCGCTAGAGTAAGATAAAAGGTCTACATATTTTTGAGTCAGTTTCCAAAAGTATCGCTAGCAAATCGTGGTGAATCCCTTCATGTAGCATCGATAATCTGCGAGTTCGTGTTGCTAAATTTGCTATTTTCTGTGTTAAACATAAAGTCAGTGGTATATATTTTTAGTTTATTAAGTAGGAAAGGTGGTTCTGCGTGTTGTATTGAAATATGGTAGCCGTACTGATAAGCAAGAAGATGGTATTACGTTTCATAGGTAAGTTGATACATGTTCGTGACAATTTATTTGTATATTATTATTTATTTTAATATCAGTGACCTAGTGTTTCTTTAAAATAACTTAAATTATGGATATCTTTACCTAATGGTTGCATTTTGACCGCTTAAAAATACTATATAACGTACAAAAATATAAAATTATATTTTAATTCTGAGCGTCTATGATCTCGAACATTTGTAGGCGAATGCGTTTGCTCGCCCATAAACCAAACGCACGGCACGTAGCTTCATTTAGCAATGCAACGGGTGGCGTCTAGATGTATCTATAGTCTATGGCATGAACCGATTTTGGTGAGTTATGTTTTGCCAAGTGCATAGCCAACACGCCAGTGTTGCCATAATATCATTTATAAAAACATCGCTTATAAAATTATAACATTGGAATAAATTTTCGATATCTGGCAACACTAAGACACTTACACATTCACACATATTTTCAAATAACCCAGGAAAGGGTCGCGGAGGAAGCGTGAAGGGGGCGAGGCAAGTGCGTGAAAAAGTTCGTCATGTTTTGAGGGACAAACACTTGCAATAGCTCTCTATATTTCTATAGTCTATATTTTTCTATAATCTAAGGCCCCTGCTATTGTGTGCCATATTACAAATAAAACAAAGCCACCTTTCATTGTTAACAGCGGTATAAATACGCGAAGTGAATTAAGACGAAGGACACTCGTTTTGAGACGTTCATTAGAATCGATTACCTAGGTAAATTCCAAGAATCCGCATTATCAGCATTTGTTTACATTGCGTTTTTTAATCATTTATTTCATCAATCAGTATTTGTTTATCTGTATAACTGTGCACCTGTCACTTTTGTAACCTTGAATTAATAACGACATTTATAAATTTTATGTGGATAATTTCATTGTCACACGTAACCCTATCTGATTATCGTCATTTCAACTTCACTACCCTCGTTCCTATTCATCATCCCCATAAGGTCAATCAATCACATATATTTAACTACACAATTAAAGTGAATATTATAAAATACATGAATAGGTGATGGTCCCAAATCCAATAACAAATGGACACAGAGACCATTATTTAAATCGAGCAGTAATACATTTATTTAAAATCACATTAGGACAGAGGAAAAAGAAGTTAAAAATGAGACAAGAGGAAAAAACAATTACCTAGTATTAAAGAACGGAAAGAAAAAATAATTGTATAAAAAAGAACAGTAATTAAAAAATAAATTGTAGTTTAGCTTATTACTAATATTACTTTGAATATGTGGCATCAATTCGCCAAGTGGATATTTAGTCTCGTTAAATATTAATATGTTGCAAAATATACTTACAATACAAATTGAAACTTAATTATGTTAATATTTTCACAAATTTTTTGATCCCTCGTGAAAATTTTTCATTTTGACGCTGTTTCAGCTAAAGATAAAACACAAATAATTGAAATATTAAACGCAATGTGGCCTTAGGTAAGAACACAAAAACACGTGCGTTATCTTTGATTTTATTTTTGCAAATATGAAAATGTAAACAGTTTATTATTTTTATAATAAATTTTATTACTGAAAGGTCCATTTACCCGGATCACACAATGTTAAAACTCCAACTTTTTTTGGTTGCGTTCGTTTGTGCAAAAAATGCTGTTTTCTGATTTTTATACTTTTGATAAAATATGTTTGTGAAACCATTGTAAATATTGCAAAATTGTATGAAAAAAATATATGATAGTCGCCACATTACTGTGTTTTCTCTTTTTGTACTTTAATTTGTCACCGAAAATGCACTAAGTCAAGTACTACCTTCATATTTTTTTCCAAAAAGTAGAAAACCTGCGGTTATTTTTTAGTACCACATTAAGAAATTTGTAGCCAATAAAACGATCTGTAATTTGAAATCGATAACTATATTATTATGACCTTTTGTAGGTATATATAAAAAAAGTTAGGTCCACGCAAACCTTCAAACTCGATTATCTTAAAACTAGTATTTTTGACTTAATGCTTTTTCACAGTATACCCACGGTGTGTAATAATTAATTGTATTGCTTGCTATGGAATCTGATGCGTGGGGCTTAGATATAATTAATTATTTTCTTCAACGAATTTTTGAATTCGGACAAAATAAGAATTACGTTAAGTTTATAGATGACACTTCTGGCTATCTGATATAATTTTTATATCATAAGGATTACAATTTAGAAGGTTAAATTTGATTCCTAATAAAAATTAATAGTTATGGGTGAACGAATTTACTTTCTTATTATAATTCACATTAGTGTCCAGAATTAAGCTAAGTACGCGCTGTACGATTTTCAATTGTTTTTACCATTGATTTGATAAAAACAAAAATCGATTTAAATTAAGCCATGATTTTAGTATAAAAAAATGTTCAAATTATGATTAAAAAAATTGCAGGAGGCTATTAACTTTTTTGTAACGTTTTTTTATGCCGTTAGTATTTTAAATCCGCGATGTGTTTAAATAGGTACCTACCTAAATTTACCTACATGTATGTATTCGGCCCATGTCGTGTTCTCCATTTAATGACTGCTTTGCAGGTAACACCTTGCAGCTTGTGTTGGAATCCAAAGCTTCTGGCTTCGCTATGTTAGAAGGTAGTAACTGTCTTCTGATGGCTTCCGGCCTTCAGAATAGATGTTTACATAGGTGTCGGCGGGTTTGCATGGCCTCCGTCATAATGTTATCGCTCCTGGACGTCGCAAGTTTTCATCAGATAGAATTGAGACTAGGTATTATTGTTCAATGCGTTTATTTCTTGCCAAGAGGAGAAGATACAGCTTATGTCCATCCGATGTTTCTGGCAAAAGGGCGGGATCTGAATGGCTGCTAGAGTGACAAAAAATGCCTCCAACGGCGGGAGTAGGTATTTGGCTGTAAAAATGGCTACGTTCGTATTCGAGTAAATCTCTCAGAGGCGGATGACATCGAGGAACTCGAATATGAAGATATGGGTATAGTTTTAATGTCATGCGAGCGGTGACGAGGAATAAGAGTAGGTACTTACATTATGTAGATTATATAGGTAGGTAGGAAAGTAGGTACCTAATAATGTTTTCAAAGCGAACGACACCGGCCGTTGGACAATTATGTGAATCAAATGAATAACTACCTACATTATTTTAGTTCTCATAACAAGAACATTTTGAAAATTTAATTCAAAACGAACGTTCCAAACTGATCTTATCCTATATTTAGCTATGTCCCCGCACCCACGCCCAAAATTGCGCGTCCATGCAGCCAAGCGCAAGCGCTGTCATATTCTGACTATAGAGTGCAGAGAGAAGGTGGCACTAAAAGGCGGCGAAATAAAATTTTGTTATAATAATATGTGTGATAGATTAACATAACAACTCATACAGAGCTATGTAGGTATGTTGGTAAACAATCTATGTACCTATTTAGGCGAAAACTTCCATCGAATGATTTGGGTTTCGGTAGCTAAACGATTCACTGAACAGCTAACTTCTGTTCAGAACTGGTCTGAAGTTTCATACCAAACCATTTCTGACTTTCAGGGAATGGTTTGATTTTCGCTGGAACAGTGAACCAAACGCAAATCTTAAACGGTTACCGGTTTACCTACTTTCTACGCCTTCGATAATTATTTTACTTATATTGTCTATGGTCACGCGGATGAAAACATCGCTGGAACGCACCTTTAGCCATTTGTCTATTGACACGTCTGTCAGTCTTCTTACCTAGGTACCATAATAAAATTGTGGTATTCTGCGTCAATTAAACTTCTTAAGATGGATGTAAAACGTGAACTAGATGGATTTGAATCAGACACAGAAGTCCAGCAATGGTTTGATGTGCCAATAATCCATTCAAACAATCCGGTTACAAACATTTGTATAAAGCAAGAGAATGCTTTCGATGCCAACAGCACTATTGAGGTTAGGTTTTCCAAACTTATTAATCATTGTAAGATTGTGTTTATTCTTCATTGAAGTGGTGTCTTACTAATGCAAATAAAACAGCACGACATATTGGACTTTACTAACTGAAACATGAAGTAATAAATTATACACCGTTGTATTGACACTTCACAATGATCATTTGACTAGGTACCTACCTACCTATATGTTCTTCGTCTCTGTGGCCTTTGGCTTA
Organism: Rhyacophila brunnea; assembly: GCF_057557595.1. NCBI lineage: Eukaryota > Metazoa > Arthropoda > Insecta > Trichoptera > Rhyacophilidae > Rhyacophila > Rhyacophila brunnea. The sequence continues at coordinate 33,542,231 of NW_028232785.1, forward strand.
CTACTTTCATTCGTCTGAAGACAACTTAACTATTGAACGTTTGTATCGAACCGTGATAATAGGTCACATACAGAAACGTCCGTGTGTTTGCGCACAACGCATAATAATAATATAGGTGTAAACACGTATTATAAAATACCTTCTGTCTTGTTTTTCAGAGCTCTGTGACCAGCCTTGTTGGTATTAAAACTGAGATTGATTCTCTCCGAGTTGATTTCAAAGATAAATTTTCCGAAGACAGTGATCCGTAACCTGGCTGCTCATATTCAAAAAGTGAGCCGATAAATCAGGTACCTACTTACCTATCTATACAATATTTCATTAATATTTTAAATATGTAAATATTGTGTAACTCACATCATGCTTGTATGCGATCCTGGCGGCTCTCGTGGTGCAGTTGGTAAGGCGCTCGCCTTCCACCCGAGAGTTCCTGGGTTCGATTCCCGGTCATGACAAAAACATTTATGTGTTTTTCTCAAAGCCTGGGTGTTTGTGATTTTTCAAAATTACTAACAACCACCTTGTACGAAAAAGCAAGGACATGGTTATTAATAATTCTAAAAAAAAAATGCGATCATTTATATTAGTCTCCTTTATTATTATATCGTTGGATACAAATTGTATTTTGTAAGAATATGTTTATATAAATTTAACGTAACGAACAATTGTTTGGATTTTACACTCCTTCGGTGCCTTGTTTTAGGATTGTAGATTTGTGAAAAAGACTGCCTGTTATTTTTATTAGTACATTGGTGTTTTATTATTGACATTCATTAATATGTCTAATTAAGTGGGTCGAATTAATTTGTTGCATAATAAATCCCGGTGCTGTGAGTACCTACAGCAGTGTTTGCCAAACGTTTTTACTTCACGGCACACTCGTGAATGGGATTTGTACCGCGGTACACAAAATGCCTTAAAAAGGAAATGTTCCTTATTAATATGAATGAAAGAAATCAAAGTGTGTGTAGGTCAATTTTTTATGAACATATGTGTACACAGGTGGTAATAATTTTATTAGTGAGAAAAGGGCAACTGTATTTTAGAAAGAATTCGGTAAAATGCGGCTCTAAATTAGATAAACAAACACACAAAACTCCACATCTACCATTTGTAACTGTTCTCGTTTTACGATTTCATTTCCACGAGTGCTGTAAAACCAATTTCGCAAAGATACGACGATCCAAACGGCAACAGCGATTAAATGGCTGCTGTAGCTAATTGACGATATTGACGCCAAAACGATATCCAAAATGCTGACAACTCTAGCTCAGAAAATGAGGCTTTTTGCTCAGGATCGTTTTTAGATCTATTCAAATGTCCTCCTCTGTTAATGCCAGGTGTGTACCGTCGAATCTTGAGAATGGATTGATCACCCACTGGTACATTTGATGATCATCATCATCCACTGCTGGATGAAGGCTAGTCAGCGTGTCAGACAAAGACTTGCCTTCTATATCGGAGTGTTCTCCAGCACATTCTTGCTTTACATCCATGTTAAGGGTTTATATTCCAGAAGCCACGTGTTACGTGACAGACAGGATCCATTTGTTAATGTTAGAAAAGTGTTGCCACAATTAATACTGAAAACTATTTTCCGTCGAAACTAATATTTATAATAGGTCATTACCGACTCAAGTAGAAAGTCGTTAATTCACAACGACTGGTCCTACTTTTTTCGCCCCCCCCCCCCGTTTTTTGTCTTTGGATAACCTGTCATTGTTCTATAGAGTGCTTATACTGACGCGTCTGTCGTGTTCACACAGGGAAAAGTTTGATTCGAATAGTTACGTGACAAATAATACACTAGCATTAAATACACTTACAAAATGTAATGCATAAATCGATGCTACATTTTTTTTGGAAATCGATATTACCACCGGTTTTTTTGTGAAGGACTAGTCTGATTTTGACATGTAATGAATAATGTGAATGTATATTATTTATACCAAAGAGATTGGAAGACTGGGGAGAGGGAACACGCCATAATTTATGTACTAAAAAATACGAATCGGAGAAAGTCAGTTGGTAAAGTTGGCATTCTGGAGCTAGTACCTACTTGTGCGTGTGGTAAAACAACATGGCGGATATAATATTGTTATTCTCTCCATGTTGAAAGAAGTAAGATATTTTCGTCGACATTTTAAGTAAAAAAACCATGGCCTGTTGCAGTGCAATAGGATGCAAAGCCAAGAGGAATGCCGGCGTATCTTTTCACAGGTATTTATAATAATAATATTACATTTTTCTCTACGTTTATTGACAAATAAGTGTTGTATTACTAAACGTTATTATTCGGTAAAAAAATGTTTATTAATGGAAGAATACAAATGAGTAACAGCATTTCGGAACAATATGCATACTATTTATTATTTATACATTGATAGTTTTTCCTAAAAGATCTTTTACAATAACAATTCACACTTTTACATCAAACGTCAAATGGTTGTTTATTGCGAAAAATCCAGGGCCGTATGCATAATATTATTTTGAACCCAAAATATACGATGTGTTTTTCAAAGTAAAAACTGTTAGTGCTAGTTAATGACATTCATTATTTACATAGATTTTACATTTCATTTCAGAGTTAAATATATTTTTAAGAATACCAAAAAAAAAATTGTATTTATATGAAGTATGTAATGGAGTATATGTAGCAATTTTATAATGTTATATAAATTAAATTGTTTCAGATTTCCGAAAAATGAAGTTCTTCGGAAATTGTGGATTGATGCAGTCGGGCGGGAGAGCTGGGTGCCATCCAAATATTCACTACTGTGTGGGAAGCATTTCTCGGAAAGTGATTTCATTAGAGGCGGTCACATTATCCGGCTGAAAGAGTTTTCAATACCATCGATATTTTATATTAATGTACTTCAGGTGCGGTAAACACTTTGTGCATTTTACTATAGTTTAATGAAATGATATCTCTATAACAACTTGCCTAAAGTTCCTTTTGAAAATTTTGCAAATAAAATTCATGTATTTCTTTCAGTCAATGCCGAAGGTTCACAACCCGCCAACACTGGAAAAGATGGATGTTGACGTTACCTCTGATGATACATCGAAAAATAGCGCTCTACCAGCAACTTCATTTGGTTCTCCCTGTACACCCCGACGGTTTATGTTAAAGCGTAAAGTTTCTTTATTGAGATCAAAAGTAAAAAATCTTCGTCAAAAAAATCGTCGACAGGCATTAAAAATCACTAGTTTTGATAATATTATTCGAGAATTAGAAAAAAAGGGAAATATTCTAGGTGAAGGCATTTAATTGTTGTCTTCGATCAACGATCCCAACAAAGATTTTTTAATAAGATACTTAACCAAGTCTCAAGAAAGTCCGGTTAACAAAAAGTATTCTGCGGAACTTCGGAAATTTGCCATTACATTACATTATTATTCGCCTGCAGCTTATAGATATGTACGGCAAATTTTCAACACGTGTTTGCCGCACGAAAAAACACTTTCGAAATGGTATAGACAATTAGTTAATTGCGATCCAGGATTAACACAGGAGTCGATCGAAACTGTTATGCTCAAATCTGATAATAGCCCTCATCCTCATGTTTGTTCCCTGATAATGGATGAGATGAGTGTCAGAAAACAGTTAGAACGAGTTGGTGATAAAGAAATGGGATACGTTAACTTTGGTGCTAATTTTGAAGGAGATCAAATACCCCTTGCACGTGAGATACTAACTTTTATGGTTGTTTGTGTCAACGTGTCATGGAAACTTCCACTTGGATATTTTCCAATCGATGGGATTTCCGGGGAACAGAAGGGAGTTTTAGTAAAACAATGCCTTCAAATTTTAAAGGAATGCAATGTACATGTAACATCTTTAACGTTTGATGGTGCACCTGCTAATATTACAATGGCGAAACAGTTGGGTTGTTGTTTCGATGAAGAAAATTTTGTACCATATTTTGTTTTTGATAACCAAAAAATAGTTGTTATTTTAGATCCTTGTCATATGATTAAACTTATTCGAAATGCTTTGGGGGATAGAAAGCTTATAATAGATTCAAATGGGGGACTTATTAGATGGGATTTAATTGTTAATTTACAAATATTACAAAGCAGTGAGGGGCTTCATCTAGCAAATAAATTTAAAAAAACGCACGTAGAATACACTAAACAAAAAATGAAAGTTCGATTGGCTGTTCAGTTGTTCAGCGATTCTGTAGCTGATGCTATAGAATTCTGTGCTTATCAACTAGAGCTGCCAGAATTTGCTAATTGTGAACCGACAGTAAAATTCATTAGACATAATATGGTTAAACTTTTTGATATATTTAAAACCAGAAGTAATAATAATTGTTCGTGGAAGTGGAAAAAGCCGGTATGTTCTGAGAATTGCCCTGCTATTTCTTCATTTCTCTCTGAAGTATATATTATTGTCTACATTGGAGGTCTTAAATTTAGAAATGGGAAAAGGGTCATTAATAGCAACAAAAAAACAGGTTTCTTAGGATTTCAATGTTGTATAAAAAGTTTAGAATTTTTATATCGTAATACTCGTACAATAACTTCACAACTTTATAATTTAACTTATTTAACTATGTATAAGTTTTCGCAGGATCACATAGAAATATTTTTTGGACAAATACGTGCGCAAGGTGGGTAAAGCAACAACCCAACAGTTCGTCAATTTAGATCAGCTTATAAAAAAATATTGATTAATGCCGAACTCAAGGCTTCTTTCACCGGTAATTGCATTCCTTTAGATCACATATCAATTCTATATTGCTCTAGCAACCCCATCAGCATAATCAACTATTCATCATCTTGGGCTAGAATATGCGATGATGGGGACATAAATTCCAGTTCCGGAGATATTGATTTTGACGATATTCTTGATAAAATTTATATAAGCAACTATGTCGACGAAGTCGTAACATATATTGCCGGATTCGTTGTCAGGCATTTGCGGAAAATGGTAAAGTGTGAAAAGTGTCGAATCACAGGTGTCAGGGAGAATCTCATGGAGTCGTTGATCGTTGCGAAAGATAGAGGTGGCTTAGTGTACCCCTCAATGGATGTGATTTCCATTTGTACACGCAGTGAAAAAATCTTTAGAGAAGCCCTGCACCAAAGCGGAGGCATTCGTATGCATCCAAAATTTAATTTAGAATATTTAAATAATAAACTTTTAAAATATTTTGTTAATAGCAACTGTATTTTTAGAGAATATAATCACCTGTATGATACTTCGCCATTAACAAACCATGTCACAAATTAAATGAAACTAGTTTCAAAAAAATATTTAGAAATAAGATATCATTATTTAGCGAAAAATGCAGAGAAACCAATCAACCATATTAGACAATATTTTAATAGATTAATTATACTTAGGAATCAATAGTTTTTCAAAATATTATTTTCTCAACGCTGACTTTCATACATTATATTTCAAATAAAATCATTTTCGTTTTAAATAATCGATTTTTTTGTATGAATTCATATTATATATAGGTACAGGGCTTCTCTGATAATAATATTATGTTAAATAGATAAAATATTTTAATCAAATTTTCAACACACCTACCTGTATTTTGTGTCTAATAGGTTTATATAACCAAGTAATTTTATACACAATATGTCAAAAACGAACCCATGTTATATTTTTATTTCATTAAATATTTTCAAAATACACATGTGTAAATAGGTAGGTAATATAATAAACTTTTTTGTTTGTAATAAACTGTAATTATTTGTGTTTTTTATTTAACCGTTTTATCTAAACAAAAATGCTATGTTATTTTATATAGAACAATATGTAAAAACAAGACCATATTTCTTATTCCAATATTTAACCATTTGCTATTAACTCATTTGTGTACTTATAATTTTTCATAATATTATTGTGTGTTTTGTGTTATTAAAAATAAAATACTTACATCCATTTGCATTATTTTTTATTGCCCTGAATCCTAATAAAGTTTTTACTGCGGGAACTTTTTATAATGAAAATACGTTTGTCATAAATTGGTTGTATGCTTGTGTTGAAAAAAAAAATACTCAGTGGGGCGTTTTTATGTCCGAGTATGGCCCATTTGCAGCAAAGTGTACCTTATTTCAGAGAGGTAGAACTTTCTATCACAAAACGAGTAGACACTGACATTTGTGTGCTACCTCTGGGGGAGGAGGAGGAGGGGGGAGTATATAAAAAAAATTAGTAAGTAGCTGTTGTGAAAATCAATTGAATAATTATCATATTAAATAATTAAATAATAAGTACCAACTGAGATATCCCAGTTTCTATTGGCTTCTTCATTCATTATTTTAATAGAGCTATTTATTTTTTTATTCATTTATTTATCATTTATTCATATTGTTTAATAATTATGTTAAATTCCTAAGGTTAATTATTCGAATTTGACTTTGAAGTCCTTGAGATAGGGTTTGCTCTTTCTTCTTCGCGTGAGGTTATATTCTACTAATTTATTTTCCTTTTTCTTTTCGTTAGTCATTCCTCCCTTTTTATTTACTGGTCATACCCGCGCGCCTTTTTTATGTAGGGACTTTGGCATTCCTTTGTTTCATTATGATATGGCTCAAGGAACCAGGTAGAAGTTACCTGGACTTCAAAGTCAACATGAATAATAAGAGTTTTATTGGTAGGTAAAACTCCTTTCATTATTCGAATTAGACTTTTAAGTCCTTGAGATATCTGTTTGTTATCACCTGGTGTTGGGTATGCCATATTCCTGTATGTGACAATGATTCATTATTCGTGATGATGGAGGAGACGAGAATTTATTTACTATTTCAAATAACTACAAGGGTGCAATCGATGCAATACAAAAAACATAACGTAATTTCGGTGCGATGTGTCTTTAACGGAAACCTGCAATCGAGTTAGTGTACAATCGATTCTGACCGGCTTACTATAAAATAATATGTTGAAATCATTATGAAATAATCTCTTACGACCATGTGCGATCCTAATAGGATCATATGGGCCTCCACAGGGTAGAGGTTTGTGTTAACATATTTTGTTTTGAAACAAAGCAGCGCCTATTAATAAAATAATGTGAAAAGTACATTAGCAAACTAACAAAGAACTCAGTAAATAGATTTTTGATTGCTTCAATATATCTTGCGTAGAAATCATTGAAATGTGGAGACATGGCAAACTTACTTTTTTGTAATTTTGATTTCCTAACTCCAATTTTTTTACGAATGCCTTCACTTTGTCTTTTTAAATCAGTGAATGCATTTTAGTAGTCCTTGCATTGATTTATTCACTCATTTTTTTTGTTTTTAATTTTAACCAAATAGACAAGTTTCACAACAAAATTTTAGTTCCTAAACAAATTTGCCTCAAATTTCAACGTTATGATTATTTGACCCATTTACTTCTTTTTTAACGAGATAGCCAGCGCGCTTCACAATAGTAATATAAAAGTGAGGTACCTGGGGTGTATGTGGGTACTTGTACTGCGGCTGTATTTTTTTTTTCGACCATGTCCGATCCTAATAGGATCATATGGGCCTCCACAGGGTAGAAGTTTGTATTAACAGATTTTGTTTTTTTACGAGAAATGGATGTCAGCCACTTGCTCAACCTATTAGGTCCATTCCCTGACTCACACACAAATTGAAAAACAATATGTGTACTTGCCAGACCCATGATTCGAACCTGAGACCCACGGCGTGATAGTCTAACGCTTAAGCCGCGCGGCCACCGTGGATGGCTGTATTAATTATGTTAAACTCCGCGCCACCAGTTTGGAAATCGCTGTTTTAATGTATGATGGGTAATTCTCTCCCCAAGTTTTAATAAAAAATTTGCTGTACAGCTCGTGGGCCGCAATAAAATTATGGCGGGCCGCCAGTTGGACACCGCTGCTCTGACTCATGCAGAATAATTAACTTTTTCAAATTGTAGGTTCGCTATCTCATAGCATTACTAATTCATTGTATATATGGGTACTGACTATTGTATTGACTACTGAAAAAAAATTAAAAAATAAATAATATTATAATATTGAGATCTGGGTTACAGGAATCCTATGACAGCCACACTTAACTTAATTTAATACGTTGATTGACAATTGATTTTAATATAACAATAGTAATTTCTTTATAGAATTCTACCCTGAGAATGGTCACAGAACGCTCCAATAAGTACGAAATTCGACTGAGCGATGTGGATGTAAATACATCTTGCAAAGGGAGTGATATCGAAAATCATTCGGAACCTACATCTGACGATATTCAAGAAAGGGCGATAAAGCGCCCTGAGATAACAACAGATGACAAAAACATGAAGAAAGAACACAGCGGTGTAAAGCAATATCATTGCAATGATTGCTCATTTAAATGCTGGCAACTCAGTCAACTTAACATACATAAAATGACACATAGTTTTGAAAAAGCTCATCAATGTCCTGTTTGTCCCTTAAAATTTGCTTTTGTTAGTGCGCTCAAAAGACATACAATAATTACGCACACCGGTGGAAAAACCTTACCAATGCGATATTTGTTCATATAAATGCACGCAAAGTAATACTCTCAAAAAGCATAAAAGGACACATTCTGGTGACAAACCATATCATTGCAAAGTATGCTCATACCAGTGATCGGACTTAGGTAATCTCAAAAGACACCAGTTAAAACATGTCGAAAAAACAAATCAATGTGCTTTTTGTTCATTAAAATTTACGTTGGTTAGTGATCTCGAAAAACATAAAATGATACATACTCGTGAAAAACCTCATCAATGCGATATATGTTCTTACAAATGCACGCGACTTGATATCATGAAAAAACATAAAAGGATGCATACGGTTGAAAAAGCATATCATTATGAAGAAAGTTCATTTAAATGCTCAGACATAACTACTTTAAAAACGCACGAGAAAACACGCATTGATGAAAAACCTTATCAATGTGGTTTTTGTTTATTAAAATTTACGTTGGTTAGTGATCTTGATAAACATAAAATGATACATATTGGCGAAAAAGCACTTCAATGTGACGTATGTTCATTAAAATTCGACGAATGTTCATTAGAATTAGAATCTCAAAGGACATAAGAAAACACATACTGGTGAAAAACCTTATCAATGCGACATATGTCAATATAAATGCACAACTTGTGTATCCTTAGAAAGCATAAATTGGTACATTCTGGTGAAAAACCATATCATTGCGATGAATGTTCTTTCAAATGTTCGCAAATAGGTAATCTAAAATCTCATAAAAAAACACATTCTGGTGAAAAACCTCATGTATGCCATGTTTGTGGATCCAAGTTCACGCAACTTTATACTCTTAAAAAGCATAAAAAGACACGTCATACTAATAATTAATCCCAATACTTGTCAATATTAGAACACAACAACGGCGAGGTACAAAAACGACGTTGCTGGATATTTTGTCAATGGCGTACGAATAAAATATATAAATTATTAAGAATATGTAGATTATGTAGTTTTTTTATATAAATAAACATATTTCAGATAATAAATTGAAGATTATAGTGTCAAATATTGGTCTGTCTTGTTATAGACCCCTGTTTGTATTACTATGAGTCCGCTCGTAAATGTTTCAAGCCGCTGTGGACTCCTCAGAGACACCCTCAACCGGGAAAATTTAGGGTTGTAGATTTAACTACATGTCAATTAATACCATTTTTCCCAACCGGGCTTCTAGCAGACGTCAAAACGACTTTGGCTTCCAAGTTCTGTAAGTTTTTTTGAACAGATTTTGCTCAGTAATTTAGCATGTCAACTAAATATACGTTTAAAAAACACAATGCAAGCAATTCCTTTACTTGCTTTAGTAATATAAGGTATGTAATGTTTTATACTGTGATCTTTTCAATGTATGATGATTTGAAACAAACGCAGTAGGTACATATTATTAATATTCTTTTAAAAATTATTGGCAGTATAACAATATTTGTAAAACTATTTTCAATAGCTACGTAATATCAATAAATATTGTGTTAAAATTATAACAAATGTTTATTTTTTCATTCGGTATAAAATACAATAATTAAGTATATTGTTCCAATCCCGATATTCTGGAAATTTTGAATTTTTATGCCCACGTTATTTCCATGCGTGATGGCAGCCAGGACCAAATTTGGCTGAAAGCTGTTTCCTCATGTCAGGTTCACCAGGCACCAATAGCGACGGCTGTGCGGCTGGTCAATGCACTCCTAAGAGATGTTAGACATTTTTAGCGATGTACTCTGCTTTAAAAAAATTATTGTTTAATTTGTATATTTTTTTAAAATTATTGTTATTAATTTATTATTCTATAAAATTATTTTTTGCTTTGTTTTTTTCTCTAACCCTTTTGTCTCTCGTTGATTTGCTTGTAATTTTTATTTTAATTGTTGTGATCGTCTTGAATTAATATTTTTTATATTCTCAAAGATACTAAATATACCTATAGCATTTTTTCTATACATTTAAAGCTGTTGGACGCATCAAAGAAAGGCACAAGTCAGTGCGCTTTTTGCAAGCTAGTCGCCTATCGACAAATGCTAGGAAGAGCAAACAAACGCGGTAGACTATATCATGAATATGAACTAGCTAAGAGTATGGGGTAGAGACCAACCACCAGCGCATGTTTTAACCAACGGAGTACCTAGTTACCTAAATTTACAGCTGGTGAGCATCGCAAGTATAAATAATTACAAGGTAAAAAGAACTTTTTATTTGCAACGTTTTTAAATTTTTTGTTGAATTATTATACTCAATATGCTCAAACTTGTACTTGATATTAAGTAAATAAAATATAAAGAAATATAGAAAAATGAAATGTCATTTTGATTTCCATAGTAACGCACGTATATATTAATAATTTAGTTTACCACCCCCTTAGCAACCATTAATAGTCCAATAGACCCATCCATACAAAACAGAATTAACTGAAAATTAATTCAATTCTGCTTAAAGATAATTAAAAGAATGCATTGGCATCGTGTTCTGATATATTCTAAAAGTTTCAAATGTCTAGCTACTCGGGAAGTTAGTTAAAAATCGATTGCAAGATTTGTATTGTATAAACAAAATAAAACACAAAACGTTACAATGCAGTAATTTATTTTATATAAATAAGGCATGTCATGATTCAAAGTTATATATTAGAATTACTGATAATTATTAAAACATAAATCACAAATTTCAAATTTAATAACTATTTTTTTTTAATGTTTTAAAACAAGATCTAACAATCTACATTTAAAAAATTCGAAATTCCAGAAAATTATTCATCATTATTTCCAATAAGAGGTCACTCATTTCTGCCTTGTCATCGCAATTTTGGTTCGAAAAGAATATTGGAAATCAATACACATGCAACGATAATATGGCAAAATGCAGGTATCAAAGTCCAAATTTAAGGATATGTATAATGCCAGCGTTCCATTGGCGAGCCAAAAGTCCGAGGACAATACATCGTCCGATTTGTCCAAGGTCTGCAACTGATCAACGAACGAATAAAAAGTCGAGCTGTCAAAAGTCAAAAGTTGCGTTTATCGTAATGTCTTCCGATAATCCTATAATAATGTGTTATTTATATGTAGACTTGCATAAAATAATATAGCAGTGAAAACAACACAATTTGTATTTATGAATTTCATAATTACAATAAAAAAATAATTGGTAAATCTCTCATTTTCTAATGTGTAAATTAACAAATTAATCAATGAAAATGTTTAAAACAATTGCAAATATTTTTCGGTCAAACGAAGTCTGGCAACTCGGAGAGTAAAATATCAGACATGTTTGAAATCCAACGAGCCTAGTCTGCGAATTAAAAAGACCGCAGATCTGGGGTGCTCCACGCGAAAAAAAAATCCGAAGACTGTAAGTCATCTGACTTGCGTGCCAATGGAGCGCCGGCTTAATAGCAATAAACATGAAAAAAATATTGATTTTTACAATGAAATAATCCACTGGGAAATGAGATAAGAAATTGAAGTTTTAAATAAAAATATGTTAAGTACCGAATTTAATAAAAGCGGATTTCTAAGATGTTATGAAAGTTAAATTAATATTATTACTTTACTATACATAATATACCTTCGTAAATGGCCCGATGTTCGAAATTAGAATTAAGCTCATCACTGTATAACAATTAGTATTGAATGCTATGTCAAATGTTAGCAAGTGGTGCCCTCACTCGGCAGACGACTTATACTGATGTAACTTTTGCTTGATAATTAAAACACCCCACGTCGAGTACTTTTAAACAGCTTTATCTGAGGTGTGGGTTTTTTAACATAAATTTCTTATATTATTATCAAGCGTGTTTTACTTTTACTTCACGATAATTTTTTTGATTAAAATAATCAGTTTTCCTTAATTATTCCAAAATATACTTTTATGGACTTGGGTATCCTTTAATAAAATTAGTGATTCAATTATCAACAAGATATCAGATATTAATTTAGGGATGAATCTGTAGCTGTCAGCAGATTATTGATCGGCGGATATTTCCGCGATATCTATATTTTATATAATATGAATCTTTCATTTACAATATTTTTGTGTGAGGACTGTGCGAGGGATGAAAACATGTGTGCGGACATATTATGTAGGTGTGCGCACGCACACCTTATACAGAACATTGCTCGACACAAGAGGAAACATTAAAAATAGTTTTTCATAATACTTGAATACGCTCACGTCTTGATAGATTGTCTTTAGTCAGAAGCATCAGAGTATGTGGTTTGAAGTACCTAGGTATTGAGTCTAAATCATTTTTGACCACATTTTTGAATTATCATAAATTTAAGTTTTATCTAGTTCCCATTCAACACAGATACGAGTTAAAACTATCCTCAAAATTATTAAAAAATGTTTCTAATACTTTCTAAAGGCGTTTTTTTTAAATGGGAAAAAAATTAAATTTGAAAAAATATATATAATGATATAATTGATTGCAGTATTTGTTATGTGAACAAATTCACAATTGTTGGGTGACATAGATAATGGATTTATGTAACTTTTTATCGTAATTTTCATATGCATCATAATATTACGCCAACCTACATAAATCTACCGAATTGTACACGTATTTTAATACCTGTATAGTAATAACTGTATGAGAAATTATTGTAATAATATGTATTAACAGTATATGTTTTAAAGTAAAGTTAAATAAGACTCAATTAAAACTTCGTAGATTAATAATAATAAAAAAAAAACTTTACCTAGAGACATCACCTTAATAATATGAAACTTATATCTATGACTCTCTCATCTAAAATACAATGCATGGCGTTACACACATAAGCCATTTCATTTAAAATTAGGTTTTATAATGATTACATCTAACTCACACTAACAAAATAATGACTAACATTTTATAATCTAAATACATATTTAATCTAATGGATTCAAGCTCTGTACTATTCCATTTAAGTCGTTTTTTGCGACCCGGGTTTCGCCTTTCGTCATCTTCAGGCGACGTGTACACCCACCAAAGGTAAACACACTGACAACGAACTCTCTTTACTTTAGCTTATATAATAAATCAATACAATAAAGTAGGTAAAACTCCATTACCTAACTATCAAGTCAAAGGTTACAAAAAATACACTAAACAAATTATGAATAGTTGAAGTGTCAGTATAAAACCTAATTAGTAAAAACCCTATCTTATTAATAACAATACACTCAATAGCATATTATAATAAATCGTCAAAACATAATAATAGATCATTATTCTTTATGAAGAATAAAAATACTACATTTAAGAGGTGTAAATCGTCAACTCTAAGAAAAATAATTGATGGGGTTATCAAATGAGATATTAGTGTTTATTCATTTATTGATTTTACAAAAATTGCAATTTTCCATGGTGGACGTAAATGGAGGAACACTTCCCTGAGGGTGTATCAATAAGTAATGTGAGACCCAATTATAAGAAATAATCAAGGCTTGATACACACATTTGAAATTCTGCGGAAAATGTTCCCTAAGATGATCGTATTAAGGAGGCACCCAATAATCACGTCGTTTTCGTCTACATATACTATAATGTTTAAGGGAGCATCCATTTACATACTTACCGAGAAATTTCCAGGATATTTCATTGAATGAATGAACTCGAATGATGCAATTTTCTTTTATTAAACCACATTAATGCGATAAGTGTGTATTTTTATGCATTTTGAGATATCTATTTGCAGTGAACTTTTTAAAACACACATCGCATTGATGTGGTTTTTCACCAGTATGGGTCATTTTATGTAATTTGAGATCACTATTTTTGATGAACTTTTTAAGACACACATCGTATTGATGTGGTTTTTCACCAGTATGCGTCATTTTATGTGTTTTTAAATGACTAATTTTCAGATTTTTTTTAAAACACACATCGCATTGATGTGGTTTTTCAGCCGTATGTGTCATTTGATGTGACTTTAATTCACTATTTTCGATGAACTTTTTAGATCACACATCGAATTGATGTGGTTTTCCACCAGTGTGGTTCATTTTATGTTTTTTGAGATGACTTTTTGTGGTGAATGTTTTAAAACACACATCACATTGTTGTGGTTTTTCACCCGTATGTGTCATTTTATGTTGTTTGAGATTACTATTTGCGATGAACTTTTTAGAACACACATCGCATTGATGTGGTTTTTCACCACTATGTGTCATTTTATGTATTTTTAAATGTCCAATTTGCAGAAATTTTTTAAAACACACATCGCATTGATGTGGTTTTTCACCAGTGTGTATCTTTTTATGTATGTTGAGATATTATTTTCAGTGAACTTTTTAAAACACACATCGCAATGATGTGGTTTTTCACCAGTATGTGTCATTTTATGTTTTTTAAGATTACTATTTAGAGAGAATATTTTAAAATACACATCGCATTCATATGGTTTTTTACGAGTATGTGTCATTTTATGACTTTTAAGTTTATTTTTTGCGATGAACTTTTTAAAACACACATCGCATTGATGTGGTTTTTCACCCGTATGTATCATTTTATGTGTTTTTAAATGACCAATTTGCAGAAATTTTTTTAAACACACATCGCATTGTTGTGGTTTTTCACCCGTGTGTGTCATTTGATGTGTCTTTAAATTACCCATTTGCAGAAATTTTTTAAAACACACATCGCATTGATGTGTTTTTTCACCAGTGTGTGTCATTTTATGTCTTTCGAGATCTTTATTTGAGGTGAACTTTTTAAAACACACATCGCATTGATAAAGTTTTTCACGCGTATGTGTCATTAGATGTGTCTTTAAATGACTAATTTGCAGAAAAATTTTAAAACACACGTCGCATTGATATCTTTTTTCACCAGTAATGTGTCATGTATGACTTAAGATGCTGAGACTTCATGCATGAAACGTAGTGATGATTTAGATGTTTTACGGTTTCAAACACTCCACAACAATTATTACAAATAAAGTTACGTGGAAAATATGTAGCTCTTATCAACTTAATTCGAACCTCCTTTTGCAAGTATAATTTCTGAAATTCATGTTTGATGTTCTGTTCATCGATGGTTATTTCCGAATGCTGCATCATCATTTTCTTATTTTTATTGATTGCATGTGCTATTTTGTTGTTACTCGGGTCATTATCAACAGTATCATTTTTAACGATATCCAATGGTTTACTTTTACGTACTGCAAAACATTTCTGGGTAGAAATCTACAAAAAGAATAGGAATATTAATATATCCAAAGCAATACTATCTATAAAATATCATAAAATATACTTATGTTATAATGTTCACTAATATAGCACTGATACTACGTCGCTTGTTAAGTGTTTTTCTGTTAGAACGATACGTTACAATGCGCTCACTCGTTGACATTTATAATCAAAATCTCTTTTTTTTTAATATGGTGAATAATGCAAATTATCCATATAAGACGTTTACAACATGACATTTAGAAGAAAATGAATATGAATAAAAGGGTATTTTCTACAAATATATTTAATAAAAGAAAAAGATAAGCAATAAACAGTACAATTAGTGTAGACATTAAAAAAATAAATAACAAGTCACTGAATTAGTGAAGCAGAACCTATTTTAAGAATTTATAAAACAATGCCCACTTATACTCATCCTGACGCAGGTGAAATATGTCAATATCTGAAGTGATTTGTGTTGTACAAACTTATTGCCCTCCCAATTGGCGTTACCAATGGCATGTTAGTGTTGCACCTTGGGAAAACAAACAACCGATGCCTTCAATTCCTAAGATAATTATCAGGGACACCACAAACCAATACCAACAAGAAGTGCAGAGTTTTCATGTACGCTGCGTATAAGTCGGAAAAAAATATGTAGTTAAATAAAAAATCTTTCTAAACTTTAAGTTACAGTATGTGAGCATACCTAATGATTAGTATTACTAGCTCGGCAAATCTTCATAAATAGAACCACGCTTGAACAACGCTAATAAAATATCCAAATTTACTTAGAAAAGCTGTTGTCGATTTACGCAGCTTATAACTGCATTTTAGAGCAAAATTGCGTTACCAATGAGGCTCATTTTTGCTTAACGGGTTTGTTAATAAGGAAAAGTGCCCACATGGAATAAGACCACTTTAGAAAACTCCCTAGATCCACAAAAAAGCACCGTTGGGTGCGGTTTACACGCTGGTGGCATCGTCGTACATTTATTAAAAATGGGGCCAAAGCTCACGTTAAAGTCAATGGATATCCCTATCGAACCATGATTTATATTTTGTTTTAATACGAATTCATCCGGCAGAACAGTCATTTCAATAGGATGTGCCAAAGCGTGACCGCAACCATCGCCTTATTTAAATCAAGATTTGGCGATTGTTCGAAATACGTGGCAGCGAACGACACAGGACCAAGAGAGTTGGAAGAATCTTGGGGAGGCCTTCATCCAACAGTGGATTGACCCTGGCTGATGATGATATTAACATGACAGTATTTATAAATGTACAATATTAAGAGACATCATAACCATGCATATGGTAGATATTATCCACATCTATTGACATAATTGGGCGGCTTTTTCATAGTAATATTGATACATATTTTATTAAGATATGTACCTACATAAAACATTCTCCATTTTGAACATACATAATTTAGAAAACCACTTTCCGAGAGAGTATATTATAACCAATAGAAAAAATCTTTTTGAAAAAAGTAAAAAAGAATAGTTAATTATAAATTATTAGCAAGTGCAAGTAGTTACATCTAAAAATATTGGAGAAATTCCATGACGTCGGTTAGTAATCGAAGTAATAGTAAATAGTTACCTACTTTGATTTAAGAAACAAAAATCGATTGCCAAAGTAGCTTGATTTCGAAGAGCGCTGATGAGTAGGTATTAAAAAGTGACCAATAGTTAAAATTTATCGCAATTAGTATGTCACGCCGTAGCATATTGGATAAATGCGTCGTTTGGGGCGTTTACCCGTGGAGATGCAGGGTTCGATTCCCGGCCGGGGTGGCTTACTTTTTTCATAAAGATTTTTTCTATTGGTTATAATATACTCTCTCAGAAAGTGTTTTTCTAAATTATATATGTTCAATAATCAGAATGATATATTCTTAAATCTTGTGAATTATTCGTTTGAATAAAAGAAATAGTTAATTATTCTCCATTTTGATGTTGATTTAAAAAAAAATCGTCAATGACTTTGAAATTGTTTAAGTACTATGAGACCATTGCCAGAATTAATAAGTTTTAAATAGTCTTCATTCGTAATATAGTTAGCCAAAGGCCTCAAATAGAAATGGGCTTGACACAGCTCGAAGAGGGGGCAATCGATGGAAAAATCTAGTCATTAAATGGTACCCAAGAGGTACAAAACGTCCGTAAGGTATACCTAGAGGCCGCTGGATCGATTAAATAATAAAGTTTTGCGGAAGTACGTGCCAACGCAACGCACAGGACAGAGAGAAGTGGAATCAGCTTGGAAAGGCCTTCATTCAGCAGTGGATAGATATAGGCTGATGATGATGAAATAGTCTATATTATTATGCATCCCAGCCCATCAATTCTATGAAAAGGGTGCTATCGGCAGCTATCGAGGGTAGTTTATCATATGTATGTATTGAGACGGCTTATTGTTACAATAAGTTAACCGTCTAAAGCTAAACTGTCAATAAGTGATATGTTTTAACAGCCACTATTTTGGCTGTGTTAGTTTTTAGTGCTAGATAGATATAATTGAAAGAGCCCAACACATTTTATCTCCAGCAAAGTAATTTACTTACTATAGAATGTGAAAAAGGGTGAATAGTGTAAAACAAGTGAATGCTCTCACACAAACGGAATAGCTTTGGTATTTAACAAAAAATGAACATACAAACTATGGAGTGATGGTGGGTTTCAAATGTGATAAGTAATGAAAAAAAATCGGTGTGTGTACTTATGTACGCGCGTTAGAATTTATACTTCTTTGGCGTAACAAAACAAAAATAAAACTTGTGATAAACTAGATTATTTGACTAGCTCTTAATTATATTGTTAAATTACACTCAGAACCGCATATTGGAACGCAGTTGGTTTATTTCTATACACTTTAACTCGTATTATTAAATTATATAATGGTTTCTCGTTGTTTTTATTTTTAAAGTACCAACTGTCATTCTGGCGTTTAAACGTTTGTTTGCGTAAGGAATTGCAAATGGCCGACAATAATAAATCACTGCCTAGGCAACGAAACAATTCTTAACTATAATATTATACTGTATAATCGTCACGATTCCAGTACCATACCGTGGCGTAAAGGTAGTGCGTTCGCCTGATAAGCGAACAATCGGTGGTTCGAATCCAATCGAGTGCGTTTTTTGTGTGAAAAAATAAATTATGTGTTACATGTCACACGCCAAAAATACACTCTGATCTGATTTCCCAAACGCGCCAAAAGAAGTATAATTTCAAAAATCTTAATAATATAGTCATCAGCTAGAACACACAGGTACAACGATCAAATACTAATCTAATTCAAGTAGGTAATTATATGAATTTGGGTACCTAAATAGGGTTACCTCAATGAAGAAGTGACATAGTTATAGTTATAGCTGATCCAGAATTGAGATAGAATGCAATTCGGTTGCCGACCTTCGACAGAAGACATAACCGAGGAGATGAAGTCTTTACATATAAAATCGGACATACCTGTTGTACTGGTCTGCAATCTGAATAAGAGCATCCTGGTTGAGGATCTTCATCATAAAATGGGTTTACTGTATCTTCGATAAGCTCGCGGTTGACGTCAACAAACCCAAAGTCTTTCTCAGATTTTGCGGGGTACTGAAATGAACATAATACTATAAGATCACAATATAATATGGCCCATGTATCGTTATATATTTGTTATTTGTAGGAGAATTAGAGTACCTATATTATGTTATTATTTATTTAAGAGAAGTTAGCGTACGTTTCCTTAACAGAGTTAAAAAATAATCACCTACCCATGCAATGCTTATTATTTTAATACAAAAATAAGTTAAATAAAATCACGAAATGTGTTTGACAGTTAGCTATATTCGTTTAAAAACGCAGTATCTTTTAGTAAGATACACACATCTAGCAGTATAGATAGATTAATAGTGCTTGTACACGTGCATGGATTTATTTGCAGCAATCGTGAGTATTTTAAACTGTCGTGACAATAGTTGTTTAAACGTAAAAGTGCTGTCTCTCTCCAATCTCATTCAACAAGAGTGAGCGAGACGCGATCTTATCATTTCACGGTAAAGAAATCGGTTCACCTCAAAATGAGCGGGGAAGTTTGTTTTTTATCGCCAGGGTCGCCACTATCGTTCTACTGCGCTGGCGCAGATTTGTCGCATAAAAATTCAGAAGCTTCCGAACTTTTTAGATTGATGCATGCAATATTGCAACATGCATGACAATACGTGCATTTTCTTGTTACGGCCGCGATAATACGTACTGTCAGCAGTAAATCCATGCACGTGTAAACGAGTTATACGCCTAGCATGTACTGACCGAACAATTATTACTAAAATAAAATAATACTCTCTGCTGAATTGAATGTTAGAGTGTCATTGATTAAACAAAATTAGAAAACATTTTTAAATAGTTTGTAAAATATAAAAACATACTATAGGTACTCCATGCTGGTGTTTTGTAGTAGTATTTGACAGATTCTTAAAAAAACTAACCTCAAACTTGTAACCTGAATCATCAGCATTCTCTTGCTTTATGGTGGAGGCGTCCGGGACGTTTGGGTTCGTAATTATTGGTACTTCAAACCAAGGCTGCACTTCCTCATCAGGATCGCGCTTGATAATAGTATCCATGCTTCAATATTTGAGCTTTGGTCTGCGTAGTATATCAATCTTTGGCCCTGCTCAGTGCCAGAAAGGAAAACAGTGCTGCCAAGTCAAAATTTAAAATTTTAGTAGATTTTGACAAAAAATTCAGTAGATTTCATAAAATATCAGTAGATTTTGGAAAATGTAGTATATTAGATATAATTTAAGACTAATAAGGATAAAAATAACTAATAATATTAATTTATTGTAAACAATGATGATATTAATGGGTAAAATGGCGCTCTTGGGTAGAGTTACAATGCTTTCTTCGTCAATTTAGAAGTGTAACACATTAAAAAAGATCGTGCGTAAATCATTTTAAGTTTATTATTAATAATAATCATCAGTAAACTGACAATTATGGAGAAACACAAATATCAGTAGATTTCTTGAATTTCGAAAAAAAATCAAAAATTCATTATATTGGCAAAAAATATCAGTAGATCTACTGAAATTTCAGTAGACATGGCAACACTGAAGAAAAATGAAGCGTCCTCGTTCGTGTTGCCATAATCTAGAAAATAATATTTTGTGAAACGAAGTATACCTGCATGAGATACAACATAAAATGAGATAGCCAACTGTCAAACACATTTCGTGATTGTATTTAATTTTCTTATTATTTCATAGGATATTATACTCAATTTTTTGAATTTAAATAATAAACATTGCGTAGGTAGGTAACTATTTTTTAATTCTGTTAAGAGCATACTTCAGTGAAACGGAATAAAAATAATTTTCAACAATATAGGTGCGACGAAATTTCGGACTCGCTGGCAATCGGATAGCGAAAGTCGAGCTGTCAACACGTAAATTTGTTCTGTGATGGCGTCGGGGGAATTAATTCTTAAATCGTGTAAAGATGACTAAAAACGTTACCCATTTACTTAAAAAAGAATACATTTCAATGAATATATTATTATTATTACTAATAGAACAATTCACATAACATTAAATGGACGCATGTCGAATTTTTATGACAAATTATGTTTTTTTCTGCACGCGTTGTTTGCACAATCTTCGCGACGCGTAGTCTCGATCATTTTAGACCGTGCCCCAGCTGAAGTATAGCCTTAAGGAAACGTACGCTAACTTGTCTATAATTACATATAATCCTATAAATTCTCCTACAAAATATAGGTATCATAAATATAAGATACATGGGCTATACCATTATATTATATTATGATCGCATGGTATTATGTTCCTTTCAGGACCCTGCAAAACCTGAGACTGACTGTGGGTTTGTCGACGTCAAGCGCGAATTTGACGACGACACAGTACACCCATTTTATGACGAAGATCCTGAACCAGGATGCTCGTATTCAGATTACAGACCAGTACAAGAGGTATGTCCGATCTTAGATGTCAAGATTTCATCTCCTCGGTGACAATTGCATTCTATCTCAATTTTGGATCAGCTATAACTTTGTCACTTCTTCATTGAGGTAACTCTATTTAGATAGATTCATATAATAACTTGAATTAGTTTAGTATTTGATCGTTGTACATGTGTGTGCTAAAGAAACTGATGACTATATTATTAAGATTTTTTTATTACTTATCACATTTGATACCTACTCACCATCACTCAAAAGTTTGTATGTTCATTTTTTGTTAACTACCAAAGCTATTCCATTTGTGTGAGAGCATTCACTTGTTTTAGCTATTCACCTTTTTTCACACACTATAGCAACTAATTAAATTACTTTTCTGGAGATAAAATTTGTTGGACTATTTCAATTCATACCAAAAAAAAGTCATTAATGTATTACCACAACATTATGACGTGACTTTGAATAATTTACTTTGTAGTAAGAAGGGTAATTTATCATATTTACGTGTTGATGTATTATAACTGTTACAATAAGTTAGTCGTCTAAACTGTCTATCTCGCTCTAAAAGTTAACACAGTCAAGAGAGGGGCTGCTAAAACATTCACTTTTTGACAGTTTGGTCGGTTAACTTATTGTACCTACCAATAACTGCTTCAATATATTAATATAATAAGCCATCATCGATAGCAGCTTTTTGTATAGAATAAATGGGCTGGGATGCATGAAGACTATTTTATAATCATCAGCTTGTATCTATCTACTGCTGAATGAAGGCCTCTTCAAGATGATTCCACTTCTCTCGGCCCTGTGCGTTGCGTTGGCACGTACTTCCGTAAAACATTATCATTTCATCGATCTAGCGGCCTCTAGGTCTACCTTACGGACGTTTTCTACCTCTTGAGTACCATTGAATGACTAGATTTGTCCAACGGTTGTCCCTTTTTCGAGGTATCTGTCCAACCCATTGAGGCCTTTAGCGAATTATATTACGAATGAAGACTATTTAAAACTTATTAATTCTGGCCATGAATCTCATAGTAAACAGTTTCAAAGTCATTGACGATTTTTTTTAAATCAACATCAAAATGGAATATCTTATTAAAATATGTATCATTATTACTATGAAAAAACTGCCTAATTATGTCAATATAATTTATGTGGATAATATCTACCATATGCATGGTTATTATGTCTCTTAATATTGTACATTTATAAATACTATCATGTTAATATAAATATAATTAATAATATGTAGGTACCTAATTGCTTTCTGATGATAATATATCAAACTTTTCAATCATATATTATATTATTATTGCATAAAGGGAAAACTGTTAAAAAATAAATGATAAGTATTACATGGGTAAAATAAATATATCTTCATATCTGTAAACTTAGTTTCATCCAGTATATAGTAATACTTTATAGTTGTCTGGCAACACGTATTGCATTCAGTGATCTTCACTCTCTAGTCAAGAATTTAGTCAGTCGTATGACCAATAATGACTGACTTCTGATTCCTCATGATATTGTATTAAATTCCTAATAACTGACTTCATGCAGCTTCAGTACCTCAATATTTTATAATAATGTTTTCTGATAAGCAAGGTATATTAATTTATTTGATTTATTTTTTAACAGAGAATTTCTTACCTAGTATAAATATCTTTTAGTATGATAATTAACATCTGTAGTATAGTTGTCAAGGGGTGAAGGGTAGAAGTAGGCTGTTGAGATCAAGCGAAAAATAATATTTGAGAAATTTTGGCACGCGTACGTGAAAAGTTCGCCAACCCTGGTATCTTCTTCTTATTCACCCTGTCACGTCCCACATTGGGACATAGGGCAAGCACAAGTTGGCGCCACTTCCCTCGGTCCATCGTCAATTCTTGCGCCTCCCGCCATGACAGACCTGCAGCACGTAGGTCACTCTTGTAGCACCGCTGCATGGTGAGAGAGGGCCGGCCACAAGGTTACGAAGTGCCGCACTCTTTGGCGGCATCCGGAATACGTGTCCCAGGCACGTAAAACGTCTCTTCGTGATAACTTCCATCACCAAAGGTTGTCGTGTCTGCTCACGAACTCGGGTGTTTGTAACGCGGTCGTACCAATGTACCCTAAGTTTGGCAGACACATCGATTCTCAAAGCTCAAAACCCGAGACTCTTGAAGCTTAGTTAAACAAACGACATTTGGTCCTCACAGAATACAGCCTTGACCTCCATGCAACCCCAAGTTGGTTGAACGCAGAGCCCGCCACACCCATGTGGATTCCAAGCTTACTATAAATACTACCATCATCGACAACCGTGACAACCAAGTATTTGAAGCTGGATACCACAAGTATTAGGATGCGTGCAGTTACATTTTTGTATTGTTATTTTCATTCGACAACTACGAGCTTTACTAAATCTGAGATTGGTTATGAGAAAGTCGATGTCAAAGACGAGTTTGTCAATAACACTTTACGCCAATTTCACAATGAGGACCCTGAAGTAAACTTTTCTTCACCAGAAGGCAGTCTGGAAGATCGGGTACGTGCAATTATATGTATATGGCCAGCGCCATCTTTAGATTAAAAAGCCTGAGCATATCTTTTTGCACAAGCAACGAGTGGTCCACTGAACAGCTGTCAAAATTAGATCCCAGATTGTTTGACACATTGGTTCGCTCTTTCTCGTTTCAAATTGAATTATAAGAAATTCTCAAATCAAATATATTATTAACTATCAGTGTTATTTAAAAATTATATACATTTCTGTTGTTCATCAGCTGCTAAAGTCAAATTAGTCCTTCACACAAAAACCGGTATTAATATTATCGATTTCCAAAATATATATAGCATTGATCTATGCATTACACTCGTAGGTGTGTTAATGCTAGTGTATTATTTATCATGTAACTCATCTATCAAAATCAAACCATTCCCTGTGTGAACATGAAAGTAACGTCAGTATGAGCACTCTATAGAACAGTGACAGGTCGTCCATTGACAACAACGGCAGGGGCGAAATATGTAGGACCAGTCATTGAATGTATCGGCTTTCTACTTGAGTCGGCAATGATATGACCCAAAAGTAAATATGTCACTGTAAATATCAGAATTGTACCTGTAGTACTTTGTTGCGGCGGAGGATAGGTATTGCAGATGTAAGACAGTAGTAGTTCTTCGTGGTGATGGAGTCGACGAGAATTTATTTACTATTTCAAATAACTACAAGGGTACAATCGATGCAATACAAAAAACATAACGCCAATTTGGTGCGATGTGTCTTTAGCGGAAACCTACAATCGAGTGAGATGTACAATCGATTCTGACCGTCTTACTATAAAATAATATGTTAAAATCATTATGAAATAATCTCTGACGACCATGTGCGATCCTGATCATGCCAAATGGATGTCTACCACTTGCTCAACCTGTTAGGTCCATACTCTGACTCAGCGCTGTCCAACTTCTTTTGGGCCGCGGGCCATTTTGCTTTAGCAAACATTTCGGGGCCATTGAGGATAGGTCTATGAAAAGTCAGTTAATGTCAATTCAAAATTTATTTTTTTATACAAAAAAAGGCAAAAATAACACAACTAGAAATAATTAAAAAATTAATATTTTAGGTTTTTTTTTTGTAAAAATTTTATTCATCATAATGTCCGGCGAATAAAACTAATTAGTCATATTTATTTATTTGTAACACAATATCTTAATTCTCATCAACAAACTTATGATTTTATTATGCTGGGAAATTAAGCAGTACATTTTTAATATTTAGGTAGTGTTATATTGAAATGTTTTCATATTTTAATGTATGATGGGTAATTCTCTCCCCAAGTTTTGATATTGTACGTAAAAAAATTATATTATATAATAAATAATATTATAATATTGAGATCTGGGTTACAGGAATCCGACGACAGCCACATTGAACTTAATTTGATTGAAAATTTTAATTTTATATATTGATTTTGATATAATAGTAATTTGTTTATAGAATTCTACCCTAAGAATGGTCACAGAATGCTCCAATAATTACGAAATTCGATTGAGCAACATGGATGTAAATACATATTTCAAAGTGGGTGATATAGGAAATCACTCCGAACCTACATCCGAAGATATTCAAGAAAGGATGATACAGCGCCCTGAGATAACAACAGATGAAAAAAACATTAAGCAAGAACACACCGGTGTAAAACAATATCATTGCAATGATTGTTCATTTAAATGCTGGCAACTCAGTCAACTTAACATACATAAAATGACACATAGTTTTGAAAAAGCACATCAATGTCCTGTTTGTCCCTTAAAATTTGCTTTTGTTAGTGCGCTCAAAAGACATACAATAATTACGCACATTGATGAAAAGCCTTATCAATGCGATGTTTGTTCATATAAATGCACGCAAAGTGGTACTCTCAAAAAGCATAAAAGGACACATTCTGGTGACAAGCCATATCATTGCAATGTATGCTCATATCAGTGCTCGGACTTAGGTAATCTCAAAAGACACCAGGTAAAACATGTCGAAAAAACAAATCAATGTGCTTTTTGTTCATTAAAATTTACGTTGGTTAGTGATCTCGAAAAACATAAAGTGATACATACTCGTGAAAAACCTCATCAATGCGATATATGTTCTTACAAATGCACGCGAATTGATATCATGAAAAAACATAAAAGGATGCATGCAGTTGAAAAAGCAAGTCATTGTAAAGAAAGTTCATTTAAATGCTCAGACATAAATACTTTAAAAACGAACGAGAAAACACACATTGATAAAAAACCTTATCAATGTGGTTTTTGTTCATTAAAATTTACGTTGGTTAGTGATCTCGATAAACATAAAATGATACATTCTGGTGAAAAAGCACTTCAATGTGATGTTTGTTCATTAAAATTCGCGTTAGCTAATGATCTCAAAAGACATAAGAAAACACATACTGTTGAAAAACCTTATCATTGCGACATATGTCCATATAAATGCACAAACCTGTGTATCCTTAGAAAGCATAAATTAGTACATTCTGGTGAAAAACCATATCATTGTGATGTATGCTCATTTAAATGTTCGCAGATAGGTAATCTAAAATCTCATAAAATGACACATTCCGGTGAAAAACCTCACAAATGCGATGTTTGTGGATCCAAGTTCACGCAACTTTATACTCTTAAAAAGCATAAAAAGACACGTCATACTAATAATTAATCACAATTATTGTCAATACTAGCACACAACAACGGTGACGTAGAAAAACAACGTTGCTGGATATTTTGTCAATGGCGTACATACAAAATATATAAACTATTATAAATATGTAGAGTAAGTAGTTTTTTTTATATAATTAAAAATATTTCAGATAATAAATTGAAGATTATAGTGTCAAATATTGGTCTGTCTTGTTATAGGACCCTGATCATATTATGAGTCCGCTCGTAAATGGTTCAAGCCTCTGTGGACTCCTCAGTCATCCTCAAATGGCGAAAATTTGGAGTTGTGGCTTTAACTACATGTCAATTAATTCCATTTTCCCCAATCGGGCTTCTAGCAGACGTCAAAACGCCTTTGGCTTCAAAGTTCTGTAAGTTTTCTTGAGCAGATTTTTCTCAGTAATTTATCATGTCAACTAAATATACGTTTAATAAACACAATGCAAGCAATTCCTTTACTTGCTTTAGTAATATAAGGTATGTAATGTATTATATTGTCATTTTTTCAATGTATGGTGATTTGAAACAAACGCAGTAGGTACATATTATTAATATTCTTTTAAAAATTAGTGGTAGTAAGTATAAAAATAATTGTAAAACTATGTTCAATAGCCACGTAATATCAATAAATGTTGTTTTAAAATTATTCATTATAAATTTTTCATTCGGTATAAAATACACTATTTATGTATATTGTTTCCAATCCCGATATTCTGAAAATTTAGAACTTATATGTCAGCGTTAATTTGGCCGAAAGCTGTTTCCTCATGTCAGGTTCACCAGGCACCAATAGGGAGGGCTGTGCGGCTGGTCAATGCACTCCCTAGAGATGTTAGAAATTTTAAGCGATGAACTCTGTTTTTTAAATTTTATTGTTGAATTTGTATTTTTTTTAATTATTTTTATAATTTTATTTCTTTTCTATAAAATTATTTTGTGCTTTGTTTTTTTTCTCTACCTCTCGTTTTTTTGCTTGTACTTTTTATTGTAATTGTCGTTGTGAACGTCTTGAATTAATATTTCTTTATATTCTCAACCTGTCATTTTAAATAAAAAAAAAAAACTTTTCACATGAATAATAACGTTCAATTATTTTGTATTCGCGGAGTTTCGGAATAATATACAAAAAGTCGTTAAATAATTTAAAAAAATAATTGTTTCATCGTGTTTTATTTCTCACTAAAATAGGTACACAATCTACCTGCATTAAGTATTAAGTACAGAAATTTAATGCGCATGAAAAAAAAGTTACTAATTGCATTTTTTCTATACATTTAAAGCTGTTGGACGCATCGATATGAACTAGCTAAGAGTATGGGATAGAGACCAAACACCAGCGCATGTTTTAACCAACGGAGTACCTAGGTACCTAAATATTACAGCTGATGAGCATCGCAAGTATAAATAATTACAAGAGAAAAAGAACTTTTTATATACAACGTTTTTAAATTTTTTTGTTGAATTATTATATTCAATATGCTCAAACTTGTACTTGATATGAAGTAAAGAAAGAAATATAGAAAACTGAAATGTCATATTGATTTCCATAGTAACGCACGTATATATTAATAATTTAGTTGCTAGAACCACCCCTTTAGCAACCATTAATAGTCCAATATACCAATTCATACAAAACAGAATTAGCTGGAAATGAATTTAATTCTGCTTAACCTTTCCCTTACCATGGCAAAAAAATTACGCGCGTTCCCATGCAGTCCACTCAGTGGACCGATAGAAAATTGGCATTTTAGGGCATTTTAAAAACTAATTGATTGCTTCAAAAGGTAAAGTATGTTTTAAAATACTGTTTAGTCATCGTTTAACATTTTATTCTGTGTATATTACATGCAATTAGCTTATAATCGTGTATAATATCGGACATCGATAAAAGTACGTCATATCTAAGCCACGGCGTGTCTCGGTCTGTTTTAAATGGAACAACCAACATACGCTGCAATTTCACGGAGAGTGGGGGTGGCTAATTCGTCCGAAGCGAACGAGGGATGTTATTAGGTAGGATAACATCTGTGTGGACTTGCGTTATCACGTTCACCACATAAAATAATAGTTATAATTTTGCAATATCGATTCCCTATATAATTTTAAAACACTGTGATCTTATTGTATCATGTTTTTAAGTATTTTTAAAAATCGTATTTTAAAACACATTGAAATAATATACTTACATAAGAACAATTAAACAAGAAAAATACTCCGATTGATCGTATAGTTTCCACTAAATATATTTTAATATCATGTTTCTTATGCTGAAATAATACACATTAATAAATATAAATCACTACGCTACTTGAACTTATACGCACGTATTAAGTCTGTACCTCTAAGACTATAGATATATCTTACCTACTTTTAGATAATTTCCCTAGTATAACCTAGTATATAAAAAAAATACTTATAATTTTGCAATATCGATTCACTGATTATAATCTATAATATAAAAATCAATATTTGTTAGTTTGTTTTATGCGCTGCCATACCGTTCATCCGATTGCGATAAAACTTTGTCAACTTATTGCTTGCACTTGCGCGCAGATTATAGACTATATCTTATACATAAAAATGAAAGTCTGTCTGTCTGTCTGACCTATGCGTTCCTATACCATTCATCCGATTGCGATGAAATTTTGGTGAATTGATGTGTGCACTACGGGTGCGAGTCATGGACGCTAAATGTGAAAGCAGCTAAAATGGTGGATTGCTTTGAGAGAAAGATCCTTAGGCGGATATTCGGACCCACGAATGATGATGGGGAGTGGAGAATTAGGTACAACACGGAACTATACCGCTTATACCAAGATTCAAAACTCTCCAACTTCATAAAACTCCAGAGGCTAAACTGGGCAGGCCATGTCCAGCGCATGCCTGAGTCACGGATACCGAAGAAGATCCTCGAAGGAAACCCAGGAGGGAAAAGGCCAGTGGGAAAGCCACGCACACGATGGGGTGATAATGTTACAAAAGATGCCAACCAGATACTAAAAATCAGGAACTGGAAAAGACGTGCGGAGGACCGTTCCGGCTGGAGGACAGCGGTGGAGGAGGCCAGGGCTCGACTTGAGCTGTAGCGCCATCGAATAAGAAGAAGATGTGTGCACACCCGCAAAGGTTTCTGAATTAGAAAAACTATCTTCTTCTTCTTCATTATATCTTCTTTTATTCATATGGTTCCTATACCATTCATCGGATGGCGATGAAACCTTCGCCAGTTGTTGTGGCAATACCCGCAAAGGTTTCTGAATTAGTACAACCATCTTCTTCTTCTTCGTCGTCTTCATTCTATATTCTTTTATTCGTATGATTCCTATAACATTCGTCCGATTGCAATGAAACTTTCGTTAGTTGTTGTGCCCAAACCTGCGAAGGTTTCTGAATTAGTACAACAATTTTCTTTAACCTTTTCTTCTATTCTATCTTCTTCTATTCGTATGCGTTCTTATACCATTCATCCGATTGCGATGAAATGTTGATCAGTTGTTGTGCGCATGCCCGCGAAGATAACTGAATTAGAAAAACCATCTTCTTCGTTATATCTTCTTTTATTCGCATGGTTCCTATACCATTCATCGGATTGCAATGAAACTTTCGTCAGTTGTTGTGCCTACACCTGCAAAGGTTTCTGAATTAGTACAACCATTTTCTTCCTCTTTTATTCGTATGCGTTCTTATACCATTCATCTGATTGCGATGAAATTTTGATCAGTTGTTGTGCGCATGCCCGCAAAGACTTCTGAACTAGAAAAATCATCTTCTTCTTCTTCATTATATCTTCTTTTATTCATATGGTTCCTATACCATTCATCCGATTGCGATAAAACCTTCGTTAGTTGTTGTGATAACACCCGAAAAGGTTTCTTAATTAGAACAACCATTTTCTTTTTCTTCTTCATTTTATCTTCATTTATTTATATAGTTCCTATACCATTCATCCGATTGTGATAAAATTTTCTGAATTAGAAAAACTATCTCTTCTTCTTCACTATATCTTCTTTTATTCATATGGTTCCTATACCATTCATCGGATTGCGATGAAACCTTCGTCAGTTGTTGTGCTAACACACGCAAAGGTTTCTGAATTAGTACAACCATCTTCTTCTTCTTCATCGTCTTTATTCGTATGATTCCTATACCATTCGTCCGATTCCAATGAAAATTTCGACAATTGTTGTGCCCACACGTAAAAAGATTTCTGAATTAGTACAACAATATTTTTCCTCTTCTTCTATTCGTATGCGTTCCTATTCCATTCGTCCGATTTCAATAAAACTTTCGTCAGTAATTGTGCCAACACCCGCAAAGGTTTCTAAATTAGTACAATTATCTTCTTCTTCTTCTTCTATTCGTATGCGTTCTTATAACATTCATCAGATTGCGATGAAATTTTTCTCAGTTGTTGTTCGCACACCTGGGATGGTTAGTATTATATAAAATACAAAGTTTGTTGTTTGTTTGTTCCATCCAATTTTGAATTTTTTACTACATATTTATACTATTAATAACGTTTGCATATTTTGGATTCTATTTTAATTTACTATTCTTTTGTTTGACCTTTACTCCTATTAGAATTACTTTCATATTGTCATATTGTATTACACAGATATTTTAATATTAAAAAGATAATTTCATTATTATTTTTTAAATATCTAAGGTAAATGTATCCACTAAGCGACCCTGTGCGAAGCCGGGTATCTCACCTATAATATAGTTTGAAAACACTGAACTTATTGTATCATGTAATTAAGTATTCCTAAAAATCGGATTTCAAAACACGTTAAATATTTATATTAGAATAATTAAAATAAAAATAGTCCAATCTTATAGTTTCCACTAAAATTATTTAATGTTATGTTTATTATGCTGAAATAATTACACATTATAAAAATTAAATCACTACGCTATGTGTACCTATACGCATGTAGTAAGTCTATAATATACCCACCTTTCGAGAATTTCATAACAAGAGGTTTTCTAGTCTATGTTAAAATAAATATATTGTATCTCCATAAAAATGTACTTTCATACATATTATATATTGCCAAACTGGTAGGTGCGCAGTGTTGCGAAGGGAAGCACGAAAAGTTTTACACAAATAAAGCCACGTCATGATTGCAGTTTGCAAATAAAGTTTATAAAACAGCCGCTAGTTATAAACTACATAAAAACAGTCCTAAAAAACGTTGTTTGTAAACCTGTCTGAAGATAATATGTAGACTAATTTTCTCGTGAAAAAATGATATACAAGGATCAAATCATAATATTGAAATTTGAGGCAAATTTGTTTACGAATGATAACTGTTGTTAAACTTGTCTATTTAGTTAAAATTTAAAAAAAAGTGAATAAATCAATGCAAGGACCACTAATGCATTGACTGATTTAAAAAGATAAAGTGAAGGCATACATAAAAAATTGGAGCTTTGGAAATCATAATTTAAAAAAAAATCGTCATGTTTCCACTTTTAAATGATTTTGCGCCAGATATATTGAAGCAAACAAAATCTATTTACTGAGCGCTTTGATAGTTTGCTAATGCACTTTCCCCATTATTTATTTCACAAATTTACTATTATAGTAAAAACAATCATTTGATTTCAAAACTATGATATATTAAATATGTAGGTAGTTGTACGTTTGATGTGATACCTATATCATGATTGATATATGTAATGATAACTCCCGTGTATGTGTATAATTTACGAAACACTACATTATAGTACCACACTGCCCTTAACCTCATAGGTGGGCCCGACAAATATCCTGGCCTAGGGGCTCGCTTTTCGCAAAATATTTTTTACACATCCATCGCATGAAAAACAAATTAATTTAAAAATGAATAAATATAATATAAGTAGTAAAAGCTTGTTTATTATTTATATATTTAAGTTTTCTTCATTTTTGTATTAGTGCCTACATTTTTGACTATTTAAAAAGGTGTCTGAATTATTTAATGAAATAAAGGGGGGAGGCACCAAGTTTCGATTTTTTTAAAAAAGGAGGCGTAATAACATTATGTTTGGAAATCACTGATGTATTTGATAGTAACCGTAATTAAATACTTGTGTATTTTTGTAGATACTAAACATTTTACTTACCTACATATAATAAAACAATCTTTAGATTTACTTAGGTGGAAGATAACGGTGTGAAAGACCCCTTACTTCAAAAATTGTACTGAATTCCACACCACCGTGGAGGTACAGTTAAATTGCGGGTTTTTTAAAATCTGTGGTTTTCCCATTACGCCTATTTCATTGTACTACGTTTTAACTTAATTTTCTAAGCATAACATATTATACAAACTACAAATGAATATATCTACATAATATTATCTAATTAAAATTTAAATGGTAACTCATAACTTTATATTATAATATAAAACAACCGAAATAATAAAACTACCTACTATTATATTTCTAAGAAAAATACTCACTTTCTGAAATGCAAAATATTAAGAATAACATTACCTACATAATAGGTATACACAAAATACATAAAAACATTTTATACATGTGATAGAGGTATTTTTTGCAATTTACATTAAATTTAGTCAATACCATTATGTACGGCCTATATCCAAAATGGTATACCAACATAAAATGAATTGATTTTACAGACATGGGGTGCAGAGAAATAATATTATATTATGTTTATACCTACATCAGATTGAGTATGATAACATTTTTATAATAAAATAATATTATTTCGTACTTATGACATTAAAAGCAAAATTAATAATTAGTAGGTAATCTTAAATGTATTAGTCCTACCTAACTAAAATTCACTGATTTCAGGGACATAATAACATGGAGTTAATGTTATAGTATAATAACTACATGTAAATGCAACAGTTTCAATATAATTAATTATTTAGACATGTACCTACCTACTCACTAATATTATTTTGTATAAAATAAAAAAGATAAAAATAAATATCAGTAAGCAATTATTCATTAGACGTAACCAACTGAAAGAAAGCATAGTGGTTCGTACCACGAGAAAGTCGTGTATACTATTGAAAATACTAAAAATTCTTTCTGCGACTATTGTATACCTACATACTTCATAAACAAAATAATATCTAGTTGTATTTGAAATGCATGCCCTGACTAAATATTCTTTTCGGGCATAAGTTATTATTAGTAATTTATAACTACAATATAATTTATTATATAGGTAGAATATGCAAGTACTCATAGGCACAAAGCAAACCGACCGCTTGCTGTGCGTTTTTGTGCAGGTCACTCGAGGTAGGTATATTTTCAAATGCACATGTTCCACAAACTGATGTAAACTTTACAGACCTTGTAATAAGGGTTTGTATTCTTCTAAATCTGGGTAAAAAGGTTTTTATGACCTGCCTGAGATACCGGGAATTTCCGGTAAGTGTTGAGGAATAAACGTCATATGAAGCGAAGCTAACATGATAAAATGAACACTAATAACATTAAATTAAGGGTTAGTTTGGCATTTATCGTCAGATGCAGTAAACATTTTAAACTTCAAGGTTCGTTATATTATGGGAGGTTTTATACGAGCGCATCAGTCATATAATTAAATTGAACAAACACATCAATTGTTCTTGCTGTTCTAACAAATAACATTTTATAATAGTGTCTCACTTTACAAAATTATGATGTGGGTTTCTCTAACGTATATCTTTTTACATAGCCCTATCACTGTCTTATCAAAATATCGATCAGACTTTGGAAATTGAACTACTTGTGCATTTTTATTTTTACGCATAAGCATTTTATCTACAAATAGCTAAAAGTAGATTTTTCTGTATATAATAATAAATGGGGTATCCATGATTTTAGGGCCTAAATAAAGTGCGAGTCCTTCATGGCAACGGGAGTGTTAAAGATGGCTAAAAGTATTAAAAGAATGCACTGGCATCGTGTTCTGATACACCTATTCTAAAAGTTACAAATGTCTAGCTACTCGGGAAGTTAGTTAAAAATCGATTGCAAGATTTGTATTGGGTAAACAACCACCGGACAAACAAGAATACAAGCTAAGAAAAACGTTGTAAAATAAAACACAAAACGTTGCAATGTAGTAATTTAGTATTAATGAGGTCACTGATTTCTTGCCTTGTAATCTCAATTTTGTTTCGAAAAGAAAATTGGAAATCAATACACATTCAACAATAACATGGCAAAATGCAGGTATCACTGTTCAAAAGTAAGGATATGTTTAATGCCAGCGTTCCATTGGCGAGCCAAAAGTCCGAGGACAATACATCGTCCGATTTGTCAATGCTCTGCTACTAATCAACGAACGAATAAAAAGTCAAGCTGTCAAAATTTGCGATTATCGTAATGTCTTCCGATAATCCTATAATTTAGTGTTATTTATATGTAGACTTGCATACAATAATATAGCAGTGAAAACAATACAATTTTTATTTATGAATATCATAAATACAAATTGGTAAATAAAAATTGGTAAATCTCTCATTTTATAATGTGTAAATTAACAAATTGATCAATGAAAATGTTTCGGTAAGAATTATCGCGCAATAATGTCTAATCGAATTTGCATAGTGATCGAAGGACGAAGTCTGGCAACTCGGAGAGTAAAATATCAGATATGTTTGAAATCCAATGAGCCGAGTCTGCGAATTAAAAGACCGCAGATCTGGGGTGCTCCACGCGAAAAAAAATCCAAAGACTGTAAATCATCTGACTTGCGTGCCAATGGAGCGCCGGCTTTATACCAATAAACAAGAAAAAAATATTGATTTTTACAATGAAATAATCTACTGGGAAATGAGATAATAAATTGAAGTTTTAAATTAAAATATGTTTAGTAACGAATTTAATTAAAGCGGATTTTGAAGATATTATGCAAATTAAATTAATATTATTATTTCACTATAGATAATAATATACCATCATAAATGGCCCGGTGTTCGAAATTAGAACTAAGTTCATCACAGTATAACAAGTATTGAATGCTATGTCAAACGTTAGCATGTGGTGCCCTCACTCGGCAGACAACTTATACTGATGGAGCTAAGTAACTTTTGCTTGACACCCCACGTCGAGTACTTTTAAAAGGCTTTATCTGAGGTGTGGTTTTTTTAATGAACACTTCTTATATTATTATCTAGTGTGTTTCACTTTTAGCTCACAATTATTATTTTTTTTGATTAAAATAATCAGTTTACCTTAATTATTCCAGAATATACTTGTATGGACTTGAGTATCATTTAATAAAATAAGTGATTCGATTATCAACAAGATATTAGATATTAATTTAGGGATCAATCTTTAACTGTCAGCAGATCATTGATCGGCGGATATTTTCACGATATCTATATTTTATAAATGAAACTTTCATTTACAATATTTTTGTGTGAGGACTGTGCGGGGATGAAAACATGTGTGCAAACACATTTAGTAGGAACATTGCTCGACACAAGAGCAAACATTAGAAATCGTATTTCATAATACTTGAATACGCTCACTTGATAGATTGTTTTTAGTCAGAAGCGTCAGAGTATGTGGTTTGAAGTACCTAGGTATTGAGTCAAAATTATTTTTTAACACATGTTTGAATTATCATAATTTTTCCAATTTTTTATCCAGTTCCCATTCAACACAGATACAAGTTAAAACTATGATCAAAATTATTAAAAAAATTTCTAATACGTTGTAAAGGCATTTTTTTTTATATTGTTATATTGTACTTAATAAAAGTACACACCGAGTTTTTTTCAATTTTAATTACAGTCTATTTAACTTTTAAATCGATGTTTCTTAAATTTGAAAAAAATATATATAAAGATATAATTATTGAGTAATTGCAGTATTTGTTTTGTGATCAAATTCACAATTGTTGTGTGACATAAATAATGGATTTATGTATTTTTTTATCGTAATTTTCATATTAAAACTTGCATCATAATACTACGCCAACCTACATAAATGTATTGAATTGTACACGTATTTTCGGAATGTTCAGCATTCCGTAATGCTGAACTCCAGATTTTGATGCTGAACTCCATTATAACTTTTTTTTTATCTTTCATTACTTTTGAATATATATTTATCCATTAATAAACTTTTCTAGCTATTTTTCGATAACAACTTTACTTAAAAACAACACCTGGTGGAAACGCTCATGCAACGCGCGATGAAGTCTAGACTAATTATCCGCTCCAAATGCTTGGCCTGTCCCACGTAGGAGCGTCCTTTACCAGCGGTTTGAGCCAGTGGCACGTCACCTTTTCAATATAAAAATTTATTTTATATATTTAAAGAAATCGAGAACCTGAACAGAGTTGTTTGGATTATAACCAGAGGGTATTGTATGATCTTTTTGTAAAATACCCACATTGTTTGTAAACTGATATCGCTTAACAAATTCACATTAAAAACATTTGTAAGTCTACGCACGTATTCACCTGCACACATTGTTATCAATTAAATGTAGTCTGGGCAGCCCGTATCATACAGATTTATGAGATTTAATCAAAACAACATTCGTCAAGACCACACGGCGTTACTTTTAGTGAAACAAAATCTGTAGACACGTCCACGCTCGCATGTTTGTTTGTGCGTTTGCATACGTTTTCTATTCGTGGCGAAATACAAAAAAATGCACATTTGTTTACAATAGTATCTATGAATTGTTTTTATACAAATGTTTGCAAACAATTGATATGCAACTTTAAAACTGTTTATATAATGTTTTTTTATTTATCTTGATTTGGGACTTGGCATAACTCGGCACATGATGGCGGTTCCACAACGTTTTTAGTATTGGTGAATTTGTAATCATGTAAGAATTATTGCACCATCCATTCTGCCCTGAGAGAAGCGGAAGATCGAGAAGGATGGAAAGTCTTGGTCGCTCAAAGGAAGACGAAATTCAAATTTGGTCACGATCCTCAGCCATGAGTGTACGACCAAGAAGAAGAAGAATTATTGAGATCTTGACTACACTCGCCTACGTAAACAAGTGTGTATTTTTATAAAGTGTTCATTTTATTATACATGCAAAGCTAAATATGGAAAATATTATGTAAATAAACATAAATAATTTACATAGCCCGACAGTCACTAGATCAAAATTGATAAAGGTTTATGTATATAATTCCCCACACAGAAGCGGGTTTTATTTGTATATGTAAAAATCCCGTATTTCACAAAAACAGTGAATTCTCAGCATATCTATAAGATTAACCGAACCAGAAAAAATGCCGAACTACTAAAAAAAACAATAAGAATTGAAAACTTTGAAATGTTTAGTAACGCACAAGCGCATTTTTTGAAACGTTAATAATAATCTAATATATAAAAATTAATATTTGTGTGTTTGTTTGTTCGTATTTAATGCGCGGCCATACCGTTCATCCGATTGCGATAAAACTTTGTAAACTTATTGCTTGCACTTGCGGGAAGAGTATAGGCTATACTAATATATAAAAATGAATGTCTGTCTGTCTGTATGTCTGTGTGTCTGTCCCGTATGCGTTCCTATACCATTCATCCGATTGCCATGAAATTTTGGTAAATGGTTATTCGTATGGTCCCTATACCATTCATCCGATTGCAATGAAACCTTCATCAGTTGTTGTGGTAACACCCGCAATGGTTTTTTTAATTAGTACAACCATCTTCTTCTTCTTCTTCTATTCTATATTCTTCTATTCGTATGCGTTTCTATTCCATTCATCCGATTGCAATAAAATTTTCGTTAGTAATTGTGCCTACACCCGCGAAGGTTTCTGAATTAGTACAACCATCTTCTTCTTCTTCTTCTTCATTCTATTTTCTTTTATTCGTATGGTCCCTATACCATTTATCCGATTGCGATGAAACCTTCGTCAGTTGTTGTGGTAACACCCGCAATGGTTTTTGAATTAGTACAACTATCTTCTTCTTCTTCTATTCTATATTCTTCTATTCGTATGCGTTTCTATTCCATTCATCCGATTGCAACAAATTTTTCGTCAGTAATTGTGCCAACACCCGCGAAGGTTTCTGAATTGGTACAACCATCTTCTTCTCCTATTCTATCTTCTATTCGTATGCGTTCCTATACCATTCATCCGATTGCAATGAAATCTTGATCAACTGTTGTGCTCACGCCGCAAAGGTCTCTGAATTGTTACAACTATTTTCTTTTTCTTCTATTTGTATGCGTTCTTATACCATTCATCCGATTGCGATGAAATTTTGACCAGTAGTTGTGAGCACGCCCGCGAAGAGTTCTAAATTAGTACAACCATCTTCTTCTTCTTCTATTCGTATGCGTTCCTATACCATTCATCCGATTGCAATGAAACTTTGGTGAGTTGTTGTGCCCTTGCCCGCAAAGGTTTCTGAATTACAACAATCATCTTTTTCTTCTTCTATTTGTATGCGTTCTTATGCCATTCATCCGATTGTGATGACATTTTGACCAGTTGTTGTGCGCAAGCCCGCGAAGGTTTTTGAATTAGTACAACCATCTTCTTCTTCTTCTATTCGTATGCGTTCCTATACCATTAATCCGATTGCAATGAAACTTTGGTGAGTTGTCATGCGCATGCCCACGAAGGTTTCTGAATTAGAAAATCATCTTCTTCTACTATTCGTATGCGTTCCTATACCATTCATCCGATTGCGATGAAACTTTTGCAGTTGTGTGCGGTTTCTAAATTATTATTATATAACATACAAAGTTTGTTGTTTGTTTGTTCTATCCAATTTTGATTTTTTTTTATTACATATTTATAACATTAATAACGTTTTCATATTTTGGATTCGATTTTAATTTAGTGTTCTTATGTTTGACCTTTACTCCTATTATAATTATTTTCATATTGCCATATTGTATTACACAGATATTTTAATAGTAAATAAATAATAACCTCTTATTATTTTTCAAATATCTAAGATAAATATAACCACGAAGCGACCCCGTGCGAAGCCGGGTACTTCAGCTAGTATTATATAAAATCTGGTAAAAATTAATTATACATTATTTTATTCAGAATTAAATAATATAATAAAATAATAAAAGGTTTCGCAGCGCTGACCGCGTATGGTTTTGACAAGAAACATGACACCTGACGTAATAAATTAATAAGAAAGTTATTAGTTGCCGCGTAAGCAATCGGCATTATTATTATTACACCCATAACAAAATTATTTTGTCGCCAGCAATATAATAATAATAATAATATTTCATTTTATGTTCCGCATAATTAAAAAAATACAATGGAGCAGGAATAACGTAATTATAGTAGGTATGTATTTTTATTTAGTTAAAAATAGACATTTCCGATTTTAAAATTACAATATTTTGGACGTACCTGCTATAATACCTATAGACTTTTTTTATATCTTAATAGTGCGAGGACCAAAAACATACGCCAAATAGTTCGTCCGGCAAAGAAGCTTGGTTACCTACGAGGAATGGTTATCAACCATTCGCCGAATTCATTGGAACCTTGCTCTGTTACATATTGTGTACCTTGTTAATATCAAAATCAAGGTTAATGTGCATTTTAAATCTAAAACTATCGTAAATAAATTTCATCAGTGTACCTATATCAGTGGCGGGCTTAGAGACTTGATAAAGAATACTACCAACGTACCTAATAACAATAACAACGTATCTATTTCCCTATCCAATTATTATTGAAGATGACAGTGATGACACATAATATTGGTGGTTTATTTTTTATATGTACACGTACGTGTGAGTTGGAGGAATTCTGCATCTCTGCATTCGACATCTTCAGGCAATATGTAGGTAATCTTGACTCAATAGGTAGGTACCTACTTTGTTGTATTAATTTTATTATATAAGATATAATTAACTGCATTTATTGACAGTGTTTATTTACTATTGATGAGTGCGTATAGTGCCTGAAGATGCCGTAAGTCAAAAACCGGGTCGCAATAAACGACTCAAATGGAATACATAGTACAAAACTTAAATGCATTAGATTATTTATACCTGTACATATTAAAAAAAAAAAAACTTAAAAGTATAGGTACATGCTAGTGTAATTTATAATAATATGGGCTTAGTAGGTATTTTCCTTCAAATAAAAATGAATAGCAAACTAAGACGCGCGTAAAACACAAACTATTTTGTGATCCAAAAGATTCATAGCAGCGGCTACCTAACGCTACCAATTGCAGACGTTTTTTGAAGTCGTGGAAAGGAAGGGCGAGGGAACAGTCAATTTTGTTTGACACACCACTAGCTAGCCGCTTGAAACGCTGCAAATTCGACGAGCGGCCAGACTGTCTACCGCTCACTCTCCGCGCTTTCATGGTGGTCCCCATACATTTTTTGGCTCCGCTCGACCTGGCCGCCCCTACGAGGCCCACAGGCTAAGACTCTCTCATACAATGCATGACGTTACACACATATGCCATTTCATTTAAAATTAGGTTTTATAATGATTACATTGAATTACAATTCTTGTTCTACTACGGGTAAATTATAGTATTCTGTATTATCATTCATCTTGTTCGTTTACATAGCACAATTCACCACACACCAACAAAATAACGACTAACATTTTATTATCAAAATAAATAATTATTCTAATATATTCAAGCTCTGTACTATTCCATTTTAGACGTTTTTTGCGACCCGGGTTTCGCCTTTCAACATCTTCAGGCGCCGTGTACACTCACCAAAGGTAAACACACTGTCAACGAACTCTTTAGCTTATATAATAAATCAATACAATAAAGTAGGTAAAACTCCATTACCTACCTATCAAGTCAAAGGTTACAAAAAATACAATAAACAAATTATGAATAGTTGAAGTGTCAGTAAAAAACCCTATCTTATTAATAACAATACACTCGAAAGCATATAATAATAAATCGTCAAAACATAATAATAGATCATTATTCTTTATGAACAATAAAAATACTACATTCAAGAGGTGTAAATCGTCAATTCTAAGAAAAATAATTGATGGGGTTAATTAAAGAGATATTAGTGTTATACTTTTAGATTCTTTTTTATAACATTTTTTAAAAAAGATACATATAAACTTACCTAATATAGACTTATACATACCTAAATCCTCATCCATACATTTGGTCGATAGTATTAATACATATTTATTGATTTTACAAAAATTGCAATCGTTCCATGGTGGACGTCAATGAAGGAACATTTCTCCGGGGATGTATCAATAAGTAATGTGAGACCGAATTATAAGAAATAATCAAGGCTTGATACACACATTCGAAATTCTGCGGAAAATGTTTCTTAGGATGATCCTATTCAGGAGGCACCCAATAATCACTTCGTTTTCGTCTACATATACTATAAAGATCGAGAAGGATGGAAAGTCTTGGTCGCTCAAAGGCTGGCGAAATTGAAATGTGGTCACGATCCTCAGCCATGAGTGCACGACCAAGAAAAGAAGAGAGATACTATAGTGTTCAAGGCAGCATCCATTTACGTACTAACCAAGAAATTTCCAGGATATATCATTGAATGAATGAACTCGAATGATGCAATTTTATTTTATTAAACCACATCGCATTGATGTGGTTTTTCACCAGTATGGTTCAATTTATGTTTTTTGAGTTGATTTTTTGTGATGAATGTTTTAAAACACACATTGCATTGATGTGGTTTTTCACCCGTATGTGTCATTCTATGTTGTTTGAGTTTACTTTTTGTGATGAACTTTTTAGAACACACATCGCATTGATGTGGTTTTTCACCCGTATGTGTCATTTGATGTAACTTTAGTTTACTATTTTCGATGAACTTTTTAGAACACACATCGCATTGATGTGGTTTTTCACCAGTATGGTTCAATTTATGTTTTTTGAGTTGATTTTTTGTGATGAATGTTTTAAAACACACATTGCATTGATGTGGTTTTTCACCCGTATGTGTCATTTTATGTTGTTTGAGTTTACTTTTTGTGATGAACTTTTTAGAACACACATCGCATTGATGTGGTTTTTTACCACTATGTGTCATTTTATGTGTTTTTAAATGTCCATTTTGCAGAAATTTTTTAAAACACACATCGCATTGATGTGGTTTTTCACCAGTGTGTGTCATTTTATGTTTTTTGAGATTACTAGTTGAGATGAACTTTTTTAAACACACATCGCAATGATGTGGTTTTTCACCAGTATGGGTCATTTTATGTGTTTTGAGATAACTACTTAGAGAGAATATTTTAAAACACACATTGCATTGATGTGGTTTTTCACCCGTATGTGTCATTTTATGTTGTTTGAGTTTACTTTTTGTGATGAACTTTTTAGAACACACATCGCATTGATGTGGTTTTTTACCAGTATGTGTCAATTGGTGTGTTTTAAAATTACCCATATGCAGAAATTTTTTAAAACACACATCGCATTGATGTGGTTTTTCGCCAGTGTGTGTCATTTTATGTAATTTTAAAACACTATTTCTGATGAACTTTTTAGAACATACATCGCATTGATGTGGTTTTTCACCAGTATGTGTCATTTTATGTTTTTTGAGATCACAAATTTGCTGAAATTTCTTTAAACAAACATCGCATTGATGTGGTTTTTCAACAGTGTGAGTCATTTTATGTATTTTGAGAGTACCAATCTGCTGGAAATTCTTTAAACATACATCGCATTGATTTGGTTTTTCACCAGTATGGATAATTTTATGTCTTTTCAGTATATTATTTGCGTTGAACTTTTTAAAACACACATCGCATTGATATGGTTTTTCACCAGTGTGTATCATTTTATGTTTTTTAAGGTTACCCATTTGCAGAAAATTTTTAAAA
Organism: Rhyacophila brunnea; assembly: GCF_057557595.1. Taxonomy (NCBI): domain Eukaryota; kingdom Metazoa; phylum Arthropoda; class Insecta; order Trichoptera; family Rhyacophilidae; genus Rhyacophila; species Rhyacophila brunnea. The sequence continues at coordinate 33,585,837 of NW_028232785.1, forward strand.
CACACATCACACTGATGTGGTTTTTTACCAATATGTGTTTTATATAACTTAGGATGCTGAGACTCCGTGCATGAAATGTAGTGATGATTTAGATGTTTTACGGTGTCAAACACTCCACAACAATTGTTACAAATAAAGTTACGTGGAAAATATGTAACTCTTCTCAACTTAATTCGAACCTCTTTTGGCAAATATAATTTCTGAAATTCATGTTTGATGTTCTGTTCATCAATGGTTATTTCCGTATGCTGCAACATCATTTTTATGTTTTTATTGATTGCATGTGCTATTTTGTTGTTACTCGGGTCATTATCAACAGAATATTTTTTAACGATGTCCAATGGTTTACTCTTACGTACTGCAAAACACTTCCGGGTAGAAATCTACAAAAAGAATAGGAATGTTAATATATTCAAAGCAATACTATGTAAAAAATATCAATAAAATATACTTAATATGTTCCAATGTTTCCTAATATAGCACTGATACCATGTCTTTTGTTAAGTGTTTTTCTGTCAAATCGATACGTTACACTGCGCTCACTTGTTGATATTTATATATATATATATATTTTAATTGTGGTGAACATTACAAATTATTAATATAAGACGTTCAAAACATGACATTTAGAAGAAAATAAATATTAATAAAAGAGTATTACATATATATTAAAGAAAAAAAAAGATGACCATTAAAACAGTAGAATTAGTGTGGACATTAAAAAATTAAAATAACAAGGTAGTCACCGGATGAGCTAAGCAGACCCTATTTTAAGAATTTATAAAACATTGCCAACTTATACTCATCCTGACGCAGGTGAAATATGTCAATATCTAATGTGATTTGGTTGTACAAACTTATTGCCCAACAAACAAAAAATGGATGCACTCGATTTCTAAGATAATTATCAGAGACACGCAAACAAATATTACCAAGAAGTGCAGAGTTTTCATTTACGTATAAGTCGGAAAAATATGTAGCTAAATAAAAATACTTCTAAACTTTAAGGGGTACATGCTCAGCGTAGGTCAAAATGGAGCTTTTATTGCATTTTCAAACCATGATACTGGACATTCCTTAAACGTGGTAGATAATCTATTTATATAATTTTGAAGCCGTATTATCATTTATATTTATTTTAAACATTTGATGACTGCATAAAGTATTTTTATTACATAAAATTGTATTCTTTTAAACCTCTCGCTCTAATGTTTTAGAATATAGTCATATTTCGGTACATGAATGTGCAGTGGTGTTAAGATTCTTTGCATTTATTAATTTTTAAACGCAATTATAAAACTATTAGTATAATTAATGACGAGATAATTTTAGTAAAATATTTAGGATAAAAAATTATATTGATAATCTCTGTGATCCCAAATTTGACAAGAATTAGGCATTTTATTATTCAAAAAAAAGGCAAGATTAACACATTTGAAGATAATTCTAAAGATACTAATTATAAGCTATGTTTTTGACCATTTAAGTGTGATGCACATCCTACGAATAATGATCGCTTTATAATAATTATTGACATAAAAATAAGGTATTGTTTTTTTGAAAAATTGTGAAATTGAGAAAGTGACAAGTAGGGAGTAAGATCATGTTAACGCGCGTGTTTGAACATGTACCGTTTAAAAAAAAAAGATTTTTAATTTAATTATTTTTAATTGATTTAAAATAAATATAAAGGATAATAAGGCTTCAAAATCATATAAATAGATTATCTACAACGTTTAAGGAATGTCCGGATCATGGTTTGAAAATACAATAAAAACTCAATTTTGACCTACGCAGAGCATGTCCGCCCTTAAGTTACAGTATGTGAGCATACCTAATGATCAGTATACCTAGCCTTGCAATTCTTCATGAACAGAACCACTCAACCAACAAACAATAATAAATTATCCAAATTTACTTGGAAAATCTGTTGTCGATTTACGCAACTTGTAACTTCAATTTACCGCAAAATTGCGTTTAGCGATGACGCTCATGTTTGCACGCGTTTGTTAATAAGGAAAATTGTCCACACGAAAAAAGACTAATCCAGAAGACTCCCTAGAATTCATTACATCTAGAGTAATGCACAATTTCATGTGGTTTACGCGCTGGTTGCATCGACGCACAATTCTTCAAAAATGGGGCCAAAGCTCACGTTAAGGTCAACGGAAATCATTGTCAAACCATGATTAATATTTTGATTTAAATATGATGGATTTATTTTAAAAAACGGTGATTTATTTTCAACTAGATATAATAAAATTAGACCAAATTGGGCACCCAGAATTTGGTTAATTGAGAATACTAAGGCCACATGCCCAACATCATTTTCTGTTAATGCCATGAAGGTATCGATTTTTCGAAAAATAATATTTTTTTGTAAATTGTAACTTGTAGTTTTTTTTACAATTCAAAGTTTCATCGGATTTAAAAAAAACAACTATGTAATTTAACATACCTGGTCTAATGACTTGTATTGTAGATTAGAGGAGCCAGGTTGAGTTAACTCAGCATTTATTTGGCGAATTGCATTATCAACAAATTCTTCATTGATGTTGACTCCCTCATCATTATTCTCATACTTAATATTCATCAGACCGTTTTCACACTTCTGAAAATAACAACATTATTAATATTATGTAACAGTATCATCATTACGATTAGCCAGAAAGGGTTTCCCAGAGCTCTTTTTTTCATCGCTGGCCCCCAAATTATGACTTAATTTGGTAGGTGAATGTATAATCACCGAACGACATTCCAATGTTATGAGCAATCCGACAAAATAGTGAAATCTTGTGGTCATTCTTGTTTGTTTAGTTCGATTAAGAGTACATATTACAGATGGCTGGGTTAGTTTTTTAAAATCCATTAAGCCTTACCTATACCCAACCAAAATAAATAAAAAATATTCTTCCATCTATAAAATATCAAAAATTCTGTATGATATAATATATTGAGGCTTAGGTTCACAGGGATTTTGTTAAATTTTAAAAACTATCAGTAAATTATTTTGGTGTTACTTCAATGAAAATAAATACGTAGATACGAACGATTAAGTTTTGTGTGCACCATATTTATGTTGAATATTAGCAGCCTATTTACACCCTTTGCCGCTGGATGATACCCATTTTGTATTACAATATAATATATATATAAGTTTAGTATAGTATACAGATACGTATCAGATGACAATGTATTATAATACATTATATACCTTACAACAATAATCAAATGAGCATATATATTAATTATATGAGTTACCTGTGAACCACTGCCAAACGTTGACGCATCAAACTTTTCATACAAGTGACTGCTTTTGTCGACGGCTTGTGCGCATGGAAAAGTCACTTCACCTAAAAACAGCGACGCATCGTGCATACGTTTATGGTACTTCAAAATGTGCACAGTTGAAAAAAAATTACAACACACGTTGCAAACAATATTTCTATCGAAAAATGAAGCTCTGTGTAACCTTAGACGGACTTGTTTCGCAGAAGTAAGCGCTATTTCCTTTTTGATGTCCATTTCTTGCACTTCTATTTCACCAAATAACTGTGCAGATTGTCTCTCAAAGATATCAGGTGCTATCATACAATACATGTCGCGGTTTACGAGCGGAGTCTGTCAAGAAATAAAATACAAACATAAATCAATCAAAACATTTACACTAACAATATAAAAAATCAAACGACATAAAGAATGTAAAGTTTCTAGACTATGACCACCTAGAAGAGCAATTTTTTACGAAGCAGTATCGAAGTCATTGTATGAGAAGGTGATTAGAATGTATGAAAAATTTAATTTCTTATTAGATTTTGACAACCGCGTCTGAAAGTGGCGGAGGCTTTTGAGCTTCATAAGCTTTGACGGTTGAGGCGCTAATTTTGACAGAAGGTAAACAGATTAAATGTCGGAACGTAATGTTAAAGGCTCTTTATTTATTGTTTTTTGTCTTTTACATATTACCGTTGGAAGTGTTGTTGTGTATTTAAATTCTCAATTAAGTATTTATTGTGTTTGGTTATACAGAAACATAGATATTTTAGCAATATTAGGTTTGTAAAATACACCGGAAGTTCCGTTCACATTGTCGTGGGTACTGAATATTGTAATAATACTATTATAAGGTAAAATATTGAAGTAAGCATGTTCTTTAACAATCAATCGTTTTAAGAATTCAGCGAAAACTAATAAGTACTGATTAAATAATATGATAATGTCATTACCACATTTTAGGTTATTTTACACGTATCCAAAATGGAAGTGATTCACGCTGAAATTTTGTTGTTAAGAGTTGGTAACCGGACGGATCCATTCAAAATGACAGACGAGGCTTTTGTGAAACGATTCCGGTTATCGAAACCATTGGCAGATATATTCATTTCCAGGATGGAAAATCTAATGACAACTCACACTAGCTGTCATGTGAGCATAGACAAAAATATAATGCAAACTCTTACGCGACCATAAATGTGCATTCAGTATTTTTGTTGCATTATTGGACACCGTTTGAAGCACTATGCCTCCTTTGAAAATACTGTTGCGTTTTGCTTCTTGTTTGCGTACCGCTTTGTTCAAAAATTGCCATTCAGGTGTCGAGTCTTCACGATTGAATAGGCACGTCAATGAGGTTTGATTTTATCGCTGCGCTCATGGAGACACCCTTAAGCCCGGTTCGGATCAGGCGAGTAGTTTATTCAAAAGGCGAGTAATTTAGTAACTAAACGTGTACGAACAGAAAAATCCAAACCAAACCACTTCTGACGGTCAGAAAATGGTTTCAAGTTTGCTGGTACAGTGAACTAAACGTTATATCTAAAACTATTCCGGTTTATTTATAACGCATGCGCAGTAGGCCAGTTTTGACCTGTCAAACCGTTTAGCTGGAATGCTTAAATTTATGTTGTCATGCAGCATGGTAGGTAATTTAGTAAATTTGAGGCTTACATTAATGTTACAAAAAGTTTTGACAATAGAATTGGTCTATTCTCACCCCATTTCACGTAGATATTGCTTCCGTTTATGGTATTTTATGGCTGCAAGTAGTTCTTTTTATAGACAATATGCTTCTATTTCCTACATAAAAATGACTTACGGGCGATTAATTTTATTCACCAAACAATTGAGCACAATTTTAGATAATCGCATTAATTATTGCTTTACATTCGAATGCATGTGATGTATAAATCATCATATTTAAATATATTTCCGTGATTTAACAAAAGATGTATATACCTACTCATAACTGTCTCAACATATTTGTTTTAGCAATTGCCAATAGCTAGAATCTACTCCGCAATCAATAAAGGAAACAAGTTTGACCGACTTATAATATAATGGTTCCTAATCAATATTCAAAGTTGCATTACAAATTCAAAACTTCAATATAAGACGGCATCAATGGAAGAAAACGGCACATATACCTACGTACAATTGAACGAACCTGATGTATTGGCCTATAATCTGAATACGAACAACCTTGTTGAGGATCTTGATCATATAATGGGTGTGATATATCATCAATAATCTCGCGCTTGACGACAGCTGGTTGATTATCGAATGTTTTATCGGAGAGGTCCGCCTTATGGTACTGAAAAAAGCATTATTAAAAGCATATATAGAACTATAAAACCAATTCCAGTTTATGTAACGTCCGTACAACGATGTATAATAATTATATTTAATATGAATAGGTAGATAACCTAACCTATATCACATGTATTGTATTTGTATTGTATAAACATGTATTTTTTTTAAACAAAGTTTAATATCAACTTATGTTCCTACATAGTTTGTTAAAAAGCACAGTTTATAATATTAAACCAATCATTGTTATTCGCAATCTAATGTTATTGTAAAATAACTTAGTTTCCAAAAACTAACCTCGAAATTGCAACTTGAAACGTCCGCATTCTCTTGCGTTACATGAGTGCGAGGGTCCGGGTTGTTCGGATGGCTAGTCAGCGTGTCAAACAAAGGCTTGCCTTCTATATTGGAGTGTTCTCCATCACATTCTTGCTTTACATCCATGTTAAGTGTAAATATGGCAGGAACAACGTGACAGACATGATACATTCAGGTTAATATTAGAAAAGTGTTGCCACAATACTGAAAAGTGTTTACCGTCGAAACTAATATCAATTAATAATAGATACAAACGCTAACTTGACTCAGTGATACACCTTAATAATAATTATATAATGTTTTGTTGTCAAAACAAAACAATGAAGCGAAAATGAAAATGAGCATTTCCTCAATCATAACGAGATCAGCGCATCTCGGTTTTCAAATGGCAAAATGGCCCATCTGCATTTATTCTATTTTCAAGTTTTCTTCTACAGATGTTGTTAAATACAATATTAATCATCAACGCGGCAAAACAACATATCTGTCAGTGCAATACAAACCAAATGCCACACGTATTTTAAGCCAGGCACACGTACATTGGGTGTGATTTGCATCATGCACGGATAGACAAGGCAACGTCAAAAGACATGGCCTTTTTCGTTATACTTACCTACTACTTGAGCCTTACTGAATGGGTAGGCAATAAAGTTTCCCTACTTTATTGTATTAATTGATTTATTATATAGGTTAAAAATATTAGTGTAGGTATTGAGATATCTCTGGTCCTGTGGCTAGCTCGGGATGTTGGTAGGACCCGGGATTCACAAAAATTAAATGTCTTTCTTTGTTGAACAAGTTGCTTTATATTTTGAACGGTTATTTTCACAAGGAATTATGTTTAACAGTATCAAAATTAATCTTATATTGTTACGTTCCTAATGCTAATTATATCGCTTATATTCTAATTATTATTAATTATCTGAATTCGTTTTGTTGTTAAGTTTTTAGCGAGGGAATTCACGAACTCAATACCACGACCTCCCGCGACTATGTGCCTATTTTTTCTATTGTACTCTTTTTACATTGAGCAGTGATGCCATCTTTTCTTTTTACATACCTACCTACTCCTGAATATTAAGTTTCTTTGGCTTTCGTTTATTTTATTCGGCACAATCACATTCTTCCCTGACATAGGTACTATTATTATAATTTGATAAACAATAATTCTTACGTGTTAAGTAGGTACATGTTGAATATTTTGACAGTTAATTTAGGAATTTTGGATGTACGTACGCCCATTGTTGACTAGAGGTCAGGTGACATGGTTACACATAATAATTACGTAGGTAATTAAGACTATCGGGAGAGTCCCAATAGTCATGGGTGTAACAGTATACCTTCCTACGCTGTTAGTGTGTATTTGCCATTGGTGAATACGTGTAGTGCTTGAAAATATCGAAAGGCAAAACCCGAGTGGTAGAAAACTACCTAGTCAAATAGAATAGTACAAAACTTAAATCTATTAATACACAGTTTATTGTTTAATCGCATCCACGATATAGACAATTCAGTATTTCGGCCATACATAATAAATGATTACGTATTGCGGCAACACTTCTCTTAAATTAATGTACCTTGAATGGATCCTGTTTGTCACGTTATTCCTGACATATTTTCCATTAAAATGGACGTAAAGCGAGAATGTGATGGAGAACAATCTGATACAGAAGGCAAGCCTTTGTTTGATACGCAAACTAGGTACCTACCCAATCAACCCGGAAGTTCGCACTCATATAAAGCAGGAGAATGCCGACGTTTCAAGTTGCAATTTCGAGGTTAGTTTTTGGAAACAGATTTCTTTTACAATCACTCTGTATTGTGATTAACGACGATTAATATATTATTATAATATGTTGCTTTTTTACAAACTCCGTGGAGACATACAATGACATTAAACGTTGAATTAAAAAATAACTCGAATATACATTTTGACAGCTACGATACATTTGGGTTAGGGCAGGTTATCTTCTAATTCATTTTGACTATAAGTATTAGTCATTCAAGTGAAAGTGGTTTTACTGTGTTAACCATAATATTTCTTTCAGTATCTTTTAGCGGACCTCTCTAATATAAAACCTGAGACGGATGATCAACTATCCGTCATCAAGCGCGAGACTATTGAAGATGAAATAGACCCATTATGTGATGTTGAAGATCCTAAGCCGGGTTGTTCTTATTCAGAATACAGGCCAATACATCAGGTTCGTTCAATTGTATAATTTGTTATTTCTCTTCCCTCGGTACAGTCTTATATCGAAGGTTGGAATTAGCAATACATGTTTTAATCCTAGAGCCGTTTCACACGCGACACCATTGTCTCGAGACGCTGCATGAATGGTCGCGTTTAGACATACTTGTTTGTCGCGTTCATATATATGTAGATAAAACGATCATGCGGTGCCCAATCCGTTGATATCTTCTGTTGACAATTGATGAGGGTGACGTGTTTAGATTTTATTAAAAAAATTAAGAATTCTCGCTCTTAGATACCGCATAATATGTTCCAACATTTTTTTTAAAGGGCTGTATTGACTTTGTCAAATGCCACTTTCATATATATTCAACTGGACAGTGGGGACGGGTATCTTTCCGGAAGCATGGAAGATGTCGAAGGATACTCCTATTCATAAGAGTGGTACGGAGTTATCATTGGAAAACATACGGCCTCTATCAGTCACAGACATTTAAAACATTTTCTGGTGTGCCTCATGGCTCAAAATTGGGGCCATTGCTGTTCACGTTTTTTTTATTAATGACATAGCATTGGTAATTAAAAATGCTATGTTTATGTTTATGTTGTTTGCTGATGACTTGAAACTCTTCATAAAAGTTGTCGCCTTGGACGATTGTCGTCAAGTCTAACTTGATATAGATAATATAATATATTGGAGATGGTTTACTAATGCCTCGCGAGTATTGTTCCAGTTTTCGATGCATGGATGGATATTATCCGACTGATTTTCTCTTAGGAATGTTAACATACTGCAACTTAAAATTAAGAAGGGATCTTTATTTAGCTACATAGTTTTCCCGACTTATACGCAGCGTAAATGAAAACTTGACTTTGACTTGACTTTTGATATTCCTAGTTGCTGGGGTTCCCACACATTTCGTAGCTGATCCCCTTCATCTCTTGGACATCATCTTTTAGAAGTTTCTATTATTTTGGATTTGTTGTGTTCTGTTGGGCATCTGCCAGTCGTCCTCTGTTGTCTCCGTCTGTTTTTTTCTGGTGACAGGCTCCCATCTATCTTCTTGGGTCTCAGATGCATCCAGTTCCGGAGTTATGTAGTCCGGTTCCGGGGTAGCATATAGGTTTACATCGTCGTCGCTGCTGATGTCAGCCTCCGGCAGCGGCTCGCTCTCCGGGGCCTCAGCATATTCGGTTTCCGTGGTCTCGGCTGCTTCAGTGTCGTGTGGTACCGGAACTAGCGTGTCCGGAATGTTCTCTGCTTTTGAGGCTGTGAGAGTTTCTGTTGTTTCATTTTTCTGAGTCTCGGTGGTTCCGGTTTCCGGGGTCGCTGTTGGTTCGGGTACTGCAGTTTTTGTCGCTTTGAGTTGCTGTGTCTCGGGTAATTTGATTTCCGGGATGTCGATTTTCTGGGTGACGACTTCCGGGGTCTCTTTCGGGATGATGACTTTTTTTCTTTTCTTTTTTCCTTTTTTCCGGACGTCGACTGTATTGTCAGTTTCCGGGATCTCGGGAGCCTCTTCGTATGTCGGTATTGTCGGTGTATGTGGGATGGCATCGTGGGGAATGGTGGGGTCCATTTCCGTGTAAGCCTCCTTGTGGTGAGTGAGAGGGACTGCGTCATGGTCTGTCTGCGTTTGTGTGGTGGATAACAATCGGTTGTGAGTTGTCGTCAAGCTGTTAGTGATGTTGAAGTGAAAGTCCTCTTCCTGAGTCTCGCTGTGCTGGTCCGAGTACGTCAGAGTATGGGGAGTTGGGTCATCTATGTATGAGTCTGTTTGCGTCTGGGAAGCTGACAAGTGTGTGCTTCGGTGCGGGCTGTGTTGTCGAGGGCAGTTACTCCTCGGAGTTTCTACGGTGATTCTGCGGCGCAGTGCGAACTGCAGAGTGTGTATCAGTTGCCCTCGGTCATTGTCGAAGAGTTTGACCAGGACAAGAGGCATTGGGTGCTGGCTCCTGCCCCGGGTCATCCTCACGACGCTGACTATCGGGTAACCTCTGCGGAGGATCGTTGGTGATGTCCTCTGTTGACACGCCGATCGGAAAGCCCCTGATGACTACGGATATCCGGTCTTTTTCCCGTGTAGTGAGGGTAACAGGGTCTGCCTTCTTGATCGGCGATTGTGTTGGTCGTCTGGTGAAGAGGTCCCGTAGTCTGGATGGTTTGCGTGAATATAACTTGTTGATCTCGTTGTTGATTTTCTCCGTTGTGAAGTCTTCTGTCTCTTTCCTATAGCTGTAGGTATGATGTCTGGTCGCTTGTGTAGTTAGCAAGTAGGTAATTCTTGCTTGGTCGTCTGGTGATATTTGTAGGTAGGTCGACTGGTCACTTGCGGCGGTAGTAGTAGGTAAAACTGGTCTGGTCTGTATCTTGTTGTAAGAAGGTCTCGGTTGTATGCAGGTATCGGAGTGCGGGAAGAGACGTCCGCTCGCGACGGGTGCTAGACCGCAAGTGATGATCTCTGTCGTAAATGTAAATGCAAATCGTAAATGAAAACTCTGTTATTCTTGGTGGTGTTTGCTTGTGTGTCTCTGATCGGAGTCGAGGGCATCCGTTGTTTGTTATCCCAAGGTTCAAAACTAACCTGCCATTAATAAAGCTAATTGAGAGGGCAATAACCATGTTTAATGAAATCGCTTCGAATATTGATATATTTCACTTACGTGGGTGTGAATTTAGGTGGACGTTGTGTCTCGTGTGAAACGGCTCTTACTTCTTAATAAAGTCATTTTAAAATACGTTCGAGAACTCGTTTCATTTATGGGCTGTGGAGTCGTAATACATGTTATTAGAATAGGTTCGTTCAATTTTTTATAAAGGTTGTTTTTTTAGCCCGATAGAACTTTAAATAAATAAATTGTAAAAATAGAACACTAGTTAATTTTGACAGTTTTTTTAATTCGAAAGACACGTGGATGGCATTAACATTTTTAAATGGTTTAGGGCATATTGCCTCCGTATCTGTTCTCAACGAAGCATATACTGGTCACCTAATTTAGAACACTTTTTTCGTGCACTGCCAGTTGTATCACAAAAAAAATGTTGGCTTTCAATGCGCCAATTGTTGGTTAACTATCGGCATCAGCCAGTGAATTCACAAACCCCCACCGAAAATATCGCATGACTTTAGAGATCAATTGACAGGTCCATCTATGGAACAAACTTATCCCCTAAATTTTATATTCGATGAGTGCTATTGTGGTATGGCATATTTCGTCCGGATACTTGTCATTATATTTTCAAAAATATTATTGGTCAATGTTCCATAACGCAATCTTCAGCCTAATTTTGAAAAAATATTGTCCGGTAATGCAATCAAGGGATTTTTAAGGATCGGTCTCAAGCCATATGCAGCATATTTCCATACTAACAAAAACCGTTAAGCTACAATGAGCTAAATCACTAAAGAGCAATTTCTCGAGAAAATGCAATTATAGGTTGCGCGAACATTTTTTATAGGTAGATTTGGTAAATTTGTCAACGTGATTCTATTCGTGTTGCTTTGCCAGACTAATCCAATCATTAATGTCATAAAGTCAACGGGTGTCACACACCACACAACGATTTGACAGTTAACTCTTTTGTAAGTTCTATCTTAGCAAAAAAAACACCTAGCATTTACAACTGTTAAAACAAAATGTATTTTTATTTGCTTTAATATTGTTGAATTAAATATACCAATACTATTCTTTTTGTAGATTTCTTCCCAGCAGTGTTTCACAAATTATAATCCATTGGACGTAGCTAGAAAGGATACAATTGACAATAACCTGACCTATAACAACATAACAAATTCAACCAATAAAATGGAAAATATGATACAATATTCAGAGATAACTACAGATGTACTAAACGTAAAACAGGAAGTTTCGAAATTATACTTGCCAAAGGTGGTTCGAATTGTGTTGAGAAGAGTTACATATTTTCCACTTAACTTTATTTGCAATAATTGTTATGGAGTGTTTGAATCTGTAAATCATCTAAATAGTCACTACATTTCATGCACGGAGTCTCACCATCAATGCGATGTGTGTTTTAAAAAGTTCAGCGCAAATAGTAAACTGAAAAGACATAAAATTATCCATACTGGTGAAAAACCACATCAATGCGATGTTTGTTTAAAGAATTTCCAGCGCATTGATCATCTCAAAAAACATAAAATTAAGCATTTTGGTAAACAACCACATCAGTGTGATGTGTGTTTTAAATTTTTTCTGCAATTTGGTAACCTTAAAATACATAAAATGACACACAACGAGGAAAAACCATATGAATGCGATGTGTGTTTTAAAAAGTTTAACGGAAATAGTAAACTAAAAAGACATAAAATTATGCACACTGGTGAAAAACCACATCAATGCGATGTATGTTTAAAGAATTTCCAGGAGATTGGTTATCTCAAAATACATAAAATGACACACACTGGTGAAAAACCACATCAATGCGATGTTTGTTTAAAGAATTTTAGGCAAATTGGTGATCTCAAAAAACATAAAATGACACATACTGGTGAAAAACCACATCAATGTGATGTATGTTTTAAAAAATTCTCCGAATTGCCCACCTTAAAAATCATAAATTTACACATACTGGTAATAAACCTCATCAATGCGATGTGTGTTTTAAAAATTTCAATGCGAATGAACTAAAAATACATAAAATGACACATACTGGTGAAAAATCATATCAATGCGATATGTGTTTTAAAAAATTTGTCTCAAATAGTGATCTCAAAAAACATAAAATGACACACACTGGTGAAAAACCACATCAATGTCATGTATGTTCTAAACAATTCTCTCATATGTCTCATCTTAAAAGGCATATAATGACTCATACTGGTGAAAAACCATATCAATGCGATGTGTGTTCCAAAACTTTTTTCTCAATTAAAGATCTCAAAATACATAAAATGATACATACTGGTGAAAAACCATATCAATGTCATGTATGTTCTCAACAATTTTCTCGAATTTCTCATCTTAAAAGTCATATAATGACTCATACTGGTGAAAAACCACATCAATGTGATGTGTGCCTCAAAAAATTCTCTCGAATTTCTTATCTAAAAGGTCATATAATGACACATACTGGTGAAAAACCACACCAGTGCGATGTGTGTTCTAAAAAATTCTCTCAAAATTCTAATCTCAAAAACCATAAATTGCGATGTGTTTTAAAAAATATTGCAAATTGATTTTCATCACAAATATTCTAATAATCTTAAATACTTACTAGTTCTGGAACAGTATTAGATTTTTATTATATTCGTACTAATTGCAATACTGAAGCGTTAAGCTTGTATGTGGCAATATTTTAATTAGTATTCCTGATATATTATTAGTCACTCAATATTGTAATGATTATGGTTCTTCACCATTTTATTGGTTTTTCATTATTACTGAAAAAATAAAGCGTTTGTCCCAAACTAAACTGAACATCTTACATGTAAAAATGCTACAGCCAGATTAATAATTTGCAACTAATTATCAACATGTATGGAAGTGTGAAAGAGTGGTGGATGATTTGCTATTTGGTAGGTAAGTAGTAAAAATAAAATTTTAGACTAGTATTATGACATAATGCGGTATGCTATAAGCAAGCAGGCTTCTTTCCATTATATATAAATTTAGGTTTACGTATAAAGATATTTGCACAATTTTGTTTGAGGGTTTTTGGTATCTAGATTATAACTTATTATTAAATTAATGGAGTAGAGAATGTTCGGTTGATGTACGTTGCGCTGGGGGAGGCCTTTTTCTAGCAATAGATCGACCCAGGCTATTGATGATGACGATGATAGTAATAAAGTGTACTAAGCTAGTTTTACGATTGTTTTAATTAAAAATAATAAAATTATCAAAAAGAGAAAAACGCCATTCTGTTTTTAACCCACTTATTTATAAATACTTATGTATGACAAAGTATCTTTTGGTCCAACCACTATCTAATATTGGCGAAGAGTGGAGGAAGGCTGTTGAGATTTCACATAAATTTTGCTCACTAAAATTTGTCAGTCAACTTCATTTATTTTCATTGAAATTATAGTACAATTCGCAGATTAAGCCGGTTAATTTTTTAAATTCAATTAAACTCTCCCTCACTAAACCAACAATTTAGGTTTAGCGTATGGGCGATCCAACTAAAATAGTTCACACTTTTTCAGTCATACTTATTTGTTTTTATTGAATTAAGAATACTTATTACTATGGAAGTTGTTAATTTTTTTTAAATATCTAAGCCCTGCTTATTTTTAACCATAATTATTGATAACAAATAATGTTAAATTTATGAGACATCTAAAATTATGTGAGTATGGTTTAATATCATAATTTTCAATATTTTATAGATAAACGAATATTTTTAGACTGTTATCTATTATGCATAATTTAAAACACCATCTACACGTACTACGTAGTTATATTAGTTCAATGAACATAAATACGTGATCTTTTTATGTCGGACCTTAACAGCATATCTCCACTCTTTTCCACTGCTATGTAATTATGATTACCCGAAACTATAGTGCTGACGATGCGAAAGAAAGTTTTTGATGTTAAACAAATTTTCCATTCTGAAGAACTCTCATTTCCTATGATGGTAAAAACAATTGTATCTATCTTGAGGTAATTCTAATGTGTGCCTTTTTCTGAGGTTTTTGGGAGTGATAGTGATAAAATTGCTATACACTTAAAAAAGTAAACCAAGTTGAATTTATCTGTATTATCTTTATAATACAAATGTTTTTCATCAATGAGTTCGCGTTAGTGGCGAAATGTAGATTTAATAATACTGTTATATTGACTAGTCACATTCTGGATTTGGTTTATACCTGTTATATGAAAACCTATATTTATCCTTCTTTTAGCTTTTACCACCATTTCGGTACCCTGATCTTCAATGCTACGTACATCCACCGAAGTCAATGAGTATATCAAGCGAACTGGTTTTGGGCCCCTGTGGTTGTTAAGTGCCCGATTGGGGCATGGCCACTGAATATCGACATTTCGCAGCCTGATTTCCAGGTTGTTCTATGTCACTTTCAGTAAAATTCTCAGAAGAGCAATGTTTTAAAGTTCACATTGAAATAATTGCACAACCAACACACATATAAATATATTAAAAACTATGTTCTGCATATAAAAGAATAGGTAACTTATTTTCGACATTATCGACAAATCGAATTTTGTATTTTGATTAATAGATTAAACAGAATTCTGGAAATAGGACAAAATGGCATTCAAAATTCATTTTGCTTCATCAACATATTGTTTTAGCCCATTCCCATTTTTATCTGCATTGCGACTTCTATCATATTACAACCTACTCTTGTCTGCTTTCGTATCCATTTGTTTAATTTGTGATTTTATTTTATGCCCAACATGCACATTCCATTCCTCGTTGCGCTAATCTTATTTTTTTTTAAATATCTGTCTACCATGTTTAACCCGCTTAGATGAACACTGGGAACACACATTAGTAGCAAATATTACGCATTTTTACGAAAATATTACACATGGGCTTGAATGCAATGTATGCCAGTCTGGCAATCTCGTTATAATGGCCGCGAGAAGTGATATTATCAGCGTTGACATCATTCATATTGTCTTGTAGTATGTTGTTTCAGCAGATTTAGAAATTGCTACAAGGGTGTCAATTGATTTGTCAATTTGAATTAAGTAGGAACATTGCAAACTAAAATAAGACATTTTTTTCAACCATGTCCGATCCTAATAGGATCATATTATGGGCCTCCACAGATTATAGTTTGAGGTTTGTATTCACAGATTTTGTTTTTACTAGGAATAGATGTCGGCCAATTGCTCAACCTATTAGGTCCATACTCCTACTCATTGACAAATTGACAAAAATATATACTTGCCAGACCCAGGTTTCGAACCTGGGATCCACGATGCTATAAGCCAGGGGTTCTTAACCGTGTGCCAGAGAAATTTTCGTGTGTTTCCGGCAAAGTATTATTAATCTGACTATAAAAAGTACCCTCTTTTAAAAAAAGAAGCTTACAAAATTAAATCCAGTTTTAGCTCCACATATTAGTGCGAATCTTTGGTTACTGATAACAGCCTTGATCATGATTGGGATTATCATCTTACATTCCTGACTTCAAAAAGTCAGTGAGTGAAATGCAATGTCAAAGATCGCACTAATACCCTGTGCTATTTTGAATATTTTTATTTTACTCTTTATTGTATTTTTTATATATCACTGTATGTGTGTTTTAAGCTTCTTTTGTAAATGCCCTCAGACATTTAAATGTAAATAAATCTATAATCTACCAATATAATAAATGTACAAAACACGTAATACCTACTTATTTTTTTCCCCACTATTATCCCAAATCTCACATGCGCCCGCTACCGTAAAAAGTTTGAGAACACATGCTATAAGCGAACGCTTGTCGCGCGACTATCATGGCCATCAAAATATTTTTCTACAATAATATTTAGGGATCGTCCCCGTGTGTGAAAATGTTAATAGACGTCTTTTTTTTGTTATACGGTTATACGTTTGAGATACGCGCGCCACTCAACGCTTCGCCAAACGCGCCTACGCTGGACGGTGCCTTATTCATTTTGTTATTGCAAAATAGATTTAGTAATATAAGTTTGATACAATGAAGTGTAGGATTATTCAGAATACAAGCTACGTAAACAGTTACTTATTGTGTGATAACACATTTGGAAGTAATAAACCATTTATTTTATTCAATGAATAATATACAAGATTCGAGAATGTAACATTCTATATATTGAACATACATAACTTGAAAACATCCAGATAATTACGCAATTCAATGAGCATTTCATGTGGGACCTACTAGTTTAAATTATTGCAATTATGTATAAGGCTCGTAGCTTAATTCGTTAAAGCATATTGGTGGCTACACGGATTCAATTCCCGTCGAGTATCGTATTTTCTTCAAATGTGATTTTTTCGAGAGGGTATTTATATATTTGAGGTGTTTCCACGTTATGTTTAATATTTGGAAGTGATAATATGTTCATATGCTATATTATTAATAATTATTGTTCCATGTAGTTTTGGTGAACCCACACAACAAACTGACTACTGTTGAAGAATCTTTAAAAATAAGGGATGTATCTCTAAATTCATAAATTTAACTTTACACTACAAATGCTGATATATCTTGGCACAAAATATGTTATTTATCGACTCTATTCAAGTTTTGGATCAATACAAACAAGCAAAGAATAAAACATCTGGTAGGACGTGCCTACCAGAAAAAATTAAATTGTATTTATTTCAACTTTTAATAGTATGGGGTCGGGTAATGAGTTAATTTAAAGGCAACAATCGGCCAATCGAATATAATACATAAACATTCTTTCTGACTACGTTTTATAAAAAGACTACGTTTTATATAAACTACATAAACATCTCTCCCATCTATCTCTCTTCCACATGGCCATTCTAATTATAAATATATATATCGTCGGTCCCAATTAAAAAAGTCAGATCTGAATTTTGGTCATTTTCGGATTATTACGTAAAAGTTATTTAAACACTTTAAACATTTATACCACAATCACAGTTTTTTTTGTTTGTTTGAAAAATTCCGAGATACTCAAGTTAAAAATGAACGATCTACCGACAGTGTCCGAATAACAATGTCGGTTCTTACCAACCGACATTGTTGGCTGGGCGCGGGTGAGCAAGATGCGTCGGTTCTGACAGTTGCTGCTATGTTCACCGGACAGACGGATATTTTTATAATAGTTTAGAAAAGTTTCTATAATCTGTAGTTTTATTCATCATGGCAAGAAATAGGTCACAAAGGATATTAAAGAATGCTTTAGGCTCAAAGTATAGTGACAAAATCCCGGAGAAAAAGAAAGAAATGAAAACTGAAAATTCAAATCTCAACGGTCATTCTGACAGGAAAGGTAGGTTAAGTAAAATATTACTAAAATATTATTTTAAACTGGCATTCTTATAAAATTAAATTAGTGGATATTTTATAATTGTCATATTTTTACATTTACTAAAAATAGTTCACAACTAGGTGTTTCCGAGTAATAATGTCGGTTGTGGAAGATATGAATATTTTAACCTACATTTTAATAAGAACTCTGTCGGATGTGGGACATTCGACGTTTTTAATTGGACAAAATTTTATGCCTAATGTCATAAGTGGTACAACCGACTATTTTCACTGTACATTAACAATTCTGTTTTGTGTTAAGTGGTAGAACCGACAGTTTTAATGGGACTGATGTTTTAAAATTATTGTAGTACCGACAATGTTAATTGATTAAATTCAGTGACGTCCCAAGACAAAATGCCGCCCCTAGGCAGCGCCAAAATCCCGCCCCATTTTTTTTAACCGTATTTTTATCATCCTTTCATGACACCAATATCTAATAGGTACGTGTGTTGTATGGATACATTGCGAAAAGAGATGCCTGATTTAAATGCCACCTCTGCTTCAATAGACAATATTGCGAGTCCACGGTTTCAGATACATTTTAAAAGACAACTTCCAAAACTCGCGAGTGACTCTCAAAAATATTTGGATACATTTTAAATTAGGTAAGTAAGTATGTACCTACCTATAATTCAATTGTAATTCGCAAATCACCAAGGACGCGACGTCCAAGGACAATGGAAGTAAACTAGACATCGCGAGCTCAACAAAAATTACAGTCCTGTTAAACCTTTTATAGTAATTAATACACTTTGGTGCCAACGAGTGAGCAGATATTTTTAATGGAAAGATATTTATGTTATTACTAAGCTGTTTAGGTATCTATTTCTATATATACCTAATGATTCTCCTTGATTTGCCGCCCTTCGGGTAATTGCCGCCCCCAAGCGACGCTCAATCTGCCTACCCCCACGGGACGTCACTGATTAAATTATTTTTTTATTAAAATGTTTAAACTAACTTTTGAGGGTTACGGGCAATATCTATAAAATGGCTAACTTACATATTATTCTTCATTATTTTGTTTAGTATATCGTTAAGAATAACTATTTTTATTTTTAAGCTAGTGAAAAATGTTTGAAGAATCTATGCCAAAATGCCGACTGAAGTGCTTTGATTTTTTTTTTCTGAAGAGCAACGCTTACACATCTTTCACAAATTTTGGTCTCTAGACGTAAAATATACCAAGAAAATTCTGAAGCGTCGTCAAACAACTGAAGTCACCAAGCATGATCGTCGAAATACATTTGATTATTATCTGCCTATTGAGGATAAGAAAAAGAAATATTTTGTAAGACTATGTTTCTGAATACTATTTCATATGGAAAACGAACTATTATAAGCACTGCTTGGAAGAAATATGATGGAGATAATAATATTGAGCCTGATCAACGTGGTAAATACGACCATAAAAAACCGTCATAGATAACGAGATGGTGAAAAGCATATGCGATCACGTAAACTGTCTTCCTCTGGTAGAATCGCACTATATTCGAAAAGATTCTAAAAAACCCTTAACTAAGTGACTCTCAAATGTTCAATTTATATCGCGAGTGGTTTGATCTGGATAAATATTCTAACAAGGCACTAACTAAAGGGCAATACAGAGATATTTAAATGAAAAGTTCAATATAGCATTTCACCGGCCAAAAAATGATTGCTTTTGTCATGAATTTTTGAGCAAGACCGGTCCAACAGACGAAGACAAAAAAAGACAGGGAAAACATTCAGCCCTTAAAAAGGCAGCTGGCACACTTAAAAATGAAGATAAAAACGAGGCTTTACAGAGTAAAAGTATTGTAGTTGTTATATTTGACTTTCATAAAGTACTAACGACTCTTCATGGGGAAGTATGACGTATTTTTTATTACAAACGAAAATTACCAAGTTGAATGTTACTGTGTATAATATGACAATGAAAATCGGAACTTTTTATATGTACACGAAGGAATTGCAAAACGGGGAGCAAATGAAGTTTCTAGTAAGTTGTCTGTACAATTTTATAAAAGAACCGCATTACTTATTGGTGTAAAAGAATTTAAATTTTGGTCCGGAAATAATTGTGGTGGTCAGAATAGAAACCGCATCGTATTTACCCTTTATATGCTTGCAGCCAAGGAATTTAATGTCACCATTACTCATGGATTTATGGAAAAGGGCCACACTCAGAATGAGAGTAACAGCGTCCACCCAACCATTGAAAGAGCTAGTGATCACAAAATGTTTGTATGTTCCTGAGAAGTGGTAGGTATTGCTTAGTCCGTTTGTCAAAAGCTGAAGGTGAACCATACATAGTAAAGAAAGTCTTTACAGTGATGTACCTATACGATTTTAAATCATTACTCGCAAACAAAAATTGGACAAAAAATACTTAGTGAATTTATGTAATTGACTCGTGTAACAAAACTAAAGGTAAATGCACAACAATGCGACACGATTGAGTATAAATATGATTTAAGTAAACCTGTAAAAGCTATAGTTGTGCTAATATGACGTGCAGCACGAAACACTTTCAGATTTTCAAGAGAATTTGATCTGAAGGAAGCTTATGATGGCTCACTTCCTGTCAGTTACTATAAGTATAAAGATTTGCAAGATATGTGTAAGAGTAATTTTATTCCAGAAGAATATCACAACTTTTACATGGAGCTCACCCATATTGAAAGATTCTAAAAAATACAAGCGGAGGATATCATTGATAGTAAAGCCTCCCCAAACCAAAGCGAATATTCGCAGCGAATTCGCAACGCCCTCGCTATCGCTGTCGCTACCGCTTGGATTTGATGCGAATTTCGCGTTTGGCCCCACACCAAAGCGTCAGCGACGCAGCCATAGACTAAATAATTTTATTTACGCGCCAGATTTAAAATTGTAAATATTATTAATATTTTACGCCAATTATTCTATAATTTTTATGAATTAAATATAAAAAATACACGTACACTATAGCGCTTTAAGAATTGCTACAACTTTTACCCACTTTGCGTAAAGTGTATTTTAATTATCTGAAACAAGGTGGCAGCATTGGATGCAGCCATAGACTAAATACATATACGAATGTCAAAGTGACAGTTGTGTGTTGACTAAATGTACACGTCTTCTGAATGCTTATTACACGCTGAAGATATAATGAGATGGCGTGCGACAAATTACATCGACATTTAATATAACCTTACTTTATAACAGGGCAAGATTGCCATGGCTCATAGGTAAGATAGATTTACTCAGTTTCATAACTGCACATATTATAAATAAGCATTTACCATGAAGGGTTAACAGGATTTGAAGGTAATATGCTATTGAAATAACATGTCTCCGTTATTTGAATTGTAGGTTTTGACTATTTTGCGTTTCTACGCAGAGGGAGCGTACCAAAAACGGGTAGGCCAAGTCTTCTGCGCAATGAGCCAGGCATCAGTAAGCAGATGCATAGGAAACGTGTCCGATGCTATAATAGCAGTGCTTAGTAATACTTACATACAGTCGCCATACAGCGCTGACAGTCTTTAGTGTTGTGTTGATACCCTCTGATCAATTTATACAATATTACAATGTACATGTCATGTAACTAGAGTAACTGCGCATAGACACAACAAGTAAATTACCTACTCAATAAAAATTTAACGGGAATATTATTTTGTGTCGGTTAAAATATTTTTTAATTTCAGACTTCAAGAAAGGGCAGGTTTCCCAAAAATCATTGGGTGCATTAACTGCACCCATGTGCGAATATACCCGTCAGACTTTCAAAAATGAGCGCAGAAAATTTTCTGTAAATGTGAAATTCGTAATAAAATCTATTTTGTTTCTGATACATTCATATTCATTACGTATAATATCATAACATGACATTTATTTTTATGCAGGTATCTGACATGTCTGACATGGACATTCTGGCAGTGAGTGCCAGATTTCCTTTGAGTGTTTGTGACCAATTCATATTTAGTGGATCGTTGGTAAAAACTGAAATGAAACATCTACAGAACGACAAGAATTGGGAATTTTGTTTTATTAGGGAAGTATGTTAAACTTTACTTTACTATGGCAGTACCAGTAACAAATATTTTTGTTTGGTTTATATTCATCCGTATTTTGTATAGGTACTTCAAAGGAATCAAAATTTTGCATAGGTATGAATATGATATTTAATGAAACAGTTTTTTAATTATTTAAATCCTGATTTCTAATATTTTTACAACTTTCAGTCGAAAACATATTCAAATTAACATACTGTGTATATTGAAATCATACTAGTGCCACCATAGGCCAGCCAGACTCACTACACGGCTGCCCGCTGTTTGACCAGGGATGTGATTGAGTGTTTTTGGATAATGGACCACACCAGATCGCATAGCTACAGCAACAAATGCAAGACCAACCGTGGCTATACATACAGTATACATGTATATATTAAATATAATTTATGTATATTTATTTATGGCTTATACCTACACCAAAACAAAATATGTCACTTAACTGTACTTGAATATTTTTGCAGGATCATTCAATAAAAAATACTTGGTTTAGGTTAAGAAAGTTTTAATAATCATTTTTGCACAGAATACAAGAAAAATATTTATATAAGTAATTATTAGAATTACAATGAGCTTTAAAAGTAACACGATATTGTAATAAAATGGACAAATATGAAAAAAAATAACAATAAATTGTATATAGATAGGTAGACAGGGTTCAGATGATTCTGGCAGTGCAGGCGATTCATTTAGGTGTCAGTATTGTTACTTTCAAATGACAATAACACCGTTCCAATGTGATTCGGTCGTGCCAGAAGACTCTGTCCTTCCTCTATTTAGTAACCGGGCGTTTTACAACTTTAAATGAAAATTAAGTGGGAATATAGATAGTATATTTTTTCTAGTACAATATTATTTAATTAGGTGACTTTTTATTTCTTTATTACTTGAAATGGTGTTTACATGGTAGATGGATTATAATGGTTTTGAAATATAGTTATTTTGTTAATTCTACTTTAACTGAGTCATTTACCTTGACAGCTGTTTCGGCACATAAACTCATTTTCGGAACATTCAACAATAATTTGTGATTATAAAAGAGCTACAGGTCACGTAGCAAATTAAATACGCTTAATTAAATAATAAATACGTACCAAATATTTTACAAAATACACCTCATACATCCATCGAATATGGTATATAAAATACAGATTCAAGTATCAAATAATTCTTGGATAAATAGATGTTTATGTAAGTATATATTTTTTTAAATACTTACATGATAGGTACTGTGTTGTATAACATTTAAATTTATATTTTTGATTTTGATTTACATACTTAAATGTAGGTACCTACATAAATTTGTAATGTACAGTAGGTACTTAATTACATTTTTAACATTAAGAAATTACCATTATTCGATTCTATCCACCCGCCATGTCTATAATCACCCCAACGCTGGATAGAAAGAGACATCACACAAAATTGGCTGTTTGATAATAAATGGTAGTTGAAAAATATTTTGGAGTATGATTATGTCCATAGAAACAGGTTTTAAGTCATTCATGTTAGTCCGAATAATGTGTAGCAGAAAAATAGAAATTTTAAAAATGGTCTATTCAGTATTCACCCCATTCTACGGCAAACATTTTTCTTAATAAAAATAGGTACATCAATAGAGGAATCATAAAATGGACCTTGGCCCTCGCCCACGCCTTATTCATCCTTGTATATTATATTATCACACTTAATGTTTTGGAAAATTCATTAACATTGTGCACAAATGCCACTTTTGTTGATTGACACTTCACTTAGGTACCTAGTTGATCTCTTTGTTCACGTGAAGTACAATAAAAGTATGTAGCAGCGAAGAACTAGAGACCGAAAATAGTGGAAGGAGCTAGAAGAGGCTTTCATCTAGCAGTGGAATGACCCCGACTAATGTTGATGATGAAATATTATTTTATTCCTGTTAATGCCGGGGGTTTCATTTTTAATTTCTTCTGGTGCTTTGTACCTACGTTGAAAGGTTGAAAATCTTTGCTAAAATTAAATTCATCACAAAGCATTAGTATATCTACAACATCATTCAGGTAGGTATCCATGATGATAATATAATATTATGTACTTAGAGGAGGTACCTGACCTTTATATTTACATGCACATAAAATTATTAATCTTATTGCCTAATGCAGACCAAGATATACCTACCTACATAATATTACATGAACAGAAGTTTAAGAACATCTCAATTAAGTTTAAAATGTTTGTAGGTATACAAATTAATGTGAAACAGAAAACATTGGTTATGTTAGGTAGGTACATGGAACATGTAGATATTATCTTGGTTCGCGGTCGGCGCTGGGCAAAACCAGTTAATTAGCTCAATATACGAGGGTGGGTCAATAAGTCCTTAGAAAAGCCGACAGGTGGCGCGACTAGTACTGTAAGCGGTTTGTTTTCATGCAGCGGCACTACCGATTCAGTATGCTGCGAAGTTTCAATCAGATTGGTCGGGTTGTTGTGTGTTTCTCGTACATTTAAAAAAAAATTTGCTTGTGGAAAATGGAAAAATGGAAAATGGAGAAAATTGAGTTTAGAGCTGTTATTAAACATTTTAATATAAAAGGGTTAACAGCAAAGGAAATAAAAAATGAGTTGGATTTAGTTCACGGCATATCTGCTCCTTCACTTGCAACTATTTATAACTGGTTAAATGAATTTAAACGTGGTCGTACATCAACAAAGGATGAACCACGCTCAGGACGTCCTGTAGAGGTGACTACACCAGAAATGATCAATAAAATCCACGATATGGTGTTAAGTGACCGAAGATTAAAGTTGAGTGAGATAATTGAGGTTACAGGGATCTCAAAAGGTAGCGTCATTTCTATTTTACATGACAAATTGGGCATGAAAAAAATTTCTGCAAGATGGGTGCCGCGTTTGCTCACAGTCGACAATAAGCGCAATAGGGTGGTGGCCTCTAAAGCCCTGTTGTCGCTCATGCAACGCAATCCAGATGAATTTTTTCGTCGCTTTGTGACTGTAGATGAAACATGGATACACCACTATACTCCCGAGACGAAAGAACAGTCAAAACAGTGGATTGCGAAAGGCGAACCATGTCCAAAGAAGGCGAAAACCGTAAAATCAGCTGGTAAGGTTATGGCTACTGTATTTTGGGATGCACGTGGAATTATTTTCGTTGACTATTTGGAAAAAGGAAAAACAATAACAGGGGATTATTTTGCATCTTTATTGGACCAGCTAAAAAACAAAATTGAAGAAAAACGGCCTCATTTAAACAGGAAAAAAATCCTCTATCATCAGGACAATGCCCGTGTTCACACATGTTTACGATCAATGGCTAAAATTGAAGAATTGAAGTTCGAATTGGTCGACCACCCACCGGATTCGCCAGATTTAGGCCCCAGTGACTTTTTCCTTTTCCCAAACAAAAATGGTTAAGTGGACAACGTTTTTTTTCAAATGAAGAAGTCATCGATCGGACAAATCCTTGTTTTGAGGACCTTCCGAAAACTTATTTTTCTGACGGTTTAAAAAAAATTGAGAAACGTCTAACCAAGTGTATTGAGCTCCAAGGAGATTATGTTAAAGAAAGAAAGAAAGAAAATACAAAAATAAAAACTGTTTTAATGCTTTTTTCTAAGGAATTATTGACCCACTTTCGTACCTATACATACGTAGGAAATATATACCTAGTAGGTATATAGGTACATAATATCGTCTTTGTGATTGAGGTCTCTTGAGATCAAAAAACAAACACAACCTAGGTATGTCCTACTGTAAATAACCTGATAGTAAGTAGTATGTAAGGTTTTTGGTCTAAAACCTTACAAAATACCACAATGACGACATGGAGTACCTACTTATCTACCTATATGTATATTATATCTTTAGCTACAATAGAAATGCTATGCTGCATAATGTTAGATGCAAAAAAATAATCTTAAAGACTACCTATCTAACCTAAAAAAATATTATCAACGAATATAAAATGGGTATTTACGTGACCGATACCGAATATGATTGAAGTATTGTAACTGATACCTAATTATAACATTATTGATATGACTGCTCGAAAGTCGAAACCAAAACGTCAAACGATCGCAATAAGTTAGAACTGTCAGTGCACTAACAATCAAAGTTATAAAGTTTCTGTTATTAAAGGCTGTGCATGACGCAAATTAATAATATGTATTTTTTAAATATCGGGACCTTAGATTAAAGTTATTTATTTATAATAGCGTATTCATCCTGTCAAAAAACTTTACATACTTTGGTTAGACAAAGATACCTACATAATATTATTATGACGACCTTCATACCATTTTCAACAATTTCCCTGCCAATTTCATCCCATATCTTATCTTTCTTTCTTATGTTTTGTAGTCACTGTCAGAGAAATCATAAAGGATTGGATATTTCCGGACCAACTCGATCAGCTGCTCAATGTCTTCGCCATTTTGATTTTACTAATTCCCTTGGCGAAATTGTCCGCCGCGAATAAATTCGCTGTCGACAGAGTTCCCGAAAATCGCAGCGAATATTCGCTGCAAACTCGCACTCAAGACGCAAGGCGGTCGCGCAAGCGTGCTCTGCCCCGTAAGCCAATACGAGCTTTATTGGCGAATAATTCGCTGCGAATATTCGCCGCGAATATTCGCTTTGGTTTGGGGAGGCTATGCGATCTTATTTAATTTTCCAACATAATGTAGACAAGCAATAGATACTGTAAAACTTGGTGCTGTTTATTTTAATTCAAACATTGTAACTCCCAGCTCAAATCTCAAAAAAACAAAAGCAAACATGTAACTCCTCTATATTCTATGTTAATAAATATTTTGTAAAAATGACCAGATTTACTCATTTATAACATTGAAATACTAAAAGTGTTCAAATTTCCTAAACCAGTCCGTTTTATTTTAAAACAGTTTTTTCTTCCTTCTGTGAAACGGATTTACAAGTTCCGCGCATTTAGTTGACGAAATGTCATTCCAATATTATCTTTTGAAGAAAATATCGTTGCATAAAAATACATTGCATTTTTCAAAAATATGCATACCAACCTAATTATTCTATTATAACTTATTTATTTTTTATTACGGATCATAAGTTAAAAACAGTAGGTAAGTATAATTATTATTTACTGCGTTTTTGCTTATGAAACTAACATTCATCCATTCACAATCATAAATAAAAAGACAAATTTTAAGTTTAATAATGATTTTTTTTAAATTTTGACACATTTGTGTATACAAAATATTTATTTTTAAGTAATCTATTATAAACCGAAATATTTAGAGAGCATACACCGTTTTGGCTATTTTGCGAGATTCTTTTGACTGGATCTTCCAAACGGATGCGGTTGTTTTTGTTCGGGATATTTTGACGGGGTATATAGTAAAATGGAAAAATTGGAATTTTTCGCGTAATTTACATGGAAAAACAATACAAAATACATGAAAAATCATGTAATTAAATTACTCAAAGGTGTGCATTTAAAAAATGTGGAAAAAAAATGTTTGATGTTAAAACTTAACGGCCATTCAAAATCAAATTTATAGCCTAATATAAGAGATAAAAAATTGAAAAATCATGTTAAAAGTTAAAAAAAATATATGTAATCGTATGCACCTAACAAAACAATTTTAAGGTAAATTTATTGGTTCAAGTATCAAGTCACTAAATTTAAAAAAAATAATATCTCTCAAGATACGTGGGTGGGTCAATAATTCCTTAGAAAAAAGCATTAAAACAGTTTTTATTTTTGTATTTTTTTTTTATTTCTTAACATAATCTCCTTGGAGCTCAATACACTTGGTTAGACGTTTCTCAATTTTTTTTAAACCGTCAGAAAAATAAGTTTTCGGAAGGTCCTCAAAATAAGCATTTGTCCGATCGATGACTTCTTCATTTGAAAAAAAACGTTGTCCACTTAGCCATTTTTTTAAGTTTGGGAAAAGGAAAAAGTCACTGGGGGCTAAATCTGGCGAATACGGTGGGTGGTCGACCAATTCGAACTTCAATTCTTCAATTTTAGCCATTGATCGTAAACATGTGTGAACACGGGCATTGTCCTGATGAAAGAGGATTTTTTTCCTGTTTAAATGAGGCCGTTTTTCTTCAATTTTGTTTTTTAGCTGGTCCAATAAAGATGCATAATAATCCCCTGTTATTGTTTTTTTTTTTCCAAATAGTCAACGAAAATAATTTCACGTGCATCCCAAAATACAGTAGCCATAACCTTACCAGCTGATTTTACGGTTTTCGCCTTCTTTGGACATGGTTTGCCTTCGCAATCCACTGCTTTGACTGTTCTTTCGTCTCGGGAGTATAGTGGTGTATCCATGTTTCATCTACAGTCACAAAGCGACGAAAAAAATCATCCGGATTGCGTTGCATGAACGACAACAGGGCTTTAGAGGCCACCACCCTATTGCGTTTATTGTCGACTGTGAGCAAACGCGGCACCCATCTTGCAGAAATATTTTTCATGCCCAATTTGTCATGTAAAATAGAAATGTCGCTACCTTTTGAGATCCCTGTAACCTCAATTATCTCACTCAACTTTAATCTTCGGTCACTTAACACCATATCGTGGATTTTATTGATCATTTCTGGTGTAGTCACCTCTACAGGACGTCCTGAGCGTGGTTCATCCTTTGTTGATGTACGACCACGTTTAAATTCATTTAACCAGTTATAAATAGTTGCAAGTGAAGGAGCAGATATGCCGTGAACTAAATCCAACTCATTTTTTATTTCCTTTGCTGTTAACCCTTTTATATTAAAATGTTTAATAACAGCTCTAAACTCAATTTTCTCCATTTTTTGTAAACAAGCAAATTTTTTTTTTAAATGTACGAGAATGTACACACAACAACCCGACCAATCTGATTGAAACTTCGCAGCATACTGAATCGGTAGTGCCGCTGCATGAAAACAAACCGCTTACAGTACTAGTCGCGCCACCTGTCGGCTTTTCTAAGGACTTATTGACCCACCCTCGTATAATCTCGAAATCAAAAAAAGTACATGCACAAACGTAAGCCAATAATAGGCAAATTGATGACCTAATAAAAAATAAAAAAGTTTGTTGGATGGTTCTACTTAACGTTCATCAAATATTTCATATCGAATAACTCACGCACTAAATGAGAAAAAAATAAAAAAAGTATGCATAATTGCGCATTAGCTATGCGACAAGAGATTTCACTACAAAAAATATTTTTAAACCCACGCAGTCAGGTTTTGCATACAAACTTAAAAATTAAATAGCGCGCTGAATACAGGTGAAAAGGCAAAAAAAAATCGTGCACTAACGTTTACTACCAACGCACTAGTGCTTACAATTTAATTTTTGAAAAAAATATAAGTTTAGTGACACAAGTATCCAGCATTTAGCTGGGTCACCCAAATTGAAATGCGAATAACCCCCTTAATGTGCGTGCACAAACGAAATAAACGCGTGCACAAACGTGCACTAACGATGCACAAACGAATGCACTAAAAAAAAGTTGAAATTTCAACATTGGGTGACCCAACGTTTAGCTGGAACACCCAATTTGAAATTGGAATTTTTCGGTTATTATAGGTGCACAAACGAAGAAAAAAAGGGGCACAAACGTGCACTAACGATGCACAAACAAACGCACCCAAAAAAAAATGGAGTTTTAACATTGGGTGATCCAGGTAAATGGACCTAAATTTTTCTATTCTCCAGATGTTTGATAGTTTTAGCAGGAACCAACACGTAGTTTCAATTTATTCCGGTAGGAAATTTCAATACAATTTACAATGTCACAACAAGAAAAACAACGTTGATTTTACTATCAATAAAATATAGTCAGAGGTAACTTCATACAAAGGCGGCACAATCAGTAGGTTTATATCAGATCGCATTATAAAGGTAGTCGTTCGAGGCACCGTCCGACAAAACAATAACTTCTTGCAAATACTCTTAACATACAATATGCCGTACGCCTAGGGTCGCTTGACAAGATAGCATATAATCACTCCTAACCAACATTTATAAGGGTATTCACAATATGAATATTGTCATTTATTTAAGCGTAGGACATCCGTATTGTGAATATAATAATATATTTATCATTTTATACGATGGTCGAGGCAAAAGCGTCAACCGAAAGCGTCGTGGGCACAGCAGGTCGATTCCGTAACTTACGACTCGTGTGAAACATCGTAGTCATTCGCGAAAGTGACGTAGGTTATCGAAATAAGGCATGTCGAAACTTATCACTACCTGAATTAGTCTTAATCTGTGTCGACAATATTGCACATACCAAAGGGTACTCGTGACCAGAGACGGCCATACGACTTGAGTCTCTCTTTCTCTCTCTCGCATTGATGTCTCGCGCCGATACGTAGGTAGTTTAGTTTCGAACTGTCAAAGGTGACGGACTAAACTGCGATCGGACACTATTATCTTATCTTTACTCGCGAGAATAATTATATATTATTATTTTATATTTCGCCAAAGCATTGCTATATGCTTGTATCGTTCACCCAATTATTTTAAAAGATGTCAATCCCAGAAATAGTTTCTTTTGCTGCAGTTTTAGGATCACGTAATCATCCGCGAAACAGATCAAATAATTATGCTAACTTATCTGAAAATGCTTTTTTACTCAGTGATGCACTATTTATACGTAATTTCCGCTTAAACAAAGAGCTTGTGAGATATCTTTCACAAATTCTCACGCCATATATGGTTTTGCGAAGGAGACGCTCCGCCCTTGACATTCAAAGTAAGGTTCTAATAGCATTAAATTTTTTCGCAACCGGTTCATACCAAATGCCTGTTGCAAATGGCTTAATACGAGTTTCCCAGTCTTGCGTATCACGTGTTCTGAGTGAAGTGGTGGCTGCCTTAAACTCACCCGATATTTTTAATCGGTGGGTTAAATTCCCTACAAGCCCAGAGGGACTTCAAGGCATCCGGAATGGTTTTTACTCCAGGTATCAGTTTCCAGGGATAATAGGGTGTATTGATTGTACACATGTAGCCATCTTTCCACCTAATAAACATGATCCATTAAGCCCAGAGCATATTTATGTTAATCGTAGAAGATACCATTCGATAAATGTTCAGTTAGTATGTGATGTGAATTTAAAAATTCTAAATGTGAACGCACGTTATCCAGGAAGTGCACATGATTCATATATACTCACCAACAGTAATGTTGAACCGATGCTCAGACGTTTACATAGCCACGGAGAAGACAACTCTTACTTGCTTGGGGATTCAGGCTATCCTTTAAGATCATGGCTTATGACTCCTTTACATACCGTAGAGCCGAATTCGCCAGAGGAACGTTTTAATACCAAATTCACCACAGTTAGGGCAACTGTCGAGCGTTGCATAGGTGTTTTAAAAATGCGTTTCCGATGTCTCCTAAAACACAGAGTCCTTCATTATGCACCAAAAAAAGCATCACTTATTATAAATGCATGTGTCGTTCTCCATAATTTATGTATCGAGAGCAATATGCCTGAACCCGATCCAATTGATGAGACTTTGGATTTTGGTGATGTAAATAATGAGTTTATTTATGTAGAAGAACCGCCTCGTAATAGGCGGACAAATCCAGATTTGATTGCCGGCCAAAGAGTTCAAAGTAGACTTATACGTAACTATTTCAGTCGCCATAACACTTAGTTAAACATCGTAAAGCCATGTAATTATTTATATTTAGTTTAATAGGTACTTATTATTTTATTATCATCTTAGGTTATAGTATTATAATGTCGTCGAAGATTCTCCAAATGGGTGAAGTATCGTAGGCCTGACGAAGGAAAGTCCATGTAAATGTATTTACTACCTTCATTTTTCCCTATATAAAAATTATTAAATTTAATAGGTATAGTCAAGTTGGTAAACTTGCGTTAATTACTGGTTGGACATTTTCCTTCGTCGGGGAACCTTAACGAGTTTGGTCACCAAAACACTATTGAAAGATTTTATGGATAAACTGATTAACTATTGCTAAAGAAACATAGAACATTGATTTAATGTTGTTATAATAATTTAATAAGACATTTTTATTCAGATTCCATATTGTCTTTATAATGCTTTCGTGACTTGCATTACCTCAAGGGTCAACATGGAAACATGCTCTTGATATAACTTAACATGTAGCTTCCTTCATGACTAATTTATACAATGAATATATACTTACCTATAATTTATTGCTATTATTAATTTAAATCACAATCATAAGATACTGTAAGTTCCAAAGACTACGATGGGCGGGACATGTGGAGAGAATGCCTGAAGTTAGAGCGCCAAGGATCATGACGAAGTGGCTACCTCAACGGAAGAGACCCAGAGGCCGTCCAAGAAGGAGATGGGCTGACGCCGTAGAAGTGGACTGGCTTCATATAGGAAGACCCGGTAACTGGAGAAGTTTGGCGAGAGACCGGAGTGAGTGGAGAGCGGTTGTGGAGGAGGCCAAATCCCACCCCGGGATGTAGCGCCGTGGAAGAAGAAGAATTAATTTAAATCATTAATACAATGCATTTTCACCATGAATTGACAGTTAACACAATAAAAAAAATAGCATATGTATATTTATTTGGCCTCTGCTTAGCACCCTCTTAAGGTATCCATAGCGTGTGATTGAGCCAGCTCCAATCATATTATGGGCGGAACCAAGAGTCATAGCCACCCCTCGGATGAATTAAATCCTAAAATACATTTTGTTAATATTTCACCATTGACGAATATAATTCAAAAACCATTTACATCACAACCTTATAAGAAAATGCATAAATTTATAAGTTTAAATAAAGTCAATTAAAAATTTTTAAAACTGCGATCAATGTAGAATATTTTCTTCTTACATAGATGGGATAATGTTCGGTAAGTATTCTCCCTTCAATTATGCTATGCATATTTTTTCATAAGAGTATATCTGGGATTAATGAATGAATCTCATAAAGACACCACATCAAGTGACGTACGGAGGTAAGTTCAAAACGATTAATGTGGTGTGCGTCACACGTATTACGTACATGATGTGATGCCCCCGACTACTGTTGTATTATAAATTAATAGTACCTACCGTATTATGAAATTTTGACTTTCGGGGGACAAGCAAGTTAATGTGATTTACTGATAATTTTCATTTGAGTATTTTAATTCAATTACAACTAACAATTTATTGAAATCTATTATAAAGTATGCGTTCGTCGAACACTACATATTTTATCAAACAGTACATTTCTTTATAAAAACAATCATTAAATAGTATGCAACTAGAAATGACCCACCCTTCAACGAACAGATGTCAACAGTTTTGGAGTTATTGTAAAATCATCTTGATTATTTTTTTGTATTCATTGGTAAATTTTAAATGATATGATCAGTGCACCTTAAAACTGAATTCATATTTAACCAATCAATGAAATATGCAATGTATGTGATTATGTTCAATGTGTGTAAAAAACTGTTTTGAATAAATTATTTACTTGATTATTATGATTGACATTCAATGGAATTGGAGGGTAAGAAAATAATTATATAAAGGCAATTTTCCCAAAGCATTATTTTTTATTCAAAAAATCATGGTTTAAACCTCAGTCATGTACGCTCTGCATACATAATATATTTAATTACAATGCATTGCTTTTAAAACTAGAATGTCCATGAATCAGTGAAGAGTCGGCTGCACCAGTCCTCTGTAGAGCTACAAGCGCCGAGTAGAAAAATTCCATCTGCTTACATCAGTGAATCTAGAATCATGCAAAAAATTAGGTAGTTGACTTCTTGAATTTACATAAAATTACAATATCAACCCAAAAATATTTATCCACGACCCATTGAATTGATTGGCTTTCATCATGTTTCTATAGACATTATAGTTGATTAGAAATATGCACAATAGCTGAGTTGGTTTTAGAATATCTTGAGAGCCTGACAATTGCATGAAAATTATATTAGAAAAAATTATTGTTTATTTCATAATCTCTACTAAGTAAAAAATCCACTGGATCAAGCAAAACCCAATGCCATTCCAGTCTAATGTAATTATAAGTTTTTTTGGACCATGTCTGATCCGAAGATCATATGGACCTTTTTGGTTTGTATTAACAGTTTTTTTTTCTTTTACAAGAAACGGATGTTATCCATTTGTTATACCTATGAATATTCCGACTCCAAACAAACACATGATGAAAAACAATGTGTATTTGCCAGACCCAGGATTCGAACCAGGGACCCACCACATTATAAGCTGACGCATTAGCCGCCATCGGCCACCGTTGGGCCGTAAAAAATATAGGTTATATATTTATTATGAATAAACTATAAAGCTGCAATCATAGACTTTCTGCAATATTATATCAGTTACACATCCATATCTTCGATTACATAAGACTTTAGACTATATTTTGTATTAAAAATGTTATAACTAACAAGAGCATGTTTCCATGTTGACCCTTGAGGTAATGCAAGTCACGAAAGCATTATAAAGACAATATGGAATCTGAATAAAAATGTCTTATTAAATTATTATAACAACATTAAATCAATGTTTTATGTTTCTTTAGCAATACTTAATCAGTTTATCCATAAAATCTTTCAATAGTGTTTTGGTGACCAAACTCGTTAAGGTTCCCCGACGAAGGAAAATGTCCAACCAGTAATTAACGCAAGTTTACCAACTTGACTATACCTATTAATTTAATAATTTTTATTTATAATAAGGAAAAATGAAGGTAGTAAATACATTTACATGGACTTTCCTTTGTCGGGCCTACATTATTGATACATCACCCATTCGGCGGGTTAATCCAGAATCTTCGACCGACATTGGCATATCTTCCAGGAGTTATATCACTCCATGTATATAATATCAAGTGGAAAATATGATTAACCTGAAATCAGATTAGCATGTAGCAAATATTATATAAACAGCCCTGTCTAATAGAGGATCCAACGTAACCCGCAGTATGATTAATATTTTTATGCATCTGAAATGGATTTTAGATTTTTTTTTATATTTGATTTATTAACTAATTGATGTTAATTATTGCATATTTCAATAATAAAACTTTTATGTAACAAAGTAGTTAAATGTGTGCTCATCATAATCTGCTAAAATAATATTGAGTGATGCTTGCAAAGGTTATGAAACTGAATAAATAAGTACCTACATAATATTAAAAATAATAAGTTTATAGGTGACAACGCCAGTTTTTAAAATGAATCAATTGATTCG
The DNA here is from genome assembly GCF_057557595.1 of Rhyacophila brunnea. NCBI lineage: Eukaryota > Metazoa > Arthropoda > Insecta > Trichoptera > Rhyacophilidae > Rhyacophila > Rhyacophila brunnea. The sequence goes on from NW_028232785.1 coordinate 33,621,145, forward strand.
TTAAACCATACTCACCATTAAGTCTGTAATAAAGAAAAATTAATAAATTGACACAAAATCAACAAGGACAAGTGAAGAATTAGAAATAGCAAAATCCATTAAGTAAATGTGTTTGTGCAAAGTCAACCTACCATCCAAGGTAGAGATTGAAAGGTAAATTATTAATAATATCTGTGTTGGTCTAATCGCTCGACGAAATAAAATTTGCTATCGATTCTAATGCCGTAGCTATACGTAAATTTGATGCAATCAGTTCGCGAGATGCTGTTCTATTGTCATTTATGACATCTTGAGCCATATTTAGAGCTGACTCAAGCGCGACAGTACTACGGGATTGTGTGTCCAACATCTCCCGAAGCAACGTACAGAACGTGCTGTGCGTGTTGCACACCTCGTTTAATTTCATCTCCTTCATTTTCAACGTATCTTGCTGAAATTTATCCAATATTTCCATGTGTTTTTTGCCAATGTCACACATTGCCTTTAAGTTTGACGCCTTGTTACGTGGTAGACACGGTGGGCCTACTACCTCTGAAACATGCAAATATTCTGGCGCTGTCACCTGTACCCTACGCTGTGATGTTGGCACGGCCAACTCCTCAATGGTATCGTCATCTGGATTCTCAATCATTGACTCCGGTACTTCATCTAGGCCTCGGACGGATGTCGGATGTACGAATTCCAATACTTGCAGATCTATTCCGGTTAAAACTTGGGCAGTTGAAGGTCCGCCTCCTGTAGCAGTCGAGTCTCTGATTATTGCGGCTTGCTTCCCTTTCGTTTTATTCCGTATATCGTGCCATGTCTGCAAATTATTAACCATTAGTTAAACACACCTTCACCTATATCATCTGTCAAGTTAAGGCGTGTCAACAATAAAAGACCCCGAACAAATAACCAAACGCGTACAAACTAAAAGGTTGGTATAATTTAACTAGGTACACCATGCGTCAACTTGAGATAAATTAACTTTAAAGAGGCCCATTATAAATATACACAGCTGTTTCCATGATTTTACTAGTACGGGTATTCGACCTTATAATACTTGTGACACCCTTTCATAAAACCCAAAAAATTAAACGCACATTGAACGCTGTTTGAATAATTATGAAATACCAAACCACAAATTATCGGTATTACACCGACCACAGTTCGATCGTGCCTCCGTTGTATTTTTATATTAATGAATCACTGCTGGGCACTCAAAATATATTAAGTTAGTACTTATAGCATATGTATAGTATTGGGTAGTGGGTACTCACCTTTCTCCAATGCTTCCAGTCTTTATTTGAGCCCGGAATCGCATTCAAAGTTAGAGTGATTTCTTGCCATTTACGTTGGGCGTCTTGGAATGTGAAGGTGTTTGAGAACTTCCCAGTTACCAATTCCGGCTCACTGCCCATGAAATCCAACAAGATTGTTTTCTGCTGCACACTACAATATGGTTTTCTTTCCATCTTGACCTGAAAAAAATAGAAAAACGTAACCTTACCAGACTGGATAAAGGAAACGAATGATGTAATTTTTGCGTCGCGTTTACTATATAGTAGGTATTTTGATTTCACAGGAGTTCCCGGCGACTATTTCATCGTAAATTCAATGTTACTACCTACAAGCCTGAAGAGTTTACAATCCGAAAAAATAAATATGGGTGTTGTATAGCTTAAAATGAATCAAAGACAGAAGATGTATGTTATATTTTGACGTTTACCTATAATATTATATCCATAGAGAAAACAAAAGTGGTAGGTACCTACCTAGGTGTAATGTTGAGATGGAAATAACCTTACCTAATTTCAATTAAGATCACTTTATTGAAGCTTCTCCTTTCTTTTGCTCGACGAAGGACGTAAATTCGTCTTCCTGTTTCCCGATTTACATGTTTATTTTGATATTTCGTTTCATATGTGACAGTGACATTGAAAATCAAAATGTCAAAATGAATAAGTTAGGTGTCGTCCACGACAATTACCAATTTATAAACAATAAAGATGCCAAATTATTATATTATTCACAATGTTACTTAATACTCTGTTATCTTGAGTTCAATTAATTATGTTAATGTTTTATAATGGTTTGTAATGAATAAATACCTACATACAAATAAATGTTATTGAAGACATTGTGTTTATTTTGTTAAATCTTGTTTTACAGTGTAATAATATCATATGGTTTCGCAATTATGTAAGGTTATATTCTACGTACATATATCTATATCATATTATACTAAATCAATCGAATATTATAGGAATTATACACAAACATAACCAACAAAAATAATGATTTCGTTTGACATTTCATTTTTGACGTTTCATCTTGTACCATAGACACCGATTTTCTCGGTTTTGGCGATGTTGCCAACTGGTCACTCGCGAATTAAAATAGTCCGTAGCGAGTGGCTTCAAAAATAGGTGTTATCGTATACGACATGAAACGGGCGATACTAACTTGTCATCCCACACGGTTGTCGACCACACGAGTCGATAGTTACGAATTCGGGCTGCAGGTTCCAATCCTGGCTGGACACCGTTTCTCGTAAAAACTAAATCTGTTAAAATAACCTCCACTCTATGGAGGCCTATATGTTCTTATTAGGATCGGAAATGGTCGATAAAAATAGTGCATTACGTCGTGAGCATCTATATGGACATACAGTGTATTCATATGGTTTTTCACCTGTGTGTCATTTCATGTCTTTTAAAACTACTAAGTTGCGAGCATCTATATGAGCATACCTTGCATATATGAGGTTTTTCACTTGTGTGTGTCATTTCATGTTTTTTAAGATTAATAAGTTGCGCGCATTTATAAGAGTAGACCTTGCATTTATGACGTTTTTCACCTGTGTGTGTCATTTCATGTTTTTTAAGATCACAAAGATGCGAGCATCTTTATGAGCATACCTTGCATTTATGACGTTTTTCACCTGTGTGTGTCATTTCATGTTCTTTAAGATGACTACGTTGCGAGCATATATATGAACAAACCTTGCATTTATGAGGTTTTCCACCGGTGTGTCATTTCATGTATTTTAAGAGCACTAAGTCGCGAGCACCTATATGTGCATTCCTTGCAATTATGAAGTTTTTCGCCTGTGTGTGTCATTTCATGTTTTTGAAGACTACTAAGTCGCGAGCATCTATATGGGCAAACTTTGCATATATGAGGTTTTTCACTTGTGTGTGTCATTTCATGTTTTTTAAGATTAATAAGTTGCGCGCATCTATAAGAGTAGACCTTGCATTTATGAGGTTTTTCACCTGTGTGTGTCATTTCATGCTTTTTAAGATCACAAAGATGCGAGCATCTTTATGAGCATACCTTGCATTTATGACGTTTTTCACCTGTGTGTGTCATTTCATGTTCTTTAAGATGACTACGTTGCGAGCATATATATGAACAAACCTTGCATTTATGAGGTTTTTGAGGTTTTCCACCGGTGTGTCATTTCATGTCTTTTAAGAGCACTAAGTCGCGAGCACCTATATGTGCATTCCTTGCAATTATGAAGTTTTTCGCCTGTGTGTGTCATTTCATGTTTTTGAAGACTACTAAGTCGCGAGCATCTATATGGGCAATTTTTGCATATATGAGGTGTTTCACCTGTGTGCGTCATTTCATGGATTTTAAGATTACTAAGTTGCGAGCATCTATATGTGCATAACTTGCATTTATGAGGTTTTTCACCTGTGTGTGTCATTTCATGGCTTTTAAGACTACTAAGTCGCGAGCATCTATATGGGCATACCTTGCATATATGAGGTTTTTCACCTGTGTGCGTCATTTCATGGTTTTTAAGACTACTAAGTTGCGAGCATCTATATGTGCACACCTTGCATTTATGAGGTTTTACACCTGTGTGTGTCATTTTATGGATTTTAAGATTACTAAGTTGCGAGCATCTATATTTGCATAACTTGCATTTATGAGGTTTTTCACCTGTGTGTGTCATTTCATGGTTTTTAAGAGTACTAAGTTGCGAGCATCTATATGTGCACATCTTGCATTTATGAGGTTTTTCACCTGTGCGTGTCATTTTACGTGTTTTGAGATGATTTAGTTGCGAGATAATATTTTCTTGACTTCGACTACCAATAACGCCCATGTGAACTATTTTGTGACTTTTTAGAGCACTTCCGGATCCAAAAACTGCGTTACAAATGCTGCAAATCAAATTACGTGAGAAATGAACTACTCTTCTCAGAATAAGTCGAAGTTCCTTCGGAGTCTCTCGTTCTGAGATTTCTCCTTTAATGTTTCTTCTATTGTCTCTATTGTCTATTCATCTATTGTCATTTCAGAATACTGCATCATTCTATCTTGGATTCCATCGGGTGAGGATTGTTGACACCTGTCTATATCGTGATGCTTTGTAAAAAAGCCTTTAGTAGAAACCTAGAAAAACCAAAATAATCGATCTTATTATCAATATAAATTAGATTTTAAACTGTTCCATTTGAGTTATTTTTTTACACTTTTGCCTTACAGCATCTTCAGACATTATAAGTTAAGTGTGAGTGAAAATGACAATAAGAAATGGTAATAGTTCCAACATAGATTTTAAATACAGACACCATAAAAAGCACCTGAATGTAACATCGAAAGGCAAATGCACAAAACAGACTATGACACAATATTGTGGTACAACTCTTGGTAGTATGTTTAAATCTATTATAGTTCCGAATGCGAAATTCCAGATTGATGGGAATAAAATAGTTCTACTCGGCAACTGTGTGTACTGTTTATTTCTCACATATATTGATAAAATCATCATCATCAGCCTGAATCTATCCACTGCTGGATGAAGGCCTCTTCAAGTTGCTTCCACTTCTCTCGGTCCTGTGCATTGCGTTGCCACGTACTTCCGCAGAACTTTATCATTTCATCGATCCAGCGGCCTCATGGTCTACCTTGTGGACGTTTTGTACTTCTTGGATACCACTGGATGACTAGATTTGTCCAACGATTGTCTCTTCTTTGAGCTATGTGTCCAGCCCATCTCCATTTAAGGCTTTTAATAAACTCTATTACATCGCAAACCCTTGTCTGCTTCCTTATCCACTCATTTCTCTTTTTGTCCTTTCGCGTTATGCCCAGCATGCACCTCTCCATACCACGTTGTGCTACTCTAAGTTTCTGGATCTCTCTTTTACTTAGGGTCCATGTTTCACACGCATATGTCATCACGGGAAGCACACACTGGTTGAACACTTTGCGCTTTAGGCACAGTGGAAGGTCACTTTTGAAGACATTATTCAGGCGGCCAAAAGCACTCTAGCCTAGCTTTACCCTGCGAACAATTTCATCAAATATACATCCATCTATAGATACTTGTTGTCCCAGATAGATGTAGCTTTTCACCTGTTCGAGCTGAGTGCCATTGATGAGGATCTCTTTTTGGCCTGCAAAGCAGTTGAACATGACTTTCGTCTTTGTTACATTTATTTTCAAACCTACTTTGTTGCTTATTATAAAAACACCAGATTAACGTACATCCTATGAGGCAGTTTTGCACCCTGTTCGATAAAAAAAACATTATAAGCCAGTAATTTCTGTGTTAGTGTGTCATTTGGGAGTATGCATAGTGTCGGAAAATGCCGAAAGGCGTAACCGATGTCACAAAAAATGTTCAAATTGATAGAATGTATATTAAAATTTCATCAAGCAACTTAGATCAATAGTATAAACAATATTTTAATATTAACTAGAACCCACTTATCTTGGCTACGATTATAAATGTTGTATGCAGTGTTACAGAATATATTGGGGACGTGGATTTATACCTGAAAGTGCGGGAGGGAATTTATATTCAAATTTCATCAAGCGACTTCGATCAACAGTTTAAACAATATTTTTATATATCATACTTCTGAATTCGTGAGGTCACGCATACTAAGCGTCGCATAGGGACGGCAGTTAACCAAAGAGCGACACTCTCGAGAAGGAATGACTCGGTTTATATAATTTACACATATTAAATGTTATTGGATAAATATTTTTCGAATTAATAAAGTTTACCGGTTGAGCACATCTGATATTTAAATAATGATCTGAGCAAAACAGCAAGTCGTGTTGCTAAACACCTTAAAAACGGACCTGCGCAGAAGCACACGTACTTTCGTGCGCATATAGTAGGTGTGTAAGCGCTGTGTCTTTGTGTGAAAGGTGTGTTTTACACGTTACAATAGTATATTTTCAGTTTACAATGAAAACCTCATCTCTATCGCGGTATGACAAAAATCCTTTACAAAGACAAGCACGAGAAATTAATGTTTTTAATTTGACCCGATATTTACAAGTGATGAAAAGCAGTACAATTTTATGATAAGTAGATATATATTTATAAGTAAAATGATATTGACAGTTTGCGTTTTATAACAACTTTACTAAAAAAAACAATAAAGACATTATTTGAAAATTATAAAAAAAATGTGATTGGGCATCGATATAATATTTAATATGTATATTGATTACTTCTACTATTTAAGTGATAATTTATGTTCTCCTAATTATTTAATGAATACATACCTGCAGCAATACAATCAGTTAATATGGCCTTAAAAAGCGTTTTCTTCAAAACTCAATAATTCCCCTGTATTAATTAACCAACATAATAATTAAGAAGTTGAGACTATAACTAATGGCTCTTATAATACTCTCTGGAGCGCTTTCCAAATTGAGTTACCATAGGCAATCGGCCTTTGTATTTTAAATCAAAGTAGGTAGGTATTGATTACTTTAATTACTTTTTTCAATACGAGTGGCTAGGAATGGTACGGAGATTTATCGAGATTTTAAACGTCAACCTTCGATAAAAATCGGCGAATAGAGAAGCAAATGTTACAATATATAAAATTGAATATACCCCATGTCCTGGTGTGTAATCTGATTGTGAACATCCGGGTTGAGGATTTTCATCAGAAAATGGTGGCATTTTATCTTCAGTGAATTCGCGCTTTATGTCAGTCTCAGCTTTGAGACCAGCGACACCCGTCACAGCGAACTGAAATAAACAACGTTTCATATAACATGTTGTCAATAAGTACATATTATTAATATAGCATATTAAAACGTTATTATCTAGGTGAAAGTAGGCTGTTAAGATGCGACATAAATAGTGCACACTAAACATTATCAGGCATACTTATTTGTTTTCATTAAATTAATATTTAAAATTCCATTTAACCCTGCCTAAACTAAGCCATAATATCGCGGTTAATAATAAGAGCTTTCCAAATTGAAGTTCTATTGCCAATCGGCTTTTGTATTTTAAATAAAAGTAGGTTTTTTAAATTTAAATTTAAAGGTAATTTAAAATGCACGTTAATTAATATCGATAGGCCGCCTGATTATTACGAACCAGGTGCGTCTTTAGCGTCCAATGACTTAATTATTTTAACATTATAAAATTTAGAGAAACACTAACTGAGAGAGTATATCACAGTTAGTGTTTTTCTAAATTATATAATGTTCAATAATCAGAATGATATATTCTTAAATCTTGTGAATTATTCGTTTGAATAAAAGAAATAATTAATTAAAAATTATTAGCAAGTACAAGAAGTTGCTTAAAAAATATTGGAGAAATTCCTAGACGTCGGTTAGTAATCTTCGTAATAGTAAAATAGCTACCTACTTTGTTTTAATAAACAAAAATCGATTGCCGAAGTAGCATGATTTCGAAGAGCGCTGAGTGGTAGGTATTTAATAACCAATAGCTTAAATATTTGTCGTCATTAGTATGTCTTCCGTAGCATAATGGCTGAATGCGACGAGTTTGGGGCGTTTACCCGTTGGAGATGCCGGGTTCGATTCCCGACCAGTTGGCTTACTTTTTTCAAAAAAGTTTTTTCTATTGGTTGTGATATACTCTTTCAGTTAGTGTTTAACTAAATTATATAATGTTCAATAATCAGAATGATATATTCTTAAATCTTGTGAATTATTCGTTTGAATAAAAGAAATAATTAATTAATAACTTTACTTTTTTCCAAAAAAAGATCTCTTCCGTTTGTTACATATTTTCTCAAAAATGTTTTCAAAATGATGTATGTTCAATATATTATATAAAATTCCATAAAAATGTTAATATTTTATAAAGGAACGTCTCTCGACAATATGTCCGAGATGAATTCTACAGTTTTTTGACATATTGTTCGGCGCGGAGCTGATTCTCTGGAGAGACTGGTAGTTTTGGGTAGCCTCCAAGGCAGATGAAGCAGAGGAAGAGCGACCAAGTAAAAGAGCTGACTGAAAGCAGCCTTCACTCTGTCCTGATAGAAGCAGAAGATTGAGAAGAGTGGGAATTCTTGATCGCTTAAAAGATGATAACATTCCAAGGTGGTCACCATCCTTTACCATGAGGGAACGACCAAGAACTAATGGGAAACATTGAAAATGTACAGATCTATTGTGCTTTTATTTAGCGATAATAACAGTTACTGTTCACACGTAAGATTGCTGACTGTCGTAAATAGTAAGAGAGACGCCATGTTGTCATTTTAAGGTAGGTACTTTTTGACAGGTCGTGAAAATCGGTTAACCTCAAAATGAGACTGCGCGGTGTAGGTTGTTGTGCGGATATTGAACAAATCCCATCTGTCACGTGAAAATTCAGAAGCGAACTTTTTTGATTCATGCTAGCAATCTTGCAACTTGCACAATAATACGTGAGTACACGTGGATTTTCTTTTTATGGCCTCGGTAATATGTACTGTCAGCAGTAAATCATTGCATTACAACTTTCATGAAGAGTTTCAAGTCATCAGCAAACAACATAAACATAGTATTTTTAATTACCAATGCTGTCATTTATAAAAAAACGTGAACAGCAATGGCCCCAAGTTTGAGCCCTGAGGCACACCAGAAAATGTTTTAAATGTCATGTCTGTGACTGATAGAGGGTGTACGATACGTATTGCTGACGATTCTTAAAATTCTCCCGAATAACGCGAGAAATCGTTTAACGGCCAGCTCCAAATCCATGCTGCTCATTCATTATAAATGACCAGCGCCATCTATAGATTAATACTTGAGTCGGCAATGAAATGACTCAATCCTCGGAAAAATCATGCTGTGCATGATTATCTCAAGAACTTTTGCTGGTGCATAGAGAATGGCTACCGGCCTATAGTTTTCCACTGATAACTCCGTACCACTCTTATGAATTGGAGTAACCTTCGACATCTTCCATGCTTCCGGAAAGATACCCGGCTCTATTGTCAGGTAAAATATAATATATGAAAGTGGCCCTTGACAAAGTCAATACAGCCCTTTAAAAAAATCTTGGGAGATATGCGATCCCTAAGAGCGGGTATTCCTTTTTTTTTTTAATAAATCTAAACACGTCATTCTCATCAATTAGGAAGATGTCAACGGATTGGGCACCGCATGATCGTTTCTCTACATAATATATAAGAGCGTGACATACTTGTTTCTCCGTCTAATCGCGCCCATTCATGCAGCGTCTCGAGACAATGGTGTCGCGTGTGAAACGGCTCAAAGTTTAAAACATGTATTGCTAATTCCAATCTTCGATATAAGACTGCACCAAGGGAAGAAAAATAACACATTATACAATTGAACAAACCAGATGTATTGGCCTGTAATCTGAACCCGGTTGAGGATCTTCAACATCACATAATGGGTTTATTACATCTTCAATAATCTCGCGCTTGATGACGGATAGTTGATCATCCGTCTCAGGTTTTATATTAGAGAGTTCCGCTAAAAGATACTGAAAGAAACTTTATGGTTAACACAGTAAAACCACTTTCACTTGAATGACTAATTATAGTCAAAATGAATTAGAAGATAACCTGCCCTAACCTAAATCACAAATGTATCGTAGCTGTCAAAATGTATAATCGAGTTATTTTTTAAATCAACGTTTAATATCATTGTGTCTCTACGGAGTTTATAAAAAAGCAAGATATTATAATAATATATTAATCGTTGTTAGTCACAATACAGAGTGATTGTAAAAGAAATCAGTATCCCAAAACTAACCTCGAAATTGCAACATGAAACGTCGGCATTCTCCTGCTTTATATGAGTGCGAACTTCCGGGCTGATTGGGAGGCTAGTCTGCGTATCAAACAAAGGTTTGCCTTCTGTATCAGACTGTTCTCCATCACATTCTCGCTTTACGTCCATTTTAATGGTAAATGTCAGGAAGAACGCGACAAGCAGGATCCATTCAAGGTACATTAATTTAAGAGAAGTGTTGCCGCAATACGTAATCATTAATTATGTATGGCCGAAATACTGAATAGTCTATACCGTGGAAGCGATTAAACAATTAACTGTGCTTTATTAGATTTAAGTTTTGTACTATTCTATTTGAGTAGGTAGTTTTCTACCACTCGGGTTTTGCCTTTAGATATTTTCAAGCACTACACGTATTCACCAATGGCAAATACACACTAACTGCGAAGGTAGGTATATTGTTACACTCATGACTATTAAGCCTCTCCTGATAGTCTAAATTACAATTATTAGTTGTAACCATGTCTATACTATACTATACTGCAATATGTATAAAAAGAGTGGAAAAAAATACATAGTCGCGGGTGGACGCAGAATAATTAAGTTCGCGAATTCCCGCGCAAATAACTTTTTCATATTGTATTACTATAAAACGAATTCAGATAAATAATAATTAGAATATAGGTAAGCGATATAATTAATATTAGGAACGTAACAACATAAGATTCATTTGGATACTGTTAAACATAAGTTTCTTTGTGAAAATAACCGTTGAAAATATAAAGCCACGTGTTCAACAAAGAAAGACATTTCATTTTTGTGAATCCCGGGTCCTACCAACATCCCGAGCTAGCCACAGGACCCGGGATATCTCAATACCTACACTGTTATTTTTAACCTATATAATATAATCAATTAGGTAGGTAATACAATAAAGTAGAGACACTTTATTGCCTACCCATTCAGTCAAGGATCAAGTAAGAATAACAAACAAGACATTGTCAAAGGGCCATGTCTTTATTTGACTTTGCCCTGTCTATCCGTGCTTGGTGCAAATCATACCCAATGTCCGTGTGCCTGCCTCAAAATACGGGTGGCATTTGGTTTGTATTACACTGACAGATATCTTATTTTACCACATTGAAGATTAATATTGTGTTTAACAACGTTTGTAGAAGAAAACTTGAAAATAGGAAAAATGGGCCCTTTTGCCATTTGAATGCCGAGATGCGCTAATCTCGTTATGATTGAGGAAATGCAGACGATCATTTTCGTGCCATGTTTTGTTTAGACAACAAACAGTGATGCCAACCGTACTATAATTATAGTATTTGTAATATAATTTTGGCCCGCGTACTATGTACGATATAAAACAGGTATAGTACGCCCAAAATACTATAATTTTAAAAATTCGGAAAAATAGATAAAAATAGTTGTTTGGGGGAACTTAAATAACTAACTTTTAATCTTTTGTCTAAAAAACAAGACGTTTTTCACCTTCTATTTGAATTTTTGTCTAAAAGAAAGAAGACGGTAATCACTTTACATCTGAATATTTTGCAAAAAAACGAGACGGTTATCACCTTACATTTCAATTTTTGTCTAAAAAACGAGACGTTAATCACCTTACAGTTGAATTTTTGTCTAAAAAAACGAGACGTTAATTACTTTACATTTGAATTTTTGTCTAAAAAAAAGGTGACGTTAATTACTTTACGCGTATTTTTTGGAAAATGCAGTCATTCAACGCGTACTATATTTTTTGCCGAAATACTATAATTTTGGAGGCTCGGTACTATAATTCCACTTTGAAAATATGGCAGCACTGACAACAAAACACTTGTGGCAACACTTTTCTAGCATTACCCTGATGTATCCTGTCTGTCACGTTGTTCCTGCCATATTTACACTTAACATGGATGTAAAGCAAGAATGTGATGGAGGACACTCCGATACAGAAGGCAAGTCTTTGTTTGACATGATGCCTAGCCGTCCAAACAACCCGGACCCTCGCTTTCATGTAACGCAAGAGAATGCGGACGTTTCAAGTTGCAATTTCGAGGTTAGTTTTTGGAAACTAAATTTCTTTACAATCACTTTAGATTGAGAATAACAATGATTGTTTTAATTATTATTATAAACTGTGGCCTCTTTACCAATATGTAGGAACATAAGGTGATATTTAACTTTGTTTCAAAAAAATTACCTGTTTATACAATTTGACAACTATAATACATACATGCGATATAGTTTAGGTTATCTACCAATTCATGTTAAATATAATTGTTATACATCGTTGTATGGACGTTACATGAACTGAAATTGGTTTTACAGTGTTTAGAAAATATAATAATGCTTTTTTCAGTACCTTATGGCGGACCTCTCTGATAAAACATCCGATAATCAACCAGCTGTCGTCAAGCGCGAGATCATTGAAGATATATCACACTCATTATATTATGATGATGAATGCACTCAACCAGGTTGTTCGAATTCAGATTACGGGCCAATGCATCAGGTACGTTCAATTGTACGTAGGTATATGTGCCTTTTTCTTCTCTTGATGCCGTCTTACATTGAAGGCTTAAATTTGTAATGCATCTTTGAAACTTCATAAGAAACTATTATATTATAATTCGGTCAAACTTGTTTCATTTATTGATTTCTTAGTAGATTCGAGTTATCGGCGATAGCTAAAACAGATATTTTCAGACAGTATTGAGTAGGTACCTATATAAATCTTTTGTTAAATCTTGTAAGTATATTTATATATGGTGATTTATACATCACAATCATTCGAATGTTAAGCAATAATTAATGCGATTATGTAAAAACATTTAGTGAATAAAATTAGTCGCCCGTGAGTCCTTTTTATGTAGGTAATACAAGGTAAACCTATTGTCTATAAAAAAAAAACTACTTGCAGCCATAAAATACCATAAATGGAAGCAATATCTACGTGAAATGGGGTGAGAATAAACCAATAATTCTATTTTCAAAACTTTTTGTAACAAATTAATAATGTAAGCCTCAAATTTTACTAAATTATCAAACATGCTGCATGACAACATAAATTTAGGCCTTCCAGTTAACGGTTTGACAGGTCAAAACTGGCGCATTGCGATTGCATACCAGTAAACTTCTAATCATTTTCTGACCGTCACAAGTGGTTTGGTCTGTAACGTCAAACATTTTCTCACGATCTGTCAAAGTAATAACTTTCCAGGTAGGACCTAACCTAAAAATGATAGTAGTTTATTATATTCCATACCTATGTCATTTTCTCAACATAATATCGCGTTACCGATGAACATTATAATATTTTTATGATTAAGGAAAATTGAGATTCTTCTGCATTTATATATCGTGAGATGTTCATATTAATCTTTAGACATGTACACAGTAAAAGTTCAGTAGAATTAGGTAGGTATATTTTAGGGTAGTAACCGTTACCTATTATCAATTAGTAACCGTATGCCAACAATAAACCGATTTTGGTCGTATTGTTCCATGATTCCACCCAAATTTTCTATGCATAGAGTTCGATTCGATATCATCACCTGTTTGGTTTTTAGTGAGGTGGTGGGGTCGCTACTCGACCGAGAAATTACACTGACTCGAGTAAATGATTTTACTAACGTACTCGACTCAATTTGTCTGTTCGTACACGTTTAGTTACTAAATTATTCGCCACTGGACTAAACTACTCGGCTCATCCGAACCGGGCTTAAGGGGAATGGGACAACTGGACTCCGGAAAATTGGACGCCGCACTGTAGTAGACACGTCTACAGAATGTAGACGAGGTATTGTTATCAGTTTCTATCTACTACTTAGTTAAAATAAAAAACTCTTTTTTCGTTGCAACTTAAACATATGCACAATTAATTACGTCTGCATATTAACATTCTCACCAACTATTAAATCATAATATAATCATTTAAATATAAATAATAATATTACATATTTGTAAGTACCTATAAGTACCTAATGTCTATTTATTTTCGAATTCCGTGGCGTCCAGTTGTCCCGGTGCCAAATCTTCCTAGATCCGGCTTAACGGCCCACATGCTCAGCGTAGGTCAAAATTGAGTTTTTATTGCATTTTCAAACCATGATCATGGACATTCCTTAAATGTTGTAGATAATCTATTTATATAGTTTTGAAGCCTTATTATCTTTTATATTTATTTTAAACATTTGATGACTGCATAAAGTATTTTTATTACATAAAATAGTATTCTTTTAAACCTCCCGCTCTAATGTTTTAGAATATAGTGATATTTCAGTACATGAATGTGCAGTGGTGTTAAGATTTTTAACATTTATTAATTTTTAATGGCATTCATACAACCATTAGTATAATTTATGACGAGATAATTTTAGTAAAATATTTACTATAAAAAATTATATTGATAATCTCTGTGATCCCAAATTTAAAATTAAAAAAAAAGAATTAGGCATTTTATTATTCAGAAAATCGGCAAGATTAACACATTTGAAGATGATTCTAAAGATATTTATTATAAGCTATGTAATGAATGAACGAAGCGGTACGCAAACAAGAAGCAAAACGCAACAGTATCTTCAAAGGAGGCATAGTGCTTCGAACGGTGTCCAATAATGCAACAAAAAAACCGAATGGACATTTATGGTCGCGTAAGAGCTTGCATTATATTTTTGTCTATGCTCACATGACAGCTAGTTGGGGTTGACATTAGATTTTCCAACCTGGAAATGAATATATCTGCAAATGGTTTCGATAACCGGAATCGTTTCACAAGCGCCTTGTCTGTCATTTTGAATGGACCCGTCCGGTTACAAATCTTAACAACAAAATTTCAGCGTGAATCACTTCCATTTTGGGTACCTACATGTAAAATAACCTAAATTGTGGTAATGTCATTATCATATTATTTAATCAGTACTTATTAGTTATCGCTGAACTCTTAAAACGATTGATTGTTGTACGTAGATAATTAATCCTTAAAGAAGCTACTTACTTCAATATTTACCTCATAATAGTGTAATTTCAATATTCAGTAGGTACCTACGAGAATTTCCGAACTTCCGATTTTTTTTACAACCCTAATATTAATAAAATATGTATGTTTTTGTATAACGAAACACGATAAATACTTAATTGAGAATTTAAATACAAAACAACACTTCCAACGGTAATATGTAAAATTAGCGCGTCAACCGTCGAAGCTTATGAAGCTCAAAATCTTCCGCCACTTTCAGACGCGTTTGTCAAAATCTAATTAGAAATTAAATTTCTCATAAATTCTAATCACTTTCGCATACAATGACTTCGATACTGCTTCGTTTAAAAATTGCCCTTGTTGGTATAGTCCAGAAACTTTGCATTCTTTATGTTGGTTGATTTTTTTATATTGTTAGTATAAATGTTTTGATTGATTTATTTTTGTATTTTATTTCTTAACAGACCTCGCTCGTAAACCGCGACATGGATTGTATGATTGCTCCTTACATCTTTGAGAGACAATTTGCACGGTCGTTTGGTGAAATTGAAGTGCAAGAAATGGCCATCAAAAAGGAAATAGCGATTGCTTCTGCGAAACAAGTCCGTCTGAGGTTACACAGAGCTTCATTTTTCGATAGAAATTTTGTTTGCAACGTGTGTTGTAATTTTTTTTCTTCGGCGCACATTTTGAAGTACCATAAGCGTATGCACGATGCGTCGCTGACTTTCGATGAAGTGGCTTTTCCATGCGCACAAGCCTTCGACAAAAGCAGTCACTTATATGAAAAGTTTGATGCATTAACGTTTACCAGTGATTCACAGGTACCTAACATATATATTCATACCACAGAACACAAAATAAATAAAATACCAATAGGCTATATTCAATACGCCGCATGGTGAAGCAGGCTTTTGAATGTGTAAGTGTCCTACGAAAATGAAACACGCATTATGCACGTGCAATAGTTTGTGTAATGGCTTAATTACATTGGCAGACGCACAGACCCAACCCGATCCAACGATCGACGCCGACCGTCGTCGCCAGCTATTTGCAATTACACGCAACGATTCAACCTCGTTGGTCCTTGATTTGATTGGTTTAAAATAATAATAGTGTTGCTATTATTAAAAATATAGGTTGAGTGAAAACTAAATATTTCTTAGATTGCTGGCTACACTGAACGCATTCCCGCGCAATTTTACGTCAAAAAAACTGAGCCGTCAGCTGTCAAACCTAGCGAGCATCAGATCTGTTAAAATTTACGCGGCCGTTTGACATTTGTAGAAAGTTTGTATACTTACTTATTGTTAATTTACATCATGAATAACTGGGCGAGCTTGAATCTCCAAACCAATTGAGTAATTCGAATATCGAAATCGAATAATCCAAAGACTAATTTATTGTAGCGAGTATGGCTATATTTCAACTGGCTCAGGCGGTCAGGACTCGCCGTTAACGAAAACACTAAGTCAAAAGTTGGCTAACTGAAGAACAGCGTGATCGCCATTGAATATGGCGGGTTTTTTTACGTTCCACACTATATCTTTGGCGTGTATTAATTCGACGAGGACTGTGTCCTCGGTGATACTCCATATATATTTTTTGAGTTTTCGCCATCTTGTAGTTGTTCAGTTGAAATCGACCAGTAGAATGTAATGAACGACCGTTTGCATGACTCGCGAGCAGGCGCATATTCGGCTATTTTCGTACGCTTTCGCCAATCTTCGCTTGATAATGAATGGATCGCACGACGGATAATAGAAAATTTTCCACTTTCGTCCCGATCGCTCACGATTCTTGAAAACCATAGAGAATAGAGTTTGACAGTCGTGGCAGACGATCGGGACAGACGCAATCTGCCAATGGAATATGGGCTTAATACACCAACTTTATATGAGCGTAAATGCTTAAACCGAGAGCAGTTTTCAGTATTCGACGTTAAACGTA
Source organism: Rhyacophila brunnea (assembly GCF_057557595.1). NCBI lineage: Eukaryota > Metazoa > Arthropoda > Insecta > Trichoptera > Rhyacophilidae > Rhyacophila > Rhyacophila brunnea. The sequence continues at coordinate 33,638,066 of NW_028232785.1, forward strand.
TTCTAGACACGTGTGTAAGTTTAACCCGGATTCATCCTTACTCGAGTCGGTTACCTGCTATCGCCTTACCCGTTGTGTATTTCAGTTCCCATAATTTCTGAGTTTCCTAATTCATACATACTCATTTGATTATTGTTGTTCGGTTTATAATGTATTATATGTTGTCATCTGATACGTATATGATTGATATACTACTATGCATATTTGTAATACATAATAGGTATCATCCAGTGGCGAAGGGTGTACATAGGCTGCTAATATGCAACATAAATAGTACACGCAAAACTTTGTCAGTTATACATATTTGTTTTCATTAGATTAAGGTGACCATAATTTACTGATTAGTTTTTAAAATTCAACAAAACCCCGTGAAGTCAAGCCATAATAAATAATAGTCCAAATTATTCGTCTATCTAAAAAATTCATGTTATTAAATCATACAGATCTTTGGATATTTTATAGATCGAAGAATATTTATTAGTCATGGTTTGGTATAGGCAAGGCTTAATGAACTTTAAAGTCATCTGTAAAATGTACTCCTAAACAAACTCAAACAAATAAGTATAACCGAAAGAGTGTGCACTATTTTGTCGGATCGCTCACAACATTAGAATGTCGTTCGGTGATTATACATTCACGTGCCAAATTAAGTCAAACATTGGCGACCAATTATTGAAGAAAAAGCTCTGGGAGATCTTCTCTTGCTTATCGTAATGATGATACTGTTACTTACTATTTATAATGTTATTTCAGAAGCGTGAAAACTGTCTGATGAATATTAAATATGAGAATAATGATGAGGCAGCCATCATCAAAGAAGAATTAGTTGAGAATGCAATTCACCAAATCAATGATAAACTAACTCAACCTGGCTGCTCTAATCTACATTACAAGCCATTAGACCAGGTATGTTTAAAAAAAAAAGGCGGTGTTTTTAAAGTCCGATGGGCCGAAGTCAAATTCTGTGCGCCCAATTCGGACTATTTTTATTAAAGCACTGCTGGTCGTATAGTTCGGAAAATGTTGGGTTCTAATGCGTTTAATGCTGCTGGTTTATCGGCATATACCAGTGACTTCACAAAGCTTCACAGGTAGAGATATCAATTCGCACAACCTTTTACGCTTGTCCATCCTGTTGTAAATAAATCACTGTTCTTTCAAATAAATCCGTAAAAGTTACAACAAAATATTAATCATAGTTCGATAAGGGTATCCATTGACGTAACCTTGAGCTTTGGCCCAATTTTTGAATAAATTTGAACGATGCCACCAGCGTGTAAGCCGCACCACACGGTGCATTTTTATGGATCTAGGAAGTCTTTTAAAGTGGTCTTTTTTCTTGCGGGCAATTTTCCTTATGAACAAACCCGTGCAAAAATGAGCCTCATCGCTAAACGCAATTTTGCTCTAAAATGGAGTATAAGTTGCGTAAATCGACAACAGTTTTCTAAGTAAATTTGGATAATTTATTAGCGTTGTTCCAGCGTGGTTCTGTTCATGAAGATTTGCCGGGTTAGGTAGACTAATCATTAGGTATGCTCACATACTGTAACTGAAAGTTTACAAAGTATCTTTATTTAGGTTCCGAATTATACGCGACGTAAATGAAAACTCTGCACTTCTTGGTGGTATTTGTTTGTTTGTTCCTGATAATTATCTAATGAATCGAAAGCATCCGTTGTTTGTGCAAAGGTGCAAAACTAACTTTCCATTTGTAATGCCAATTGAGAGGGCAATAAATTTGTACAACCAAATCACTTCAGATATTGTCATTCCTAAAATAGGGTCTGCTTAGCTCATTCAGTGACTTTCTTGTTATTATTTTTTTTTAATGTCCACACTAATTCTACTGTTTAATGCACATCTTGTTCTTTTTTTAAGATATATGTAATACTCTTTTATTGATATTTATTTTCTTCTAAATGTAATGTCATAGTATCAGTGCTATATTAGGGAATATTGGAACACAAGTATATTTTATTGATTGTAATAGTATTGCTTTGAATATATTAACATTCCTATTCTTTTTGTAGATTTCTACCCAGAAATGTTTGGCACTGCGTAACAGTGAAGCATTGGATATCGTTAAAAAAGATACGGTTAATAATGACCCGAGTTACAACAAAATAGCACATGCAATCAATAAAAACATAAAAATGACGATGCAGCATTCGGAAATAACCATCGATGAACAGAACATCAAAGATGAATTTCAGAAGTTATACTTGCCAAAGGAGGTTCGAATTAAGTTGAGAAGAGTTACATATTTTCCACGTAACTTTATTTGTAATAATTGTTGTGGAGTGTTTGAAACTGTAAAACATCTAAATCATCACTACGTTTCATGCATGAAGTCTCAGCATGTTAAGTTAAACATGACACATACTGGTGAAAAAAGACATCAATGCGATGTATGTTTAAAAAAATACATCAACAATAGTGTACTCAAGAGACATAAAATGACACATACTGGTGAAAAACGACATCAATGCGACGTGTGTTTTAAAAAATTTTCACGAATTTGTCATTTAAGAACACATAAAATGACACATACTGGTGAAAAACCACATCAATGCGATGTGTGTTCTAAAAAGTTCATCCAAAATAGTGATCTTAAATTACATAAAATGACACATACTGGTGAAAAACCATATCAATGCGATGTATGTTTTAAAAAATTTCCACGAATTTGTCATTTAAAAACACATAAAATGACACATACTGGTGAAAAACCACATCAATGCGATGTGTGTTCTAAAAAGTTCATCGGAAGTAGTAATCTTAAAAAACATAAAATGATACATACAGGTGAAAAACCACATCAATGCGATGTGTGTTTTAAAAAATTTCCACGAATTTCTCATTTAAAAACACATAAAATGACACATACTGGTGAAAAACCACATCAATGCGATGTGTGTTTTAAAAATTTTATCACAAAAAGTCATCTCAAATCACATAAAATCACACATACTGGTGAAAAACGATATCTATGCGATGTGTGTTTTAAAAAGTTCATCACAAATAGTCAACTCATAACACATAAAATCACACATACTGGTGAAAAACGACATCAATGCGATGTGTGTTTTAAAAAATTTCTGCGAATTTGTAATCTCAAAACACATAAAATGACACATACTGGTGAAAAACCACATCAATGCGATGTGTGTTCTAAAAAGTTCATCCGAAATAGTGATCTCAAATTTCATAAAATGTTACATACTGGTGAAAAACCACATCAATGCGATGTGTGTTTTAAAAATTTCATCACAAATAGTAAACTAAAAGAACATAAAATGACAGATACTGGTGAAAAACCACATCAATGCAATGTGTGTTTTAAAAAGTTTATCACAAATAGTCAACTCAAATCACATCAAATGACGCACACAAAAACTGCAGCAATGCGATGTGTGATTAAAAAAAAATCTGCAAATTAGTCATTTAAAAACACATAAAATTACACATACTGGTGAAAAACCACAATAATGCGATGTGTGTTCTAAAAAGTCCATTCAAAATAGTTATCTCAAATTACATTTAATGACATAAAATCTGCGGAAGCTTTACTTTCGGACTTTCCCCGAGTGACCGACATTTTCGATTGCTCGCCCACGCACACCGAGATAAAATCGGCTGTGAAAAGGCTCAAGAACGGAAAGGCACCGGGTGGAGAAGGGATTCATCCTGAATTCCTCAAGTACAGCCTGAGCGATATTCTGCACCCTATGTTTCATCTGATGACAAAGGTGTGGGAAGAAGTGCGCTATCCAAGGAACTGGGTGAACGGTAAAATCATCACACTTCACAAAAAAGGTGACCTTCTAAGCTGCGACAATTACCGAGGCATTACGCTACTCAGTGTTCCGGGAAAGATTTTGGCAAACATCCTCTTGATGAGAATAAGGCACCCAATTATTCCGAGTTTCTACCTGGTCGAGCGTGTGCAGACCAAATTCACAACCTTCGATGTCTTCTTCAGCAGAGCCATGAGCTGAACAGTCCGATAGCTTGCTGCTTTGTGGATTATAAGAAGGCTTTCGACAGTCCGCACCGCCCCTCCCTCTGGATGATACTGGGACCATACGGGATCCCTCCCAAGATCATTGCCATAATCAAAAGCCTGCACGAGAATAGCGAATGCTGTTTCAGAATTGGAGACACTGTCACGGAATGTTTTGGGGTCACGACCGGAGACAGACAGGGTTGTGTCCTCGCACCGTTTCTCTTCATCATTCTCTTTAACTTCATACTACGGAAGTCAATACCACCCGACCGAGGCATTCCTGTTACCCCCACGGTGAAGCTATGCGACCTGGAATACGCCGCTGTCCTATTCGACAACTCAATCGAGGGCTATCCCACATTAAAGTGATTTTGAGATAATAGGGGTTAAAGGTAGAACTTGTTTTTTAAATCTCCATTGATGATACAACAACGCAATCTATTGTAATACATGTGTAATTACCACACAATTTTTATATGTATTTTTATTTTTAATAATTACAGAAACTTAAAGTTATAAAACATTAAAGTCACTAACTTTTTTTGAAGTATTTTTTATTTTAAATTTTAATGAAATAATGTGGGTTAGTCACGGGTTAGTCATTTTTGGTATTTCACATATTACTTCGTTTTCTTCTGTTGGTCACTTTTACACGTTTATTTTTGGTGATAGAATTTTGAGAACCCACAGCTATTATAATTGTTGTTCTTCTTCCCCGTTATGTATTACATTCTAAACCATGATCCAGAACTGCATTGTTGCCATTTAAATTGTTATAAGAGTTGGGATGAATCGCGGAGTAGGTATGTAATGTAAATGGAAGTATATCTTTTCAGTTTCAAATCCCAGTTGCATACAATTCAGGAAGTTGTAAACATTCGTAAGAACAGCTTCTTCCCTCTTCCTCTTTTTAAATTAACTTCAGTGAAGATACATTCTTCTTGGAGTGTTGCTTTCATTTAAAGATTTCATGGATGTTTTTTTGAGCCTTATCCATCATGTTTTAAGCCATTTTACCTTCTCTCTGTCAACAGCAATCTTCCGGTTGGTTATATCGTCTTCGAGGATCTTTGTGTTTTTTTAAATGGACATTTTTCTATCTCTTGCAAGTAATGGCTCTATTTTTTTTTACATACAACAATGTTGTTGCAGTAGTAGTATATTGTCTCTTCTTTTGTATTATTTCAACATGACCCATTATAAACACCGATTTTAATTCCCAACTAATTGAATAAAAGATTGCAAAAATACTTTTCCTTAGGTCTGTAGGCACCTTTTCATTGAAATTTAATTTGCATTCACAGATTTTAGGTTCAAAATGCTTCGCTTCAACACCTTTTTTTGAAGTCGATGTATGGGCTTCACCACCCATCTTTTCTTTTGTTATATTTTTCTTATGAGTGTGAGGACGTCTTTACCTTTTCCGAGATGATGAAAATGGAGTTCATAGCCTTGTCAGGTTGGGGTTAACCTGGAAATAAAACATTAAAATGACTAAACATCATTGCAAAATTTAAAAAAAAATGTTGTAAGAAGCAAAAGTGACTATCCAACATGGTGATATAAAAGCTAAAAAATATTAATAAATCAAAGAATTTAAAGAATTGAATGATAAAATGAATATAAAATATTACCTTCCGAGGACGATGTTGAAGGTTCTGGTATAAAATCTCCACCATCTTCATTATTATCACCAAAATAACCGGACAAAGACGAATCACAACTGTCACTGTTTGCCATTTTGAATGTTGGTTAGTCGTTTTTTGTTTTCATAAAAAAACAAAATCGTAGTTGCCAGAACAGCTTACAGATGCTAGTGTCGTACTGAATTCGTATTATGGCTTAGTCGTATCTGGCACTAATAAATTATATGCAAGTGGGCCTTTGACAAAATCAACACACCCCTTTAAAAAAAATGTAGGGACGTTATCCGGTCCCAAAGAGCGCGTATTCTTAAGTTTTTTAATAAATCTATACACGTCACGTTAATAATACGTATTGCCTCTGTGCTAAATACAGTTTTTGAATACCTACTTCAAACCCACTTGCTCTAAGAAATCTCGTTTATTTTTTGCTATATTTTGATTTGTGTAGGTGGACGTTAGGTCTTAGTGACATAAATTGAAGTGTATCGAACTCGACTACCGTAAGCTTGTTGTTTTTTTTAAACCATATCCGATCCTATTAGGAACACATGGGCCTCTAACAGATTTTGTTTTTACGTGAAACGGATGTCAGCCACTTGCACAACCTATCAAATCCATACCAGACCCTTTACAGATTGAAAAACAATATGTGTACATGCCAGACCCAGGATTTGAACCTAAAACCAACGACGCTCTATGCCGATGCTTAGGACCTGCGGCCATCGTGGGACTGTTAGCTAGCTCGTAGCTTTGTTTAGGCGATCTGACAATATGATGCACACTTTTTCATTCAGATTTATATATTTTCGTTGAATTAGAAATTCATATCACACATGGTAATATATTTTTTAATTTTCATGCCCTGCCTAAACCAATCTATAAAAATATTATTCTATGTATAAAGTATCTTATTTTATATGATTAAACGGCATAATTTTAGATATTTTATAGATAGATAAGTATTTTTTGACAAAGTATATTCTGTTATGGTTTGGTTTCGCAGGGTATAAGGCGATATATATTTTTTTGATATTTTACAATTTCAACTGCTCCTATTAATAAATATGTAGGTATCTGAAAACATTGAAATTTTTTTTTTTATTTTGAGTCAAAAGTAAACTTACAATTGTAAAAAGATATTATAAAATGTGAATTTGTCATAGAACCCTATCTTATTATTAGGTAGGTAATATTTAGGTATTATTAAAATTTAGTTTATTAAGTTTTCTATAAGTACTTAAGAGATTTTCACTAATTCATAGTTTTAATATTTTTTGTATTTATTTAAAAAAACATCGATTTTTATAAAAATTTTAATGTGTGCTTCGTATTTTTGCGCTAGGTGCCTTTGCACATATATTCTGTACACAAGATTGCTATCGAGGGTAGTTTTTCATTTTTATATTATTGAAGTATTAGCACGCATTGTAACATTTACAATATGTTAGCCGTCTAAACAGTAAAACTGTCTATCGCACTATAAAATTTAACACAGAGAGGTGCTGTTAAAACATAGCACTTGTTGTAACAATTGCAACTAATTTCTTGTAATTGTTACAATAACTGCTAATACTTTAATACAAAAAAATGAAAACCTCCCTCGATAGTTGCCGATAGCGGCCGATACCAGTCTTGTGTATAGAATAGATGCTCTGGTAGATAAACACATATACTAAATTGAATAGGTACCTAGTAATACGTGTGACGTCACTAAATACAAACAATTGTACAACTGTCATCGTAATTTCGTTTATGCCTGTAAAATATTGGTGTTATTTAATATTCTATGCCTGCTCCTCTTAATTATTAAGAGTTAGCCTTGTTATGGTAATAATAGTTATGCCCAAAGAGATTGGAATTGGTTCTGTTTAAATAAAATGTCTGCCGACGGAAGTTTTTGTTTTGAATGAATGAACCCAACATTTTTAGCCGTTTGACAAGTAGAAGGTACCTGCTGAGTATGACGATAGCTTGGTTAAAACCTTTATTCATTGACAATATGTATTATATTATTATTGTAGACAGGTATAAATAAAGAAAATTGGAAACTTATTTAGTTTTAATCGTTTTTATTCACACTATCCCATTCACAATAAGTAGCACCGTTTCGCACAAGGAAACTACATTTATATGAGGAGCATCATTGTAACCCATATAGATATTGCACTCTCCCCTCAGAGTGTAGAAAATGCATTCTCTTTCTTCTCTCGGTATGCTGGTTGCTGGCCATCGTCTGTTATTTTGACTTGGGAGTGAACAAATAAATACCTCGGAATGGAGTAAAACGGCGATTTTTATTTGTTTTATACTTTTACTATTTATTACATTTTTATCATTCTTTCGGAACGGGAGATGTATATTATATTTACAGTAATGTAATGTTTTCTCTGGAGGCCTTAATTTTTTCGCTTTTGATCTCGCTTTTCAGCGAGAAGCGCTTTTTGATACCGCTGTCAGCGAGACGCGCTTTGGCACTGCAAGCAATCCCCCACCATAAAAGCGGTGTACACAAACACACACGGCCTCTCTAGCCCCCAGAGGAGACATCCCCAAATGGGAGCAATTCGAAGGCGTGACATTATGACGTCATCTTTCAAATAAGAAAAATCGGAAACTCTCCTTTTTAATAAATTATTGACGTAGAAGTATCTTTCCAGCAGGTCTATTCTTAACGGTCACCACTTTAGTACGTTTCCATTATTTTCATTATCCAAATTAATAAGGAAGGCATTGCATGCATTAAACATTTATCGGGGGCTACCTATATCCAATTCATAATACGGCGAAAATTTAGGTTGGTAGACATGTCGGTCAAATTCGAATATGTTTGTGCTGCCTGTGAAGAGCGATCCTGGACTGATAAAGCCGAATTAGCGCCGTCTAGTCGGTAACTCGGTAATGAGTCAGAATAGACGTTTTACACGTGTTAATTTGTAGTATTTTTATTGTTTATAATTACTAATGATCTATTAGGTTTTTACGATTTATTATTGATGATAATATAAAGGGTTTTTAACAAGCACCAAATGTTAATAATTTTTTTATTGTGACCTATGACTAGATAGGTAGGTAATGGAAATGTTACCTACTTTATTGTATTGATTTGTTATATAAGTTAGAGTTAAAAGACGTATTCATTGTCAGTGTTTATTTACCTTTTGGTGAGTGCACACAGTGCTTGAAGATGCCGATAGGCGAAAACCGGGTCGCAAATAATAACGTCATAACATACCTCTCGAGACCAGAGAAAGAACCAGCCATCGAAAAAAATATTTCTTCGATTTTATGGAACAGAAGTATTAGTATATTGACAAAAAAATAATTTTAGGTTTTTTTATTTTATAACAAGTAAAGTATACTATATGCACATTATGTGGATATCAGGTCACACTGCAGATGAATATTACCTACTCTATAAACTTAAGGAAGGTTAAGAAAACAACTTGTTCATAGGAATGGATAATTTTATTAGAACATTATACAATAAAAACAATACAAAAACATTATAAATAAGATAATAAATATATCTACACTTGAAATTATGAAATAAAACCCTAAATATATACTTTAAAATTGCTTTAAACTGCATCTTATACCGTGTGATACAGCTGAGAGCAAAAAATTGTACACAGGTATATATTGCATTTTATACAAATATACCTGGTGTGGGACTTGCATCCAGGATATCAGCACACGAATGTTGAATGGTCATCCTAGAAGCGAGGAAGATGGCCACCGTTGTCCAAATGCACCTCATCGATCGGTTGCGGGACATCATTTCTCCTGCATGCTGGTGGCTCTGTGTCTACCTGCGATGTCGACATGTTTCTTGGCCGACCTCGTGCTGGCGGTGTTAAAATGTTGGCTACCCGACCTTCATATCGAAGCATAGCTTTTGCTAATCTGATTCGAAACGACAACAGTCCCATAATTTCCGTTCGGGGTACATTTTCTGGTTTGCAGTTCTTCATATACATCAACCAACAATTTACCACCGCCAAGTCCACAAAGTGGTTAAAAACCCTCACAGGCCATTTGCATGTCTTCATCGCAGTCCTATAATAAGCAATCATCCGATCGCAAAGATCAATGCCACCCATGGACATATTGTAGTGTGCTTTACAATGGCCGGCTGAGTGACATTGATCTTCCTCTTTACTTCCTTCGCCCATCACAATATGCAGGTACCAACAGGAGTACTGCCGACCTCGGCGGAAAGTAAAAACACGGATTCATTATCTTCCCACTTGACTACACAGACTTTGTCTTCCTGCTGAACCTTCTCATCCCAATCTCCCCTCTGCATTGCCTTATCGTTTTTTAATTTCTTTATCACATCGCCGATTCTATTACCTACTTTGGACAGTTGCAGTTAAGGATAGTTTGTCTTGAAGTAACGAATCGGCGAGCTATAAACTGGTGAAAAAACTATCAGTATAGTGACATGACCCGGCTCACGGCTAGCTCAATAATACTACCGGGCCGTCACTGAGGAGACTAGTGATGAATTAGGAGAGGTGGATCTCCTTTGTAGTATCACAACTTTTGAATTCCCGAATAAAACTCTCAGCTGGTGTGGTGCCGAATTTATCCAGGTACCAGAGTTCACGGTCACACAATAAGGTTAACTGTCATTGTTCCCGTAATTAAATCTCATTAAAGTATCAGTAAACTATTTATTTGTTCACTATAGGATCTCTGTGAAATCTTTCACGAATTCCCAAAAAGTCACACCTAATTCAGAGAATGTATACGCAGATATTCATTGGATATTTTTAATTCATGAAATATTTTCCCATAAGAAAGAAAATATAATTTACTCTTTGGTCACACAGTATTAGGTTTATAAAAGAATAGAATTTATTTTATTGTTGTTTATAAAGTTTATTTATGTTCACAGTATGTTTACAAATATTTATTTGTGTTTACAAACTTGTTTACAAAAGGTTTGCTTAATGTTTACAAATTTATTTACTAAAATTTGTTTTTTATGTTTACAAATTTATTTACCAAAACTTGTTTTATAATTATGTTTACTTAATAAAGTTTCAAAAATTTATTTTGTAATCCCGAAAAGATTTGTAAAATTTATTATTACAGACTGAGTTTATTAATTTGTTTTTATAAAACAAATCCGATCACGTAATTTATCCCGATTACGTCACCTCGTATGATGAGTAATGAAAAATAAAATTACTCCGCGAGCGCGTCACTATCGACAGATACGTGGTGTTCGTGCTACGTTTTAGCGGCCGACGTCACTACCGACAGATACGTGTTATTCGCGCCACGTTTTGCCCGCCGAAGGGGGACTTACTGGTACGTATGAATCGCGAATGTACTGAGAACCGTGTCTCACAACTTGGCAGTGAGGACTGCTGCTTGTTGAAGATCGCCGGTGAAGAGTGTTGAAACTAATGATTTTACGGGAAAAGTGGTCGCCTTTTATACCCTTCGGATAGAGGTTTAACAGGAAACAGTCCGTAAGGGATAGCAGATGTATATCTTTCTCTCACGGGATAAATTTACGTATATCTCCCGTTCCTGGCAACTTTCTAATAGAGATATCTTCTACTTTGGTCGGGTTAAATTTACTCTACTTTATTTCCGCAAAATTAAGACTCAATAGGGGTGTTTCAAGCACCCTCTAGAACATGTCCCTTAAATGCGCAGTTAGGATGACGTAAGCAAAATAGTTAATTTTATATGATTTTTCGTGTTCAAACGAAGGGGAAAGTTTCTAGCTTTCCAACGAGGTATCGGAATAAGTATTCGGGTACTAAATAAGGGAATGGCAGTCTTTAAATTTAAAATGTCAAAATGAAAGGTTGACACCCATGTACTCGTCCTTTCCACCACTCTTGGCCTTTTTAGGCCAATAGAATTTTACTAAGTTTTAATAAAACTGTTTGGAGCCGCAGAAACTTTCTCATTCGATATTTACTTTTCGGACGAATATTATTACGAGAAAATACTATAATATTATACTTAACATTTCAACTTAAATATATAATTGCTTAATCCTAACAAGATGTTATACACGAGCAGTTACTAACTTATTTAATCTTGCATAGTGACTTTTATATAGTAATATGGATGTAACCTTGAATCTATTTTTACCTTGCGAGCCAGCACAGCTGGGCCGTAAATTCTAGTCGAACAGAATTCAGTTAAAGTTCAAGGTCACACGTCAATTTGTATTTTTAGTTGCAGTATTTAATTCTTTTATTTACCCAAGATGCGATTAAGATTTATTATTGTTTATGGGTAGAAACCCATCTATACCAGAATCTTAAGTTTTTCCAATTGTTACTTTTACAATATTCATTATAGTCAGTAAGTTATAGCATTAACAAAATCTATAATTATAATTACGCGTCTATAAATATAGGTACGCGTTTACAGTATTTTTATAACGGTAGTTAGCTTCTATCTTGTATTGATAAAATTAGTATTAAAATTCTTTATTCACAATTATACAGTATATAAATTTATAAATATTCAATTTTCTTTTCCAATTTTCATACACTTCCATTATTGCTATAAAAGTTATTGAAGCATGTACTTGCTAAATTTTACGTAAACAATCTCTCCCATAACTTATTTCCTAAGTTTAATGGAGATTTCCCGGAAATTTATATCAAAAAATACATCGCGCTGATATTTCACGACGTGACATTTCGAGGTCTGTGGTCACAGCGTTCCAATTACACTGGAGCACTCTTGATTTTCGGAGGCGAAAAATTTTTACGTAAAATTTTATTACATTTACAAAGAAAAGGTTAACAACATACATTTTACTTCCTAATACTAAACGATTACGCTAGTGGTTACCTGTTCATGGTCTTTTTGACCATTTCATTCTTGATTCTTCCATAGTTTAGAACCATGGGACTTATATATCCTGTCTGAACCGTGTCGTGAGGTTGTCGCAAGGCTATTGAGAAGTAGAATTGACTACAAGGCTAGATTTGTATAGTTATGTCGTTAAACCATACTCTGCCACAAACACTAACTGAAGGTCGGCGTTTCTGCTCGTGTCAATAGACAATGCAGGAAGAGTCATTGGCGAGAGTCCGGCAGAGTAACTTGACCACACGTGCGCCCAGGCCGAACTGCTTTATATCTCCATCCGATACCTTTCCCGTCTCTACATTATATGTGAAAATCTAACACTAATCCATCTCTGGCCGCGAGAACAAAATTTTTAAGACCTACATGATTTGGCTTGTTAGGCACAAATTGTCTGTGTTCACAGCGGCCAGTGAATGGCATCATTTGCCCGTCGATGGAGTTATGAGCAGGTCTGGGCAAAGTATGGCATTTTTTTAGTAGCTCACTCAAAAAGGGACTAATCTTCCAAAGCTTATTTGTGCAGCCCGTGCGGTCAGCAGTATTATCTGCAAAATGCAAGTGATTCCGCAGTTCGAAGTACCGGTCTCTGGGCATTGCTTAATATTAAGTAAATTAGGTTTATAATATCTAATTGTACAGTGTTTGACTCATACCAATGAAGGCGCAGTACCAATTATTGTTTGAAACTCAACGCATGGAATCATTCGGTCATATTATAATATAAAATGAAATGTGGACAATTCACGTCGTTGGTTATTTGCGCGTTTTAATACATGCCACGCATTGTTTCTTCTTAAAAAAGAGTAAACATGGCCACAGCGTTTCTGTCAGTGTATTTGAATAAATGTTTCCTGTTCGCAGTAAAAAACAATATATTATACTTATTATTATGATGAATGTAGCATCTGATTTTTGCAATGTTGGCATTTAAAATAAGTACCTACTGTGATTAGGTAAAACCCTTCTCTATAAAAACGACAGCAATTTCATATCACATACCTTAGATCAATAACAAATATACCCCTGATAAAAGTTTGCAATCCCTGATAAATATAATAAAAATAACATTTCGCAAACGATTTCTGCGAAAGGCGACCTTCAAGTACCTGCCTGCGCCCAATGCTATTGTCTAACCCTAAACCTCGGCCGAGCGAAGCTCGCTTCGATCCCAAGCAACGGTAAATTTTTAAAACCCAAAAAGCCTGAGAATATTCGGGAATTTAGCTATACTCTTCAGACTTCCTACGCATCTCCCTTCTTTCCTTCACAAGATAATAATTAGAGATATATTCCAATTAGTATGAAAAAAAAACTGCGAAAGCGGTGGTACCACGCAAGGATCCGCTGCCCACGCGGCGGATATACCATGCCAACAGAAAGCCAAGCTGGTTTTAACATCATAAATCAGTGTATCCCTTGTGTGTTACAATAATTCATATTATAACCACCCTTCAAGCAGCCCGTGAACCTAATAAGGTGGGTCAGTGTTTCTCCAAATAATGTACCTAAAAATTAATTATATAATATTCCTATATATATTATTGGTTAATTTAATTAAACGCAAAATTTTTAGTGCGTCATCAACTTCCGCCTCAGAAAGACAATTCTAAAGTTAATAATGTCCCTCAGAAGCGGAAGAAACCGGTCCAGATTTATTAAAAAGTAAAAGTAGAATAAGTTTTTATAATTTTGCGATTTATTAAATTAATAATACAATGCAGTTCCACCATTTATTGACAGTAAACACATGAAAAGAAATTCCAATATGTAATTGACATAATTCATTATTTATAAATTGTTTTCCCTTGCTAGACACGACACTGCGCCTTCAAGAATACATGTCGCTCTGAAGTCTCTTAGCATAATTCCAAGTCATACCAACATTTCGTAGGTCTCCAGTGTACACTCTATAGATAGGAGGTATTTAACTACTTTCCAGGAAGCCAGAATCTATTTGGCCGGAAGCAGGTTGAAGTTTTTTCTCGAAACTCAGTAAAGCTACCTCCTTCTCGGTACCTAGTTTTTTTGCTGTCACGTGCATTAGAAATGAAATGAGTGCCGTAGGTATTTTATAGTGACAAAAGTTGGAAATATTCTAAGTCCAGATTGGACTGGAAGTAGGTAAATATAAGAAATGTAAAATAAAAAAAAAAATGCTAAGTCGAAAATGGGCTTGATGTAAATAAGAAAATGTTAGAAATTTTACAAGTCAATTTGGAAAAAAATAATGGGTGTGGGAAGAGCAAAATGACCGCCCGTTTTGGACGGCCGCCAAAATGCTACTGACGTAAAAAAGTGAAAAAGTGGGCGTGGACTTTGGGATGGTGGAGGGAGCTTGATAGTTTTGTTTACGTCTGTATGAATGGCTTGTAACTCATTCGTAGGTGATTATCTTGGTGATCACTTGCGTGTCTTGCTCTGGATTGGAGGTCACTTGCGATTAGCTTGATGATGCTGTTTGGTGTGATTTTAATGCACTAAATTATCGCGCGGCATAAGCGTTGGACTATCATGCTGTGGGTCCCAGGTTCGAATCCTGGGTCTGGCAAGTACACATATTGTTTTTCAATACGTGTGTGAGTCAGGGTATGGACCTAATAGGTTGAGCAAGTGGCTGACATCCATTTCTCGTAAAAAAAATCTGTTAATACAAACCTCTACTCTGTGGAGGCCCATATGATCCTATTAGGATCGGACATGGTCAAAAAAAAAAAAAAAATTATCGGGTTCAAAATTCAAAGTTTATATTTTTGGAGATGAGTTACGTTGAAAATCGGTGAAAAGTCACTGAGATTATCACATATGCACTTGAAAAAACTGTTATTACGTGGAGCAGATGGTTGTTTATTCACTGTGCGAGTTTGGAGCGTTTCAAGGTGTTCAATTCGCACTTAGAATCAGATGAAGAATATTTGCTTGTACACAAGTCACAAATTCCCAGACAATTTCCCGAGGAAAACACGTGAAACTTTAAAAAATCGTAGTCCAGGGGCAGGCAGAGATAATTGTGAGAAAACGGGATCGAAAACGGTAGAAAAGCAGGGTCAGGAGCAAAATAAGCGAAAAGCGATAAGTTGGCAGCAGTAAATTGCGGGGCGAAACGAAACACGTCTGTACTCGGCGCACCATACAGTCACTTTTTTTTCTTTAATAATAAATACAAATATAAAAAAATACAATAATTACTGCTCCGCCATTCTTCCCTGAGGTCTGCCATACCCTCAATTGAGCCCCTGACCATTTTTGTCAGGGACCATTTTTGGAATATTAATGTAAGACCCTTGTTGTAGCCTATATTGTAAAATTATCGATGTTTGCCCATGTTTTAACTTAAATAAATTGCTGTCCTGCGCAGGATTTTAAATCTAGAATCTGTGTTATAATTTATCCTGTTTGTCCCGACGTCACACATACTCTGCAGCCCAGTGACGTCCCGTGGGGGTAGGCAGATTGAGCGTCGCTTGGGGGCGGCAGATACTCGAAGGGCGGCAAATCGAGGAGAATCATTTGGTATTATATAGAAATAGCTACCTAAACTTAGTTATATTATAACCAGAGCTTTGGAGATGTTTTGTTCCGGATGCTTTTTTTTATTATTATCCAGTCGGTACTCGCAGCGATTTTAGAATGATGTCACCACGCTCAGCTAGAGATTTTTTTATTTTATTTTTGACTGCTCGGTTTCGTATACAAATGCTAATAAACTTGGCGCCTATACACATTATGAATATTTTTATAAATGTAAAACATCACAAACGAATAATAAATCAGTCATAATAATATAATGTCATTTAATCAGATTAAAGAGTTCCTTTCATAACAGTGGTAGGTATACTGCGCAAAAACCAATAATTATGTCACGCCATAGTTATTAAAAGAAAATAATATTATATATTATATCAACGTTGGTAACGAAACAAGGAGAATTTATGGTAGAGATTTATAGGTAGGTAGGTACATACCGTATTTTTTAATTTATCCAAATATTTTTGCCAGTCATTCACGAGATTTAAAAGTTGCCGGATGTACCTATTGCAAATAAATACCTATTCATAATGATTATTAATCCTTATTGACATTTGACATAATCAATTAGTATTCGTGCAAATAATAGGTATTTACGTTAAGTACCATCTAATTGTAATAAAAATGTACCATATTTATCGTGCTGTGAATACAATACTGTGCAATACCTTCTTTTAAGTCGTTTTTTGTGTAAACATACTTTTTGCTGATAATAGTGTGGATTTGTAGTTTATTTCAATCATCAACGGTTGAATGTTGCGACCATTAATTAATAGTGTATTTATGATTAAATTTAGGTTTATATTAAAAAAATATTGAGGAAAATTATTTTGTTTACATGTTGTAGGGTACAATAATAGCATAGAAAAAATGGTGTGAAAATAATACATCTGCGTAGGTATTACTAAATGATACAAACCAAATGTGTCAGACATAGGTATTAACCAAATGGCATCTCAGACTCTGGTGATTTGGGTAAGTGTCTAACTAATATTATATTTATTCGCTTATTTATTTATTGATATCTAAATTTAATTTTGTATGTTTCAGCTTAGTGGTAGGTGTATATTTTATTAGTAATGTATCCAAACCATGGCCCCCAGAAGGGGGGGGCTGACAGGGCTCTAACCTGGGGCTCGGGCTCGATAAGTGAGATAAACACTTATAACAAATTTGCTCTAATAGCAAAAAATTCGCCTGCGGCGCTATTTTCCTTCAATAATGATATTATTTAAAATTATATGGTTACACAATACAATTTATAATTGTGTAGCGATACTCAAAAACTCCACAATTCAAGTGTATGTATTAAAATATACAAAAAAACACTAAATATACACATAAATTTTAACGCGTACACCATTTGGAAAACATTACTGTAGAGCGTCACACTGCTTTTATCCTAAACGATAGGTAGGGGGGGGGGCAAAAATCTTAACATGGGGCCCGCTTCAGGATGAGGGGGCCATGCTTCATACAACACATTTCTTAGATATTGGAGTAATGAAAGGATGATAAAAAAATGGGGCGGCATTTTGTGTAGGGACGTCACATACTCTGCAGCCAGAATTGATACCGGATTGGGACATCTACCCCGAAGACTTGTGAGTTCATCTCCGCCCCCAGTATTAGTAGGTAATGGAGTTTTTACCTACTTTATTGTATTGATTTACTACATAAGGTAGAGTTAAGGGTGTTCGTTGTCAGTGTGTATTTGCCTTTGGTGAGTGTACACGACGCCTGAAGATGCCGAAAGGCGAAACCCGGGTCGCAAAAAACGACTTAAATGGAATAGTACAGAGCTTGAATCCATTAAAATTTAAATTCAAATTCCATCAAGTACCTTCGGTCGAAAGTATTAATATTTATTGGATTAATTTTCCATGAATAAATTTATTATAATTAATGTTTATTAAACAACTTAACACTATATTTTATTTCTAAATAATTACCATATTTATTATATAAACTTATTTTAATTAATTAATTTATAGTATAAAACTATCTATATTTATTTTTATTTATATTTTAATTTTATTGGTATGGCTTCACACTGATATAAAACCGACTATAAAGTTTGGGAAATCATGAACCTTTTATATATATATTCGCGGGTACTTGTTACTAAGTAATTAGTGACGTATTCGCTTACGTACAAATAATCCCCGTCACCGTGTTTATACATCAACGTCGCAGATTGCGATGACGTAGCCGTTATGACGGACCATACGTATCCCGCGAGAAAAACCCCGATCGAGTTTTCAAAACAACGCGTATATTGGTATTCAACGTATTGGTATCCACAGGTGAGACAAGTTTCATAATCATTTCAAAAGCCCTTCTGGTACAACTTTTGGTGACGTAGATTAGATAAATATTTTCTGATTCAATTATCAGGATTACAATAATAAAAAATGAAATATCGTCGGTTTAAAACGGTGCGTAATATCAGCATGTATATCGGAATCGACCGTACCGGCATATTACGATAATGAGAATGACTCAAAATTAAATCTCGTGTTTTCTTTTATAGTCCGTACCTTTCGCATCGTTTTCACTCCTTCAAGGAGGTACGATTTAGATTTATACAAATACATTTATGGGGCACAATGATCTGTAGGGCATAGTTAACAGACTTAAGAAATAATTTGTATTTGTAAATTAACAGAATAATAGTGCCTCCAAACTTACATTATTAGATTTTTACATTTCGTAATTTTCTTATCAACTTTTTACATAAGTACGTACTAAATTCGTACGTACTTTATTACAATTAATTATATTAATTTATCATTGACATTTGGTGTGCGCATCCGATACTTACAATATCTAATCATAAGATTATTATTACGACGTTCTTTGATATCATATTTTAATTATTCAATATATTTTACGGCGCTCTGCGTTAAATATATCGCGAGCGAAATTTCAAATTCTTTCACGTAAGCAAATTTGATTTTATATAATACAAAAATGAATTAGTTAACTTTTGTTAACAGCATTTAGCTTATGATATCACACAAGTCGTTTACATGTTATTATTTATTTTTAACCTTAATTCTAGATCATTCAATTACTCAAATTTTTTTTATGAGACCATTTGGTCTGCCTGAAAGAAATCATCCATGGTTTACTCTGAGTGGCTGTAAGTCGCTTAGACTGAAATACGGGACTAATCACATGTTTCCTTTAGCTTCGTCTCGAGGTAGGCCGCACAATTCAACACGAAATCGACATTCACGATCGGACTGAAAAAGTTGTGACGTCGCAAGAAATGCAGACTGAAGGCACGCATTTTGTGGTCGTGTCAGTAAGTCACTTGAAGATACTATTCAGGAATGCGAAAAGTATCACCTGCATAATATGAATAATATTGTTTTAAAAAGGTTATTCACCAACATCTCTCATTTCGTGTTTTATAAGATTACAAGTTGCGAGCATCTAAATGAACATACATTGCATTTATAAGGTTTTTCACCAGTATGTGTCATTTTATGTGTTTTGAGTTCACTATGAGTGATGAATTTTTTAAAACTCACATCGCATTGATGTGGTTTTTTACCAGTATGTGTCAATTGATGTTTTTTTAAATTACTAATTTGCAGAAAAATTTTAAAACACATCGCATTGATGTGGTTTTTCACCTGTATGTGTCATCTTATGTCTTTTAAGATCACTACTTCCGATGAACTTTTTAAAACACACATCGCACTGATGTGGTTTTTCACCCGTATGTGTAATTTTGTCTTTTAAGTTCACTACTTGTGATGAACTTTTTAAAACACACATCGCACTAATGAGGTTTTTCACCAGTATGTGTCAATTGATGCGTTTTTAAATTACCAATTAGCAAAAAAAAATTAAAACACACATCGCATTGATATCGTTTTTCACCAGTATGTGTCATTTTATGTATTTTGAGTGAACTATTTGCGGTGAACTTTTTAAAACACACATCGCACTGATGTGGTTTTTCACCCGTGTGTGTCATTTTATGTCTTTTGAGATCACCACTTCCGATGAATTTTTTAAAACACACATCGCATTGATGAGGTTTTTTACCAGTATGTGTCAATTGATGTGTTTTTAAATTACCAATATGCAGAAAATTTTTAAAACACACATCGCATTGATGTGGTTTTTCACCTGTATGTGTCATTTTATGTTTTTTTAGTTCATTATTTACGCTGAAATTTTTAAAGCACAGATCGCATTGATGTGGTTTTTCACCGGTGTGTGTCGTTTTATGTCTTTTGAGGTCACTATTTGCGATGAATTTTTTGTAACACACATCGCATTGATGTGGTTTTTCACCAGTATGTGTCATTTTATGTTTTTTTAAACCACCATTTTGTAGAAATTTTTTAAAACACACATCGCACTGATGTGGTTTTTCACCCGTATGTATCTTTTGATGTGTCTTTAAATTACTAATTTGCAGAAATTTTTTAAAACACACATCGCATTGATGTCTCTTTTCACCAGTATGTGTCATGTATGACTTAAGATTCTGAGACTTCATGCATGAAACGTAGTGATGATTTAGATGTTTTACAGTTTCAAACACTCCACAACAATTATTACAAATAAAGTTACGTGGGAAATATGTAACTGTTCTCAACATAAGTCGAACCTCCTTTGGCAAGTTTAATTTATTAAATTCATGTTTGATGTTCTGTTCGTCGATGGTTATTTCCGAATGCTGCAACATCATTTTAATGTCTTTATTGATTGCATGTGCAATTTTGTTGTTACTTGGGTCATTATCAACCGTATCTTTTTTAACGATATCCAATGGTTTACTCTTACGTACTGCAAAATATTTCTGGGTAGAAATCTACAAAAAGAATTGGAATATTAATATATTCAAAGCAATACTATGTGAAAAATATCAATAAAATATACTTATTTTCCAATGTCCCCTAATATAGCACTGATACTATGTCGTTTGTAAAGTGTTTTTGTGTCAAAACGATACGTTACACTGCGCTCACTCGTTGACAATTATAATCAAAATCTTTTCTTTTTTTTAATATGGTGAAAATTACAAATTATTATTACAAGACGTTTACAACATGTCATTTAGAAGAAAATAAATAATAATAAAAGAGTATTACATATATATTTAAAAAAAAAAAGATGGCCATTAAAACAGTACAATTAGTAGACATTAAAAATTGAAATAATAAGGAAGTCACCGAATGAGTTAAGCATACCCTATTTTAAGAATTTATAAAACAATGCCTACATATACTCATCCTGATGCAGGTGAAATATGTCAATAGCTGATGTGATTTGGTTCTACAATCTTATTGCCATCCCAATTGCCATTACCAATGGCAGGTTAGTTGTGCACCTTTGGTGAACAAAAAATGGATGCCCACGATTCTCAAGATAATTATCAGACACAAATGAATCCCACGAAGAATGGCAGTTTTCATTTACGCCACGTGTAAGTCGGAAAAAATATGTAGCTAAATGAAGATCTCTTCTAAACTTTAAGCAACAGTATGTAAACATACCTAATGATCAGTATATACAGTCTGGCAAATCTTCATGAAAAGAACCACGCTTGAACAACTCTAATTAGTTATTCAAATTTACTCAAAAAAGCTATTGTCGATTTACACTACTTATACATTTTAGAGCGAAATTGCGTTAAGCGATGAGGCTCATTTTTTCAAGGGGGGACATGCTCGTCGAAGGTCAAAATTGAGTTTTTATTGTATTTTCAGACCATGATCCTGGACACTCCTTAAACGTTGTAGATAATCTATTTATATAATTTTGAAGCTTATTATCCATTATAGTTATTTTAAACATTTGATGACTGCATAAAGTATTTTTGTTACATAAAATAATATTCTTTTAAACCTCTCGCTCTAATATTTTAGAATATAGTCATATTTCGGTACATAACTGTGCGGTGGTGTTAAGATTTTTTACATTTATTAATTTTTAAACGCATTTATAAAACCATTAGTATAATTTATTACGAGATAATTTTTATTTTAATTATATAATAATAATTATATTGATAATCTCTGTGATCCCAAATTTGACAAGAATTAGGCATTTTATTATTCAAAAAATCGGCAAGATTAACACATTTGCAGATGATTCTAAAGATATTTATTATAAGCTATGTCTTTGACCATTCAAGTGTGATAAACATCTTATGAATACACGCGCGTCAATATCATTTTACTCCCTACTTCAATTATAGTTTGTCAATTTATGGCTACGGCCCTATGTTGTAGCTTAACCACTGGGGAATGACAAAAGAAATGGCGTATTTCAAAAAAACACTACCTTATCTTAGGTCAATAAATATTATAAAGCAATCATTATTCATAAGATTTTTTTGACACTTGAATGGTCAAAGACATAGCTTATAATAAATAACATTAGAATCATCTTCAAATGTGTTAATCTTGCCGATTGTTTGAGTAATAAAATGCCTAATTCTTGTCAAATTTGGGATCACAGAGATTATCAATATAATTTTTTATCGTGAATATTTTACAAAAATTATCTCAAAATAAATTATACTAATGGTTTTATAAATGCGGTTAAAAATTAATAAATGCAAAAAATCTTAACACCACCGCACAGTTATTTACCGAAATATGACTATATTCTAAAACATTAGAGCGAGAGGTTTAAAAGAATACTATTTTATGTAACAAAAATACTTAATGAAGTCATCAAATGTTTAAAATAACTATAAAGGATAATAAGGCTTCAAAATTATATAAATAGATTATCTACAACGTTTAAGGAGTGTCCAGGATCATGGTTTGAAAATACGATAAAAACTCAATTTTGACCTACGACGAGCACGTGGGCCGTTAACGGGTTTGTTAATAAGGAAAATCGTCCACACTGAATAAGACCAATCTAGAAGACTCCTTCGTATTCATTACATCCACAAAAATGCACCGTTTTATGCGGTTTACACGCTGGTGGCATCGACGCACCATTCTTCAAAAATGGGGTGAAAGCTCACGTCAAGATCAATGGAAATCCTCGTCATACCATGATTATTTTGATTTAACTATGGATTTATTCGAAAGAACAGTGATTTAATTTCAACAAGATGTGCCATACAGCTATCGCAACCATCGTTTTATTTAAATTAAGTATTGGCGATCACTTGATTTTGAGAAATGGACCTGTCAATTAATTGGCATACACGCTTGTGGAATGTGATATCTCTGGATTACATACTGTGAGGCTTCGTGAAGTCACTGGTATATGCTGATAAAGCAGCAGTATTTAAGGTATTAGAAGCCAACATTTCACGTACTATACGACCGGCAGTGCATTAATAAAAGTAGTCCAAATTGGGCGCCCAGAATTTGCTTAGTTGACAATACTAAGGCTACATGCCCGAAATCATTTTCAAATGTTAATGTTAAGGTGTCGAATTTTCGAAAAAAAAATATTTAAATTTAACTTGTAATCTTTTTTACAATTTAAAGTATCATCGAACTTAAAAAAAACATTTGTAATTAAACATACCTGGTCTAATGGCTTGTATTGTAGATTAGAGCAGCAAGGTTGGGTTAATTCATCATCAATATGGTGGATTGAATTCTCAACAAATTCTCTTTGATGATAACTCCCTCATCATTATACTCATACTTAATATTCATCATATCGTTTTCACGCTTCTAAAAATAGCAACATTGTTAATATTATGTAACAGTATCATCATTACAATTAGCCAAAAAGGGTCTCCCAGAGCTCTTTCTTCAATAATTGGTCGCCTATTGACACGACCACAAAAATGCGCGCCTTCAGCGAGAATTTTTTGCGACGATTTTATGACATCACAGCTTTTTTGGTCCGATCGAGAATGTCGAATCCACGTTAGAATACGCGGCCTACCTCGAGGCCTGACTTACAGCCACTCAGAGTGAACTATGGATGATTTCTTTCAGGTAGACCAAATGGTCTTATAAGAAAAATGTAAGTAAATAAAAAGTCTAGAAATCGAGGTGAAAAATAAACAATTCTTTGTGACCACCTTAGGCGATATCATTAGCTTAACGCTGTAAACTAAAGATAATTTATAACTATAATCTTCTTTGCACTATATAAAATCATTTTGCGTAGGTCCGTAATATTTTGAATTAGCGCGAGAAAATAAAATCAATAACGTAATTAATCTATTTCGGGCAATGTAAAATCTTCAGTAGGATGATGACATTTTTAAAGCATTTGATTGGCTGAATTGACGATCAATTGGCGAGCAGTATAAAATAAAACGTAAATGTCGTCATAAATCTGGAGTGTGATTCGCCAGAAATGTTGTCATTTTTTTCCATCACATTCTTGCTTTACATCCATGTTAAGTGTAAATATGGCAGGAACAACGTGACAGACAGGATACATTCAGGTCAATGTTAGAAGAGTGTTGCCACAATACTGAAAAGTGTTTACCGTCGAAACTAATATCAATTAATAATAGATACAAACACTAACTTGACACGGTGACACACTTCAATAATAATTAGGTATTGTCAGGTTGTTGTCAAAACAAAACAATGGAGCGAAAATGAACATGAGCATTTCCTCAATCATAACGAGATCAGCGCATTTCGGTATTCAAATGGCAAAATGGCCCATCTGCATTTTTTCTATTTTCAAGTTTTCTTCTACAGATGTTAAATACAATATTAATCATCAACGCGGCAAAAGAACATATCTGCCAGTGCAATACAAACAAAATGCTACCCGTATTTTGAGCCAAGCACACGGACATTGCGTGTTATTTGCACCATGCACGGATAGACAAGGCAAAGTCACTCTACGCCTACAGGCCCTCAGCCTCCACTTAATCATCTACCCTTCACATCAGGAAGTTGTACTTCTTTGTTCTGTTCTGTTGTTATACTATAAACTTTATCCTGTGACCTTGACCTCTGTAGAGGGATGTGCTATAGACAATACTTTACAAATATTTTAAAGCGAGTTTTTATTAATAAAGTGTCTGTAGTGGAGCACCGTCAACGAGTGTGTCCACCCCCTGCTTCATTTCTTCACTGGGTGGAATCTCTCTCACGATACTGAGCTAGTTGAATATCAGGGACCACCGATTGGTGGATACTTCTGAGGTACTGGTAACATCCTGCCTCTCGACGCGAGGTTTGCTATCAACCATTGGCGGTCACACCTGAGAGAGGGGTGACACCGCCTTAACTGAACGGTTTTCCATTTTCACGGTCTGTCAGAATTACTACTACTAGCTCAACAAAGTTTTTGTTTCTTATTTAGTACAGGCATTTTTGTTAGTACGAATTAAATTGTTTGTTACTGTATTACTTAGCTTGGTTCTTTACACACAAAATGATCCCAGAATTGCTTCGATCAGATGAGGCATTCTCTCGCTACAGTGAACTCAAGCATTTTAAATCGATCAAAATCAGAAGTTCGCGGACCGGCTTCCTCCGCAGCCTGATGAGGTTAGTACATCACGATTGTCATTTATTTTCTTTCGTAAACCGATTATAAACGATTGCTTTAGTTGATTTCGAGCCTCCTTCAAGGTCGTGCGATTTGATATAACTGGATTATTTCATGTAAAATTTCGTGGAGTCACTGGTTTATGCTGATAAAACCATTGGAAGTCAATATTGTTCGCGATATACGACTAGCAGTGCTCGAATAAGTGACATCTAAATTTGGTGACCAGAATTTTCTTCGTTAAGAACAACTGCGGTGACCATAAAAATATTAATACCATTTAGATATCGATCTTTCGAATATAAAAAAAGTTTAAAATTTGTGTTACTAGTGAACCTGTAAATGAACGTACCTGATCTGCTGGGCTGTATTGTGGATCAGAGGAGCCTTGTTGAGGATTCTCATTATTGATTTGGCGAATTGCATCGTCAACAAATTCTTGTTTGATGATGACACGCTCATTATCATTCTCCGACCTTATATTGATCAGGCTGTCTTCACACTCCTGAAAATAACAACATGATTAATAATATTATATAACGGTATCACCATTGGGATCAGCCAGAGTCAATCCATTTCTGGATAAGACCTGCCACATCTGCATTCTCTGCTTTCAGTGACCACCAATGTACGACTGCATTTGGCAAGTGAATGTATACTTACCGAAAGACATTCCAGCTAACTGCAGCACATTGCGTACTTTATGCTTCCTTTTGTAAACATATCGCACATTGAGATCTATATGGTCGTAACTGCAAATAACATGATCTTGTGTAATTTGAGTTTGAATGTAAAATAATTAACTACAATTTAATAAACTGAAATAGGCTGCAAAAAATTGTACCATGTTAGAATAATTTTGTGTACTTTACCCTACTGTAGTTCATAAATATAAAAATATATTTTTTTTAAATTATATTGTTGATTTTTGCAGTTGCGGCCATATAGTTGACGAACGAGAATTGACGAACAAACTTGCATATGCGGCTTCATGGTTTTAATAGAAAAAAACCAAATGCTCCTTTTTCATATAAAATTTTATTAAAATTAGTGTTTTATATAAAAATTGTTTTATTATAGAAATAAAAAATCAATAAAAATAATATAAAACATAGAGAAATAAAAGAGAACAATAAAAATAACTTAATGATCAGTAAAATTCGAAATATATTTAATTTCAATGTCAGACAATTTAAAAAAAATTGTGTGTGTACTTTTGTACGCACGTTAGAAGTTATACTTCTTTCGCGTAACAAAACAAAACTTGCGACAACCTAGACTCTTCGACTAGCTCTTAATTATCTTGTTATCTTAGACACGTAAGAAAATGGGCCGCCTATTGAAGCACCGTTGGTTTATTTCTATATATTTTAACTTATATTACAAAATTATGTAATTATTTATCGTTTTTTATTTTTAAAGTACCAACTGTCACTCTGACGTTTAATAGTTATTTTAGGTAATTAATTGCTGTTCGGTTATCAGGAATACAGCGGAAAACACATTTTGAAAATGCCCGATATACTGGATTATTTGTTAGTTCGGGTTAGTTTAAGTTAGATTAGGTTGATAACCGAACAGTACCCACTAATTTGTTACAAAAAGTTTTGAAAATAGAATTGGTCTATTCTCACTCCATTTCACGTAGATATTGCTTCCGTTTAGGGTATTTTATGGCTGCAAGTAGTTTTATATTACCTACCTAAAAAGGGCTCACGGGCGATTAATTATATTTACAAATAATCACATTAATTATTGCTTTACGTTCGAATGATTGTGATGTATAAATCACCATATTTAAATATACTTACGTGATTTAACAAAAGATTTATATACCTACTCAATACTGTCTCAAAATATCTGTTTTAGCAATCGCCAATAACTCGAATCTACTCCGCAATCAATAAATGAAACATGTTTGACTGAATTATATTAGGTACCTATAATAGTTCCTTATGAAGTTTCAAAGATGCATTATAAATTCAAACCTTCAATATAAGACGGCATCAAGGGAAGAAAACGGCACATATACCTACGTACAATTGAACGTACCTGATGTATTGGCCTGTAATCTGAATATGAACAACCCTGTTGAGGGTATTCATCATCATATAATGGGTGTGGTATATCTTCAATGATCTCGCGCTTGACGACAGCTGGTTGATTATCACAAGTTTTATTAGAGAGTTCCGCTATAAGGTACTGAAAGAAGCATTATTACATTTTGTAAACACAGTAAAACCAGTAAAGTTTCAATTCACTAAACGTCCATACAACGATGTATAATAATTATATTTAACATGGATTAGTAGATAACCTAACTTATATCACACGTATGTATCATAGCTGTCAATTTGTATAAACATGTAATTATTTGAAACAATGTTTAATATCACCTTATGTTCCTACATAGTATGTAAAAAAGCCACAGTTTACAATATTAAACTAATCATTGTTATTCTCAATCTGAAGTGATTGTAAAGGAATTTAGTTTCCAAAAACTAACCTCGAAATTGCAACTTGAAACGTCCGCATTCTCTTGCGTTACATGAAAGCGAGGATCCGGGTTTTTTGGATGGCTAGTCAGCGTGTCAGACAAAGACTTGCCTTCTATATCGGAGTGTTCTCCAGCACATTCTTGCTGTACATCCATGTTAAGGGTATATATTCCAGAAGCCACGTGTTACGTGACGGACAGGATCCATTTGTTAATGTTAGAAAAGTGTTGCCACAATACTGAAAAATATTTTCCGTCGAAACTAATATTTATAATAGGTCATTACCGAGTCAAGTAGAAAGCCGTTAATTCACAACGACTGATCCTACTTTTTCCGCCGTTATTGTCTATGGATGACCTGTTATTGTTCTATAAAGTGCTTATACTGACGCGTCTGTCGTGTTCACACAGGGAAAGTTTGATTTAATAGTTACGTGATAAATAATACACTATCATTAATACGCCTACAAATGTAATGCATACCTATATCAATGCTACATAGTCTTTGGAAATTGATATTACCACCGGTTTTTTTGTGAAGGACTAGTCTGATTTTGACATCTAATGAATAACGGGAATGTATATTATTTATACCTAATTTATTAATATTTGTGATTTGAGATTTTTAAACTTAATTCAATTTGAAACGAGAAAGAGAGAATCAATATGTCAAGCAATCAGGGATCTAATTTTGACAGCTGAACAGTGGACCACTTGTTGCTTGTGCAAAAAGATATACTCAGGCTTGAATTATCTAAAGATGGCGCTGAATAGGTACAATTACACTTGACACACTTCAATAATATGAATGAAATAGTATTTGTATGTTTCGTTGTCAAAACAAAACAATGGAGAAAAATGAAAATGAGCAATGCCTCCATGTCTTATTTATTATACTTACTTTTGATCCTTGACTGAATGGGTAGGCAATAAAGTTTCCCTACTTTATTGTATTAATAGATTTAATATAAAGGTTGAAAATAACAGTGCAGGTATACGTTAGTGTGTATTTGACATTGGTGAATACGAGTTTAGTAGTGCATGAAAATCTCGAAACGCAAAACCCGAGTGGAAAAAAAATTCTCAAATAGAATAGGACATAACTAAAATCCTATAAAACACAGTTTATTGTTTGATCGCTTCCTCGGAATAGACGTTTCAGAATTTCGGCCATTGATAATAAATAATTACGTATTCTGGCAACACTTCTCTAAAATTAATGTACCTTGGATGAATCCTGTTTGTCACGTTCTTCCTGACATATTTACCATTACAATGGACGTAAAGCGAGAATGTGATGGAGAACAGTCTGAAGAAGAAGGCAAGCTTTTGTTTGATACGCAGATTAGCCACCCAATCAGCCCGGAAGTTCGCACTCAAGTAAAGCAGGAGAATGCCGACGTTTCAAGTTGTAATTTCGAGGTTAGTTTTTTGAAACTGATTTTTTTAGATCGGAAATAACAACGATTGGTGTGTAATAATAATATGTTTCTTTTTTTACAAACTGCGTAGGAACATACGATGACATAAATATTGTTTCAAAAAATGACTCGATTATACTATTTGACAGTTACGATACATTTGTGACATGTTAGGTAGGGTCACCTACTTACTAATTGAAGTAATTATAATTAGTATACATTTTTATATGCATATTCTATAAAGTTTCCGCATTATGAGGTTAGTTTTTTGTAACTGTTTCCTACGTCGTCTTTTACAACCATTAATATGGAATAACAACGATAAGAATAAGATTATATTACAATGTTGCGTTTTTGACAAAATATGTAGGTACATTACGATGATATTAAACTTTGTTTCGAGAAATACAGGTAATGGTGCCTTTCATAACTTTATTTTTAGACTAAACATAACCTGACCTTACCTAATCTAACCTAACCCAACCTTAGTGTGTGATAATGCTGCATCCAGCGTAAACGAAGCCGTAAGATTCTTCTATAAATAATATATTTAAAGTTATGCCATAAATGCATTCAATATTAATTTTGGTTAGACAGGGCTTAATAGATTATAGAAAACTAACCTACACCATCTGTGATTTAATATATTATTAATTTAACCAAAATAAATATGACTGAAAAATTGTGCACTGTTTTTCTCGAATCGCACATAGCATAACTTATTAATATACGAGGGTGGGTCAATAATTCCTTAGAAAAAAGCATTAAAACAGGTTTTATTTTTGTATTTTTTTTTTATTTCTCAACATAATTTCCTTGGAGCTCAATACACTTGGTTAGACGTTTCTCAATTTTTTTTAAACCGTCAGAAAAATAAGTTTTCGGAAGGTCCTCAAAATAAGCATTTGTCCGATCGATGACTTCTTCATTTGAAAAAAAACGTTGTCCACTTAGCCATTTTTTTAAGTTTGGGAAAAGGAAAAAGTCACTGGGGGCTAAATCTGGCGAATACGGTGGGTGGTCGACCAATTCGAACTTCAATTCTTCAATTTTAGCCATTGATCGTAAACATGTGTGAACACGGGCATTGTCCTAATGAAAGAGGATTTTTTTCCTGTTTAAATGAGGCCGTTTTTCTTCAATTTTGTTTTTTAGCTGGTCCAATAAAGATGCATAATAATCCCCTGTTATTGTTTTTCCTTTTTCCAAATAGTCAACAAAAATAATTCCACGTGCATCCCAAAATACAGTAGCCATAACCTTACCAGCTGATTTTACGGTTTTCGCCTTCTTTGAACATGGTTTGCCTTCGCAATCCACTGCTTTGACTGTTCTTTCGTCTCGGGAGTATAGTGGTGTATCCATGTTTCATCTACAGTCACAAAGCGACGAAAAAATTCATCCGGATTGCGTTGCATGAGCGACAACAGGGCTTTAGAGGCCACCACCCTACTGCGTTTATTGTCGACTGTGAGCAAACGCGGCACCCATCTTGCAGAAATATTTTTCATGCCCAATTTGTCATGTAAAATAGAAATGACGCTACCTTTTGAGATCCCTGTAACCTCAATTATCTCACTCAACTTTAATCTTCGGTCACTTAACACCATATCGTGGATTTTATTGATCATTTCTGGTGTAGTCACCTCTACAGGACGTCCTGAGCGTGGTTCATCCTTTGTTGATGTATGACCACGTTTAAATTCATTTAACCAGTTATAAATAGTTGCAAGTGAAGGAGCAGATATGCCGTGAACTAAATCCAACTCATTTTTTATTTCGTTTGCTGTTAACCCTTTTATATTAAAATGTTTAATAACAGCTCTAAACTCAATTTTCTCCATTTTCCATTTTTCCATTTTCCACAAGCAAATTTTTTTTTAAATGTACGAGAAACACACAACAACCCGACCAATCTGATTGAAACTTCGCAGCATACTGAATCGGTAGTGCCGCTGCATGAAAACAAACCGCTTGCAGTACTAGTCGCGCCACCTGTCGGCTTTTCTAAGGACTTATTGACCCACCCTCGTATTATGGTTTACTTTAGGCAGGGTTTAATAGAATTTTAAAAACTAACCGGCAACATCTGCAGTTTGTATTCTTAGTTTAATGAAGGTAAATAAGTAGGTATGTGCTTAGTGTGCACTATTTATATTGGATCTAAACAGCGTACTTCCACCTAGATTAATAATATGTACATATTGACAACATGTTATATAAACGTTGTTTTTTTCAGTTGGCTGCGACGAATGTCACTGAGACTGACATAAAGCATGAGTTCACCGAAGACGAAATGCCAACATTTTCTGATGAAGATCCTCAACCCGGATGTTCGCATTCAGATTACACACCAGGACATGGGGTGCATTCAAGTTTATATATTGTAACATTTGCTTCTCTATTCGCCGATTTATATCGAAGGTTGACGTTTAACATTTCAATAAATCCCCATAATATTCCAGCCAGTCGTATCAGCCATCAGTAGCGAGGGGTGGAGATAGGCTGTTAAGATCCGCCATAAATAGTTTACATTGAACTTTGCTAGTCATACGTTTTTGTTTTTATTGAACTAAACTTTTAAAAACTAACAATCACTATCTACCCATTGTAGTCTTAGATCAAAGAAAACAAAAACCTTTGACTGAAAAACTTTAATATGCACCAATTAAGTCGACTCTTAACAGCCTACTTCCACCCTCCGCCGCTGATATAATGTATATAGTTGGCTTCTTATATATATGATTTTATTTGTAATTTACACAAGAAACTATTGTGTCTATGTAAATAGATTGAGCATGAAGTGACGTCCCTTGGCACAGTACCGCCTTTGATAAACAGACTAAAAATGACCCCCTATTTTTTGAGATATTGCCGCCGATAAGTAGTGTTAATTTTTTGCACTTGTTTTAAAATAAATCACAAATAATGTTATTATGCACCTACAAAATAATATACTTCCCATTGATTATTAAGTAAACATTCAGCTATCGACGATAGTTTATCAAATTTATGCATTAAGGTATTACAATTGTTACAATAGGTTAGCCGCCTAAACTGTCTATCTCACTCTAAAAGTTAACACAGCCAAGAGAGGGGCTGTTTAAACAGAGCACTTTTTGTCAGTTTAGACCAGTGCTCCGCAACATTTTCTCACCCACGGCACACTAAAGGTCTTCCCAGAATTCCGCGGAACACCACACGCAAAACAATTTATACACCAAACCATGGACTTGAGGCCACAATCTTCGGTTTCCCGCTACCAATCGCTAAGGTTAAAGACAATGATATACTTTAACATAGCGTTTTTCGAATGGTGTTCGAGATAAAATTAATCGTATTGATTCTATGTTTAGCGATTTTTTTGTATTTATTAATACATCCACATGAATTATGGTGAGTTGTCGGATAAACAATGATAAAATATTTGTCGAACATTGACACAATACTAATAAATTGTATCGTATGTGTTGCCACTTTTTTGGCTATTAGGGCAAATTTGTAATTTGCGTTTATCTCACTTATCTGCTTGACCTGCCACGCCACCCCCCTGAGCTTGTGGGGGACATGCACCAAAATTACATGACATACTTATTTGATAAATAATTATATATACATAACGTAAACATATTGCCATGAAAAATAACATTTTATAATTATGATACCTGAGCTTGTTGCAATGAACGTAAAAGTTTTTAGCCCTACCTTACTAAGTTTGATGGCCTTGATGTTTTTGAGACGGATCCAAAATTTATTGCTTGATTTCATTGGTCTGGTAGGTCCTTCGGTACATTTGTAGAGATCCTTGTCTTAACTCTTTCTAATCTATCAGATCATGTCAATATATTTTCATTCTGACCTTGCATTATTTTATGAAGTTCATGCAGGTGCTCAAATGTATTATCAGCCATGTACGCAAATTTGGCTAATAAGTAAGTAATGTTTTTTTTAAGCAATGCTCCGCGGCACACCTAGTATCGTCTCGCGGCACACTGGTTTCGGAGCACTGGTTTAGACGGATAACTAATTAACCGCATCAATATAATATATTATATCAATATTATTTATATAATAAACTACCTTCGATAGCAGCCGATAGCCGCCTTGCGTATAGAATAGACCCACCGGAAACACAAAATTTTATCTATTTTGTGATTACACTTAGGTTCTTACTAATATTTTCTTGAATTAATCTATGATCTTGTAAGCTTTCCTAATCTAAGTCCGTGAAAGATTGTTGGACCTACCTACGTAATAAGTCACTTTTGCTAAACTGCCTCTTATACCTCTTCTTACACGTGCATGGGTAAACTGCTGACAGTACGTATTATCGCGGGCGTAACAAGAACAGGTACCTATACGTAAACTCGCATTATCGTGCAAGATGCAAGATTGCATGCATGTATCATAAGAGTTCAGAAGGTTCTGAATGTTCACGCAAAAATTAGAGGTGCGTAGGTGTGCGCATGTGAAATGTAACGATAGTGGCGAACCTGCCGAAAGAATTACGAACTACACCGCATAGAATATTTTTACGTCTACCTATTATCTACAAACTTGTCCGAACCTGTCTGAATCTGGCAAAGATCACCAAAACGATGATTTCATCGCGTCTCGCATACGCATGAAAAATGAGATTGGAGAGACAGTCAGCCCTTTTACGTGTAAATAATTATTATCGCGATAGTTTAAAATACACACTATTGTTGCAAGTAAATCCATGCACGTTTTCAGGCACTATACGTTTAGGAAATTCTATCAATCTATACAATATCATCAACAAATGAATACATAACTTATTAGTGTTTTTCATTGACGAATAAATTTATCAGAATAGTTCATTTCAGCAAAACAAAAAGGATTTATTATTGAGTTATTTTAAATTACGACTTACTGTTTCGCTCAGAACAGATAAAGATAGATATGTATGATATAATATTTTATATGTGTAAATTATATTAACCGATTCATTCCTTCTTGAGAGTGTCGCTCTTTGGATAACTGCCGTCCCTATACAACGCTCAGTATGCGTGCCCTCACGAATTCAAAAGTATGATATATTAAAACTTTGTTTATACTGTTGATCGAGACCGCTTGATGAAATTTGAATATGAATTCGTTCCCGCACTTTCAGGTGAGCGTAGTTATGCACAAAGCAGCCGAGTCACACAAACCTCAAACAGAGATAGAAGCACTTTTATGTAAATTGTGTTTCTTTAAATCAGCAAAGCCTCTGTATACTGTGTATACTTTTTGAATGATAGATATTATATATATATATATATATATATATATGATTTTGTATAACTTTGAAGAGATAAAAGCATATCATATATGAAATTTTGGTGTTTAGCAGTCCAGGTGTTTTGAGTAAAATGATTTTTTTAGAATGTGCATTCTGCAGAATGCAGCCATCTCTTATTTTTGTAAGAAAAGTCTTTATTTTTGTTTATTTTCTTTAAAAATAGCCTTCTAAGTTACTAAATTATTATGGGAATTTCAAAATTCTGAAAATAATTCGAAAACTTGTAAATTATACATCAATATTTAGCTGCCTGGCACTATTTTTTATATGAAAAATCTGTATATTATATTATATATAATAAAATGAAAAACATATAATGTAATAGAGAAAATAATGTCTATTAATTGAATGTAGAAAAACACACCTTACAGTCACGATTTTAAAAATTTACGTAAGTACATAATATTATCATTTGGCTGCTTTTTGCAGAACGAATATTTCATTGTTTTAGAACGCATTGATATGACATTTTTGTATGACAGCAGCTTGGTTGCTTTATGCAAATCAAAAATGCCATATTCTGCCATTTGCAAAATCTTTAAAACGCATTTATATGAGATGTTTGTATGACAGCAGCTTGGCTGATTTGCGCAGAACCTAAAACGAACGTGTGAGATTATGGAAATCACAATAACTCATTTTTTTCAAAATTGTGGCTTGGCTGATTTGTGCATAACTACGCCCAGGTATAAATCTACGTCCCCGAACCCCGGTATAGTCTGTAACACTGAATACAACACTTTATAATCTTAGCCAAGATAAGATGGTTCTAGTTAATATTAAAATATTGTTTATACTATTGATCTAAGTTGCTTGATGAAAGTTTTATATAAATTCTATCAATTTGCATATTTTTTGTGACATCGGTTACGCCTTTCGGCATCTTCCGACACTATGCATACTCCCCAATGACACACTAACACAGAAATTACTAGTTACTACATCGTCGCTATAGGATTTGTTTCCCGAATAGACCAAATGTCAATTTTACAGGAGACGAAAAACAAATTTCATTGTCGTATATTTTAATATCAGTAGATGTATCAATCATTCTTTCTATACTGTATGATTGCAACATTATCTAAGAATAGATTCCAAGAATAATATACTGGTATAAATCATTAAATGCACAGAAAATTCGTTTTATTTACAAGTACTCACTGTGGATATTCGGGAAATTTTTAGCGCTCTCTTAGAATAATGGATATCCGGGACAAAACATGGACGTTCGGGATTTAAGACCGTAGCGTATTGCTGCACGGCCCACAGATTACTGAGTGGTCAAAAAGTACGTGCCTCAAATGTTATATTTATTTACACGATAATTGTTAATAATTACCTCTACTATTTAAATACTTAATGATCGTAATTACCCAAGTTCGTATGTAATAATAACATGCGGCAATCGCTTTTTTGGTTTTTTTCGGATTAAGTAATAAAATAGTTTTTAAGTAATTAACTATTTTTTTATTGAACGAATAATTCACAAGATTTAAGAATGTACCATTCTAATAATTAAACATACTTACATATTTTTTTTAAATCACTTCTGAGAAAATATATTATAAGGTATCTATTACTTCAATTACTAACCGACGTCACGGTCATTTTTCCAATATTTTATGATGGTACTTACTCGTACTTGCTAACAATTTTATATTAATACTTTTTCCAAAAAAAAAAAAAATCTATTTATATATATCTGTATATTATTATATCTATATATTTCTATAATTGACAATTAAACTTATTACAAACCACCAAATAAATATTATATAAATTTACTATTGTAAGGAATAACAACACAAAATAATAGCATGTATAAATTA
Source organism: Rhyacophila brunnea (assembly GCF_057557595.1). Lineage (NCBI taxonomy): Eukaryota > Metazoa > Arthropoda > Insecta > Trichoptera > Rhyacophilidae > Rhyacophila > Rhyacophila brunnea. The sequence goes on from NW_028232785.1 coordinate 33,674,624, forward strand.
ATTACCATTGGCTGCTAATATTAGGTAGGTACCAATATCCTAAGTATATAATATCCACCAAATAAATAGTTACTAACATACATATTTAATTAAATTAACTATCAGCGCATTCAAAAATAAATAATAGCATCGCCTTTATTTTCATAGAAATACCTAGATTAAAAGTAAAATAAAGACAAACAATGTTTGATTAAAAATAATTTGAAATAATAATTATTTTTTACGTCATAGTAGTTGCCGGGTCATACTGTAGAATTCATATAACCGTTGGGATTTTGTGTCATTTATCAAAACAAAATGCAGTTATTTAGGTTAAAATACTCACTTCCACAACTCTACTGTAAGTACAGGGCGAACTGGTAATGTATCAGCTATGAATGATCTCTTCAAATTTGATGAATTCACTATTAAAACAATAGTAACGTTAAAAACAATATCAATAAGACGAAATTTGAAAGAAGTCTCCCGACGGCCGAAAAATATGAGAGTGGGCGTGATTGTTTTAGAGCTAGACAGCATGAATGTGGGAGCGAGATGCACGGCGTGAGCGCGGTTTGATTGGCTAAAGTCATATTCGGGAAATAAACACTCAGCCAGAGATATATTTCGACCGAAATTAACTTGGATATTCAGGTACGAATAGTTGGACATTCGGGAGAACACCACGGAGTAATTGTAACTTAACATGGCGTATTCGGGTTTTTTAAAAAAATATCTCTGTTCCTAGATAAAAATATATTGTTTTTATAAATGATTTCGGTAGAGTTCGATAAAAGAAATTGAACTGCATTAAAATGTCGATTTCGACAAAAATGGATATTCGGGAAACAAATTCTATAGCGACGACATGCCTGACAGTGGGTAATGGTGAAAGAAAACTCTGATAATAGGATCGCCCATCGGGTAAGTTTCGCTCTTTGGGTCTTTCGCTTGTTGGAGCCAAGTGAGCCTCTTATTGTCGGTTACCAGGGTGAACTCTCGTTATTCTAGGCAGACCCTGTAACGTTTATTAGCCCAGATGATCTCGAGGGCCTCCTGTTCATTGCTGTGGTACTTGCGTTCCACTGCAGATAGGCAACCGATGGCGTTTAAAATGATGTGTCGATCGCCTTCGTCCCTATCTTGGAAGAGTACAGCCCCCATTCCGTGTCCGCTGGCGTCCGTCTGTAGGGAGAATAGTCGGCTTAAGTCGGGGCAATCTTGTTGTAGGGGTTTCCGCAGCTCTTCTTTTATGCTTTTATGCTTTTAAATATTAAAACATTGTTTATACTTTTGAACGAGGTCGCTTGATGAAATTTGAATATTATAAACTCTCTCAATTTGAATATTGTTTGTGACATTGGTTACGCCTTTTAGCATCTTCCGACAGTATGCACACTCTCCAATAACACACTGACACAGAAATTACTAGTTACTACACGAAATTTAAAATTTTTTTTCGAATAGGGTGCAAAACTGCCTCATAGTATGTACGTTATTCTGGCATCTTAAATTATTTTATCAAGAAATTTTAGAAATAAACACGCTAAAGTGAAACTATCTTATTCACATCAATCTAAAATTTTGCATTCGAAACTATAATAGTTTTATACGTATTTCCAAGAGTAGTACCACAATCGTGTCATTGTTTATTTTGTGAATTTTCTTTTGATGTTAGATGTAGGTGCAGTTTTTTAAAAACTATTTATGGATCGTTCCGTAACATTGTTTGTATTTAATATCTATGACGGTACTTTTACCATTTCTTAACGTCATTTTCATTCTCACGTCACTTATAATGTCTGAAGACGCGAAAACCAAAAGCTTCGAAAAAATTGCTCAAATGGAACAGTTTAAAATCTAATTTAATAAATAATATTGACTTCGATTATTTTTGTTTTCTAGGTTTCTACTAAAGGCGTTTTCACGTCAAGGCATCTCGATATATACAGTCGTCGACAATTCTCGCCTGATGGAATCCAAGATAAAATGATACAGTATTCAGAAGTGACGATAGATGAACAAAACATTAAACGAGAAATCTCAGAACGAGAGACTCCGAAGGAACTTAGACATAATCTGAGAAGAGTAGTACATTTTTCACGTAACTTGATTTGCAGCTTTTGTAACGCAGTTTTTGGATGCGAAAGTGCTCTAAAAAGTCACAAAATGGTTCACACGGGCGTGATTTCTGATCAAAACGAAGAAAGTATATTCTCTCAACTAGATCATCTCAAAGCAGATAAAATGGCACATACTGGTGAAAAACCTCATAAATGCAAGATTTGCTCATATAGCTGCATGCAATTAAGTAGTCTTAAAAACCATGAAATGACGCACACCGGTGAAAAACCTCATAAATGCAAGGTGTGCCCTTATAGGTGCTTGTTTCTTAGTTATCTTAAAATCCATGAAATGACACACACAGGTGAAAAACCTTATAAATGCAAGGAATGCCCATATAGATACTCGCGACTTAGTCATCTTAAAAGACATGAAATGACACACACAGGTGAAAAACCTCTTAAATGCAAGGTATGCCCATATAGATATTCGCAACTAAATGATCTTAAAAGACATGAAATGACACACACAGGTGAAAAACCTAATAAATGCAAGTTCTGCCCATATAGATGCTCGCGACTGAGTTATCTCAAAAACCATGAAATGACACACACAGGTGAAAAACCTCATAAATGCAAGGTATGCCCATATAGATGCTCGCAACTGAGTGATATTAAAATCCATGAAATGACGCACACCGGTGAAAAACCTCATAAATGCAAGGAATGCCCATATAGATGCTCGCGACTTAGTAGTCTTAAAATCCATGAAATAACACACACAGGTGAAAAACCTCATAAATGCAAGGCATGCTCATATAGATGCTCGCAACTAAGTAGTCTTAAAATCCATGAAATGACGCACACCGGTGAAAAACCTCATAAATGCAAGGTGTGCCCATATAGATGCTTATCACTTAGTAATCTTAAAATCCATGAAATAACACACACAGGTGAAAAACCTCATAAATGCAAGTTCTGCCCATATAGATGCTCGCAACTAAGAAGTCTGAAAAACCATGAAATGACGCACACCGGTGAAAAACCTCATAAATGCAAGGTGTGCCCTTATAGGTGCTTGTTACTTAGTAATCTTAAAATCCATGAAATTACACACACAGGTGAAAAACCTTATAAATGCAAGGAATGCCCATATAGATACTCGCTACTTCGTCATCTTAAAAGACATGAAATGACACACACAGGTGAAAAACCTCATAAATGCAAGGTATGCCCATATAGATGCTCGCAACTAAGTGATCTTAAAAGACATGAAATGACACACACAGGTGAAAAACCTCATAAATGCAAGGAATGCCGATATAGATGCTCGCGACTTAGTTTTCTTAAAAGACATGAAATGACACACAGGTGAAAAACCTCTTAAATGCAAGGTGTGCTCATATAGATGCTCGCGACTTAGTAGTCTTAAAATCCATGAAATGACACACAGGTGAAAAACCTCATAAATGCAAGGTATGCCCATATAGATGCTCGCAACTGAGTGATATTAAAATCCATGAAATGACGCACACCGGTGAAAAACCTCATAAATGCAGGGCATGCCCATATAGATGCTCGCAACTAAGTGATCTTAAAAGACATGAAATGACACACACAGGTGAAAAACCTCATAAATGCAAGGAATGCCGATATAGATGCTCGCGACTTAGTTTTCTTAAAAGACATGAAATGACACACAGGTGAAAAACCTCTTAAATGCAAGGTGTGCCCATATAGATGCTTGTCACTTAGTAATCTTAAAATCCATGAAATTACACACACAGGTGAAAAACCTCATAAATGCAAGTTCTGCCCATATAAATGCTCGCAACTAAGTAGTCTTAAAAACCATGAAATAACGCACACCGGTGAAAAACCTCATAAATGCAAGGTGTGCCCTTATAGGTGCTTGTTACTTAGTAATCTTAAAATCCATGAAATTACACACACAGGTGAAAAACCTTATAAATGCAAGGAATGCCCATATAGATGCTCGCTACTTCGTCATCTTAAAAGACATGAAATGACACACACAGGTGAAAAACCTCATAAATGCAAGGTATGCCCATATAGATGCTCGCAACTGAGTGATCTTAAAAGACATGAAATGACACACACAGGTGAAAAACCTCATAAATGCAAGGAATGCCGATATAGATGCTCGCGACTTAGTTTTCTTAAAAGACATGAAATGACACACAGGTGAAAAACCTCTTAAATGCAAGGTGTGCCCATATAGATGCTCGCGACTTAGTAGTCTTAAAATCCATGAAATGACACACAGGTGAAAAACCTCATAAATGCAAGGTATGCCCATATAGATGCTCGCAACTTAGCAGCCTTGATGCCAATGTCTTTATCAATATGAACCTATGTTACATTTTTATTTAGTGTCCAGCATTAAACATATATATTTTTAAGCTATTTTTTGAGGTTTTAATATCCAATTTCCTCACATATCATGTTAGTTTATCTTACCATGTAATTACAACATATTGGAACATTACATGGCAAAACATGGTCACTTGGAAAATCTGGAAAATCTTTTTTCTACTAAACGTGAAGAATCAAAACTTTGAAATACTTATTCTATATCTAAAACTCATTTCGAATACTTCGTTACATTATATTATTTACAAAAGAATATTCACCAGAAAGATTCAAACAATCTCAAAATTTAAAATAGCTCTCCTGCACAATTAACAAAAGTGCACATATCAGGTTTTGCCATCTGAACACTGAATTTATAAAATAAAGTTATTATTGTAATCAATTACTTTATTCGGTAATTATGCAATACATAGCGTATTATAGTTATAAATTACAGTATTTTCTTAATGCTTATTTTCTCAAGGCATACGACATCTCAACCACGCAGCACGATCCGTCCATCCCTTACATTCCTTATAAGTTACTAGGTACATATTTAGTTATTAATTCCTTTATTAAAACTTATGACTGAACATTTTATTTCTTATTACTTGCAAATATTTTATATAAAACAAATCCGCTATGTTTTTAGATTATTTATTTCCATTCGTCATCTCGTGTACTTTATTGTTACCTACCTCTTTTCAGGATCTTTGAACATCTTTACTTTTATACATCGGGCGAAGGATTTTTCCTAAGGATAAAACATTAACGTAGTTGAGCAGGGAATCAAATAAGGTGTTTTATTTAATCATTTATAGAGATCAGAGGAACGGTTCGGCCGGTTTTTTTTATATTTATAAACACCAAGAAAAGCCTTTTGATAACAGGTAGGTGTCAAGGCTATCAAGTCAAGGGTCACAATAAAAAAATATTTAGTACAAAAAAATTATGAATAGTTGAAGTAGAATGAATAGTTGAATAGATCATTATAATTCTTATAAACAATAAAATAGGTACTACAATCAAAAAGTGTAAAAACGTCAACTCCGACTCATTACCGAGTTACCGAAAAGACGGAGCTGATTCGGCTTCATCAGCTTAGGTTCGCTCTTCACAAGAAGTACGAACATATTCGAATTTGACCGACATGTCTACCAATCTAAATTTTCGCTGTATCACGAATTGGATATAGCCGCCGATAACTGTTTAATGTATGGAATGCCTTCCGTATTAATTTGGACGATGAAAATAATGGAAACGTTCTAAAGTGATGAGAGTTAAGAATAGACCTGCTGGAAAAATACTTCTACTTCAATAATTTATAAAAAAGTCTCCGATTTTTCTTATTTGAAAGAAGACATAATGTCACACTCCTCTGGAGGCCTGGAGACTCATAGTACCTAATGGTCGATAACGAGAAGAAAATATCCGGCAACGTTTTTTGTCAGAACGCAAAAAAATGCAACGCTTCATTTGTGTCCACCGCTTTTATGATAGGAGATAGTTTGTAGCGCTAAAGCGCGTCTCGCTGAAAGTGAGATCAAAAGCGAAAAGTTTTAGGCTTCCAGAGATTGTAATTGTTAAAATAATATACCTCTCGCCTTCCGAAATATAAAAATCGCCGTTTTAGACCATTCAGAGGTGTTTATTTGTTCACTCCCAAGTCCAAATAACAGACGATGACCAGCAACCAGCATACCGAGCGAAGAAAGAGAATGCATCTTCTTCGCTCTGACAGGAGATAGAATTAACTAAATGGGTTACAATGATGAATCTCATATCGTTGTAGGTAGTTTTCTTGTGCGAACAGGTGCTACTTAATATGAATGGGATAGTGTGAATAAAAACGATTGCAACAAAATAGGTTTGCGATTTTCTTTATTTATATATTAAATAAAATACATATTGTCACTAAATACAGATTTTAACGAAGCTATCGTCATACTCAGCAGGTTGGTACCTTCCACTTGTCAAACGGCTAAAATGTTGGGTTCATTCATTCAAAACAAAAACTTCCGTCGGCTGACATTTTATTTAGAAAGAACCAATTCCAATCTCTTTGGACATAACTATTATTCCCATAACAAGGCACACTCTTAAAAACTAAGAGGAGCATCCATAGAACATTAAATAACACCAATAATTATTTACAGACATAAACGAAAATACGATGACAGTTGTACATTGTTTTTGTATTTAGTGACGTCACACGTATTACGATTCAATTATGTCTTTACCTACAAGCGCATCTATTCTATACACAAGACTGATATCCGCCGCTATCAGCAACTATCGAGGGTAGTTTTTCATTGTTTTGTATCGAAGTATTAGCACTTATTGTGACAATTACAAGAAGTTGGTTGTAATTGTTACAATACGTGCTATGTTTTAACAGCACCTCTCTGTGTTAAATTGCATAGCGAAATAGCCAGTTTTGACTGTTTAGACGGCTAACTTATTGTAATTGTTACAAAACGTGCCAATACTTTGATATAAAAATGAAAAACTACCCTCGATAGCAATTTTGTGTACAGAATAGATGTACAAAGGCACCTAGCGCAAAAATACGAAGCTTGCACACATTAATTTTTTTAGAAAAATCCATGGTTTTTAAAATAATTATAAAAAATATTAAAACTATGAATGAGTGAAAAATCTCTCAAATACAATATAGAAAACTTAATAAACTCAATTTTAATTATACCTTAATATTACCTACCTAATAATAAGATGGGGTCCTTTGACAAATTTTACATTTTATAACATTTTTTACAATTGCAAGTTTACTTTTGACTTAAAATAAAAAATATTTTTCTTTTCAATGTTTTCAGATACCTAAATATTCATTAATTGATACAGTTGAAATTTAAATTATCAAAAAAATGTCTATCACCTTAAACCCAGCTAAACCAAGCCATTACCGAATATAATTTGTCAAAAAAAACTCATCTATCCATAAAATATCTAAAATAATGCCATTTAATCATACATAAAATACGATATTTTATAGATAGAATAATATTTTTAGCGACTAAAGTTTGGTTTAGGCATGGCATGAAAATTAAAAAAAAAAAAAAAACAACGTCACACGAGTGGAATATATTTATAATTCAACTAAAATAAATAAATATGATGAAAAAGTGTCCACCATTTTGTCGGGTCGCTAAAACAAAGCTATGAACTAGCTAACACCCACGATGGATGCGGGGCTAAAGCACCGGCAGTCCCTGGTTAAATCCTGGGTTTGGCATGTACACATATTATTTTTCAATTTTTGTAGGGTCAGAGTATGGACTTAATAGGATGAGCAAGTGGCTGACCATTTCTCGTAAAAACAAAATCTGTTGTAGGCCCATGGGTTAAATTATAGATAATATAGGATTTAGATACACTTAAATTTATGTCATAAGACCTAACTTCCACTAACACAAATCCAAAATACACCAACAACAAACAAGTGGGTTTGAAACTTTAATAATATTACGTCGCTATAGAATGGGCTACAAATATATTAATTGTTTACGTTATCAGTGTTGATGATAAAAATGACGTACGCACATTCGGTCCCTTCTTGACTGACCATTATTTCAAAGTATTTACTACAGATACTCTATCCTAGCTAATTAGTGAACGGGTAGCTAACGCCTTTATTGGTATAACATTATATTAAAATTAAGTCCCAAAAATGCGGGATTTTTTTAAAATTAATATGTCGTGAAATATGCTAGACGACTCATAGTGTGATTAGAGTATGAAATTATCATAATTCACTATATATTTGCTTATACGCACGCAAACATTTTACTTATATTATGTAATAAAATATTTATAATTCAACACGGAATCGACATTCACAATCGGACCAAAATAGTTGTGACGTCATAAAATCGTCGTAAGAAATGCTGGCAGAAGGCACGCATTTTAAGGTCGTGTCATAAAGTAGGTAGATAATGTCTAATTGTACAGTGTTTGACGCATACCAATAAAGGCGCAGTACCAATTGTTTGAAACTAAATGCGTGTAATCATTCGGTCATATTATCATATTAAATGAAGTGTGGACAATTCACGTCGTAGGTTATTTGCGCGTCTTAACACATGGCACGCGTTAATTCTTCTTTAAAAAGAGTAAACATGGCCACAGCGTTTCTGTCAGTGTATTTGAATATGTTTCCTGTCTGCAGTAAAATACAATATATACTTATTATTATGATGAATGTAGCATCTGATCTTTGAAATGTTGGCTTTTAAAATAAGAACTGTGTGATGAGGTAAAACCCATCTTTATAAAAACGTCACCAATTTCATATCACAAACATTACCTCAATAACAAACATACCGCTGATAAAAGTTTGCAATCCTTGAAAAATATTATAAAATAAATAACATTTCGCAAACGATTTCTGCGGAAGGCGATCTTCGAATACCTGCCTGCGCCCAAGGCTATTTTCTGTCCCCTAGCCTCGGCCGAGCCAAGGTCGCTTCGATCCCAAGCAACGGTACATTTTCAAAACCCAAAAAGACCTGAGAATATTCGGGAATTTAGCTATACTTTTCAGACTTCCTACGCATCTCCCTCCCTCTCTTCGCAAGATAATAATTAGAGATATTTTCCAATCAGTATGAAAAAAAAATGCGAAAGCGGTAGTACCACGCAAGGGTCCACTGCCCACGCGGCGGATATACCATGCCAACAGAAAGCAACGCTTGTTTCAACATTGTAAACCAGTGTAATCCTTTTGTGTTATAATAATCCAAATAACCACCCTTCAAGCAGACGGTGAAACTAAAAAGGTGGGTCATTGTTACTCAAGATAATGAACCTAAAAAATAATTATATAATATTCCTATATATATTATTGGTTAAATTAATAAAACGCAAAATTTATAGTACTTCCTCAAGAGACAATTCTAAAGTTAATAATGTCCTTTTGAAGAGGACGAAACCGGTCCAGATTTATTAAAAAGTAAAAGTAAAATATGTATTTATTATTTTGCGATTTATTAAATTAATAATACAATGCAGTATCACCATTTGTTGACAGTAAACACGTTAAGAGAAATTTCAATATGTAATTGTCATAATTCATTATATTTAAATTGTTTTCCCTTGTTAGCTAGACACGACACTGCGCCTTCAAGAAAAAATGTCGCTCTGAAGTCTCTTAGCATAATTTCAAATCATACTAACATTTCGTGGGTCACTTGAAAATACTATTCTAGTATGAATAGTATTTTCGTACATTTTCGTAATAATATTTTAAACAACTAATATGAATAATATTGTTTTAAAAAGGCTATTCACCAACATGTCTCATTTCATGTTTTATAAGATTACCAAGTTGTGAGCATCTATATGAACAAACTTTGCATTTATAAGGTTTTTCACCAGTATGTGTCATTTGATGTTTTATAAGATTACCAAGTTGCGAGCATCTATATGAACATACATTGCATTTATAAGGTTTTTCACCAGTATGTGTCATTTGATGTGTTTTAAGATAACCAGATTTTGAGAATCTAAATGAACACACATTGCATTTATAAGGTTTTTCACCAGTATGTGTCATTTTATGTTGCTTAAGATCACTGAATCTCAAGGAACCATATGAACATACATTACATTTATAAGGGTTTTCACCGGTATGAGCCATTTTATGTTTTTTAAGATCATCTAGTCTCGAGGACCCATATGAACATACATTGCATTTATAAGGGTTTTCACCGGAATGTGTCATTTTATGTCTTTTAAGATCATTAATCTGCGAGCATCTATATGAACACACATTGCATTTATAAGGTTTTTCACCAGTATGTTTCATTTTATGTTTCTTAAGATCACCGAGTCTCGTGGACCCATATGAACATATATTGCATTTGTAAGGTTTTTCACCGGAATGTGTCATTTTATGTTTTTTAAGATCATCGAGTCTCGAGGACCCATATGAACATATATTGCATTTGTAAGGTTTTTCACCGGAATGTGTCATTTTATGTCTTTTAAGATCATTAATCTGCGAGCATCTATATGAACACACATTGCATTTATAAGGTTTTTCACCAGTATGTGTCATTGTATGTTTTTTAAGATTACTAGATATCGTACTTCTATATGAACATAGTTTGCATTTATAAGGTTTTTCACCAGTAATTGTCTTTGTATGTACTTTGACATTGCTATGTTGTGAGACTACTATGCTTTGATTTTGATCAGGAAACACCTCCATGTGCACCATTTTGTGAGTTTTTAGAGCATTTCCGCATCCTAAAACTTCGTTACAAATGCAACAAATGAAATTACGTGAGAAATGGATAACTCTTCTAAGAATAAGTCGAATTTCCTTTGGCGCATCTCGTTCTAAGATTTCTTGTTTAATGTGATTCTCTTCTTTAGTCACTTCTGAATACTGTATCGTTCTATCCTGGATACCATCGTCAGAGGATTGTTGACTCTCATCTGTATCGTGATGCCTTGTAAAAAATCCCTTGGAAGAGACCTAGAAAAATCGTAAAAGTCGAAATCAATATTATCAATTATTAGTTATAACATTCAATTTGTTTTTATGACGCTTTTGTTTTTCAGCTAATTCAGACATTATTAAATAGCGAAGTGAGAGTCAAATATTGTTACGGAAAGATCCATAGGTGGTTCAAAGCAATGCAGTTATATGTGTGTATACATCATCATAGAAAACAATAATTATATCGTGTTCTGGGCTCTATATTACGACCGTACACCCTCGATAAACGTCAAATTTCTTTTTCTCAATAGTTGAAAGCATCTAAGCGAGATTTTTTGAGCATAGACAATCATAGAAAAAAAACCGCTAATATATGGCTAAAACGCTATTATAAGCGTAGACAATAAGTACAAATATAAAAATCATTTACAATGTATAAAATTCAAACATTTTAAATTAATAAAATTCGCCATTTTCAAAAATCAGTATAGATAGAGTTCGCCAAAGTTAATTCATACATTTCATAAAAAAATTCATAAAGTTATAATTTGTCTCTGACACTGCCATCCATTCGCATTTACCCCGTCAAAAAACCCAAAAGAAGCACCTGCATCGATATGGAAGATCCGGTCAAAAGAGTCTCAAAAAATAGCCAAATATATGACAAATTGATGGCTTTCATTGTATCTTTTGATCCCCTACGTAAATAAATGTTACGTTTGTTCATTAACAACAGGTAAGTAGGGAGAATCAGCGGCGTTGGCTTTTTTGAAACTCTTTTGACCGGACCTTCCGTACCGATGGTGGGTGCTTTTTTCGGGATATTTTGACGGAGTACTTGGAGAATATTTGCGTTGGTTTGTGCGAGCGTTAAACCTTCGTATAAAAACGCTCTAAATAGGTAGGTAGGTATGCGAAAATAAGGAACATTTTTCAAAATTACGTTATAGAGAACAATATTTTATAAATAAAATTGAGCTGTGTTAACTAAACGACATTTTTATAAGTTGAGATAATTCCGACTCAAATTTTATCAATACAATAAGAAATACGAGTGAAAATGGCTTGGGTGGCTTTTAGTTACTCTTTGATTAGTGATTGTTCTTATAAGATTGTAATATATATCTATATTCAGTATTCCGTATTAACGCATAACCGAGAAAATTGAGTTTAAAAAAAATACAAGGTTAGTTTAATATAATATTTAATATAAGAGATAACACGCTTCATGAATATTTATGATTGGTAAATTATGCCGAAAGGTAAGTTTTAAGTAGGAAAGGTGGCATTTTAATGAAAACCATTGACGTTTAATTTCAATCAGTGAGAGCCGTTTATCGAGGCTATTTGACCGGGCCATTTGTTTGTGGAAGCGAAATGTTTTCGTGGGGCTCATAAACTGGATCCTGTTTTATTTATTATACATTTAATTAAATGAATACAAAATAAAGACGGAATACCGACTATGGATATATTATATTATCTTATAAAAACAATCACTAATCAAAGAGTAAATAAAAGCCATTCGAGCCATTTTCACTCGTATTTCTTATTTTATTGATTAAATTTAAGTCGGAATTATCTGAAATAATAACAATATCGTTTAGTTAACACGGCTAAATTTTATATAAAAAATATTGTTATCTATAACGTAATTTTGAAAAATGTTCCTTATTTTTGCATACATACCTACCTATTTAGAGCGTTTTTATACGAAAGTTTAAGCACGTGTGTCTTTGTGTCAAATTTAACTTTATAATTATTAAAATTTTATGAAATGCATTGACGAACTCTAATATGCTATACTGATTTTTGAAAACGGCGTATTTCATTAGATACCTAATTGAAAATGTTTGAATTTTATTCATTGTAAAAGATTTTTATATTTGTACTTATTGTCTACGCTTATAATAGCGATTTAGCCATATAATACCAATTTTTTCAATGATTGTCTATGCTCAAAAGGTGTCGCTTAGATGCTTTCAAGTATTGTAAAAAAAATCTGCCGTTTCTCTGCGGTGTACTCTCGGTAAATTGAGCCCGATTTTCATTAAATGTCATTTGCCTTTCTGATTGTTGTTTGCTTAGATAGAACCAACGAACGGGTTAGCTGTCAAACCGAGCTGATACTGCGCATGCTTTTTGACATTTATGAACAGTATTTAGACAGGCAACCATGAATAGAGTAACGATCGCTCACCGATTCCAAATTGTCAAAATAATCTTTTACTTATGCGATGACGCTCATTTTTGACTATACGGATTGGATAATAGACAAAATTGGCGTACATGGAGTCCAATCTAGGTGAGACCCTACAGACTCAATTACATCAAATAAATGCACTGCTTTTTTGCGATTCACATTCTAGTGAAATCATCGATCTTAATTTATTAAAAAATGAAGCATAAATGAAACACATTGCATATATGGATGACATTGATAACATACAACAAGTACGTACCTATATACAATGCAGTCTGCATGATGTGGTAGATATATACGATCGGAGAATACTGTCATTTTATTCAAAATAAATTAAATGCAACCTTTTTCTCCTATAAAAAATACGTATTTTTTCTAAAATGGCCCTCCAATACTATTTTTATGTGTTGCGAACACGCAACATGGTTAAATTATAATAAATCAAAGTTCAACAAATGAATGATCAATGTAAGATAATTCCCAAGTTACAATCAGTGATGGTCCAATCAGGGCTCGAAATAGACCGGGGCGCTATTCTGGTTCGTAAAATTTTACAAGATACCGTTCCGGCTCGTGGGTTCATTAAAAATTGCGTTCCATTTCGTGTTATTGAGATAGTATTGCATGTATTTAGTTTTTAATTGTTAAAATTTTATATTAACGAAGTTACGTTTTGCCGGGCGCGCAAGAATAAAATCTATGTATAGGTATATCATAAATTATTTCTTCCCAACCAAAGTTAACGACACCAGTGCCATGTAGTAAGGTAGCCGCCGACAGTCAAAGAGTGGCAAATGTAAAATACATTGGAAGTTCCGTTCACATTTTCGTAGGTACTGAATATTGTAATAACACTATTATAAGGTAAATTGTGAAGTAAGTAGCTTCTTTAAGGATAAATTTGCTACGTACTTTAACAATCAATCGTTTTAAGAATTAAATGATAACTAATAAGAACTGATTAAATAATATTAAAATGTCATTACTACATTTAAGGTTATTATACACGTACCCAAAATGGAAGTGATTCACGCTGAAATTTTGTTGTTAAGATCTGGTTACCGAACGGATCCATTCAAAATGACAGACGAGGCGTTTGTGAAACGATTCCGGTTATCGAAACCATTGGCAGGTCATTTCCAGGCTGGAAAATCTAATGTCAACCCGCTAGTTGGGTTGATCATGTCATGTGAGCATAATCAAAAATATAATGCAAACTGTTACACGATCATAAATATCCATTCAGTATTTCTGTTGCATTATTGGATACCGTTCGAAGCACTATACCTCCTTTGAAGATAATGTTGCGTTTTGCTTCTTGTTTGCGTACTGCTTCATTTTGCCCTTCAGGTGTTGAGTCTTCACGATTGAATAGGCACGTCAATGCGGTTTAATTTTGTCGCTGCGCTAATGGAAACACCCTTAAGCCCGCTCCGGGTCAGGCGAGTAGTTTAGTCGAGTGGCGAATAATTTAGTAACTAAACGTGTACGAACAGACAAATTAAGTCGGGTATTTTAGTAAAATCATTTAGTCTAGTCAATCCATCTTGTTGTAATTTTTCAGTCGAGTAGCGAATCCTACCACCTCTCACTAAATACCAAACAAGTGATGATATCGAATCGAACTCTATGCATAGGTAGGTACAAAATTTGTGTGGAATCATGGGAAAATACGCCCAAAATCGATTTATTGTTCGCATACGGTTACTAATGAATAATAGGTATCGGTTACTACGCTATAATAAACCGACCCTATTCTACTGAACTCTTACTGTGTAAATGTCTAAAATATTAATATGAACATCTCACGAATTATATAAATGCGGAAGAATCTCAATTTTTCTTAATCCTAAAATTATTAAAATGTTCATAGGTAACGCAATAATATTATGTAGAGAACATACCATAGGTACGGAATATAATAAATGACATCGTTTTTAGGCTAGGTCCTCCTTGACAGTTATTACAATGACAAATCGTGAGAAGTGGTTTGACGTTTCCGACCAAACCACTTCTGACGGTCAGAAAATGTTTTGAAGTCAGCTGTTACAGTGAACTAAACGTTAAATCTAAAATTATTCCGGTTTACTTATAACGCATGCGCAGTGCGCCAGTTTTGACCTGTCAAACCCATTAGCTGGAACGCCTGAATTTATGTTGTCGTGTAGCATGGTAGATAATTTAGTAGAATTTGAGGCTTACAACATTAATCTGTTACAAAAAGTTTTGAAAATAGAATAATTGGTCTATTCTCACCCCATTTCACGTATTTAACGACTGCAAGTAGTTTTTATAGACAATAGGCTTACCTTGTATTACCTACCTAAAAAGGACTCACGGGCCATTAATTTTATTCACCATACAATTAATCGCAATTTTAGATAATCGCATTAACTATTGCTTTACATTCGAATAATTATGATGTATAAATCATCATAAATGAATGCTCATGATTTGACGAAAGATTTATAAACCTAGGTACACATAAATTGTTTAAAAATATCAGTGTGAGCGAATTAATAACGGAGAAATGAGTTTCAGAGTTGAATTTCGAATTCCAACCTTCTATATAAGACAGCACACACTATAACTACTTACAACTGGCCTGTAATCTGAATTCGAACAACCCGGTTGAGGGTATTCATCATTATATAATGGGTGTGTTATATCTTCAATTATCTCACGCTTGACGACAGCTGGTTGATCATCTGTCTCAGATTTTATATTAGAGAGGTCCGCCATATTAAGGTACTGAAAGAAGCATTATTACATTTTGTAAACACGGTGAAAACAGTTTCGGGTCTCGTAATCACCATAATATGATATGGGCATGATACCTCCACGTTTCTACGTGCATGGAGGACCCCTTGAGGAAGTACGAGCGAAGATATGGATGCCACATTCATGTTTCTTGTATTCCGCCAAGCCAAAGTCCTTTTATCGCCGCCGTATGAATACGATGCTTTGTATTAATTAACTATAAATGTTGTTTCTTTTGGGCTCAATTCTTAGAAATCGCTGTAACTTTCAACTACCTAGCAAAAAAAGGTGACCTGGACGACCCTTACGTTAACACCCAGGCAAAGGCCAAGCATTCTGCTGCGGGCAAGAATGATAGAGAGGGGTGGACGTTCAGGGGTAGATTGAAAGGGACAGCGATAAAGCCAAAAAAGGAGACCTGGCCGCGAGACGGTAGGTGTCCAGGCTGGCGAGGCAGTTAGCCGGAGTCTCCGAAACACAACGGACTGTGTCCCGTTGAACCTTAGATTATAATTGACAGCCTACGGCGCCCATCTTAGGGCTGTTAAAAATTTATAAACCGTGTAAAACTTCATAATTGTGTTAATGTGTATTGATATTGTGTGGTGTATGTTTTTTTTTGTTGTGAACCCAACCGATAAATATAAAACTCTGTGCTACGAACCACGTGCGTTTCTATTTTCTATACAAAATTCTATCTTCCACCTTTCGTAGTGTCAGGTATATCATCTATGTAAATCAAACTAATCCCATTTTCAAGACAGCTGCAAACCAGCAGACAATAAATTAGGGATGGGCATACATGAGGTCAACGAGAACCTCATTCTCGATTTTCATAATTATATAAAGTACCACACCATAGTCACGTTCTCACATATATCGAGTAGGTTTATAGAAAGTGTTAAATGACATTACAATAATTAATTTGTACACGATGGAATTAAAAATCTGAAAAAACAAGGTTTCTGATAGAAAACGCGTTTTATAAAATGACATAAGTATCTATTAATAATTATGATTATGTCAAGCTTTTTAAGATTGTGCTTGATTTAAATTGAAGTATGTTCGGGACTCCAAAAATCGAAGTAAAAACAAAGATTATGTACCAATTTACATCACCCAGTACCACAGTCGGTTTTAATCGATCGATCACTCCGTGCAACGCCGACTCAAGTACAAGCCTAAGCATTCGGAAACTTGTCGATAACGAGTGGTCTCACCTTTCCTGCTCCTCCCACTGCTGACCAATCATTATTCTATAGCAGTGATGAAATATGGCACGTGAATGTTTTAATAATAATTAAATTTAATAAAAATAATTTTAATTTATAATACTTAATAAAAAAATACAAAAACTGATAAAAATAAATATAAGTACTTATACACTATTAAAAAATAATGACGACATAGCTTTGCGTATTTTCTACAGTTTTTAATATTATTTTTACCAGTGCTATTTACCAATAGATGCGCAAACGGAACCGACGAAATTCGTGCATAAACGACAGATCATATTTTATAAAAAAATAATAGGCAAATACTCTTCAAGAATTTATGTTTAACGTAAATATATAATTGAACATATCGCTCCTAATGCGTTATGCATGACACATAATATTATCGCACTCATCAGGCGGCGTAGGAAGCAGCTCCGCGAACTTCTGATTTTGATCGATTTAAAATGCTTGAGCTCACTGTAGCGAGAGAATGCCTCATCTGATCGCAGCAATTCTGGTGTCATGTTGTGTGTAAAGAACCAAGCTAAATAATACAGTAACAAACAATTTAATTGGTACCAACAAAAATGCCTGCCCGAAATAAGAAACAAAGACTTGGTGGAGCTAGTAGTAGTAATTCTGACAGTGAAAATGGAAAACCGTTCAGTTTTGGGAAAGCTATAAAAGAAGCGTGGTTAAAATGCTCCCACGACCTTTTTGTAAAATGTAAAAACAAGGAAAAATATATTCGAAGAACAAAACATATGCCTTCTTCTAGAAACACGGTGAAAGATAGAATCTCTCATTGTGATTTTTAACCGTTTTTAATTCTTCTTCTTATTGTGCCATCCCCTAGCGGAGGTCGGCCACCATCAAGGCGTACTTATCTTTGTCGTCTGCTACCCGGCACAGTTCGGTGGAGCTGTACTCGTACCAATCACGGAGGTTCTTAAGCCACGAAATGCGGCGCCGTCCTTTGCTACGCTTCCATTGATCTTTCTTTGAATGACAAGTTGGGGAATGCTGTATTTTTGTCCTCTCATAATGTGGCCGAAATAATATTCTTTTAATAGAATTCCTAAAAACTACTTTTTAATTTTTTAATGAAAAACTGCTCGGCACGTCAGACAGTCGAACGATTATATTTGGGAAATTTTGGCACGCGAACGTAACGTAACACTGTTCTATAGAGTTCTAGTCGTGTTCACTTGTCAGAGCATTTCTATTTATTAAGATGGCGCTGCTCCGCGCAATAGGTGAATTGAGATGACTTTACTTTATTATAGGTCTGATGCATCATGTGTGTGTTTTTAAAATAATTCTAATTTTGTTTTTTATTTGCTCATTTACGTCGTAATATTTTAACGTTATATTATTAATGAATGATCAATGTGCATTTACCATTGGTGTATGGTTGGGTCTTAACTTACTGATATCATCTCCCCGACAGTATTTGACATTAGCAACAAAGTTTCCATATATAAATTATAATATAGTTAAGCATAACAATATAAAAAGTAAAAAATAATAAGAAATTACCTAAGAAAATTGAGGAAGACTAATGAAAAGACAAAAAATTAACATTTTTTTGAAATATATAGGTATTTATATCTATATATACAAAATTGTGGAGAGCGTTTAAACAAAACATGTGAATTATTGAATGGATCAACGGTGGAGAAATACATATTGTAATATTTTAAACAAGAAATCCGATTAAAGTGTTGTGTGCATGATTAGAATCGCTAGACTGACATGGTACATAATGGTAATTATGACCGGTTATTTAAAAGTCTCATAATTTTTTAATACTTTTAAATGTATTTTTAGACTATCGCTAGAAGTACTGTACCGGCCAATGTCGCAAGTCTCATATCGTCCTGGTACGTGACTGAAGCACAAGCGTCTAGCGAAGACATACACATAGAGGAACAAGAGCTTAAGCAAGAACTCAAGGAATATATTGAAAGGTACGAAGATGTCGCCTGTCGCAATACTTAACGTGCTATTTTTCAATCGAATATGGTAAACACAGAATTATTAGTGGCTGTTATACGACTGGAAAAAAAATCGTTTCATGAAGAAAATTTTGTGTGCAGTATCTGTATTGATTTTTTTTCGTCGTTCGACCTAATGTTGCTTCACAAAGCGATACACAAAACCACAATTGCGAAAACGACCGATTCCGTTGCAAGGCTGGTTAAATGTCACGATGGTCATTTTTCAAGAATACGTTCTGGTCAAGTCGTGAAATCACTCAAAATGACTCATTCGGGAAAAAAGCCATTTAACTGTGATAAATGCAATTACTCATGCAGACAGTCAAGTAACATGAAAAGACACGAAATGAGTCATTCTGGTGAAAAACCATTTAAATGTGATAAGTGCAATTACTCATGTAGACAGTCAAGTGACATGAAAAGACACAAAATGAGTCATTCTGGTGAAAAACCATTTAAATGTGATAAATGCAATTACTCATGCAGACAGTCAAGTCACATGAAAATACACGAAATGAGTCATTATGGTGAAATGCCATTTAAATGTGATACATGCAATTATTCATGCAAACGATCAGATGGCATGAAAAAACACAAAATGACACATTGTGATGAAAAGCCATTTAAATGTGATACATGCAATTACTCTTGCAATCAACCTGGACAAATAAAAACACACAAAATGCCTCATTCTGGTGAAAAGCCATTTAAATGTGATATATGCAATTACTCATGCAAACAATCTGGTCACATGAAAAGACACGAAATGAGTCATTCTGGTGAAAAACCATTTAAATGTGATAAGTGCAAATACTCATGTAGACAATCAAGTGACATAAAAAAACACAAAATGACTCATTCTGGTGAAAAGCCATTTAACTGTGGTAACTGCAATTACTCGTGCACGACGTCTACTAGTATGAAAACACACAAAATGGCTCATTCTGGTGAAAAGCCATTTGAATGTGATAAATGCAATTACTCATGCACGACGTCTGGTAGTATGAAAACACACAAAATGACTCATTCTGGTGAAAAGCCATTTAAATGTGATATATGCAATTACTCATGCACACAATCTGGTCACATGAAAAGACACAAAATGACTCATTCTGGTGGAAAACAATTTAAATGTGATAAGTGCAAATACTCATGCAGACAATCAAGTGACATAAAAAAACACAAAATGACTCATTCTGGTGAAAAGTCATTTAACTGTGGTAACTGCAATTACTCGTGCACGACGTCTAGTAGTATGAAAACACACAAAATGACTCATTCTGGTGAAAAGCCAGTTAACTGTGACAAATGCAATTACTCATGCACGACGTCTGGTAGCATGAAAAGGCACAAATTGACTCATACTGTTGGAAAGTTATAATGTGATAAATGTAATTACTCGTGCATAACGTCTAGTAGCATTAAATACAGAATGACACAATCTCGAGAAAAACTACTTTATTATAATTACTCGTGCATAAAATTGCATAAAAAGACTCATTCTGGCGAAAAACTTTTGAACTACATTGTATTGTTGTTGAATTTAATAAAACGCTAATTTTTGTTATACTTATTCCACATTTAATCAATAAATTAGGTCCGGTTTCGTCCGACTTAGAGGGATGCATTTTAATAAATTAAACAACAATGAAATGTGATTAACAAAATTACTTTACAGACAGTCAGGTACCATGAAAAAACACAAAAACACGCAATCTGGTGAAAACCTTTTTAAATGTTATTTATGTAATAATTACTGATGCATAAAATCTGGTAGCATGAAATTGCACAAAAGGACTCAAAGGACAAAGTATATTCTGTTACGGTTTGGTTTCGCAGGGTTTAAGGCGATATACATATTTTTGATTATTCACAATTTTAACTATAATAATTAATAAATATGTAAGTACCTACCTATCTGAAAACATTAAAGTCAAAGATAAACTTACAATTAAAAAAAATGTTATAACATGTGAATTTGTCAAAGGACCCCGTCTTATTATTACTAAGGGACATATATTTTAATGTCATATTACTAAGGTATTAGTTTATTAAGTTTTCTATGATGTGCTTAAGTGATTTTTACTTATTCATTGTTTTAATATTTTTTATATTCATTTTAAAAAACATCGATTTTTATAAAAATATAAATGTGTGCAAGCTTCGTACTTTTGCGCTAGGTGCCTCTGCACATCTATTCTTTACACAAGATTGCTATCGAGGGTAGTTTTTCATTTTTATGTCGAAGTATTAGCACGCATTGTAACAATTACAACCAACTTCTTGTTATTGTTACAAGAACTGCTAATACTTCGACACAATAAAATGAAAACCTCCCTCGATAGTTGCCGATAGCGGCCGATATCAGTCTTGTGTATAAAATAGATGCTCTGGTAAATAAACAGATCTACTTAATTGAATCGTAATACGTGTGACGTCACTAAATACAAAAAAATGTTCAACTGTCATCGTATTCTCGTTTATGCCTGTCAATAATTATAGGTGTTCTTTAATGTTCTGTGCATGCTCCTCTTAATTATTTAGAGTTTGCCTTGTTATGGTAATAATAGTTATGTCCGAAGAGATTGGAATTGGTTAGGTATGTCTAAATAAAATGTCAGCCGACGGAAGTTTATGTTTTGAATGAATGAACCCAACATTTTTAGCCGTTGTCATAATTATGTAGGTATATTTTCATAAAATATAAATATTTTTAAAATAACATACCTATCTAGGTATGTAAAAATGAAAGAATTATACCTCATTGCATGTTTAATTTTATTAAAAATGTTATACGGTAAAATATTGTTCATTTTACTATTACAACCAAATTTTTCATACATTTTGAATGAGATTGAAATAGCTAATATGATTGATCGAACTAATAAATCGAGTTTATGTGATAATGATATTAATTATTCAAATAAAATAGGTAGGTAGCTGCTTTCTGCTTTACATGTCTGAGAAAACAATAATTAACTAAGTATAATAAAGATCTTTTAAATATGTAGGTAATGAAACTAATAACATCGAGACAATTAAGGCATATTAATAGTACATATTATTGCCTATTTCAAAATTACAGAAATCGATTAATTATTATACCAAATAGTTTTATTTACAGTAGGTACCTACCTACCCTTTTGTATCTTCATTGATGATCGACACTGGCTAGGCATTTTGATTTGGGGAGAATTAACATTTTTTCAAAATTTACAATAACCTGGCCACACCGTTGACATACTTACAAGCCAAGCGTCCTTTCAATTTCTATTTATCATTCTTTCCTTCCATCGTCTTCCCATCGTCGAGTCGTGTAAACAATTATTGTGACTTGCCCTGAAGTAAAATGTTTTTGTTATAATATCACGTGGCAATATATTTAATTTACGATCACGTGGTATATTAATTATCAAAATTTAATCTGAATGCGGGCTGAATCTAAAGTCGAGAAACAATAGATTCATTCGCTGTCTACAAAGAGGTAGAGGTATGTAAAATTTTTATTCTTTTATCAATATTGAGTAAGAATAACATTATTGCCCGTTGGGAGATTAAGTGAAAGCTATCGCCACTAAATTCTCGCCATTTGCTTTGCTGTAACCATTTTGTCGTTTTCCATTAATGAAATGACAGCTGCATTTACGTGGCGTGTACTTGACAGAAGCTAGGATTTTGAGAATTGTTTTACCTTACCGGCCCTAAGCTGGAGCCAATGGTTAAAAACCTTCAGTGGACTGGCTAAAACGATGGCATACATTGAAAGTCTGATAGTTGGGTTTATTTGTTTGAAATGCCATTGACGGTGCGCGGCGTGACAAGCATCAGAGACATTTTACGGCGGTCTACCGCTGAAATGTGTCAAAATCGCTTATGGTTTTCGCACATCTATATTTATCATCGTAATTTAAACTCTGAACAGGTTAATATTTATTGTCAAAATTTGACGTAAGCATTAATACGTACTATAACTATATCAATATATTTTTTTAATCTTTTAGTTGCTGTTTGTATCTAAAAAAAATGGAAGGGTACTTGGAGATGTATATGTCAGATGAATTGACGGAAGATGTTACCCTTAATCCAACATTTAACAATGCACATCGAAGAATGAAGAGGGAGAGAACTTGGGAGAAAATTATGACGTATAACTGCAAGGAAGATGCCGAGACCGCAGTGAAAGCTGAAAAAATTTGGAGCTTTCACTATAGAAATTCAACAATTGAAGGAAGTAAAATTTATTATCGCTGTAATGCAGTCAAAAAGAGGGCGCAGCAATGTGATGCTGGAGTATATTTACTTTTTGATAGCAGGTCCGACAATGTGTTTTTATTTAAAGCGACTGACCCCCATACCCATGCGTAAGACTTGGCACCAGTAAGGCTCTCTGAAGCATTAAAATTGGAAATAAATGCACTATTCGAATTGAAAGTGAAACCGAAAAAAATGACGCAAATTTTGTTAGAAAAAGGATATCAATTCTAAAAAAACACAATTGAATAATTACTTATCTAGAATGAAGAAAGATATTTATGGACCAAGCCAGATTAGTCTGGGCGAACTAGAGCAGTGGTGCTTGGACCATGCAACGGTACCAGGGTGTGATGATACCGCATATGTGATTGCACATAGATTTAAATATAGCATAACTAATCGGCTCTTAAAAAATGCTGTTAAAGGTAAAAATATACACACAGATGCAACATACAAATTGGTATGGGAAGGGATGCGTGTACTGGTTAAAGGGTGCACTGATGCTGGTCGGCAGTTTAATGTTACTGTAATGGCAGTCTGCTCCCATGAGCAAATTGCAGACTTTATTTTCATTTTTCGAGCCCTAGTTACGGGTGTCTGCAATGTAAACCAGACAATTAATCCTGATTATCTCATCTCGGATGCATCCCCTGCCATACAAAATGCATTTGTCATGTAATTGGGGTCGATAAATTACAAATAATGTGCTCGGCCCACATGCGGCGAAATACTAACAAGAAAGTGGACTCTTTGGTCGATGCCCGTTACAGGATGGCGGTCATGGCGGACGTTGATTTGCTGCAGTTGGCGCCTAATACAAAAGTGTTTCAAAATGCAGTGCCGCTTTTTATAAACAAATGGCTTGACATAGGTGAATCGAACATTATTACGTATTTTAATATGCAGTGGCTAACCACTCGCCACAATTGGTACGAAGGAGTTGCCGAGCGAACTCCATCGACTAATAATGCACCGGAGGCATTTAATTTATGCATAAAAAGAGACGAGACATTCTGGGAATGGTTGCCTGTTTCAAGATTTCTCCAGTTAACTCTTCAGACATCTGAGAAATGGTCGAAGGACTATTTCCTAGGAACGAAAATCATCCTCTGCACAACAACAATTGAGCTGCGACACTGGACAGAGGTATATCAATGGGCAAAATCGGATGTGAGGGTGACAATTAAATCTTCACAGGATAATATTACCCAATATTTCTGCCGTCGGCTGGTTCCACACAGGTGACATCGGAAGAGATTTCTGGTGTTCGCGGCAAAGCGGACGAGTCAGCTAATGCGATTGTGATGATGACACACAAAACTTTCCACTCGCTCAGAAGCCAACAAGCTAGTGATTAGAAACCATCATGTTTGGTACTATTTTGACAGGATGTATTGAATAGTTCGTTTTTTTACCGGCTGGTTAACCACTATCGCTCTACTGCGCAGACGCAGATCGGCCCACACGCCAGCGTGTAGCGTGTAAAGTGGCCCGGCATTCAACTTTTCTCGATAGACTGCTTACAATCTGCTTGTTAGCTTGTTCGATGATGACACTTGGCGAGTTTACAAGCAGATTGTAAATTCGCCAACAAGCAGCTTGTAAAGTAGCTCAATGTCATCGAGCCATTAGTGATAAAAGAATGTTTAAGTTGACAACTTGTTAAACATTAGTTTGAAATATAGTTATTTGCTTTTTCTACTAATAGGACAGCATTTGTATTCAATATTAAGTATTCATCGAGTGAGACAACATACTTTACCTCAAAATGGGCGAGATTTAAGTTTTCTTGTTTAATTTTTCGTGTTGTACAGTTGTTAAGCAATTTTTGTTTCGTTATGTAATATTGTAATTTTACATTAACATATTAATATTGTTTGCATATGCATACATAACATACCTACTTATTAATAGTATATTCATTCTTTTTAACACTTCCTTCTTTCTACTTTCTTTCTTTCTGACACGCTTAAAATTACGAAAAAGTGATACCTACTCGTTATTTTATTGTATTTCAGATTGTCTCGAGGACAACAGTGGTTAAATTAGTTCAGTTCACATTAGGTGTAATTACTGCAGAAAGATTGAGTTACGCTACCGTTTTTTACACTAATTCGCTGGCGATTTTACCTGAGAAATCTTCAGAAATCCAATCCAACCAAGTAATTGCTGTCTCAAGTAGAGTTGGGTATTTCCCGAAAAAATCTCAAACTCGAGATTCGAAATTTCCCGAAATGATAAAATTTTGAATTTTCGAGATATCGGGAAATTTAAAAAAAAACCTGTAAAAATCTTATAATCAGTGTAAAAACAGACAAATTCCAAAAAAATATGATTTATTTTATTTATGTAAGACAAAAAAAATAAAAGTACGAAAACAAAAATAATTAAAAACATTACCTACTTATTAAAATAGAATTTCAAAACACAGACTGTCAATCGCTGCGTCTGACAATCGCATACGATTTTGAGATACAAAATACCCTGATGTTGCAAAAATTGCGCTCATTTGGAGTCGACGTTGGCTTATTCGTCTTAAATGCCCCGATCAGTCTTTGAACGTTTTGCGTTTTCTGTCCACTTTTTCATATATATAGAAAATCGTTTTTTCAAATATTTGATAATAAAGAAATCCCGAATCCCGAGAAAAGATTGTCGAGATCCGGGATTTCCCGAGATGTTTAAAATTTCTATTCTCGAGATTCGGGTTTGAAAATTTCTCAAGAATTCCCGTCGGGAAATTCCTGGAACCCAACTCTAGTCTCAAGTGATCACTTTTGTCGAAGTGCTGAAAACTATTTGATTTTGGATAAGAAAACAGAGAGCTTTGTGTCCGCATTTATTTGTAATGAACGTGGGCAGAAATATCGTTATAAAAGTAAATTAAAAAATCATTTGATTAATAAGCTTTTGAAAATACACATTAAGATAAAATACCGGAAATGGAAAGAAAAAAACAGCTGAGAGCCACTAGAAAAGAGTATAAAACTGCGACGGGAAATGTTGTTCAACATAGGAAACGATTTAATTTTTCTGCAGAAAATGTACATTTGCAGTGACAGAATTTTAGAGGAAGAAAAGGACATGATTTTTGGGGAATTTTGGAAACTCTGTGAAAACGATGGCAACCAAGATGAACAGAGACAATATATTTCAGACAGTATAACTATTGAAAACCCCAAAAGGCAGCGTGTAAACAATATTTCACACAACTTTATTCATTTTGTATCTCCAGTCCAGTTAATTTATCGTTACTAAATAAAAAATAATCTGATGTTCCATAATTATTTTGATTAGGTATAATATGCCTTTTAAGGACAAAAACACTCTTAATTTTTACTAGAATATGGTTTTTATTTAATTTAACTTTCACTATTATATTTTTTTGTTTTGTAAGAGTTTAAAAAAAATATAATAAACATAATAAAATTACTTTCCTTATAATTATTCCCTAATAAACCCACACACTCAAGGGTGAACGTGCAACTGTTTCGGATTTTTAACACACATAAAGGGCGAATATCCATTTAAAATAATTTTTCTGACCTTTTTATACAAGTTTTTACATTTTTTTTATACCATCAAGACAGTAGATCCTCCAAGCTTTATTATGTATTTGTTAGAAATTTATAATCATCCATAGATAATTAATAAATAAATGTCAAAAGTTAAAAATCCTCCTCCTGTAAAATAGCATTTTGGTTGATTCGCACTTTTTACAATACACCGGCGATAAGTAGCACCTGTTCGCACAAGGAAACTACATTAATATGAGATTTATTATTGTAACCCATATAGATTCTTTTTCTTCTCTCGGTATGCTGGTTGCTGGCCATCGTCTGTTATTTGGACTTGGGAGTGACAAATAAATACCTCGGAATGGACTAAAATGGCGATTTTAATTTGTTTTATACTTTTACTATTTATTAAATTTTTACCATTTTTTCGGAACGCGAGATGTATATTATCTCTGGAGACCTAAATTTTTTCGCTTTTCAGCGAGAAACGCTTTTTGATACTGCTGTCAGCGAGATGCGCTTAAGCACTGCAAGCGATCTCCCACCATAAAAGCGGTGTACACAAACACACACGGCCTCTCTAGACCCCCAGAGGAGACATCCCCAAATTGGGGCAATTCGAAGGCGTGACATTATGACGTCATCTTTCAAATAAGAAATATCGGAAACTCTCCTTTTTAATAAATAATTGACGTAGACGTATCTTTCCAGCAGGTCTATTCTTAACGGTCATCAGTTTAGTACGTTTCCATTATTTTCATTATCCAAATTATTAAGGAAGGCATTGCATGCATTAAAAGTGTTGCAGTGTGTGAAGTGGCCTTTCCATCTTTCCATAATGTCTTCCTTTTCGATCAGCATTTGTCTTTTAATATCCTTACAGGAGTTTAATCTGGGTTGATAGGATTTATTATTTATATTATTGTGATTGTATTAATTTGTTTCTCTGTATATTGAAATTAATGTTTTTCCATCTAAATAAACTTTTCATTAATCTGTATGAACCAAAATTCCATAAGTATTATAGTAAAATTATTTCGAACAGCTCAATTTTTTCATTATTTTTACCATTGATGATGTTTTATATTATTTTTTTAACTTTATTTATAAGAAAACTATATAAATAATTGCAATCTAGTTTTAAGAATCCACATACTTAAGAAAAATAAATAATAATGACTATCATTTTTTGAAACCGTAGTATTTACCAGTGATGGACTGAAAATTTGTTGGCAACACGAAAACGTAAGTAGATCGACTTTATTTTATAATCAGATTTTTAAATATGTATAATGAGAAAAAAACAAAAAAAAATGTTGAACAGGGAAATGATCACAGATTATACGAATCAAAATTTCACCTTTCTACGATTCTTAGTTTTGTTAAAAACACTTGTTAAAACAAAAAAAAAGTTTGTTTTGCCACTCCTCAAAAAAATCGACTTTTTGTTATACATTTTTATGTTAATAAGGGGACGATGTAATAGTTTTAATGAGTGCAGTAATTAAACACACTATTTAACTAGTTTTATAGTTATATTTCTTATACAGGCGATTTATTTTTATAAATGTGAGACATTGATAAAATTCTTAACTGTAAATCATTATAAATAGGTACGTAGGTAGGAACTTTTAATTAATTATATAATTTTATGCTTATTTAATTTTTTAAGAAAACAAGACATTGTGACATAACTTATCTAAATTAAAGACGTACACAACATGAGATTTTTAATATAACAAATATTAGGTACCCTTACAAGAGAGAAGAAGAGAATAGGTACCTACCTATATAAAATAATAAAAATAAAAACATACTTACTTCAGACCCTAAGTACAATTTTTCTAGACTCTAGAGAAATAAAATTTTTAAAACAAAAAACATATCACGTCTTCGAAAATATCTACGTGTTTGGGGAGCTCATTGACTAGTCTTGCACCACTCGCTAATATTGTCGGATCCCTTCAACAAAGCTATGAACTAGCTAATCCCACGATGACCGCACGTCTTAAGCGTCGGCTTATAGCGTCGTGGGCTCCAGGTTCAAATCCTGGGTCTGGCATGTACACATATTGTATATCAATTTGTGTAGGGTCAGAGTATGGACTTAATAGGTTGAGAGAGTGGATGACATTTGTTTGTCGTAAAAACAAAATCTGTTGGAGGCCCATGTGTTCCTATTAGGATCGGATATGGTTAAAAAAAAAACAACTAGCTTACGGTAGTGGAGTTCGATACACTTCAATTTATGTCGCTAAGACCTAACGTCCACTTACACAAATCCAAAATACAACAAATGAGATTTCTCAGAGCAAGTGGGTTCGAAGTATTCAAAAACTGGATTAAGCACAGAGATAATAATTATTATTGAATGGTTTAAAATAATATTACATACGGTTACATAATAATATTATGTCGCTATAGAATGGGCTACGAAAATATTAATTGTTTACGTTATCGGTTGATGATAAAATTGACGTACGCACGTTCGGTCCCTTCTCGACTGAGCACTATTTCACAGTCTTTACTACAGATACTTTATCCAAGCTACTTAGTGAACGGGTAGCTAACGCCTTTATTGGTATAATAAATATTATATTGAAATTATGTCCCAAAAATGCGGGAATTTTTACAAATAACTAAGTCATTGTGAAATAAGCTATCAGAACGGTCATCAGGTCAACCGGTCAACCAGGCGCGACAAATACCGGTCAGTCATTCATCAACCGTGCGCATATAAACACTTACCTAAGCTAAACCGTCAAGTGCCACGCACCGGATGAACCAATGAACAATAGCGAACGAGACGACCAGGGTTGACAACCAGACCATGGAGCTAGCCTCAATAGCACAAAAGGTCAGTGCCTAGGATCCTAGACATACCCTCCTCTCCCAGCATCAGAAATAATCCTTCAGTTTCCAGCTCACTTAAAAGCACAGCCAGTGTCTTTGATTTTATTGTCATTAACAGACAATTTGCATGCGTATAAGAATTTACACGAAATGGCTTTTCAATGGGTCCTATCATGTATTTTCATGCTACTTAACGTTATACATGAGTAAATACATTTATCACATTAAACAGCCTGGGATCCTAGACATACCCTCCTCTCCCAGCATCAGAAATAATCCTTCAGTTTCCAGCTCACTTAAAAGCACAGCCAGTGTCTTTTATTTTATTGTCATTAACAGACAATTTGCATGCGTATAAGAATTTACACGAAATGGCTTTTCAATGGGTGCTATCATGTATTTTCATGCTACTTAACGTTATACATGAGTAAATACATTTATCACATTAAACATTTTCACAAGTACGAGTCATTTTGTGTCTTTTCATGCTACCAGACGTCGTGGATGAGTAATTGCATTTAACACACTAAAATGGCTTTTCACCATAATGAATCATTTTGTGTGTTTTCATGTGACTTAGATGTCTGCATGAATAATAGCATTTATCACATTTCAATGGCTTTTCACCAGTATGAGTCATTTTATGATATTTCATGTTACTTGAATTTCTGCATGAGTAATTGCACTTATCACATTTGAATGGTTTTTCACCCGAATGGAGCATTTTGTGTTTTTTCATGTCACCTGATCGTATGCATGAATAATTGCATTTATCACAGTTAATAGGCTTTTTACCAGAATGATTCATTTTGTGTGTTTTCATGCAACTAGACTGTCTGCATGAGTAATTGCATGTATCACAGTAAAATGGCTTTTCACCAGAATGAGTCATTTTGTGTGTTTTCATGCTACTGGACTGTCTGCATGAGTAATTGCATTTATCACACTTAAATGGCTTTTCATCAGAATGAATCATTTTGTGTGTTTTCATGTTACTTGAATATCTGCATGAGTAATTGCACTCATCACACTTAAATGGCTTTTCACCAGAATGAACCATTTTGTGTATTTTCATGTGACTTGGACGTCTGCAGGAATAATTGCATTTATCACATTTTAAAGGTTTTTCACTGGAATGGGTCCTTTTATGCCGTTTCATGCTGCTAGACGTCGTGAATGAATAATTGCATTTGTCACATTTAAATGATTTTTTTTCAGAATAAGCCATTTTGAGTGACTTCATGACGTGACCAGAACGAAATCTTGAAAAATGACTATCGTCACATTTAACCAGCCTTGCAACTGAATCGGCAGTTTTCGCAATTGTGGTTTTGTGTATCGCTTTGTGAAGCAACATTCGGTGTAAAGACGAAAAAATATCAAAACAGATACTGCACACATAATTTTGTTTATGAAACGATTTTTTTTCCAGTTGTATAACAGCCACTAATAATTCTGTGTTTACCATATTCGATTGAAAAATATTACGTTTACTATTGCGAGAGGCGACATCTTTGAACCTTTTAACATATTCCCTTAGGTCTCTCTTCATGTCTTGTTCCTCAATGTCAAGGTCTTCGCTAGACGCTTGTGCTTCAGTCACGTCCCATGACGATATGAGACTCACAACATTGGCTGGTACAGTGCTTATAGCGATAATCTAAATAAAACATATTAGAGTATTAATATATTATGAGATTCATTAAAAGTAAAAAGATCCAGTTAGAATTATGATAACTAGACACGGTGTTATTAAACCTTTTTACGTAGGCACGCGTGCCAAAGTTTTCCAAATATAATCGAAGATCTTGGCATAAAAACAGCAAATGTCACAAAACACTTTTTTTTCAGGAGAGGGCAAAAACGTAATATCTTGGTTGTCAATTTTTTTTTATTAATTTGACAATGGGAAATTATAGAGAAACTTTATATGCACTATATGAATGTAAAAAAAATATTAAATTTATTTTGGTTAAATAGATATTTGAAAAAGAATGAGTGTGACATATGCTGTTTTTACACAATTTTTGGACCTTTGTTGTTTTTATTGCAAAATTGAAAAAATCGAAATGTAGATAGTATGACTAAAACTATAATTTTATTAAATAAAATAAAGAATATATATTTTTGTTATTTTTTAATCATAATAAAACTTTTAATAAGGTTCAGACTAATTATTTACCTATTAACAAACGACTTCAATGTTTCTAAAAAATCAAGAATGAAATATTTAAAAAAAATATTTAATCATGTGAGGGTTAATAGTGTTAATACTGATTAGTTTCATATTATTATTATTGGTTTAATTTAATAAAACACATTTTTTAGTATCTACTTATTTCACTTTTAATAAATAAATCTGGACCGGTTTCGTCCGCGTCTGTTTTTCTGCCAACTGTTTTCAACAGTTGAAAATGTCCCTCTAATTCGGACAAAACCTGTCTAGATTTATTTATTAAAAGTGAAATAAGTAATAAAAACATGTGTTTTATTAAATTAAATTAAATCATGTATACAAGTGCTCCGCAACCTTTTTTCACCCACGGCATACCACAGGTGTTCCCAGAATTCCGCGACACACCGCACGTTAAACAATTTATACACCAAAACCTGGACCCCACATCCTGAAAGGAAACCCCTAACCTATCGCTAAGGTTAAAGACAGTGTGATACTCTAAAATAGCGATTTTCAAATGGTATTCGAGGTAAAATTAATGGTACTGATTGTATGTTTAGCAATTGTATTTATTAATACACCCACTTGAGTTATGATTAGTTGTTGGTTTAAGAATAATTATTTGATGAGTATTGACATAATAATAATAAATTTTCTTCTACAACTGCATGTTTTAAAATATTAATAGCAGCGTAGCAAAATAGCGCCGCAGGTGACTTTTTTTTACTATAAGCGCAAATTTGTAATTTGTGTTTATCTCACTTATCTGGTTGACCTGCCACGCCACCCCTCAGGCTAGAGACCTGTCAGCTCTCCCTTATGGGGCTTTGCACCTAAATTACATTGATTTATGTTTTTTTATTTGATAAACAATTAAATATACAGACATCATAACACACGACGAAGAACTAAATGTACATATTTCCATGTATTTGTATTATCAATATAATAACTAATTCTTGTGGTAACTGAGCTTGTTTCAATGAACGTAAAAGTTTTATATATTTTGGCTTGATACTTGAAAGAGCAACACGAAGTTCTCGGTCAAGACCCTTCAAGCAAGATTGCTTATTATTTTTAATTATAACAAGAGTTCAAAAACTTTCGCTCACCTAGATATGTCGTAGAAAATGGGAGCTGAACTGCGATAGTGATATGGCCACAAAATGCACGCCTTCAGCCGGCATTTCTTGCGATAAATTTTTGACGTCACAGCTTTTCAGTCCGATCGTAAATGTCGATTTTTGTAAGAAATTACGCGGCCTACCTCTAAACAAAAATATAATGATCATGTAATAAGTCCAATAGTACAGTCTGAGCGACTTCCAGCTACTCAGAGTGAACTATGGATGAGTTTCTTTCAGGAAGACCGAACGGTCTTGTAAGATAAAATGTGAGTAATTAAAATGTCTAGAAATAAGGTTAAAAATAAATAATAAAATGTAAACGACTTATGTGATATCATGTGCTAAATGTTGTAAACAAATGCCCATTCATAATTAATCCAATTTTGAATTATATAAAATCAAATTTTATTTGCGTGAAACAATTTGAATTTGAGTCGCGATGTATTTCCCGTTGACAATTGTAAAATATCTTAAATAAATAAATTATGATATCAGATAACGTCGTAATTAAAATCTAATGATTGTGTATTGATTGCACACACTTAATTTAAATAAAATATTAATGTTATCAATTATAATAAGGTACGTACAAGTTAAAGTACCTACTTTTGTAAAAGAGAGATAAAGGAATTTCAAAAATCAAAATTCTAACAATGTAAGTCCGAATAAAAATTATTTCTTAGATCTGTCAATTAAACCCGACAGATCATTTTCGAATTGTAAAAAGTTTCCCTAAACGGGTAAATTTCAAACCTTATAAGTCGATACTTGTCGTAGGAATCTTTCTTGGATCTAAAGTCGTACCCCTAGTTTAAAGTACCTTATAAATGTAATTATATTAATTTTAATTGTACCTACTTCCCAGCTGAGTAAAATTAGCGCGGAAAGTCTCGGTATAAAAGAAACGACTGAATTAAATTTTGCCTCATTCGTTTACACTAACACATCCGAACGGGTGATTTTATTATTCGTATCAGCAATACGCACCGTTTTGGATGGATAATTTTTCACTTTCCATAATCGCGATCCTGATAAATGAACCAGAAGATATTTAGCTAATCTGTGTTAAAAGTACCAGAGGGACTTTTGCGATTGTTACGAAACTTATTCCACCTATAGACATCTATAGGCCGCTTATTTTTACCTATTCAAATATTTATAATTTTCCGGAAAAGCCGGGAAATAAACAGCTTTTCTGTAATTGGTCCAAGAGTGTGGCTCTTGGTCTCATGGATGAGGTATAAAAACTGCCCCATTGGTCTACGACTCCGAAAAGTCATGTAATATCTTTTCCGATCCTTTTTTGTATTTTAAGTTAATAAACTACATATTTCAATGACATGTATTTGACATAATTTCATAATCGAAACTATGGACGGTTCTTTCATTATTCAAAGAAAACATAAATTTAGAGTGGGGGAAATTTACATCTGTGACGTCAAATTTCGGGAAATTCCTTCTAAAGGGTATAAAGGAACGCGTTTTTCCATACAAGTCAGTCGTCGATTTCCTATAATAGAGTTAAGTTGTCCGTTGCTGTGTCGCTGCACAGAATAAAAGGTATCGGTTACTACGCTATAATATACCTACCTAATTCTACTGAACTCCTACTGTGTAAATGTCTAAAATATTAATATGAACATCTCACGCTATATAAATACAGAAGAATCTCAATTTTACTTAATCCTAAAAATATTATAATGTTCATATGTGACGCAATATTATGTAGAGAAAATGACAGAGATACGGAATATAATAAATTAATGACTCTCATTTTTAGGTTACGTCCTGTCTGGAGAGTTATTACTTTGAAAGACGTGAGAAGTGGTTTGACGTTTCAGACCAAACCACTTCTGACGTTCAGAAATTGATTTGAAGTTTGCTGGTACAGTGAACTAAACGTTAAAACTAATACCCTGTTCATCCAATATTTTTGAATGCCATTTTACGCCAGATGGCGTGAAAAACGTATAATTGCGTTCATCCAGATTTTGTATACTTATAAGCATCTCGCCGAATCCGTGCACAGAATGCCCCTCTACCATAAGTTTAGCGAACCGATTGCAAAATTTGGCAGAGTCGATGTTTGACAGATTGCAACTGACATCCAGTGTTTGTTGATAATTGTCATAGGTGCTTGTTTTCTTCCGTATTTCATTATGATTCTGTGAATTATTTTGTTTTTGTCTAATGGTATTATTTATTTTACAATTGGTCCTATAATTGGTGCTTCATTTTATTCAATCATGACTGCTTTATTTATACTAAACCTTGCTTTCTTAGATGAAACTAATCTACAATGCCGCAAATTTCGTTAAAGCGGCGACGCTTTCGAATTCAAGAATTTCGTTAGTAAATACACATCAGACGCAGATTCATGAAATCTAATAAATATAATATTATATTTTTAACAACTCAATTCACATGATTGTGCTGGAATCGATTTATGCATACTAATTATATGGTAGGTACCTATACTATCACGATAACCATTTACTTTTATTTGTTTACCCTCCACGTTAAGAGATTTCCTATAAATAAAATATATTTTAATGATTATATATTTATTCAATAACGTAACCTAATGTAGTATTAAATCTAAAAATAAAAGAAATATGAAAGTATGTAATAGCGAGTTCAACATATAGAGACTTTAGTGATATCTAGCGGCAAAATGCGAATATTTATCGTTTATTTGACAGTTAAGCGCCCATAGACATCAAAAAGTAGCCATAGAGGAAAATATTTTCTGTTTATGTATAAAGGTTCAAATAGACTATATGACAATCGGGCACATATATGCTAATAGCGTTTTAGTGTCTATGATCAAATCTATGCCATTCCGACATATTATACACACATATTGTAAGATAGCTATGACATCCTTTTTACACTCTGTGACACAGGACGCCAACATAAGAAACGGGTTTTTCGACATATATATGACGGATCGTCATGGAGTGTATTTGAAGCATAAGGAATACTTCTTTCAAATAGACGTGCATGTACAAATACCGTTATTTGAATGGAGCATTATGGAACACGAAGCGATTTCTGTATACAGTTTCGCAAGCACCTCTATGAACACTCGACTAGTTAGTACATGGCTGTAAACGGAAACAGCGTAAGTTATGAGGGTATTAAACGATTCGGTTTGGCTTATTCCATGGAGGGGCTGTAAAACTATTCCGGTTTGCTTATAACGCATGCGCAGTGCGCCAATTTTGACCTGTCAAACTGTTTAGCTGAAACGCCTAAATTTATGTTGTCATGCAGCATGGTAGATAATTAAGTAAAATTTGAGGCTTTACAAAAATTGTTACAAAAAGTTTTGAAAATAGAATTATTGGTCTATTCTCATCCCATTTCATGTAGATATTGCTTCTGTTTATGGTATTTTATGGTTGTAAGTAGTTTTTTTTATAGACAATAGGCTTACCTTTTATTATCTACCTAAAAAGATCTCACGGGCGATTAATTTTATTCACCATTCAATTGATCGCAATTTTAGATAATCGCATTAATTATTGCTTTACATTATAATGATTGTGATGTATAAATCACCGTATTTAAATATTCTTACGTGATTTAACATAAGATTTATATACCTACTCAAAAGATCTATTTTAGCAATCGCCAATAGCTCGATTCTACTCCGCAATCAATAAATGAAACAATTTTGACCGAATTATATTATGATAGTTCATTATGAAGTTTTAAAGATGCATTACAAAATCAAACCTTCAATATAAGACGGCATCGAGAGAAGAAAACGGCACATGTACCTACGTACAATTCAACGTACCTGATGTATTGGTCTGTAATCTGAATATGAACAACCTGGTTGAGGATCATCTTCATATAATGGGTGTGATATATCTTCAATAATCTCGCGCTTGACGACAGCTGGTTGATTATCAGATGTTTTATCAGATGTTTTATCAGAGAGGTCCGCCATAAGGTACTGAAAAAAGCATTATTATATTTTATAAACACCATAAAACCAATTTCAGTTCATGTAACGTCCATGCAGCGATGTGTAATAATAATATTTAACATGAATTAGTAGATAACCTAACCTATATCACATGTGTATCATAGCTGTCAAATTGTATAAACAGGTAATTTTTTGAAACAAAGTTTAATATCCACCTTATGTTCCTACACAAATTGTAAAAAAGCCGCAGTTTATAATGTTAAACTAATCATTGTTATTCTAAATCTAATGTTATTTTAAATTAATTTAGTTTCCAAAAACTAACCTCGAAATTGCAACTTGCAACGTTTGCATTCTCTTGCGTTACATGAGTGCGAGGGTCCGGGTTGTTTGGATGGCTAGTCAGCGTGTCAAACAAAGGCTTACCATCTATATCTGAGTGTTCTCCATCACATTCTTGCTTTACATCCATGTTAAGTGTAAAAATGGCAGGAACAACGTGACAGACTGGATACATTCAGGTCAGTGTTGCCATATTTTGAAAGTGGAATTATAGTACAGTGACTTCAAAATTATAGTATTTCAGCAAAAAATATAGTACGCGTTGAAAGACCAATAATATTCTGCATTTTCAAAAAATTAAACGTGGGGTAATTAACGTCTTGTTTTTTTTAGACAAAATATCCAGGAAGGGTAAGTAATTAACGTCTTGTTTTTTTAGACAAAATTCAAATGTTAAGTCAGTGGTTTCCAAACTTTATGTTACTACGCCTCCCTTTAATGCCAGCGCTCCATTGGCGAGCCAAAAGTCCGACGACAATAAGTCTTCAGATTTTTCTACGTTCTGCTACTGGCCAACAGACGTTCAACGAAACGAGTATATAATTAATTTGACGAGTAAAACAGTCGACTTTGACAGCATAGATAATATACGTATATCTGACAGTTAAATCGTGATGGCGTTAAATGATACCGACGTTTTATGTTTTTTGGGTTATTGGGTGGCAGATAATGTAATAACGAAGCAAAGGGTACACAAATACTGGGTGAAACATTGGATAAGGAAACGAACGACATTATCCCACACAAATTTAATACGAGAATTGCGTTTGCAACCGAGCGATTTCCGCAATTATTTGCAAATGTCGGAGGATGTATACACAGAACTGTATAATTTGGTCTCCCCATTTATTAAAAAAAAAAATACTATGATGAGGGAAGCTATTTCTCCTCATGATAGATTATGTGCAACCCTGCGATTTTTGGCTGCCGGCGGAACATTCACTGACTTGCATTATAGAACTGCGATTGGAAGACAAACTCTGGGCAAGATAATTCCCGAAACTTGCCAAGTCATCATTGACGTTTTGAAAGGAGAATATTTCAAGGTGTGTATTATATTATACGTCATCTAATAAAGTTGGGCAAATTTACAAATATATCATTAACAAGTAGACATTGGTTGGTCTTATAAAGTGAACGTTTAGTGGATTGTTTTACCTATATAAATCATAGACGGCAACATCATAAGAATGGCAGACAAGATGCATTTGAGATAGGTATATATATAGTCACAAATAAGGCCATCGTTGACATGCTAAATATTCAATAGACCATTAGAATGCTGTACCTAGCCAGGACTCTCCATATAGGCTGTAAGCAAGCTGCTTAATTATTCCTGTTGAATGTATTGTAATACTAGTCATATTCTTCGAAAAGCAAGCATGGAATTTGATTTCTAAATGAGGCCACATAATAATATAGGTTTGCTAACATAGCTCAAATACTTACCATTTGTTGTATCGCTTAAGCTAAGGTTTATAGGCATAAAAACAAACAAAAAAACAAATATTTTTACAAGATATTTATTCATACAAAAAACATTAATTTATTATACCGGCTTTTGTACATTTTTGCTTAATATACGATAAACTGGTTGAGTATGAACAGTAGTTGCTGGCATTATTTTGTCACTTTGTCCCATAAAGGCAACTTCATGCATCAGCTTCTCGGCCAGCAATCTTTGTCCCTGTGACATCGATCGTAGTTTCATGGCCATCATTTTGCCAAAAACATCAAATTCATCTTCAGTCTTGCTTAGTTTGTCGGTGATTAATTCTAACACTTTGTTGGCGCTATCATTCGATTTTTTTCGTTTGAACGATGGGGGTTCTGGTGCTCTATTGAGATTCGACCTTGGAGTAGTCGACAACGTGGATGTTGAAGGCGAATATTCTATCTGTAAATAAAATGTTGATTATTTTTTGTTGCAGTTCCCTGATACGCACGAAGAAATGGAGACGATTGCAGAAGAATTTAATAGTAAATGGCAATTTCCAAATTGCCTGGGCGCAGTTGATGGGAAACACATTGCAATCGTGCCACCTGCAGGCGCCGGCTCCCACTTTTATAATTACAAACATTTCCACAGCATTGTTTTGATGGCGATTGCAAATGCTAATTATGAATTTATTTATGTTGATGTTGGAACAAATGGACGTATTTCTGATGGAGGCGTACTGAGAAAATCTGATTTTTTCAAACGTTTAGACGAAGGCAGATTAAAAATACCTGCACCAAAAAAACCTACTGCTAATTCTGATGCACTGCCATTTGTTTATATTGGCGATGAAGCCTTTGCATTACGTAACGATTTCATAAAGCCGTATTCACAAAGGCAATTAAATCACAGTAAAAGAATATATAATTATCGGACATGCAGAGCCAGGCGAATTATAGAAAATGTTTTTGGCATTTTAGCTGCTAGATTCCGCATTTTTCAAGCTCCAATAAACATGAAAATTGAAAATATCAATACAGTTGTATTAACTTGCTGTGTGCTGCACAACTTTCTTCGTCGCAAATCAACACATACTTATACTCCTTCTCATGACCTTGATAGGGAAAATCCTGAGACAGGTTTAATAGAGCTCGGACTGAGGTCACAGGACACCTTAGCGCCTTTGGAAGCAACGACTAATCGGAACTCGACTGCCAATGCTAAGAAAGCGCGAGGAGATTTCGAAAAATATTTTAATACTACCGGGGCTGTCACATGGCAAGAAAGTATGATAAGCAATAGATAAATTAAACCAATGTAACAATTTAGTTAAAATGTTTTACCTCAATACAATCTTCGTTGTTTAACGAGTTGGAGTAACTCTCATCAGGAGACATGTTTTCCAAATCGTCCACCATGCTGGATATTGAGCTCGATTCTGTAAAACAAAATGTAAATTGTTAAAATACAACATAATACTCAAACTTGTTTTTTATTATCTCTCCCCTAAGTACCCATTCCTTCATACGGTTAATATTGATATTGGTATAATTGGTGTAATCCAGTATATCGGGTATTTTCAAAATGTGTTTTCCGCTGTATTCCTCATAACCAAACTGTACCATTAATTTTGATTGATGATTGACGATTTATTGATTGTCTCTGAAGGAACCTAACTCGAGTGATTTTTGATTTTATGATCATTTCTTTTCTTCTTCTTTCGACCATGTCCGATCATAATATGGACCTCCACGGAGTGGAGGTTTGTATTGACAGATTTTGTTTTTACGAGAAATGGATGTCAGCCACTTGCTCAACATATTAGGTCCATACTCTGACTCATACACAAATTGAAATTCAATGTGTACTTGTCAGACCCAGGATTTGAACCTGGGACCCGACCACGACTCAATAAGCCGCGCTTCCACCGCCATGATCGTACCTATATATTATTATTTCTTACCTACCTCAGCAAAGAATAAATAATTTTATTGTGACTAGAAATGATTCATAGCTGTATGTTTTAATTGCTTAATAGTAGCTAATCTAATGCGATGTCACTTTCAGAGATACGACAATGTCATAGTCTGCACGTGTATAATAAATAGCTTTAAAGCATTCCCTCGTACCTATATATTATTATTATTTATTACCTACCTCGGCAAAGAATAAGAAATTTTATTGTGACTAGAAATGATTCATAGCTGTATGTTTTAATTGCTTAATAGTAGCTAATCTAATGCGATGTTACTTTCAGAGCTAGGTACGACAATTTCATAATCTGCACGTGTATAATAAATAGCTTTAAAGCATTCCTACGTACCTTCCATTTGGTCGTTCAAGAACTCCAAATTTTTATAGTACCACAGTTTGGGTAGATAAACTGCGTCTGTGCCGGCTCCGCTTCGATATGATGTCCTTACTTTATTTCTCTCCTTTCTGTTACCCGACCTCAATGTCTGTATTTTCTTTTTAACATCGTCGACCCTTGCCTGCGGCTCCACCTTGATTAAAATCTCCAAAAGTTCCGCATACGCCAAGGACTTGGCATCACGATTCTTGTATAGTGGGCTGGTCGTCTTCCACAACGATGGGTTGTCTTTAAAACAACTAATAAAATCTTCCAAGAAACTTTTCGAATGCACTCGTAGATCTACCATTGTTGTTATCGATGTGAGATGTCCGAACACTTTGAATGACAGTAAAATAATGATGGCGCTGTCGTCCGTCGGCATAGATATAAATAATGTGACGGTAAAGCGTGGTGAACGTACGAATTTCAGCGGCTCGGCGAGTAAAATATCAAACATGTTTGAAATCCAACGAGCCTGGTCTGCGGATTAAAAAGTCCGCAGACCTGGGGTGCTCCACGCGAAAAAAAAGTCCGAAGACTGTAAATCGTCTGACTTGCGTGCCAATGGAGCGCCGGCATAAATAAATCTAATCTAGGCGCCTCCCCTCCCCCCGTATTTCATTAAATAATATAGACACCTTTTTAAATAGTCAACAATCTACTTACGAATACAAAAAAAAAATAACAAGGTTTTACTACTTATATTTATATTACATTATTAGCACAATCAATTTCAATATTAGTGAATCCAAATTCACTTCGTTCATTGACAAATGGATTCTATCATGGACTCCACATCCTGAAGCAGACCCCCGGGTCAGGATTTTTAAACCACATATTTAAAATATTTAATAGTTCCGAAACAAAGCATTTAATAAAACTATAAAATAAAGCAGCTATTAATAAAACAATGTGAAAAGTGCATTAGCAAACTAACCAAGAACTCAGTAAATAGATTTTTGTTTGCTTTAATATATCTGGCGTAGAAATCATTTAAAAGTGGAGACATGGCGAACTTTTTTTTTGTCATTTTGATTTCCTAAGCTCCAATTTGTTATGAATGCCTTCACTTTGTCGTTTTAAATCAGTGAATGCATTAGTGGTGCTTGGATTGATTTATTCACTCAATTTTTTTTAAATTTCAACCAAATAGACAAGTTAAACAACAAAATTATCGTTCCTAAGCTAAATTAATTATGATTAATTAATTATTTAATTATCCTAAATTATGATTAATCTCACCCATTTATTTCATTTTTTTACGAGATAGCCATTGCGCTTCACAATAGTATAGAAGTGAGGAATTATAAAATTAGTCTCCATATTTGCAGAAAGGTTTGCAAACAACCTTTTATAGGACTGTTTTTTATGTAGTTTATAACTAGCGGCCGTTTTATGAACTATGCTTTTGCAAACTGCAAACCTGTGGCTAACGTCACCCTTTTTTAAACATGGGGATTTTTTTTTTTTGCTTCTCACGGATTACTTTGACGTTGTTTTTCTTCTATTGGCACCTTTTTCCGATTTCTCAAAATTATAGTATTTTGGGCGTACTATACCTGTTTTATATCGTACATAGTACGCAGACGAAAATTATAGTACAAATACTATAATTATAGTACGGTTGGCAACACTGATTCAGGTTAATGTCAGAAAAGTGTTGCCACAATTCTGAAAAGAGTTTTCCGTCGAAACTAATATTATTATTATAGATACATTAACACTTCGTCGCTGTAGGATTGGTTTCCCGAATAGACCAAATGTTCAGAAGACGAAAAACAAATTTCATAATCCTATATTTAAATACATGGAGATATTTAAATTGTTATTTTTACAGCATATGAATGATGTATTCATTACCATTACAAAGTAATTTAAAGAAAGGGATGGTTCTAGTCCAATTAGATACAAAAAAACATTCTGCATTAAAAGGTCGATTTCGACAAAAACGGATATTCGGGAAACCAATCCTATAGCGACGACTTGACAAGGCCACACGATTCAATAATAATTATGTATGTTTTTTGTCAAAATAAAACAATGGAGTGAAAATGAAAATCAGCATTTCCTCAATCATAACAAGATTCGCGCATCTCGGTATTCAAATGGCAAAAGAGCCCATCTGCATTTTTTCTTTTTTTCAAGTTTTATTCTACAGGCGTTATTAAATACATTATTAATCTTCAACGTGGCAAAAGAACATATCTGTCAGTGCAATATAAACAAAATGCCACCCGTATTTTGAGCCAGACACACGGACATTTTTTGGTGTGTTTTGCACCATGCACGGATAGACAAGGCAAAGTCAAAAGACATGGTCCTTTGACAATGACTTGTTCGTTATGCTTACTACTTGATCCTTGACTAAATGGGTAGGCAATTAAGTGTCCCTACTTAATTGTATTAATTAATAGATTTTATTATATAGGTTAAAAATAACAGTGTAGGTATTGAGATATCCCAAGTCCTGTGGCTAGCTCGGGATGTTGGTTGGAGCTGGGATTCAAAAAATTAAATACCTAATAAATGAAACGTCTTTCTTTGTTGATCACGTGTCTTTATAATATTTTCAACGGTTATTTTTACAAAAGATATTTAATAATAATTATGTAACAGTATCCAAATTAATCGTATATTGTTACGTTCCTAATGTTAATTATATCGCTTATATTCTAATTATTATTAATCCTCTGAATTCGTTTAATTGTTAAGTTTTTAGCGCGGGAATATGCGAACTCAATACCACGTCCTTTCGCGACTACCTATGCATTTTTTTCCACTCTTTTTATATTGAGCAGCGATGCCATCTTTTCTTTTCTCCCTAATAATAAATTTCTTTGGCTTTTTTGGCTCTTTTATTCGGCACAGTCACATTCTTCCCTGACATACTATTAATATAATTAGTTACAATTCCTACGTGCTAAGTACCTACATGTTGAACATTTTGACAGTTCATCAAGGAATTTTGGACGTACGTACGCCCATTGTTGACTAGGAGGTCAGGTGACATGGTTACACCTAATAGGTAATAATTGTAATTTGGACTATCGGGAGAGGTCCAATAGTCATGGGTGGAACAATATACGCTGTTAGTGTGAATTTGCCATTGGTGAATAC
Source organism: Rhyacophila brunnea (assembly GCF_057557595.1). Taxonomy (NCBI): domain Eukaryota; kingdom Metazoa; phylum Arthropoda; class Insecta; order Trichoptera; family Rhyacophilidae; genus Rhyacophila; species Rhyacophila brunnea. The sequence goes on from NW_028232785.1 coordinate 33,718,797, forward strand.
TCGTAGTGCTTGAAAATATCGAAAGACAAAACCCGAGTGGAAAAAAAACTACCTACTCAAATAGAATAGTACAAAACTTAAATCCAATAAAACACTGTTTATTGTTTGATCGCTTCCACGGAATACACTTTTCAGTGTTTTGGCCATGCATAATAAATATTTACGTATTGTGGCAACACTTCTCGTAAATTAATGTACCTTGAATGGATACTGTTTGTCACGTTCTTCCTGACATATCTTCCATTAAAATGGATGTAAAGCAAGAGTGTGATGGAGAACAATCTGATACAGAAGGCAAGCCTTTGTTTGATACGCAGACTAGCCACCAAACCAGCCCGGAAGTTCGCACTCATATAAAGCAGGAGTATGCCGACGTTTCAAGTTGTAATTTCGAGGTTAGTTTTTGGAAACTGATTTCTTTTACAATCACTCTGTATTGTGACTAACAACGATTAATTATTATTATAATATTTTGCTTTTTTATAAACTCTGTAGAGACATACAATTATATTAAACGTTGATTTAAAAAATAACTCGATTATACATTTTGACAGCTACGATACATTTGTGATTTAGGTTAGGGCAGGTTATCTTGTAATTCATTTTGACTATAATTAGTCATTTAAGTGAAAGTGGTTTTGCTGTGTTAACCATAATGTTTCTTTTAGTATCTTTTAGCGGACCTCTCTAATATAAAACCTGAGATGGATGATCAACTATCCGTCATCAAGCGCGAGATTATTGAAGATGTAATAGACCCATTATGTGATGTTGAAGATCCTAAACCGGGTTGTTCTTATTCAGATTACAGGCCAATACATCAGGTTCGTTCAATTGTATAATGTGTTATTTTTCTTCCCTTGGTGCAGTCTTATATCGAAGGTTAGAATTAGCAATACATGTTTTAATCTTAGAGCCGTTTCACACACGACACCATTGTCTCGAGACGCTGCATGAATGGTCGCGTTTAGACGGAGTAACATGTATGTCGCTTTCATATATATGTAGAGAAAACGATCATGCGGTGCCCAATCCGTTGACATATTCTCAATTGATGAGGGTGACGTGTTTAGATTTATTTAAAAAAAAAAAATAAGAATACCCGTTCTTATGCGCCAACTACACGGCAGCGACTTGCCTTGGTTTTCCCAGTGCAAAAAAAAAACGGAACACTCTCGCATTGCCACACGGCACAAGTAAAACTGCTCAAACCTCATTACGTTACGACAGAAGTCGTCGTCGTGAAAACACTGTTTTTCGGAATTGCAGGAATGTCATCAAGTGACGATTTGTTTTTGTCACAAGTGTTTTTCTTTTGTTTATTGGTTTTTAAAAGAGAAATAAATCCTCCAGTCCAAGTGAACAAACAATGTCTTTTGAGTAGAAACATACACTCGCATATAAATCAGCATTTTTTACTTAAATAATATATATATACTAGTAGCGCTGTTAAGGTCCGCCATAAATGGTGCACACTAAATTTTGTCAGTCACACATGTTTGTTTTCATTGAAATAAGATTCCAATTTACAGATGGTGTTGGTTAGTTTTTAAAATTCAATTAAACCCTACGAAACCAAGCCATAATAGATAATAGTCATAATATTAATATTTTATAGATATAATATTTTTTTTATCTATTGTGATTTTGTTTAGGAAGTGTTTAATGAATTTAAAAAACGCACCAACAATAATATGTGTAATATTATGAATTCTTAATCCAACGAAAACAAATAAGTATGAATGAGAAAAGACTGTACCCTTCGACGAACTGATCGCGGCTTGTAAAACTCGGTTTGCGCAGTTAAAATATCAAGCAAATAGAATTTTACGCAGGCCGCACTTTTTGGTTTGCGCAGTGTACAGTTTTCGCAGTGTACTGTACGCAAACCGGTTTGCGCAGGCAACACCGTAGTGAAGCATGAGCGTGTGGCCGGCCTTTTAGGGACCGCATATATCCCAAGATTTTTTTAAAGGGCTATAGTGACTTTGTCAAGGGCCACTTTCATATATATTTTACCTGACAATAGAGTCGGATATCTTTCCGGAAGCATGGAAGATGTCGAAGGTTACTCCAATTCATAAGAGTGGTACGGAGTCATCAGTGGAAAACTATAGGCCGGTAGCCATTCTTTATGCACCAGCAAAAGTTCTTGAGATGATCATACACAGCATGTTTTCTCCGAGGATTGAGTCATTTCATTGCTGACTGAAGTATTAATCTTTAGATGGCGCTGGTCATCTATAATGAATGAGCAGCATGGATTTAGAGCAGGCCGTTAAATGATTTATCTCGTTATTCGGGAGTTATTTTAGGAATCGTCAACAATACGTATCGTAAATCCTCTATCAGTCACAGACGCTCAAAACATTTTCTGGTGTACCTCAGGGCTCAAAGTTGGGGCCATTGCTGTACACGTTTTTTATAAATGGTAATTTAATAATGGTTTAAATGGTATAATTCGTAATTAAAAATGCTATGTTTATATTTTATAATTAACTATTTCTTTTATTCAATGGATTATCCCCGTCGGGTTGGCTTACTTTTTTCAAAAAAGATTTTTTCTATTGGTTATAATGTATGCTCTCAGAAAGTGTTTTTCTAAATTATATATGTTTTATGTTTATATTGTTTCTGATGACTTGAAACTCTTCATGAACGTTGTCACCTTGGACGATTGTCGACAACTCCAACCTGATATAGATAATATATTAGATTGGAAATGGTTTACTGCATGGCAGAGTTCTTTCGGAAATATGATCTGTAAGGGATCTTGGCATTACATTTGACAATAAACTTACGTTTAGTGGTCATTTGTGAAAATGTGCTAAAATTGTTGTGCTTTGTCTACGTACTTCCTGGGTCTTTTCCGATGTTATGGTACTAAAAATTCTCTATTGTAGAAGCAGACTTGAGAGTGGGTCTATCGTTTGGGCCGCGCATCAGTTGTACGTACAGCCTTATGGTGGAGAGGGTCTAGAAGAAAATTTTTAGACTCCTTTACTTTCGGCTGTATGGATATTATCCGTAAGTCTATCCGACTGACTTTCTCTTAGGAATGCTTTTATACTGTAACTTAAAATTTAGAAGGGTTCTTTATTTAGCTACATATTTTTTCTGACATATACGCAGCGTAAATTAAAACTCTGCCATTCCTGACAGTGTTGGCTTGTGTGTCTCTGATGATTATCTTCGGAGTCGAGGGCATCCGTTGTTTGTTCTCCCAAGTTTCAGAACTAACCTGTCATTAGTAATGCCAATTGAGAGGGCAATAATCATGTTTAATGATATCGCTTCCACTGATATTTCACTTACGTGTGAGTGAATTTAGGTGGACGTTGTAATATCAATTTTTAAGATAGTGTCTATTGATAGTTCACTCTGTGTGCTTCCATATACTTTTATTTTTGTTATTTTTTTTCTTATTTTATTACTCATTATATTATTAACTCACATTGTTCTGTATTCTCATTTATAACACTTATTTTATGTTATGTCGTGAACGTTTTAAATTTCAAATTTGTTATGTTCTTTATGTGTAAAATAAATTAATTTCAATTTTAATAATTGTGCAGTGTCTAGACTGTTCAGAGAGAGACACCAGTGTCCAGATACTAGTGTTTCGTGTGAAACGGCTCTTACTTCTTAATGAAGTCATTTTAAAATACGTGCCAGAACTCGTTTCATTTATTGTTTATGGAGTATAAATACATGCTATTAGAATAGGTACGTTTAATTTTTTATGAAGGATGTTTTTTTAGCCAGATAGAACTTTAAATTGTAAAAATATAACACTAATTAATTTTGATAGTTTTTTTTAATTCGAAAGACACGTGCATGGCATTAACATTTTTAAATGGTTTAGGGCATATTGCCACTGTATCTGTTCTCAACGAAGAATATACTGGTCACCCAATTTAGAACACTTTTTTCGTATACTGTCAGTTGTATAACACGAATAATGTTTGCTTTCAATGCGCCAATTGTTGCTTAAGGGGGTACCTGCTCAGCGTAAGAGAAAATAGAGCTTTTTTTGTATTTTCAAACCATGATCATGGACATTCTTTAAACATTGTGGATAATCTATGTGTATAATTTTGAAGCGTTATTATCCATTATATTAATTTTAAACATTTGATGACTGCATGAAGTATTTTTATTACATAAAATAGTGTTCTTTTAAACCAAGACCTTTAAAATTAGGTCAATAATTATTCGTAGGATGTTTATCACACTTGAATGGTCAAAGACATAGCTTATAATTAGCATCTTTAGAATTATCTTAAAATGTGTCAATTTTGCCCATTTTTTGAATAATAAAATGTCTAATTCTTTTCAAATTTGGGATCACAGAGAATATCAATATAATTTTTTATCGTAAATATTTCACTATAATAATGTCGACATAAATTATACTAACGGTTTTGTAAATGCGTTTAAAAATTAATAAATGTAAAAAATCCTAACACCACAGCACATGGATGCACTGAAATATGACTTTATTCTAAAACATTAGAGCGAGAGGTTTAAAAGAACACTATTTTATGTACTTAATAAAAATACTTTATGCAGTCATCAAATGTTTAAAATCAATATAAAGGATAATAAGGCTTCAAAATTATATAAATAGATTATCTACAACGTTTGAGTAATGTCCAGGATCATGGTTTGAAAATACCAAAAAACCGCCATTTTGACCTACGCTGAGCATGCCCACCCTTAACTACCGGCATCAGCCAGTGAATTCACAAACCCCCGCAGAAAATATCGCATGACTTTAGAGATCAATTGACAGGTCCATCTATGGAACTAACTTATCCCCTTAAATTTGATATCGATGAGTGCTGTCGTGGTATGGCACATTTTGTCCGGATGCTTGTCATTATATTTTTAAAAATATTATTAATCAATGTTCCATAAGGCAATCTTCAGCCTAGTTTTGAAAAAATATTGTCCGGTAATGCAATCAAGGGACTTTTAAGGATCGGTCTCAATCCATATGCAGCATATTTCCATACTTACAAATCCGTTAAACTACAATGAGATAAATCACTCAACGCAATTTTTCGAGAAAATGCAATTATAGTTGCGCGAATCGACAATATTTTATAGGTAGATTTGGTAAATTTGTCAACGTGATTCTATTCGTGTTGCTTTGCTAGACTAAACCAATCATTAATGTCATAAAGTCAACGGGTGTCACACATCACACAACGATTTGACAGTTAACTCTTTTGTAAGTTCTATCTTAGCAAAAAAAAGACCTAGCATTTACAACTGTTAAAACAAAAATTATTTTTATTTGCTTTAATATTGTTAAATTAAATATACCAACCCTATTCTTTTTGTAGATTTCTTCCCAGCAATGTTTCACACATTATAATCCATTGGACGTAGCTAGAAAGGATACAATTGACAATAACCTGACCTATAACAACATAACAGATTCAACCAATAAAATGAAAATGATACAGCATTCAGAGATAACTATAGATGTTCAAAACGTAAAACAGGAAGTTTCGAAATTATACTTGCCAAAGGTGGTTCGAATTGTGTTGAAAAGAGTTACATATTTTCCACGTAACTTTATTTGCAATAATTGCTATGGAGTGTTTGAATCTGTAAATCATCTAAATAGTCACTACATTTCATGCACGAAGTCTCAGCATCAATGCGATGTGTGTTTTAAAAAGTTCAACGCAAATAGTAAACTGAAAAGACATAAAATTATGCATACTGGTGAAAAACCACATCAATGCGATGTTTGTTTAAAGAATTTCCAGCGAATTGATCATCTCAAAAAACATAAAATTAAGCATTTTGGTAAACAACCACATCAGTGTGATGTGTGTTTTAAATTTTTTCTGCAATTTGGTAACCTTAAAATACATAAAATGACACACACCGAGGAAAAACCATATCAATGCGATGTGTGTTTTAAAAAATTCAACGTAAATAGTAAACTAAAAAAACATAAAATGACACACACTGGTGAAAAACCACATCAATGCGATGTATGTTTAAAGAATTTCCAGCAGATTGGTACTCTCAAAATACATAAAATGACACACACTGGTGAAAAGCCACATCAATGCGATGTTTGTTTAAAGAATTTTAGGCAAATTGGTGATCTCAAAAAACATAAAATGACACATACCTACTGGTGAAAAACCACATCAATGTGATGTATGTTTTAAAAAATTCTCTCGAATTGCTCACCTTATAAATCATAAATTTACCCATACTGGTAATAAACCTCATCAATGCGATGTGTGCTTTAAAAATTTCAACGCGAATGAACTAAAAATACATAAAATGACACATACTGGTGAAAAACCATATCAGTGCGATATGTGTTTTAAAAAATTTGTCTCAAATAGTTATCTCAAAAAACATAAAATGACACACACTGGTGAAAAACCACATCAATGTCATGTATGTTCTAAACAATTCTCTCATATGTCTCATCTTAAAAGGCATATAATGACTCATACTGGTGAAAAACCATATCAATGCGATGTGTGTTCCAAAACTTTTTTCTCAATTAGAGATCTCAAAATACATAAAATGATACATACTGGTGAAAAACCATATCAATGTCATGTATGTTCTCAACAATTTTCTCGAATTTCTCATCTCAAAAGTCATATAATGACTCATACTGGTGAAAAACCACATCAATGCGATGTGTGCCTCAAAAAATTCTCTCGAATTTCTTATCTAAAAGGTCATATAATGACACATACTGGAGAAAAACCACACCAGTGCGATGTGTGTTCTAAAAGATTCTCTCAAATTGCTAATCTCAAAAACCATAAATTGCGATGTGTTTTAAAAAATATTGCAAATTGATTTTCATCACAAATATTCTAATAATCTTAAATACTTACTAGTTCTGGAACAGTATTAGATTTTTATTATATTCGTACTAATTGCAATACTGAAGCGTTAAGCTTGTATGTGGCAATATTTTAATTAGTATTCCTGATATATTATTAGTCACTCAATATTGTAATGATTATGGTTCTTCACCATTTTATCGGTTTTTCATTATTACTGAAAAAATAAAGCGTTTGTCCCAAACTAAACTGAACATCTTACATGTAAAAATGCTACAGCCAGATTAATAATTTGCAACTAATTATCAACATGTATGGAAGTGTGAAAGAGTGGTGGATGATTTGCTATTTGGTAGGTAAGTAGTAAAAATAAAATTTTAGACTAGTATTATGACATAATGCGGTATGCTATAAGCAATCAGGCTTCTTTCCATTATATATAAATTTAGGTTTACGTATAAAGATATTTGCACAATTTTGTTTTAGGGTTTTTGGTATCTAGATTATAACTTATTATTAAATTAATGGAGTAGAGAATGTTCGGTTGATGTACGTTGCGCTAGGGGAGGCCTTTTACTAGCAATAGATCGACCCAGGCTATTGATGATGACGATGATAGTAATAAAGTGTACTAAGCTAGTTTTACGATTGTTTTAATTAAAAATAATAAAATTATCAAAAAGAGAAAAACGCCATTCTGTTTTTAACCCACTTATTTATAAATACTTATGTATGACAAAGTATCTTTTGGTCCAACCACTATGTAATATTGGCGAAGAGTGGAGGAAGGCTGTTGAGATTTCACATAAATTTTGCACACTAAAATTTGTCAGTCGACTTCATTTATTTTCATTGAAATTATAGTACAATTCGCAGATTAAGCCGGTTAATTTTTTAAATTCAATTAAACTCTCCCTCACTAAACCAACAATTTAGTTTTAGCGTATGGGCGATCCAACTAAAATAGTTCACACTTTTTCAGTCATACTTATTTGTTTTTATTGAATTAAGAATACTTATTACAATGGAAGTTGTTAATTTTTTCTAAATATCTAAGCCCTGCTTATTTTTAACCATAATTATTGATAACAAATAATGTTAAATTTATGAGACATCTAAAATTATGTGAGTATGGTTTAATATCATAATTTTCAATATTTTATAGATAAACGAATATTTTTAGACTGTTATCTATTATGCATAATTTAAAACACCATCTACACGTAGTTATATTAGTTCAATGAACATAAATACGTGATCTTTTTATGTCGGACCTTAACAGCATATCTCCACTCTTTTCCACTGCTATGTAATTATGATTACCCGAAACTATAGTGCTGACGATGCGAAAGAAAGTTTTTGATGTTAAACAAATTTTCCATTCTGAAGAACTCTCATTTCCTATGATGGTAAAAACAATTGTATCTATCTTGAGGTAATTCTAATGTGTGCCTTTTTCTGAGGTTTTTGGGAGTGATTGTGATAAAATTGCTATACACTTAAAAAAGTAAACCAAGTTGAATTTATCTGTATTATCTTTATAATACAAATGTTTTTCATTAATGAGTTCGCGTTAGTGGCGAAATGTAGATTTAATAATACTGTTATATTGACTTGTCACATTCTGGATTTGGTTTATACCTGTAATATGAAAACCTATATTTATCCTTCTTTTAGCTTTTACCACCATTTCGGTACCCTGATCTTCAATGCTACGTACATCCACCGAAGTCAATGAGTATATCAAGCGAACTGGTTTTGGGCCCCTGTGGTTGTTTAGTGCCCGATTGGGGCATGGCCACTGAATATCGACATTTCGCAGCCTGATTTCCAGGTTGTTCTATGTCACTTTCAGTAAAATTCTCAGAAGAGCAATGTTTTAAAGTTCACATTGAAATAATTGCACAACCAACACACATATAAATATATTAAAAACTATGTTCTGCATATAAAAGAATAGGTAACTTATTTTCGACATTATCGACAAATCGAATTTTGTATTTTGATTAATAGATTAAACAGAATTCTGGAAATAGGACAAAATTGCATTCAAAATTCATTTTGCTTCATCAACATATTGTTTCAGCCCATTCCCATTTTTATCTGCATTGCGACTTCTATCATATTACAACCTACTCTTGTCTGCTTTCGTATCCATTTGTTTAATTTGTGATTTTATTTTATGCCCAACATGCACATTCCATTCCTCGTTGCGCTAATCTTATTTTTTTTTAAATATCTGTCTACCATGTTTAACCCGCTTAGATGAACACTGGGAACACACATTAGTAGCAAATATTACGCATTTTTACGAAAATATTACACATGGGCTTGAATGCAATGTTTGCCAGTCTGGAAATCTCGTTATAATGGCCGCGAGAAGTGATATTATCAGCGTTGACATCATTCATATTGTCTTGTAGTATGTTGTTTCAGCAGATTTAGAAATTGCTACAAGGGTGTCAATTGATTTGTCAATTTGAATTAAGTAGGAACATTGCAAACTAAAATAAGACATTTTTTTCAACCATGTCCGATCCTAATAGGATCATATTATGGGCCTCCACAGATTATAGTTTGAGGTTTGTATTCACAGATTTTGTTTTTACTAGGAATAGATGTCGGCCAATTGCTCAACCTATTAGGTCCATACTCCTACTCATTGACAAATTGACAAAAATATATACTTGCCAGACCCAGGTTTCGAACCTGGGATCCACGATGCTATAAGCCAGGGGTTCTTAACCGTGTGCCAGAGTAATTTTCGTGTGTTTCCGGCAAAGTATTATTAATCTGACTATAAAAAGTACCCTCTTTTAAAAAAAGAAGCTTACAAAATTAAATCCAGTTTTAGCTCCACATATTAGTGCGAATCTTTGGTTACTGATAACAGCCTTGATCATGATTGGAATTATCATCTTACATTCCTGACTTCAAAAAGTCAGTGAGTGAAATGCAATGTCAAAGATCGCACTAATACCCTGTGCTATTTTGAATATTTTTATTTTACTCTTTATTGTATTTTTTATATATCACTGTATGTGTGTTTTAAGCTTCTTTTGTAAATGCCCTCAGACATTTAAATGTAAATAAATCTATAATCTACCAATATAATAAATGTACTAAACACGTAATACCTACTTATTTTTTTCCCCACTATTATCCCAAATCTCACATGCGCCCGCTACCGTAAAAAGTTTGAGAACACATGCTATAAGCGAACGCTTGTCGCGCGACTATCATGGCCATCAAAATATTTTTCTACAATAATATTTAGGGATCGTCCCCGTGTGTGAAAATGTTAATAGACGTCTTTTTTTTGTTATACGGTTATACGTTTGAGATACGCGCGCCACTCAACGCTCCGCCAAACGCGCCTACGCTGGACGGGGCCTTATTCATTTTGTTATTGCAAAATAGATTTAGTAATATAAGTTTGATACAATGAAGTGTAGGATTATTCAGAATACAAGCTACGTAAACAGTTACTTATTGTGTGATAACACATTTGGAAGTAATAAACCATTTATTTTATTCAATGAATAATATACAAGATTCGAGAATGTAACATTCTATATATTGAACATACATAACTTGAAAAAATCCAGATAATTACGCAATTCAATGAGCATTTCATGTGGGACCTACTAGTTTAAATTATTGCAATTATGTATAAGGCTCGTAGCTTAATTCGTTAAAGCATATTGGTGGCTACACGGATTCAATTCCCGTCGAGTATCGTATTTTCTTCAAATGTGATTTTTTCGAGAGGGTATTTATATATCTGAGGTGTTTCCACGTTATGTTTAATATTTGGAAGTGATAATATGTTCATATGCTATATTATTAATAATTATTGTTCCATGTAGTTTTGGTGAACCCACACAACAAACTGACTACTGTTGAAGAATCTTTAAAAATAAGGGATGTATCTCTAAATTCATAAATTTAACTTTACACTACAAATGCTGATATATCTTGGCACAAAATATGTTATTTATCGACTCTATTCAAGTTTTGGATCAATACAAACAAGCAAAGAATAAAACATCTGGTAGGACGTACCTACCAGAAAAAATTAAATTGTATTTATTTCAACTTTTAATAGTATGGGGTCAGGTAATGAGTTAATTTAAAGGCAACAATCGGCCAATCGAATATAATACATAAACATTCTTTGTGACTACGTTTTATAAAAAGACTACGTTTTATATAAACTACATAAACATCTCTCCCATCTATCTCTCTTCCACATGGCCATTCTAATTATAAATATATATATCGTCGGTCCCAATTAAAAAAGTCAGATCTGAATTTTGGTAATTTTCGGATTATTACGTAAAAGTTATTTAAACACTTTAAACATTTATACCACAATCACAGTTTTTTTTGTTTGTTTGAAAAATTCCGAGATACTCAAGTTAAAAATGAACGATCTACCGACAGTGTCCGAATAACAATGTCGGTTCTTACCAACCGACATTGTTGGCTGGGCGCGGGTGAGCAAGATGCGTCGGTTCTGACAGTTGCTGCTATGTTCACCGGACAGACGGATATTTTTATAATAGTTTAGAAAAGTTTCTATAATCTGTATTTTTATTCATCATGACAAGAAATAGGTCACAAAGGATAATATAGAATGCTTTAGGCTCAAAGTATAGTGACAAAATCCCGGAGAAAAAGAAAGAAATGAAAACTGAAAATTCAAATCTCAACGGTCATTCTGACAGGAAAGGTAGGTTAAGTAAAATATTACTAAAATATTATTTTAAACTGGCATTCTTATAAAATTAAATTAGTGGATATTTTATAATTGTCATATTTTTACATTTACTAAAAATAGTTCACAACTAGGTGTTTCCGAGTAATAATGTCGGTTGTGGAAGATATGAATATTTTAACCTACATTTTAATAAGAACTCTGTCGGATGTGGGACATTCGACGTTTTTAATTGGACAAAATTTTATGCCTAATGTCATAAGTGGTACAACCGACTATTTTCACTGTACATTAACAATTCTCTTTTGTGTTAAGTGGTAGAACCGACAGTTTTAATGGGACTGATGTTTTAAAATTATTGTAGTACCGACAATGTTCCTTGATTAAATTATTTTTTTATTAAAATGTTTAAACTAACTTTTGAGGGTTACGGGCAATATCTATAAAATGGCTAACTTACATATTATTCTTCATTATTTTGTTTAGTATATCGTTAAGAATAACTATTTTTATTTTTAAGCTAGTGAAAAATGTTTGAAGAATCCATGCCAAAATGCCGACTGAAGTGCTTTGATTTTTTTTTTCTGAAGAGCAACGCTTACACATCTTTCACAAATTTTGGTCTCTATACGTAAAATATACCAAGAAAATTCTGAAGTGTCGTCAAACAACTGAAGTCACCAAGCATGATTGTCGAAATACATTTGTTTATTATCTGCCTATTGAGGATAAGAAAAAGAAATATTTTGTAAGACTATGTTTCTGAATACTATTTCATATGGAAAACGAACTATTTTAAGCACTGCTTGGAAGAAATATGATGGAGATATTAATATTGAGCCTGATCAACGTGGTAAATACGACCATAAAAAACCGTCATAGATAACGAGATGGTGAAAAGCATATGCGATCACGTAAACTGTTTTCCTCTGGTAGAATCGCACTATATTCGAAAAGATTCTAAAAAACTCTTAACTAAGTGACTCTCAAATGTTCAATTTATATCGCGAGTGGTTTGATCTGGATAAATATTCTAACAAGGCACTAACTAAAGGGCAATACAGAGATATTTAAATGAAAAGTTCAATATAGCATTTCACCGGCCAAAAAATGATTGCTTTTGTCATGAATTTTTGAGCAAGACCGGTCCAACAGACGCAGACAAAAAAAGACAGGAAAAACATTCAGCCCTTAAAAAGGCAGCTGGCACACTTAAAAATGAAGATACAAACGAGGCTTTACAGAGTAAAAGTATTGTAGTTGTTATATTTGACTTTCATAAAGTACTAACGACTCTTCATGGGGAAGTATGACGTATTTTTTATTACAAACGAAAATTATTAAGTTGAATGTTACTGTGTATAATATGACAATGAAAATCGGAACTTTTTATATGTACACGAAGGAATTGCAAAACGGGGAGCAAATGAAGTTTCTAGTAAGTTGTCTGTACAATTTTATAAAAGAACCGCATTACTTATTGGTGTAAAAGAATTTAAATTTTGGTCCGGAAATAATTGTGGTGGTCAGAATAGAAACCGCATCGTATTTACCCTTTATATGCTTGCAGCCAAGGAATTTAATGTCACCATTACTCATGGATTTATGGAAAAGGGCCACACTCAGAATGAGAGTAACAGCGTCCACCCAACCATTGAAAGAGCTAGTGATCACAAAATGTTTGTATGTTCCTGAGAAGTGGTAGGTATTGCTTAGTCCGTTTGTCAAAAGCTGAAGGTGAACCATACATAGTAAAGAAAGTCTTTACAGTGATGTACCTATACGATTTTAAATCATTACTCGCAAACAAAAATTGGACAAAAAATACTTAGTGAATTTATGTAATTGACTCGTGAAACAAAACTAAAGGTAAATGCACAACAATGCGACACGATTGAGTATAAATATGATTTAAGTAAACCTGTAAAAGCTATAGTTGTGCTAAGATGAGGTCCATTTACCTGGATCACCCAATGTTAAAACTCCAATTTTTTTTGGGTGCGTTTGTTTGTGCATCGTTAGTGCACGTTTGTGCACGATTTTTTTTCGTTTGTGCACCTATAATAACCGAAAAATTCCAATTTCAAATTGGGTGTTCCAGCTAAACGTTGGGTCACCCAATGTTGAAATTTCAACTTTTTTTGTGTGCATTCGTTTGTGCATCGTTAGTGCACGTTTGTGCACGCGTTTCTTTCGTTTGTGCACGCACATTAAGGGGGTTATTCAGATTTCAATTTGGGTGACCCAGCTAAATGCTGGATACTTGTGTCACTAAACTTGGATTTTTTTCAAAATTTAAATTGTAAACACTAGTGCCTTGGTAGTGAACGTTAGTGCATGATTCTTTTTTGCCTTTTCATCTGTATTCAGCGCGCTATTTGATTTTTAAGTTTGTATGCAAAACCTGAATGCGTGGGTTTAAAAATTTTTTTTTTAATGAAATCTCTTGTCGCATAGCTAATGCGCAATTCTGCATACTTTTTTAATTTTTTTCTCATATAGTGCGTGAGATATTTGATATGAAATATTTGATGAACGTTAAGTCGAACCACCCAACAAACTTTTTTAACTTTTTATTAAGTCATCAATTTGTCTATTATTGGCTTACGTTTGTGCACGTGCTTTTTTTGATTTCGAGATTATATCTTGAGAGATATTATTTTTTTAAATTTTGTGACTTGATACTTGAACCATTAAATTTACTTTAAAATTGTTTTGTTAAGTGCATACGATTACATATATTTTTTTAAACTTTTAACATGATTTTTCAATTTTTTATCTTTTACATTAAGCTATAAATTTGATTTTGAATGGCTGTCAAGTTTTAACATCAAACATTTTTTTTCCACACTTTTTAAATGCACACCTTTGAGTAATTTAATTACATGATTTTTCATGTATTTTGTATTGTTTTTCCATGTAAATTACGCGAAAAATTCCCATTTTTCCATTTTCACTAAGTACCTCGTCAAAATATCCCGAACAAAAACAACCGCATCCGTTTGGAAGATCCAGTCAACAGAGTCTCGCAAAATAGCCAAAACGGTGTATGCTCTCTAAATATTTCGGTCTATAATAGATTACTTAAAACTTAATATTTTGTGTACACAAAAGTGTCAAATCTTAAAAAAAATCATTAATTAACTTAAAATTTGTCTTTTTATTTATGATTTTGTTAATTTCATAAGCAAAAACGCAGTAAATAATAAGTATACTTAGGTACCTTTTGTTTTTAACTTATGATCCGTAATAAGAAATAAATAAGTTATAATACAATAATTACGTTGGTATGCATATTTTTGAAAAATGCAATGTATTTTTATGCAACGATATTTTCTTCAAAAGATAATATTGGAATGACATTTCGTCAACTAAATGCGCGGAACTTGTGACTCCGTATTAACCAACTTCACAGAAGGAAGAAAAAACTGTTTTAAAATAAAACGGACTGGTTTAGGAAATTTGAACACTTTTAGTATTTTAATGTTATAAATGAGTAAATCTGGTAATTTTTACAAAATATTTATTAACATAGAATATAGAGGAGTTACATGGTTTGCTTTTGTTTTTTTGAGATTTGAGCTGGGAGTTACAATGTTTGAATTAAAATAAACAGCACCAAGTTTTACAGTATCTATTGCTTGTCTACATTATGTTGGAAAATTCAATAAAATCGCATAAATAGGGGTAATAAGCATCACATAAATGAACAAAATAATATTTAATTCATTTTAATTTTCGAGTTAGCTTTCAAATGACAGATTATTATAAAATTAGTGATAATCAGCCACCATACTTGTTTTCAAGAACTGAAGGTATTCTTAGTTATTTTATTTCATGCCTTTCTTGATATAGTTGAGGAAGGCTGCAAAGAATTTTGGTTGCATAATAGTACTTTAATTTATTCGTACAGGGACAAAGAGATTGGAGGGAGCTCTTGCTATTCTTCACCAAAACGCAGTTTAACTTAATATTTCCATTTATTAGATCCATTATATTGCAGTGCTCGAATATAAGTCATAAGTTTTCCTCCTGGTCGTACCTATGGATTTGTAAAATCTAACACCAATATTTTTTTATTAAAATGATGGCATAAATATGTAACATGGTATATTCTTCTTCTTCCACGCTGCTACATCCCGGGGTGGGATTTGGCCTCCTTCACAACCGCTCTCCACTCACTCCGGTCTCTCGCCACACTTATCCAGTTACCGGATCTTCCTATATGAAGCCAGTCAATTTCTACGGCGTCAGCCCATCTCTTTCTTGGACGGCCTCTGGGTCTCTTCCGTTGGGGTAGCCACTTCGTCATGATCCTTGGCGCTCTAACTTCAGGCATTCTCTCCACATGCCCCGCCCAATCGAAGTCTTTGGAACTTACAGTGTCTTATGATTGTTTGCTGTTCAATCAGCTCTTCCAACTCGTGGTTCATTTTAATTCTGTAGTTCCCATTTTCCAACGTGGGTCCAAAGATTTTGCGGACGCTCGAAGACAGCTAATTTGTTTTCTTCGTTTTGAGTCAAGCACCAAGTGTCACAGCCATAAGTGACCACTGGCCTTATAATCGTTTTATAAATTAGAAGTTTACTTCTTCGGCCTAGAATTTTCGACCCCACCAGTCGCTTGCAGGCATGCCAGCATTTATTCCCGGAGATAAGGCGGATTTTTATCTCCTCTGCTGTCTTATTTTGGGTATTTAGGCTGGATCCGAGATACGTGAACTTGTCCACCCCTTCATATGCATGCTGTCCTATGACTATATTCTGCAGCGGTACCTGATCGCGTGTGCTGACCATATACTTAGTTTTTGACTGGCTTATTTCCAGCCCAGCGTTTTCTGCTTTTATTTTCATAGTGCCACCATGGTCGATCATCCTCTGTTTGGATCTGCTTGTAATTAGTATCCGTCAGTGTGGTCTTTATAAGCCTTACTAGTTTTAAGGGAATTCCCAGTATTTTTAGGCTTTGCAGCATCTTATCCCTATTCACACTGGCGAAAGCTTGTTTAAAATCAATAAGCAGGTGGTGGAGTGTCAGGTTGTATTCGTGCGCTTTCTCCATAGTTTGCCTCATGAGATGGATGTGATCTATGGTGGATCTATTTGGTCGGAAGCCGCATTGGTATTCTCCCAGGATTTCCTCACCATAGATCATTAACCTGCTATACAGTACAGATGAGAAAACTTTATAAGCTGTGTTTAGAATTTTGATCCCTCTGTAGTTATCGCAGATTGTTTTGTCTCCCTTTTTCAGAATGGGCACGATTATTATACCCATCTTCCATTCCTCTGGTAGAATTTCTTTTTCCCAAATATTGAGAATTATCTTGTGGATATTTGCTTCCAGTGTAGGGCCACCAGTCTTTATCAGCTCGGCTGTTATCCTGTCGGTTCCAGGTGCTTTATTGTTTTTCAGCGTTCTTAATGCTCTTCTTACTTCAGGTAGAGTAGGCTCATCAATAAATTCCTCAGCAGTGTGGTACAATACTTCTTCCGTTTCCTCATGACCATTATTATAAGCCTGATTTAAAAGTGTTGTGAAATAGCCTTTCCATCTTTCCATGATGTCCTTCTTTTTGATCAGCATTTGTCCTTCACTATCCTTACAGGAGTTTAATCAGGGTTGATAGGATTTAGTCTTGTAAAATTTTCTGGGATCATTGCTTCTTCTTTGACATTCCATGTCTTGAAGTATTCTCATGAGCATCAATCGCTTTTTCTCTCGACAGAGCTTTGTTGCAATTTTTCTCTTTTCTTTATAAGTTTCGTAATTTTGGCGAGTTTCCCTTTGTAGGCATTTCTTCCTTGCTTCATTTTTTTTCAAACAGTGCTTGCCTGCAATCATCATCAAACCATCCTGCATCTATTTTTGCTTTGTTTTCCCCCAGAATTTCTGTGGCACTCGTGATAACACAGTTTTTTGTATTTTCCCAGTCCACATTCACATCATCGGTTATTAAAGTCATTTTTAAGTTTGTTTCTATAGATTCCTGGTATTTATCCAAAATTTCTTCATCCCTCAATTTTTCAGCTCTCCATTTAGTTCTTCTTTGGCCTACTTTTTTCAGTATTAAGGAGATTTTTTGTTTTAATTTTGCTCTCACCAGGAAGTGATCAGAATCGCAATTGACTTCTCTGCAGACGCGCACATCCTCCACTGTTGTCGCTCTTCTTTTTGATATAAGAATGTGATCATTCTATTTGGTTGCATGTATTACTTCCAGGTATTTTCCAGGTTCCTTTGTGGATATTTTTATGTTTAAACCATGTACTACTAATTAATAAATTATTTGCAGCCGCTAAAAAGCATAGACGTTCACCATTATCGATTGTCATTTGATGCAAACTGTGCTGCCCAGCTACTTATTTAAATGCTTCATCTTTTCCAACTTTTGCATTGAAGTCTCCAAAGACAATTAGAGCATCATGTGGGAAGACTTTTTCGCAGGCTTTCTGCAGATCTTCATAGAATCTATCCTTAATTTCCTCGGTCGCATCATCAGTTGGGGCATAAACGTTGATGAACGTAATATTGAAAAGTGTACCTTTCAGTTTAAGTTTACATAATCTCTCACTAATTGGCTCAAATCCTAGTACTGCCCTGCGGATATCGGAGCTGATTAAGAACCCAGTTCCATAGCGACCCTGCGTACCTGCAGATCCACTGTAATACAAAGTGTAGTTTCTCTTGTTTATGAAACCTGCGCCCTCCCATCTTATTCCCTGCAATACAGTCACGCTCATTTTATACTTATGCAATTCAATTGCAACCTCCTCCATCTTGCCCGGCTGCAACATAGTGCGTACGTTCCATGTGCCACATTGTATATATAATCGTTTGTCCTTAATTCTTTGCTTGGGTCGTTGGTTTATGGGGAGTCCGGGGTTCGTAATCAGGGTTTTTTTACCGTGTTGGGTGATTAACCCTACGACGAACCCTCATCCGTTATCCGGGCTTGGGACCGGTCATAGCGTATGTAGAGTCGTTCTCTATTACTATAGGCGGAGATTGTGACATGGTATGGCTTAGGTTTTTCCAGGCTTCTTTAAACGCAGTTATATAATCAGCATGAACACGTTTTTTTTTATTTCTCAACCTCATTTCAATTACAGAGCGAATCGTTCAACCTCAATTTGAGTGTGGTCCTTCTCCTTTTTTTAATGTACATTGGTGATATTACGTGGCATTGCAATATTAATTTAATAAAGCATTGGTGAGTACTAAATTTTTTCCTGGTTTTTTTCCCTGCTCCATCACTATACAGAATAGTGGTTTTATAGTCGTCGTCGTCGTCGTCGTAGAAAGAGGCAGAAGAGGAAGAGTAAATTATTGACATATTATTACACTGGAAAGCTAATTTGCAGTAAGCCCACTTTCGACTTCAATCAAAACATTGCAAAGACCATCAATCGTTTTTGGTTGCAGAGAGTAAAATTATGAATGGCAAGTTTTGTTTTAAATTATGCGCTGGACACATTAGATTTTGGATATATCAAAACGCATTGTCTATTGTAAACACATATTTTTCAGTAATTTTGTCAGATTCCTTTTCCCTTCTGGCGTAGGTATTTTTTTTTTCTTGCTGAACAAGGTATTTTAGTCCATCTAAATTATTTGTTTGACTGAAATAGTTTTCAATTCAGGTATTCAAATTTCTGACAGACTTCTATACTATGTTTAAAATGTTTATTTGTCCCTTAAAATGGTCGAAATCAGTGTTTCTAACAGCTTTTTTACAGCTGTGGATTACTGAAATTATTAGAAACGTTTTACGCACCGCTAACGTATAAGGAAAACATATTATATAATAACGTATGATAGTAGTTAATTTCGTCACGTAAAACCATTAATATATTTAAGGACAAAAACACAATGCTCAAATACTTACAGTTGCACAGGTTTTATTAAAATTTTAGCATTAGCATTTGGACGCCCAAAAATTGCGGACCACAAGAAAACTTTCTGAGGACCACTGGTCTAAATTAAACATTGGCATCATTAAATATACAACCAAGCCAGGGCTCGAATAGACCGGAACGCACCGGAGCGCCGTTCCTGTTCGTGAAATTCTAAAAGATACCGTTCCGGCTCGTGGATTCTTTGAAAATTGCGTTCCGTTTCGTGTTATTGAGATAATATTGCATGTAGGTATATAGTTCTTAAAGTTGTAAGAACTGATTCGTGAGAATATGTTAGGTTATTTATTAACGATTAGTCCTACAAGGTCTACAATATAATATAAGCTGTTCGGTTTTCAGATGTGCTCCAAATTTGTAATTATTTACCCTTACAAGCAGGGCTGAATTTCCAAAAAGGGCTACAGGTCCGGGACCTAAATTTAGTAGGTCTACAGAACCCGAAAAATAATGTGAAATCACAAAAGAACCTTGCAGCGAAGGAATACACAAATATACGAGCTTCTAGAATTTTGAAGATAAGAGCCCAATTCTAAGAAAATTGATGAAAAATAAGTGATTTTGCAAAAACAAACATAAAATAATATGAAAAAACCATTAAAAAAATAATTGAAAAAACCAGGTTTTAGTATTTCTCTGTATCCATCTTTCAGAATCGTCCTTGTTTCTCTTATGAATGCCGGATTTATCTGAAATACCATCTGAGATATTATTATCTGGCACCACATAGTGCAGACACAAAAACAAGTCATTATCTTCCAATACTGGAGTAATATAATAATTGCTATAGGTACTATATAATTATTATAATACCATTAATATCGATAATTCCTAGTATGTATCATCTGCAAAGAATAATATTTTCCGAATTAGGTACCTACCTACTCGTACCTATTTTAATAACAACTGTTGTTTCACTATTGCAAAAAAAAGTTTTTAATTTTTTTCTTCAATTTTCTAGTAGGTTTTTTAAACGGAATACATAGTTTTCAACTGCACCACAGTGGATCAAATAAACAGATGTGGATGGTTCAATGTCATCTTGCCGAGATAATAATATTATGTAAATGATTGTCGGTTCGTGATTAGACTGTGGTTCTATATCATTTAGTGTTCTTAAAACTGTTGAATACCTACATAGGTAGTAGGTACATCAATATTATTGTATATTTGCATAGTAGAAGCTGTTACCTTATGGCAGTGAAATTTAATGCTGCTCTGGTCTTTTCATTTTCTGATGTTTTAAAATAGCTCCACAATATTGAAACAAGTTATAATTTTTGGGGGTGTCTTCACAGCCTTTCTGGTGTTTATCATTTTGAAGTGTTTGTATTTGTCTTCACCAATAACTTTTTTTAAAAAATCACAGGGAATAATTTTGGTTCAAGTTTTTCTGTATGAAAATGGAGACCAAGCTATACATATCAACAGACGACGTAATAAAATAATGACCGACACCTTATTTTATCAACCAAAAGTTGAAACGGCCAACTACTATGCTATGACCAATTCATAAATAAAAGCACCATATCTATGTATTAATTAAATACATAGAAATAGATATGTACCTACATATTATACATATTCGGCGTAAAAACCTCAAAAATGATAATCATGCACGACTATTGCCACTCGATTACTAATAAATGGTAGGTAGGTACCTACCTATCATACATTTTTTTCACTTAATGTGACCTGTATGGGCATTGGTTAATAATAATCGCTGGCAAGCTATATTATTTCGTCTAGGTATCTTATAGGTTCAAAATGCTTTTTTTTTTTTTTTTTGTGATTTTACCGAGGCTTTGACTGCGACTCGCTGTCATATCGCCTCTTCTCTTCTAGAAGGGGATCCTTCGATCAGGTCCTCACTCCTATTCTGTTAAATGGCTTTATAATTATTTTGTCTAGCTCTTCCATCTTTCTTTCTTTCTTCTTTAGACGCCAGTGTTTTATGCACCATAATCGCTCTCCTCCGTATCCATCCCTTCTGTATTTTCGATACATCGTGTAATCATTGAATTTCAGATAGTCTAATTCAGACCTCAGCCAAGTCTCTGAGATTAATGCTATTGAAATTTTTTGTCTTATTAAGTAGAGTTCTATATCATCCTTTTTTTGCTTCATACTTCTGGCATTCCATTGTAAAATCCTAATTTGTTTTTTACTATCCATTTTGCTCCAGAACCTCCCCTAGAATTTCCTTTAAGTGTCCTTCTTTGAATTGTTTGCATACCCAGTCCACTGCTTTAATTATTAGTTGTTTAATGATCTGCTGCCAGTCTCCCCCTTTCAGCAAGACTTTCATAATTTCTCCCATCGCGTTAACCTCTGTCTTCCCCTTTGAATTTTTCTTATTTTTTGTAGGCTTTACGCTACTACCTGTAGATATTATTGTTGAGCCTGAAGCTTCTACCACCGCTTCTTCTTTCTTTTTGTTTTCCTTAGTTTTTTGAATTGTTTCGCTTTCATCTCTTTCTACGATTTTTTTTTGTTTTAATATGTCAGCATAGCTATTATTTAACATATTTTTTTTTGCTTCCTTGAAAGGTATGTTCATTTTTTTCATTGCTTCTTTGCAATTCTTTTCCTCTTGCCACTTTGGGCATTTTTGGCTGTTTGCCGCGTGGTTACCTTTGCAATTGATGCACGTAATTTCCTCATTTTTTTCGCAGGTTTTGTGGTTTTCACCACACTTAGAGCACGTTTCTACTGTACGTCCGCAGTTGTTCGCGATATGCCCATATCGCCAGCATTTGTAGCATTGCATAACCCTGAATACATACGGTTCTACAGCAAAAGAGACTCCATATATGTAAATTGTTCTCGGCAATATTTTCTCCCCAAATTTAATACTGACTGACGAGGTCTTTGTCAGCTCTCCTGTATCACCTTTTCTTGTCAACCTCTTAAGGTTGATTACTTTTGCATCACTTTTGATTTCCATTTGCAGTTCTTGGAGGTCCATATCAATATCGACTTTTCTTATTACTCCATAAGAGCAGGAGTCATTCTCTTTGGTCACAAAACCGAGATCTTTGAGTTCTCCAGCTTGTTTCACTTTATCTGCTTCTTTTTCGTCTTCTACTTGGATGTACGTCTTTAAATTTTTATTGTAAATTTTCTGTACTTTTACTCCTGCCTTATGCAGCATCTGCGCTATTTTCAATTTTAATGGAATTTTACTTCCCGTCGCTATCATGACGATGTTTTGGTTTCCCTTTGGAGTGACCCCAGAGTCTCTTCTGGGTTTTTTTCCAGAGGTCACCGTCTGCCATTCTTCTTCTTTTTCTCCAACCACTTCCTCTTCATCATCGTTTCTTTTCTTCTTCGTTTTTTTGGTTTCATTCACTTCCATCGTGGTGTTTTCCATTTTATTGCTTTTGCCGTTCACGCGGTCTTGGAATTCGCGCAACAGTGTGAACAAAACACAGTGTGGACAACCCCTCGCTTCACAGCGTTTGACGCACTCCCCGCACAAAGTGCACTATCCGTGCAACAATAAATATTTTTCACTTTTTCTCAAGCACTGGCACTGATTGTCAAAATCACATGGGACCACACATGTTGAGTTTATTGTCAAATTCATTTACAAACAATATTATTTTTGTTGTATCCCGTATTTATAACCGTTCGCGAGTAACCATGCGAATAGCGTCCCGAATACGCAAGCGAAGTTGTACAACCTCACTCCACCGCTGTTGGCTTCCGACGCTCAAAATGCTTGGGTGACTAGGTACAATGAAAAAATGGCGTTGCGAAAACCTTTATAACATTTTGTAGTCTTGGGACATCTCTCAACAGCAGCCTCAAAATGATTGATTCCTTGCTATAATTAGAAAAGAGGCGATCTTCCTGTTTTTTTTTTATCTTCACAGAATTATTAAACTCATTATTTCGTTCTTCCAGTCAGCTTTGAACGTAATATTAGATTGATTAAGGGCATTAAGGCGAGATATAGGTACCTAGGTACCTAACTTGCCGACAACACCGAGTTGAGTCTTTATTTTAATTGAGGCTTTTCAGCGATTAGGAATGCAGTATATGTATGAATAGAATAGTTACCTAAATTATAATAATACTTATATTATAAGTACCCACATATAATTAGATTTTTTACGGCGTATTGAAAACCTGTGTTATTAAAAATCTATAAACCTTATAGAGATAGGTACCTATCTTCTTCTTATTGTGCCATCCCCTAGCGGAGGTCGACCACCATCAAGGCGATCTTATCTTTGTCGTCTGCTACCCGGAACAGTTCGGTGGAGCTGCACTCGTACCAATCACGGAGGTTCTTAAGCCACGAAATGCGGCGCCGTCCTCTGCTACGCTTCCCATTGATCTTTCCTTGAATGACAAGTTGGTGAATGCTGTATATGTGTCCTCTCATAATGTGGTCGAGGTATTGTAGTTTCCTGGTTTTGATACTACGTAGAATTTCTCGGTCCTTCCCCATTCGATTGAGAACTTCAACATTTGTTACCCGGTCAGTCCAAGGAATTTTGAGGATGCGTCTATACAGCCACATCTCGAAAGCTTTAAGTCTCCGTGACATCTCTTGGTTTAGCGTCCATACTTCCATGCCATAGAAAAGAATTAAGAGCACATAACAACGTACCATACGCAGTCTCAGACCTAGGTTAAGATCTCGATTGCTAAGGAAGCGTCTCATTTTGAGAAAGGCGCTCCTTGCGATCTCAATTGTAGTTTTTATTTCCTGAGACTGGTCCCATTTCTCATTGACCCATAATATCGTTGTTAGGCAAAAAATACAGCAAATCATTAATAGGTAATTAATAATTATTATGCTGTGTTATAATATGAATCATTATTTTTTACTGTTTATGTGTTAGCAGATCTAAAAAACTATAACGAAGTGATCGTATACTATTTTAAGCCTTTAACTTCCAAGTCGTATTTCTGATATAAATTTTATAAGCCCCACATGCCTATACGCTGAAATGATTCATTATTTTTCTATGTTACTTAGAGAAGCTTCATACATCGATTGGCGTAGGCCGTAGCGTATCGTTATACCGTACAATAGACAAAGGGTTAAGTTGACGATTATTCGTTATAAGAAAATATAATATATTATGAATTTTGCAGCAATGTGAAAATAGATTACGGCAAAGCAATAATTCCTTACGGGGCATCCCAAGTTTCTAATGCAGCTCGAAGACGGTGAATTCCCATAACACGGGTAAGTACAGCGCAATTATTTTTTACTCTAGTAACTTAAAATGTAATGACGTCATTCGTTAGTTCCTCGTACCTACTGCAGGTGCCTGGTCATGCGACTTCGAAACATTTTGATTTTTGATAATAGTGTAAAGATAAACCATCACTTATTTTATAATAATGTAGTGTTTTGAATGTATAGTTTCGTTATAATTATTACATTGAACTAGCTAAAGTTTTGTGATGTGATTTTACTTCATTTTATGACATGTGACGTAACCAATGTCGTTTGCCTAATCTAAATTGTTTTTAGGTGATCGAAGTTGGATCCTGAACAATTATTACCTACCGCATGAGATGAAAAAAAATACTCAGTATTCTTCGCCTAGAGAGATCCCACTTATCATCTGGGTCAAAGTCAATGTTGGCGTAAGTAGTAAGTACTTATAAGATTTTACGCATGGAATGTAATGAAGTTAGAATGTCACCATCAATTTCCTAGGGTAAACAGTCTATTGTAGAAAAAAAAACTATTAATTATTATCTGGATGGCGAACCCTTTTGAGTAGGTATATTAATATTTTACTAAATAACTAAATGAATACTTTTTTAATCAATTTTTATGGGTAATGATTACTCTCTGGTGTTTGCTTTTCTCCATCGCCAACCACCACGTCTCGACACACATAGTCGAGCGTATACCATGGTGTACCGAACATTGGGCGTTTTTCATAGCTGTGCTAAGAGTGACACCTGTAGAATCTTCCCGATATCTCGATTGGCGTGCAAGAATGCATGATTTCTAATCCAATTTAATCTATTATGGTCATGCCTCAATGAAAAAAGACCTTGCTAATCATATGGCGTTTCAAACTTTTTGAAAGAAATAGTGCCCCATAGAAACCAAGTTACAATAACCGAGCCGGTATTAAAACTTACTCGTTTGTATACATTGATATAAGTACCATGATAATACACCGTTTCATACAAAATCACAATATTAAAGTGGGCAAGTTTTGCAGAATAGGTCAAAGACATCTTTCAAAAATCTCGAATAATCCTTTTTTTGCAATGTGGGTAAAGTTAATATTTAACTACTTGCTACAATATAATATAATATATATATTAGCGTTTCGGAAAGAAATGTAAAACAATAACCCTTATTGCGATGTAGGCAGGGTTAATTTTTCAACCACATTTATCCACATTTTTATGTCCAGAGAGAATGATATTTGAATGAATGGATGGGACCTGTCGGATCTTGATTTCTATTAGCATCGTTTGCGAGGGTCCTTTCAATTTTTCAAATTGCGTATTCTCATATAAATGTTTGTATTATATACAGGTGCCGTACGTAAACAAAAAGAACTGATGACTTCATT
Organism: Rhyacophila brunnea; assembly: GCF_057557595.1. Classification (NCBI taxonomy): domain Eukaryota; kingdom Metazoa; phylum Arthropoda; class Insecta; order Trichoptera; family Rhyacophilidae; genus Rhyacophila; species Rhyacophila brunnea. The sequence goes on from NW_028232785.1 coordinate 33,744,839, forward strand.
AAAATCTTGGATGCGGGCCGCATCGCGGCCAACATCGATTATTCTAACTCGGAGAAAGATCAGATGCGGTGCCTGGACATGCTCGCCACATACTGCGTGCAGGAAGCTAACCATGAAAAGAATATAAACATGAAACGGGATCTGTTCACCAAAGCCGCAAACCTATACACAACTGCCGACAAAATCATCATGTATGAACATGTAAGACGATACCTACCCACTTTCATTACCTATTTTATTCAACCTAGTCAAATTTTGTTCAAATTTCTTTATATATAATAATATGAAGTGAACTTTACAATTTACAAGTTCAATCCATTCACAACATGACTTGGAAAAACAAAATGAAAACAACTGATTTTTCATTATACAACAGCCGAATTTACTTTACCGGCGAAAATGCTGTACATCTGTATTTATTTTTTTTGCAGAATCTTTTGGGCCGAGCATACTTGTGCTTGTTGGAGGGTGATAAAGTGGTGGACGGTGGATGCGCAATTCAATTTTGTGGTGAATCAATCTTCCAACAACATCCCCTCGCTGTTCTGGAAAGTGTGCATCGCTTTCAATAAAAAAGACTACCGCAGCGCTCTCGGCTTCTACAGGGAAACTCTGAGAACCAACCCCAACCGCCTGGCTGTTCTCCGTCTCCGTTTCGGCATGGGCCATTGCTTTATCAAGCTAAATAATCAGGATAAAGCAAGGTTTGGGATACTTACATTGTTTTAAATATTTTTCACAGCAAACGTCAATCTGTGAAATGAGAATATACTCATCTCTCATTTAAAATAGTTCAATATAATATTTTAAATATTCAGTTAAAATGAATATCTAGAATTTTTCAAAATTGAGTTTGCATATTTCATCAAAGATCCATTAATTCTCATGTTTTTTTAAGTTTTGTTGATTTACGGATGAATGCCATGTGCCAAGTGCAATTTTGCATTATCTATCTTATATTCAAATTCTAAATAGTCATGACTCATGACTCTGGATCCAATTGGTAATGCAAGTGGCTAAACATCCATTTCTCATAAAAAAAATATTTTATATTTAAAATATTTTTTCCAATGAAAAACCATTATAGTGTAACAATAATTTAACCCTGATCATCCACAGATACGATTTCTAGTGCGCATGAATCACACAACTGATAAACATTCTACGAATAATGTTTGCTTTATAATAATTATTGACCTAAGAATAAGGTAGTATTATTTTGAAATACGCCATTTCTATTGGCATTTCCCAGTGGCTAAGCCACAACATACGACCGTAGCCATAACCATAATCTAACCTAACCGAAAAAAAATATTTTTTTAAATCGGTACATGTTCAAACACGGGCATTACCATGATCTTACTCCCTACTTCATTTATCATTTGTCAATTTATAGCTACGGCCGTATGTTGTAGCTTAACCACTGGGAAATGCCAATAAATATGGCGTATTTCAAAAAATAGTACCTTATTCTTAGGTCAATAATTATTATAAAGCAAACATTATTCGTAGAATGTTTATCACATTTGAATGGTCAAAGACATAGCTTATAATTAGTATCTTTAGAATTATCTTCAAATGTGTTAATCGTGCCAATTTTTTAATAATAAAATGCCTAATTTTTGTTAAATTTGGGATCACAAAGATTATTAAATATAATTTTTTATCGTAAATATGTCACTATATAATGTTAACATTAATTTTACTAATGGTTTTGTAAATGCGTTTAAAAAATAATGAATCTAAAAAATATTAATACCACTGCACATGGATGTACCGAAATATGACTATATTCTAAAACATTAGAGCGAAAAGTTTAAAAAAATACTATTTTATGTCATAAAAATACTTTATGCAGTCATCAAATGTTTAAAATAAATATAAAGGATAATAAGGCTTCAAAATTATATAAATAGATTATCTAAAACGTTTAAGGAATGTCCAGGATTATGCTCTGAATATACCTAATAGGTTGAGCAAATGGCTGACATCCATTTTTCCTAAAAACAAAATCTGTCAATACAAACCTCTACTCTGTGGAGGCCCATATGATCCTATTAGGATCGGACATGGTCGAAAGAAAAAAGAAAAAGAATACCATAAAAGCTCCATTTTTACCTATGCTGAGCATGTGGGCCGTTAAGTCTGTAAAGAAAACATGAAGAAATTATATGAACCTATAATTATGTCTGATTAATAAAATTACATACTTAATGTAAATATTATGATATAAATTTCATATATCACATGAGTATGAAATGAAATTTATGACGAAAAGAATAAAATCCTTTCTACATAAATTTTAAAAAGATCTCATTGCTCCATCTATCTAGTAATCATAATAGTAATTCAAGAACCTTGTCTATCCGCTTAATTCAGCAGGGTGAAAATTTTTCTCAGTTCAGTTCATTCAGTTGTCTTGTTATTTGTTTTCAGGGTTACAATCCAAGTCCAATAACAACACAGAGAATCGGGGGTTGTGTGCGGAGAACTGTTACTAACTTGCACGAGAAACCGCGACCAGGCTACGCAGTTTGCACTTTCTGCATTTGTCCTGCCGCACTTTGGCCTCGAGCAGATGTATATCATTTTATCGAGGGGATTCAGAGAATGTATGTATATTTTATATCATATTTGTATAGGCGTACAGTTAAAAATATATATTTTTACTGGCCCTACAATCCGATGTGGATCTCGGCTGCCTCATGAAGAGGTCTCATAACAGATATTTTTTACAAGAAATATAATTGATCGTTTGCTCAACCTATTGGGTCCACAGCTTAACAGTTGATATTCCTAAATAATACACGTGATTTAAGAATGTAACAGTCTTCATTGAAAATATTTAACTTGGAACAGCCTCAGTAAAATACCCATTCGAAAAATCTTGGATCTTCTCAAGCTGACTCAGCTGGCATGCAATAAATCTAGGGTTGATTCCCATGTCATGTTCTAACATTTTTATCAATTAGGTTTGTTTCTATTTATATATATATGGAAGATTGATGAATGTTTCATTGTTTAATCTTGTGTAACATCTTGAAGAATCTATAATTTAATTTAAACTATTAAAAAGTACTAGTATGTCAGTACGAAAATTCGAAGAGATCCTTATGCTATCTATGAATCAAAATTTGTATATAATAGAATATGACCTGAATTGCTTTACAATAATTGTTTTGTTCACCCATACGCACTTGTGGCAGGCCGCTGCGGCTAGCCGGCATACAAAAAACGATATGCGGCTAGCCGCGATGCGGCCTGCCGCAAGTGCGTATGGGCACTAAGCTTTTTATCAAGTCATCATCATCAGCCGGGGTCGATCTACAGTTGGATGAAGGCCTCCCTTAGCTTCCTCCATTTTTCTCGGTCCATAATTCTTTACTGCCACATACATCCTTCTTCTTGGTCGTTCACTCATGGCTGAGGATCGTGACCACTTTTTAATTTTGCCATCCAACTTTATTGCCGAGTTTTTTCTTATTTTTTTATCAAGTATGAGGACTGAAATTTATGTTCTAGTCTATATTATTATAATGTTGTAATTATTATTGTTAATACTGTATGGTGGGCGAATTTAAATAATTCATGCAAAGCCAATGTATAAATATATTAAGTTGTTTTATTGTATTCAACAATTATTCCTTCACTGGGCCTCCCAATGTTTCAAAAATGTCATAAAGGCTCAACCAAAGAACTACGAGATAATAAAAATTCTTGGATCACTATACGCTAAATCTACCGTTCAATCTTAACGAGATGTAGCTCATGCACATCTCAAGAAAGTCACTGATCAATTCCCAGATGACATCGAAGCTTGGATTTAATTAGAGCAGTCTGATTTGCAGTTATATCATCCCATTTTTTATTAATATACAAGACATAAACTTTCATTTTTAAAGATATAATAATTATGTATAACCATCTTAGTCATTTTGTCATCTGTCTTTGTTTCATCGTTGATACTAGATAGATCAATATACAGTTCAGAGAAGAGGTGTTTATTATCTGCATTGTGAAACTTGTAAAACAGTTTAGAGATTCACACAATTCACCAAGCACGTCTTTATAGCGAGCAGCAGCCATATTGTAGATCCAATTCATGGTCCGAAATATGTGTATCTATATGACAAGGGTGATCGACTAAATCTCATGGAGCAATTTGGGATAAAAAAAGTGTATTCCAAAAAAGTCTATGTGGATGTTAATCTGTAAAAGACTTGTTTTCGCAGGGTTTAATTGAATTTTAAAAACTAACCCAACACCATCTGTAAGTTGTCTTATTTCAATGAAAAAAATATGCATGACTGACAAAGTTTAATGTGCACTATTTATGGCAGTTCTTAACAGCCTACCTCCACCCTTCACCACTGCTATCTATGCCCCAAGGCTTTCTATGTAATGTGCTGCTCAACCATCTAATGGTCAAACAAGCAATGAAATGTAAAAACAATAAATTGTTGACTACGTAGTATACGTTTATACAGCAAATACTTTAAGTAATAATCTGTTTATTTCTGTACACGTTTGCTTAATCTTATCAATGCTTTTTTGTTTGCAGTATGAGAATTGTTTGAACAAATTCCACGCTCACCATAATGTGGATGATTTGATTTACATGGCCCGAGCTGTGTCGTATGCGAATCGACTCCAGGAAGCCAATATAGCTTTGCTACGAGCCAGACGAGTTGGGCCTTGTAACGGCTCTCTACTCTACACCATGATGCTCATCCTGAGAAGAATGTCCGCCCACGTTTTGATTGGTCACAGAAGTTTATTACTTTCAATACTTACCTATGTAACTACCTACCCACAGAAAATTGATTAATTTTTGTATCATAAATTTCATGATTTTTCCTTTATAACATTGATGATTTATTGTAATATATTTAGACCAAGCAAAGAAATTACACGTTACACCTCCTTACATTTTTAAGTTTAAGTCGACCACCCAGTTAAGTACCTCTTGGATTGATGATTGTTAATAGAAAGGTAGTTTAAAGTATTTTAATAAATAATTGATGTTTAATGATAAATGTTGAATTTCATTTTTTCACCCTTTCCTTTGCTCAGCTGTAATAAAATATTATTATATTCGCAGAGAGCATAATATTCATAGACTATAGATACATCTAGACGCCACCCGTTGCATTGCTAAATGAAGCTGCGTGCCATGCGTTTGGTTTGTGGGTGAGCGAACGCATTCATCTACAAATGTTCGAGACCATAGACCATTTCGGTAGTGCTCGCACTAGACGCTCAGAATTAAAATATAATTTTCTATAATAATATACAAATAAATTATCACGAACATGTATCAACTTACCTATGAAGCGTAATACCATCTTTTTGCTTATCAGTACGGCTACCATATTTTAATACAACACATAAAACCATCTTTCCTGCTTAAATAACTAAAAATATTTACCAATGACTATGTTTAACACAAAAAATAGCAATTTAGCAACACGAGCTACGACGCTACGTGAAGCGATTTACCACAATTTGTCGGCGATACTTTTGGAAACTAACTCAAACATATGTAGACCTTTTATCGTGTCACAGAGATTATAAGGGTGCCGAATACTTTCCCACTCGCACTCATGCATCGTTTTTGTTCAGGCCTTGATAATATTACTAATTGCACTTTTGGAGGAGTCCACACTGCTCTAAAGGGATCTTATAGAATATACTATATCACAATATTTGTGAGGGTGACATTCTTTATGAACATAAAACACAATTTTAAAACATATCTGCTCGATTAATGGAACCGCTGGAAGCTGAGTCCCATTGTATTCTTACCAAGCCGCAAAGGTCAATAATACTAGCATAATTTGTAAAAAGCTTCAGTCACATTACGGCTAGTTAGGCCGTAATTGGATATAATACTGGTGACTAAATTGGTAAAGCGCATCGGCCAGAATTCAATGTATACAGGTTCGAATTCTGTCAGGTGTCATATTTTTTTAAGTACCAATGTTTCTGAGGTGTTTTCAAACAGTGCAAGTAGGTAGGTATATTGTTCTTGTCGGTTTATAGGAAGCCAGCGGCAAACAAATTTTGAAAATAGCTGATATACCTACTGGATTATTTGTTAGGTTAGGTTTTCATTTTTGTATTCATGAATTTTGCCAAAATCAGCAATAAAAATTGGCGCGGTTCCCGCCTGGCTTTCTGTAAACTGACTTGCACCGGTATGTAAATCAGTGCCCCGCAACCTTTTCTCCACGACACACCACAGGTCTTCACAGAAGACAGTGACACACCGCATGTTAAACAATTTATACACCAAAACATGGACCCCACATCTTGAAGGGGGACCCCAGACTAGGATATTTGCCCCCCCTACCTATCGCTAAGGTTAAAGACAGTGTGATACCCTAAAATAGAGTTTTTAAAATGGTGTTTGAGGTAAAATTAATGGTATTGCAGAAATCCAGAAAATAGCCAATGGAACATCTGCAAAATTTAGTTTTTAGAGTCCCATCGTTTCTCAATTAAACTTCAACGAAAGCGCTTCTATAGAATTTTCGGCATTGGTTGCGAAAGGGTTTCGAATCCAGTCGTATTGATTGTATGAATGTAATGATGAAATTTCTTTTGCTGCAAAGTTAATTGTTTTTGAGACGGATCCAAAATTAATTGCTTGTTTTTAATGGTGGTCTGGTAGGTCCTTTGATACATTTGTAGAGATCCTTGTCTTAACTCCTAGTTTATCAGAGCACGTCAATATATTATTTTCATTCTGACTTTGCATTGTTTTATTAAGTTCATGCAGGTGCTAAAATATATTACCGAACATATATTTTTATATGTACGCAAATTTGGTTATTAAGTAATTATCGTATAATATACAAAATTATTTGTTTTTTTGCAAGCAATGCACCGCGACACACCTACCGTCTAGCGGCGCACCGGTGTGCTATAGAGCTACAAGTCTCATGACAGTGTTAAACAGAGTATGATTCTATCAGTTCAGATGGCATCCTAGTTATTTTCAAGGAGCGTATGTGGCATAGGTGCTGGTGCATTATGGCTCATCCATCAATATTGACCACGGCACTGGGTGTGTAGAAAATGATGGGTATTAGGAAATGAAAAAAATATCAACGTTATCGTGACATTGTTACCATAGAATACTTCAATGTAGTTACTAGGTGCTGGGAAAATTCTAGGGAGAACAATAATTATCCACTATAACTGCTTAAGCAGGGATGTGGTAAATAGACGGATAAACTTGTATTAAATAGTATTTCCAGTACCCTAAACCTGAAAGGCGCATCACATGTGACAGAAGATTTTGACGTATGATAGGCAACGACAACAAACTTAGTATACATATAATCATAGACAATATATGACAAAATGAAAACAGTTTTTGGTGACAGCTATAACTGTTGCGAATGGCTTTGCAAAGTATATTTTGACGACGCACCAATAAAAATATGTACAGGTGCTTTCCAAATTGAAGCACGAAGATGTTGATTATCATCAATTAGTATAAATGGAAAACAGGTAGATAGGAGCCGTATTGGCTGTTTTGCGAAACTCTTTTGACCAGACCATCCATGCGGATGCGGTTGTTTTTGTTCGGGATATTTTGACAGGGTACTTAGTGAAAATGGAAAAATGCGAATTTTTCGCGTAATTTACATGGAAAAACAATAAAAAATATATGAAAAATCATATAATTAAATTACTCAAAGGTATGCATTTAAAAAATGTGGAAAAAAAATGTTTGGTGTTAAAACTTGACGGCCACTCAAAATTAATTTTCTAGGTTAATATAAAAGATAAAAATTTGAAAAATCGTGTTAAAATTTTACATAAATATACATAATCGTATGCACTTAACAAAAATTTTTTAAAGCAAATTTATTTGTTCAAGTATCAAGTCACTGAATTTAGAGAACCAATATCTCTCACGATATAATCTCTAAAACAAAAAAAGCACGTGCACAAACGTAAGCTAATAATAGTCAAATTGATGACCTAATAAAAAATTAAAAAAGTCTGTTGGATGGTTCTACTTAACGTTCATCAAATATTTCATATCAAATAACTCACGCACTATATGAGAAAAAAAATAAAAAAGTATGCAGGATTGCGCATTAGCTATGCGACAAGAGATTTTACTAAAAGAAATATTTTTAAACCCACGCAGTCAGGTTTTGCATAGAAACTTAAAAATTAAATAGCGCGCTGAATACAGATGAAAAGACAAAAAAGAATCGTGCACTAACGTTAACTACCAACGCACTAGTGCTTACAATTTAAATTTTGAAAAAAATATAAGTTTAGTGACACAAGTATCCAGCATTTAGCTGGGTCACCCAAATTGAAATGCGAATAACCCCCTTAATGTGCGTGCACAAACGAAATAAACGCGTGCACAAACGTGCACTAACGATGCACAAACGAATGCACTCAAAAAAAGTTGAAATTTCAACATTGGGTGACCCAACGTTTAGCTGGAACACCCAATTTGAAATTGGAATTTTTCGGTTATTATAGGTGCACAAACGAAAAAAAATCGTGCACAAACAAATGCACACAAAAAAAGTTGGAGTTTTAACATTGGGTGATCCAGGTGGTCAACGGCTGGTCGGCCCCAAGTGGACACATTGACGCCAGTAGATGTGTTCATAGCAAAAGTTGGGAAATGCCAAACTGCCAGCAAGTCCCATCTGCTGGCCTCCCCGTGGCGACCTCCGGGCAATGCAGCGTACGCTGTAGCTAACAGCAGGGGGCGAAGGGCGAGTGACCGGCGCCATAAAACTGGCCTTCTGGCTAAGGGAAGGAAATCCCCGACAGAAAAACCTGGTCGAGCCGACCTTCAGGGCCCTCGTGGCTCAGGCCTCGGGAGCGCTGGGCTAATCACCTTGCCTCCTTAAACGAAACAGATTAACAAAACACCTACACAGCAGCCTCGGACGACAACCGGCTCTGTAAAACGACGACCTTGCATGGAAATGGACAATGAAACAGGTAGAGTAATCCTCTCTAACAACTCGAGTATGCGCATTGGGACATATAATGTTCGCACCCTGCGTACCCCCGGAAAGGACCTGCACGCCACACGCATCATGCACACCTATGGTGTGGACATCCTAGGGCTGAGCGAAGTGCGCTGGAAAGGAGCCGGGAGAAAGTTGATTGAGGGTTACTCTATTGTCTACTCAGGTCAGGAGCAATACCATCGCCAGGGAGTGGCAGTGTTGATGTCAAAGAGAGCGGCCCGTTGCCTCGTGAAATGGGAACCAATCTCGGAGAGACTGATACGTGCCTCCTTCAAGACGCCTGGTAGCTCCTTGACCGTCTTTCAGTGCTACGCCCCCACTGAGGATGCCGACGCGCAGACAAAGGATGCTTTTTACGATTCTCTCCACGCGGCAGTCTCCGCCATCCCCCGAAGAGACCGCGTGATTGTAATGGGGGATTATAATGCGAGAGTAGGAGCAGACCCGGTGCTTGGCCCCACGGTGATGGGACGACACGGCCTCGGTGACCCCAACGATAATGGTGAGCGGCTCGTAGAATTCGCCACTCTGAACGAGCTTGCAATCGGAGGCACTGTTTTTCCCCACAAAGACATTCACAAATATACGTGGACGTCTCCTGATGGACGCACGAGGACGCAGATTGGCCACTTCTTATACAGCTTGAAGCACCGAAAGGAACTTCTCGACGTGCGTACTTACAGAGGCGCCGATATCCATAGCGATCATGAGTTACTTATTGGAAACATCCGAGTTAAACTCAGTCGCCAGGCGAGGCCTCCAAAGTGCGAACGAATTGACGTTGAGAAGCTCCGACGCCGAAGAATTCGGACCGACTTCGAAACTGCTGTACGAGATAGTGTAGATCGTATCTACGAGCGGCACAAATCTGAATCCGACCTCATTGAGGCGGACTGGAGCCTCATAAAGAGTGCGATTGTGTCGTCGGCTCGTACCGTCCTTGGTACCAGAAGGAGTGAGCAGCCAAAGTGGATGTCTGACGAAACGTGGGTTGAAATTGGTGAACGAGCCAGGCTGAAAGCCCTGAGAGACGAGGAGAGAGACCCCGACCGAACCGAGGACCGCCGGACTGACTACCAGACCCAAGACAGGGTAGTCAAACGATCCGTGCGGTTGGACAAGCGCAATTTTATGAACCGGCAAATTGAAGCGGCAGAGGAGGCAGCAAGCAGAAATGACACCAGGAAACTCTTCCGAATCACCCGTGAAGTCTGCGGCAGGCGACCACCGACTCCCAGAGCCATTCGTGGTCCCAGTGGAGCAATAGAGTCTGACGCAGAATGCGTCAAGAAGATTTGGAAGAATCATTTCTGCGGAGTGCTGAACCGCCCACCCCCCTTGGATCCCTTTGACATATCTGCGGAAGCTTTACTTTTGGACATTCCCCGAGCGACCGACATTTCCGATTGCCCGCCCACGCACACCGAGATAAAATCGGCTGTGAAAAGGCTCAAGAACGGAAAGGCACCGGGGGGAGACGGGATTCATCCTGAATTCCTCAAGTACAGCTTGAGCGCAATCCTGCACCCTATGTTTCATCTGATGACAAAGGTGTGGGAAGAAGAGCGCTGCCCAAGGGACTGGGTGAACGGTGAAATCATCACACTTCTTAAAAAAGGTGACCCTCTAAGCTGCGACAATTACCGAGGCATTACGCTACTCAGTGTTCCGGGAAAGATTTTGGCAAACATCATTTTGATGAGAATAAGGGACCCAATAATGCACGTCCTCAGGAAAAACCAAGCCGGGTTTCTACCTGGTCGAGCGTGTGCAGACCAAATCCACAACCTTCGATGTCTTCTCCAGCAGAGCCATGAGTTGAACAGTCCGATGGCCTGCTGTTTTGTGGATTATGAGAAGGCTTTCGACAGTCCGCACCGCCCCTCCCTCTGGATGATACTGGGAGCATACGGGATCCCTCCCAAGATCATTGCCATAATCAAAAGCCTGCACGAGAATAGCGAATGCTGTGTCAGAATTGGAGACACTGTCACGGAATGGTTCGGGGTCACGACCGGAGTCAGACAGGGTTGTGTCCTTGCACCGTTTCTCTTTATCATTCTCTTTGACTTCATACTACGGAAGTCAATACCACCCGACCGAGGCATACCTGTTACCCCCACGGTGAAGCTATGCGACCTGGAATACGCCGATGATGCTGTCCTATTCGACAACTCAATCGAGGGCATTCAAGAGACAATCGACAGGTTGCATAACAACTCCTCTCGCGTTGGTTTGAAAATCAACGCGAAGAAAACCAACGTCTTGTGCAATAGCACCTGTCCTGATCCAGATTTCCCTCTGATTAGCGATGGACAGAGCATCGAGAGCGTCGACAGCTTCAAGTACCTGGGGGTACACATCACGGGAGATGGCATTTTGCAGAAAGAGCTCGCTATCCGAATGGGAATGGCTGGAGCAACATTCAACTCGATGCGAAATGTCTGGGACTCACGATTGTACTCGGTCAAAACCAAATGCCGCCTATTCGACGCTTGCATTCTGACGGTGCTGCTTTACGGTAGCGAATCATGGCACCTTACGAAGGCTCAGAGCAACCGTATACTGAGCTTCGAAAACAGATGTTTGCGACGAATACTGGGTGTGCGGTGGTATGACTTTAGGAGCAACGAGGAGATAAGAGAACGTACCAAGCAGCCTCTCATCACGCTGAAAGTGAAGAGGCGACGTTGGACCTGGCTCGGCCACGTGCTGCGGATGCCAGAAGAGAACTTTAACCTGGCTTGCCTGTTCTTCAAGCCGACCGGATTCCGGCGTCCTGGAAGGCCGCTAAATACAATCTACAGAGTGTATACGGCGGAGCTACGGGATGCTGGTTTGACCTGGAACGAAGCAAGAAGACTGGCGAGCGACAGGGATTCTTGGAGGCGCCGCGTGGTGTCCATATGCTCCAGTTAAGGGGCGGATATGGGCAAAGAAGAAGAAGATCCAGGTAAATGGACCTAATTCCGAAGATAAGTGGGTGAACACTCGACAAGTTTTATTACGGCAATAAACGGTTTCGGCGTAAGGTGAGACCGTCATAAGCCATTCGGTTCGGCTTATTTCCATGGAAACCCTATAAAACGTATGTCCTGTCTCTGGAGACTAGTAGAGAGTGGAGCCGTCACGAGAAAGACATAGTCAGTGTTTAAATTATAGGAGAAAAAAACCAAATTTGATTTATTTATCATTGGTTATTATATACCGATCTAATGATCTGAAAAACTATCGACCAATTCTGTATAAGGTTTTCACGAAAATACTCTCAAACTATCTCGAAACTAAAAAAGAGCGCTACCAGGAGTACAAACTGCCATTATATCTTGGTTTTATGGACTATGAAAAGGCGTTAGATTCCATCAAAAAAATCTCAATTATAGAAGCCCTTAGCAAACAAGGGATTTCCAGACGCTACAAAAACATATTGAACAGTATATACAGTGATGCCACAGCATGCGTGAAACTCCACAAATGGTCGTGTAAATTCCCCATTAACAAAGGTGTCCGGCAAGGTGATACCATTTCACCTAAACTATTCACCGCTACTCTTGAGGACTTATTTAGGAAACTTGATCGGGAGGAAAAAGGTGTTCCAATTAATGGGGTACACCTCAGTCACCTGCGCTTTGCAGATGATATTGTTATACTCTCACAAGACCCGAAAGACCTCCAAGGTAGAATGCAAGAACTCGCGGATGTCAGTCAAACGGTCGGTCTAAAGATAAATGACTCAAAGACAAAAGTGATGAGGAACTGTTTTTCGGACCCTGCGATTATTTGTATTTCTGGCACCCAACTCGAGCAAGTCAGCAGCTACGTCTATCTCGGACAGCAGGTGTCTATAGACGGAAGCATGCACGATGAAATTGCTCGAAGGGCCAGGCTGGGATGGAGTGCTTTCGGACGTCTGAATAGTATCTTCAAGAGTGACCTAAAATTATGTCTTAAGCGTAGGGTGTTCAACCAATGTGTACTACCCGTGCTCACGTATGGCTGCGAGACGTGGACCCTCAACACGAGAGATGTCCAAAGGCTAAGAGTCACACAGCGAGGCATGGAGAGGTGCATGTTGGGCATCACGCGAAAGGACCGTAAGAGAAACGAATGGGTTAGGAAGCAGACAAGAGTACGCGATGTAGTAGACGTTGCCAAACAGCTGAAATGGAGATGGGCGGGACACATTGCTCGCCGAAAGAACGGCCGCTGAACAAATGCCGTCATCCAGTGGTACCCAAGGGGCACGAAACGGCCACAGGATCGCCCTAAAAGCCGCTGGATTGACGAACTGGTAAAGTTCGGCGGACATACGTGGCAGCGAACGACACAAGACCGAGAGAGTTGGAGAAAGCTTGGGGAGGCCTTCATCCAGCAGTGGATTGACCCCGGCTGATGATGATTATATACCGAAATGCGCTGTTCTCGTTATGATTGAGGAAATGCTGACGATCATTTTCGTACCATTGTTTTGTTTAGACAACACAACATACACATTATTAAATTGTGTCACCGTCTAAGGGTGTATTTTTATTAGGGGAATATATTATATTCGCACAATTGAATAGACTGTTTTCACAAAGCGGTTACAACATTCACACTTGTTTCTCCATCTAAATGCGCCCATTCATGCAGCGTCTCGAGACAATGGTGTCGCGTGTGAAACGGCTCTAAGATTAAAACGTATTGCTAACTCCAACCTTCGATATAAGACTGCACAAAGGGAATAAAAAAAACACATTATACAAATGAACGAACCTGATGTATTGGCCCGTAATCTGAATAAGAACAACCCGGTTGAGGATCTTCAATATCACATAATGGGTCTTTTACATCTTCAATAATCTCGCGCTTGATGATGGATAGTTGATCATCCGTCTCAGGTTTTATATTAGAGAGGTCCGCTAAAAGATACTGAAAGAAACATTATGGTTAACACAGTAAAACCACTTTCACTTTCAATGACTAATTATAGTCAAAATGAATTAGAAGATAACCTGCCATAACCTAAATCATAAATGTATCGTAGCTGTCAAAATGTATAATCGAGTTATTTTTTTAAATCAACGTTTAATATCATTGTATGTCTCTACGAAGTTTATAAAAAAGCAACATATTATAATAATATATTATTCGTTGTTAGTCACAATACAGAGTGGTTGTAAAAGAAATCAGTTTCCTAAAACTAACCTCGAAATTGCAACTTGAAACGTCGGCATACTCCTGCTTTATATGAATGCGAACTTCAGGGCTGATTGGGAGGCTAGTCTGCGTATCAAACAAAGGCTTGCCTTCTGTATCAGACTGTGCTCCATCACATTCTCGCTTTACGTCCATTTTAATAGTAAATGTCGGGAAGAACGTGACAAGCAGGATCCATTCAATGGTACATTAATTTAAGAGAAGTGTTGCCGCAATACGTAATCATTTATTATGTATGGCCGAAATACTGAAATCTATTCCGTGTAGCGATCAAACAATAAAATGTGTTTTACTGGATTTAAGTTTTGTACTAGGTATTCTATTTGAGTAGTTTTTTTTCTATTCGGGTTTTGCCTTTCGATATTTTCAAGTACCTACTAGGTACACGTATTCACCAATGGCAAATACCCACTAACAGCGTAGGTAGGTATAATGTTATACCCATGGCTATTGGGACTCTCCCCATAGTCTTAATTACCTATGTAATTATTAGGTGTAACCATGTCACCTGACCTTCTAGTGGACAATGGGCGTACGTACTGTTACGTCCCAGACAACAGATAAAATTAAAAGAAACAAGTTATGTTCTTTATTTTAGAGTTGTACTTTGATGAAAGTTGATCAGATGTATAATGTTGTAATATTACTTCATTTACATCTGATTGGGACAATAAGAACAGATATTTATTTATAATATCGATCTCGTTGCAAAAGGGTAGGTCGTCAGGTAACTACCCTTGTTAGGAAGATTATGGGCAAACACTTTAACTCTTCAAAGACTTTGTAGATATAAAACTTTTATTGAATATAATAATTATACAGACAAGTGCTTAGTAACTAATTACGATAGATAATGACAAAGAAACAGCGTTGTATGGAGTTTATATATCAACGGAAATCAATTAATCACAATTCATAATTTAATCAAATATATTTATCAACATGTGGATTTTATCATGCGTGCGTCTTGGCGTGCATCCTGTTTACTTGAGTATTTTTAATTGGTAGGCGATAAGGATGTGATTGCGGTTTTCCTTGAACATGAAGGTTGAGATAAGCATAATGCGTAACACCTCCCCTTTTAAACTGACACTATACATTTGGTAAATGATTTAGTGGCATTGATCTTTTTAACCTTTTAATTATTTCATTTATTTTATTTTTCAATAACATATTTTTGGTTTCTAATAGCTTTATATTCCGGTTACATTGTCTTAATTTTTTCTTATAATTATGAACATTAATACATTCTTTACATTGTGTGACATCATCATTATGATTTAAGATAAAATTATCATCTTTATTTGTAATTGACATTTCATCTGAAGGGTTTACAATAGTAGATACATTTTCCTTTTTAAACAACATATATTTTATATAATTCAAATTATCTGTTTGGATATTTGCATATAGCATAGTTTGGTTTCTGATACATTTTCCTTTTTATTTTATTTTATTGACATTTTACAAGATTTCTTAAAATTAGTTTTACATATAGGTATATTTATCATTAATAATATTAAATTTTATATAATTCAAAAAAACATCTTATAGATATGTGTGTATTTATGTGTATATGTTTTTCCTATTCTAATATTAAATCTATTTTCATTCAATGATTACTAAAACTTATTCATCATTGAAGTGATTACTTTATTTATATATTTATTAATTATTTTAAGCGTTTCTAATAAAATAGAGATTTATTACGAATAATTAATTCATGAAAATTCTTTCTTTTATTCTTCTTATTTTTGGGTTTTTAATTTTTTGTTTTTTGTATTGTTAAGTTAGCTAAGCTCAACATTTTTATTTATATCGTCCACTGATAATAAAATATACTTGCATGCGAGAAATTATATATTATGTATATATTTTTTCTTTTTATTAAGAAACATACTCATGACCTTTGAAATGTATTGAATAATTTGTGAACCTGATTTCTATTTGAAATCTTTATGTGAATGTATTTTCTCTAATGAGAGTTGAGGTCTTATTACTCATTGATCTTGTCGTGGGTTTAGGCCTTTCCACAACATCTTCTTCATCTTTATATTCTCTAGCAATATTAGTAAGAGAAATAGCGGGATAGTCCCTTTGTCTAGAAACTGATCTTCTAGTATTATGGCAATGATTGAATATCTGTATACAATTCTTTCCATCTGGCATCTCTCTGGAATATTTCCTATATAGCTTTGTTGCTATGTATAATGAAGCCATTCCTACTAAGGTATAAATGGTGATAGCGAAATAATTTGAATGTTTAACTATCGTAGGTTTATTTCTTAATTTTGTTAATTCATCTTGGAATATATTAAGTTTATGACTTGCTACTCTTAATTCATCTAAATTAATGTTTGTTAATAATAAAGGATTTAGATGAGGTATAGTTGCGTTAAAATGTTCGTCTCTGATACAACAGTCTTCTTCTATAATATTAAATTCACTTTTAGGTGTAGTGATATTTAATTGTATTTCGTTATTAGCGAAAAATTGTAATGTTTTGGTATAAGCTTTACACTTATTTTCTAACTTTAATATTCCCGTTCCTATCGCTTCTAATTCTTCTAAAGGCTTAGGGGGGCAATCAACAGTAATCTTTGTTCTTTCGGTTTGAACGAATATCCACCTATTATGCATGATTTCATGCCAAATATTTAATTTTCCGAAGATTGTTTTTGTTGAACAATCTGTTGGTATTTTTCGTGGATTGTCAGTCAAGATTTTAGTTTCACAGATTCCATTCTCGGTTGAAGAGTAAACGTTTTCGATTCGACATATTAAATGTTTATTTGTTAGTGATTTACACTCGCTAAGATCGTTAAATTTAATAAATTGCATCTTGGTCCTTGTTATACCTACGTATTTAAATTCATTTTGTATTAATGAAAATGCATCTGGATTTTCAGAATTATGAGGTATCGGCAATGGTGTAATCTTAAATAAATTAAAATCTTGCAATGTAGTAAGAGGAATAGAAATGATATAAATAACTTTTGTTTTATAAAAATATGACGTTAGTGATGTAATATCCATGATGATATGGATATTATCTATCGTAAGGGGAATTGGTAATTCTCGACCTTGCGATAACAATCTCATATTTTTAGATAATTCTTGAAATAATTTTGTCGGTGTAATCAAAGAAGGGTGAATAACGTTACTCTTACTAAACAGTATAGAATGCATTATACTATCAACTTGTCTTTCTAAGTTTCTAGTAGCTTCTTCCAATACGGTAATCTGGGAAACTAATTTAATCGATGTTTCAGTGAAAACTATTTCATGTGATATTTTTGTTAAATATAGTTCTAATTTTTCTAAATTATTATTCATTATTTCTTCATTTGTTTGAAATTTCTTAATTGTTTCATTAAACGTAGTGATGGTTGACGTAACTACTTGAGTTTGTTCTTTTAGCAATGAATTTAATTCTTTTTCATCTTCTGCTACTTTATTTATAGCATCGTTGTAATAGGTTGCGTCATTCTCGTCTAGTGTGCCAAATATCGTTTTAAATGCACTTCCTACACCATCAAACCATCCTCTTTTAACTCGTCTATTATAATTTTTTCCGATAAGATGAAGTATTGATTCAAATAATTTAGCTTGTATTTGTTGGATATCGTTTTTAAGGCTTTCTAATGCCATCCTACAATTATTATGTTTACTAGATGATGTCATTTTTGTACAAATTACATCTGTCTTATCATATATTTTTAAAAGTATTTCATGTTGGGATAAAATGTTATTAGTTTCTTGAAAAGTAACGACATTCCAATAGTCATGGTAGATTTTTACGTTTCCTATTTCATCATAGAATAATCCACTCCCATCTTTTATTTTCTCTATGTACGAACAATAGGTCCATTGTAAAGATGCTAGCAGCAAGAATCTGAAACAACGTTATTCCAATCAGAATCTTTCTAATATCATAATGTCTATGTTTAGATATTGTAATTGTTTGAAATCATCTATAGTTAAATAAAAATCTATCCACTGTTCTTCTCGATCTATCTCGTACTCAACAACACTTAACTCGTGGTCATGTTCTTCATGCCATTTTTCTATTCGAATGTTTTGTTTAAGCTGGTCTTTCCAATGTTCATGTGATGGATCCTCAGGAATTCTAAATATCCTCTCAAATTCTAGTCTGGAATTTAATTCTACTTCATTGAGGATACGAAAGCTCACATCGTATTCTTTTCCTATAAAATGATATTTTTCATGATATAACCTTTTTAGATTTACGTGTTCTGTACATAACTTAATTTTAAATCTTGATATGACTGCTACGTTTTTACACTGGTCGTTGTATACAAATGCTTCACACTGTTTAATTTTTTTGAACATGAAGTACTGTAGGGTTTGATTCCATTTTAGTTTAACTCTGTCCATCTTGTAGACGTTAACTGAAAATTACACAATTATTAATTATTTTGATGATAAGGTTTTATTTCGTTGACATGATACTTTACTAATCTACTCTTTATCTTTAAAGTCACGTTTATCGATGAATTTATTTCGGCGATTTCATACGGTCCTTTATAACTAGGTGATAGTGCTTTTCTTAGACGGAGATGATTCTTTATGACAACTAAATCTCCTACCTTGTATACATGTTTATTTTTAGCTGTAGAATCATATCTTTGTTTGGATCTTTCTTTAGATTTTTGAATATTTTCTCTAGCGATTTTATGAGATTGGGAAAATCTATACTTTAATTGTGTTACGTAATCGTTATATGTAGGTGTATCATTTTTATATAGACTACTAGGGATTATAGCTTTCTTTCCAAATACTAATTCATAAGGGGTAAATTTCGTTGTTGCATGAATATTAGTATTATAACTTAACATTGCAATTGATATGAATTCGTCCCAATTTGTTTGATCATGATTAACGTAATGTTTAAGATAATCCTTCAATGTGCTGTGGATTCTTTCTAGGGATCCGTTGCATTGAGGCATATAAGGGGTAGAATTCTTATGTTTAACATTAAGTAATTTAGTTATTTTTGCGAAGAGTTGTGACATAAAATTCTGAGCTTGATCGGTTAGAATCGATTTGGGTATTCCAAAACAAGAAGAGAAATCAATAAATTTATTTGCGATTTCTTCTGTGGTAGCATTTATTAATGCATAAGCTTGACTAAATTTAGTTAAGTCATCTTGGAGGGTTAAAATGAATCTTTTTCCATTATTAGTTTCTGGAAGGGGTCCTACTATATCGAGGGCTACTCTCTCGAAAGCGTCTTTTGATGTAGAAGTAATTTCCATGGGTGCAGTATTATTTTGTCTATTTACTTTATTCATTTGACATTCCTTACAATTTTTTATATATGTTTCAATTGAGTTTTTCATCCTAGGCCATGTATAACGATTTTTTATTCTATTATACATTCTGTGATAACCTAAATGTCCTGCTGTAGGTACATCATGATTTTCAACAAGTATTTGTGGTATATCTCTTTCGGCTACGTTTTTGATAGTATTTTTATAAATATTGACGGTGATATCTGTATCGTCAAATACGAACATAATTAGTTGTTTTATCTTGTGATAATCTAACATATTGAAAGGGTCTACAAAATCTGTAATTGATATGCTTGTAATATTATTATTAGTAATTTTATCTTTAAAATTCTTTAAGGCGACAAAGATGTCTGGATATGAGGGTTTATCAAAGTGATTAATTTTTGTAAATATATGATAGAATGTTTTTGAATTTCCACTTGTTGTTTCTGTTTGATATAGTTCATGACTATTTAATTTAAATATTTCTGAGTCTTCTGATCTACACATTATATCTGTACAATATGGAATTTCATCATTTAAATCTATTGCAGTTGGATATGCAATGTCTTTATCTTTGGTCTTTAATAAATAATCCTCATATTCATTACAAGTCACATTAAAAGTATCTCCACTTTGAAATTTTTCTAAAAAATCTTTATAAGTGCTATTAGCGGTAAAACGCTAATAGGTAATCTCGATAAGCAATCTGCGTTAGAGTTAATCTTTCCTGGTTTATATACTATCTCATACGTATACTCTTCTAATTTCAATCTCCACCGAATAAGTTTGGATGATTCTTTTGTATTAAATAACCACAGTAAAGGTCTATGATCTGTAACAATAGTAAATTTCCTACCGTAAATATAGGGTCTAAATTGTTTCGTTGCCCAAACTATTGCAAGTAACTCTTTTTCTGTCGTATTATAATTACCTTCAGCTGAGTTTAATGTCCTAGAAGCATAACAAACAGGTAAATCTTGTCCGATTTCTCCTTGAGATAATACGGCTCCTAATGCATAATTTGATGCATCTGTTGTTACAATGAAAGGTTTTGTAAAATCGGGGTATTGTAATATTGGTGCTGTGACCAACATCTTTTTTAGTTCATCAAATGCACTTTGTTGAAGATAGGTCCATTTGTATTGAACGTCTTTCTTTAATAATGATGTTAAGGGTTTTGACAATTTTGAGAAGTTATCAATAAATTTACGATAATAACCTACCAAACCTAAGAATTGTTTTATTTCTTTGGGGTTTTTAGGCTCAATAAAATTCGTAACAGCTTTAATCTTTTCAGGATTAGGACTTACTCCTTCATCTGTTATTATGTGACCTAAATAAGCAACTTCTTTTCTTAAAAATTCGCATTTATCTGGCTGTAATTTCAAATTAAACTCTCGTAATTTATTGAATACGTTCACAAGTCTCTTTTGATGATCTTTCAATGAATCGGCATATACAACTATGTCATCTAGGTATACAAAACAATTAATTCCTTGTAATCCACTTAAAACATTATCCATTAATCTCTGGAATGATGCCGGTGCGTTCTTTAAACCGAATGGCATTCTTACGTACTCGTAATGTCCTGAAGGGACTGAGAAAGCTGTCTTCTTACTATCCACTTCATCCATTTTTATTTGATGAAACCCAGAGGCTAAGTCTAAAGTGGTAAAATATTTACTACTTCCTAACTGATCTAATATATCAGTGATATTGGGTAAAGGATAAGCATCTCCTATTGTAACTTCATTTAATTTGCGATAATCTATCACTATTCGCCATTTCTTTTGTCCAGAAGAGTCCATCTTCTTAGGTACAATCCAAATTGGGGAACTATAAGGGCTGTTCGAAGCTTTAATAATTTTTTGATTTAACATTTTACTGATCTGTTTATTAACTTCTTCTTTATGAATTTCTGGATACCTATAAGTTTTGGTATGTATAGGGTTATCATGAGATGTAATGATCTTATGTTTGACTGCATTGGTAAAACTTAAGTCATCCCCATCAAGGAAGAATAAGTCATTGTATTCTTGGCAAATCTCTATTAAAGATTTGTCTTCCTCATTATTTAAATGGTTTCGATTAATTAGGCTTTTAATTTTCTTTATACGTTCTGATGTTGCACTAATTTTATTTATCTTTTTAATATTCATCGAATTCTTTTTAATCACTTCGAAGGGTAGTAGTTCAACTTTAAGACTATGAATCTTTACTACTTTATTTCCTGTATTAAGCAATGATATTAAACATTTATTATCTTTATCTACATTGGTTAACACATTAGATACTTTTATATTATTTCCTAAGTTCAAATCTAGGATTAAACCTTCTTTCACTTCAGGGTTAATAACATCTACCTTTAGAAAGGTTTCAGACCTTGGTTCCAGTTTATAAATAACTATATTTCTTTTCAAAGGTAATTGAATATTGTTCAATATATTCAATATATTTAATTCGTAATTAATCTTACAAAGTTTATTCGTGAAAAAGTCATTACCTAATATTCCATCGAAATCCAGATTTATATTTGCAATAACATGAAATGTATGATTAAAATTTTTATCTTTAAATCTAAAATTCAGGGGTAAAGTTCCTTCTGTTTCAGAGATGGAATCAGATTTTTCAATGCCTTTTATTTGTATTTTATCTACCTTTAAATTCGAATATATATCTTCATTAAGAGCAATCTTTTTTATGAGAGATATGGCGGCTCCTGTATCAATTAAAAATGTACAGTCCTTGACAAATTTCTTATAATATATTCTAAGGTTCACATAAGGTAAATTTTTAAGATGATCTTTATCGATTTTCACTTGATTCACAGAAATTGTAATTTGGTCAGAGTTTTGAGTGTTTCTATTTAAATTATGGATATCATGGAGAGTGGAACAAGTAAGATTTAAATTATCTACTTTCTCACATGAATCTAACATTTGTGCACGTTGTTCTATTCGTCTTCCGTCGCAATGCACCACGACGTTCCGTCTGTGTTTTTTGAAACTACATTGACATTTAGTTTCCTGTCTTTCAAATATTTCTCACGCTTGGAGGGGTCTTTCTTGAAACAATTTTCGATTAAATGACCTGTCTTTTTGCAATAGGTGCATACTTTCTTATCCTTATTAAACTGTGTATTCTTACGCATGTCGTTTTTAGGTGTGAACGTATAGACTTTACGTGTGTTATTTTTATTTTTGTAACAATTGGGAGCCAAGTGTCCCATTTTACCGCATAGTTGACAGTTGGTTTTGTTACGACCATACACTAATTGTCTCTTTTCTTCTGCTAAACTCCTGATTGATTCTTCTTCTATCGCTAGCGACAGTGCTTCTGTTAGATTTTTAGGGCGAATGTTTCGTAGACGTTCACTTATACCAGGGATCAATCCCATTACAAATTGTGAGAGAGCACTTGCATCTGCGGCTCCGAATCTACCTTTTAATTCGTCGTCATCTACCTCTGAGAGACTAATTGCTGTTTTATACTCTTTTGTACATATCTCTAGCCTACGCATATACGTCGCTACAGATTCATCTTTCTTTTGGTTGCATCTCTGTAGTTCTATTTCTAACTGTCCTATCTGTCTTGCGTCTGCGAAATTTATTTTAAGATGAGCTTTTAACTCCGCAAAAGTTTTGAAATGTTTAATCGTACACGCTGTTCTAGCTACGTCAGAAATTCTTGTTACAATATATTGTAATATACAATACTTTTGATCCTCTCTAGCTAGTCCCATAGCTATGTCACAATTTTGCAAAAATTCAGTAAGCTTCTCTCTAGTACCATCAAAAGGTGTGATAAATCTGGCTAAGTCAGAGTAAGTTAATGGTTGTGGTTTCGTTTGAGAATTTATTTCAGAACTTGTCGGTAAGTCTGTTTGAAAATTCGTTTCCGTCATCGTGTATGTGTCAATGTTACAGTTTATAAAAATAAAATGGTATATATAATATTAAATTAGAACAACTTACACTATGGACAATATCTATAATAATTAACAAATAAACACTTACATAAATGTGTAACTATTCTTCATTCCGTTTTGATATCTTGGATTTTCTTTCTTGTGTCTTGAAAAATTGCTGCTCCTTCTGGCTGCGTAGAGGTGTACCTTCTCTCGGCAGGGATGAAGCGCTTTGTGAGTTCGCAGATTGGTCCTTTGGATTCGGTTCTCGGGTCTTCCGGCGGCTGAACTCTTGAAGTTCTGCGGCGAAGGGATGACTTACGAGAAGACGTCTGATGATTTTTTCCTATGAGATCCCACTTCTGACACCACTGTTACGTCCCAGACAACAGATAAAATTAAAAGAAACAAGTTATGTTCTTTATCTTAGAGTTGTACTTTGATGAAAGTTGATCAGATGTATAATGTTGTAATATTACTTCATTTACATCTGATTGGGACAATAAGAACAGATATTTATTTATAATATCGATCTCGTTGCAAAAGGGTAGGTCGTCAGGTAACTACCCTTGTTAGGAAGATTATGGGCAAACACTTTAACTCTTCAAAGACTTTGTAGATATAAAACTTTTATTGAATATAATAATTATACAGACAAGTGCTTAGTAACTAATTACGATAGATAATGACAAAGAAACAGCGTTGTATGGAGTTTATATATCAACGGAAATCAATTAATCACAATTCATAATTTAATCAAATATATTTATCAACATGTGGATTTTATCATGCGTGCGTCTTGGCGTGCATCCTGTTTACTTGAGTATTTTTAATTGGTAGGCGATAAGGATGTGATTGCGGTTTTCCTTGAACATGAAGGTTGAGATAAGCATAATGCGTAACAGTACGTCCAAAATTCCTAGATTATCTGTCAAAATATTCAACATGTACTTAGCACGTAAGAATTATTGTTTATCTAATTATAATAATAGTACCTACCTAATATGTCAGGGAAGAATGTGATTGTGCCGAATAAAATAAACGAAAGCCAAAGAAACTTAATATTCAGGTGTAGGTATGTAAAAAGAAAAGATGGCTTCACTGCTCAATGTAAAAAGAGTACAATAGAAAAAATAGGCACATAGTCGCGGGAGGACGTGGTATTGAGTTCGTGAATTCCCTCGCTAAAAACTTAACAACAAAACGAATTCAGATAATTAATAATAATTAGAATATAAGCGATATAATTAGCATTAGGAACGTAACAATATAAGATTAATTTTGATACTGTTAAACATAATTCCTTGTGAAAATAACCGTTTAAAATATAAAGCAACTTGTTCAACAAAGAAAGACATTTAATTTTTGTGAATCCCGGGTCCTACCAACATCCCGAGCTAGCCACAGGACCAGAGATATCTCAATACCTACACTAATATTTTTAACCTATATAATAAATCAATTAATACAATAAAGTAGGGAAACTTTATTGCCTACCCATTCAGTAAGGCTCAAGTAGTAGGTAAGTATAACGAACAAGACATTGTCAAAGGGCCATGTCTTTTGACGTTGCCTTGTCTATCCGTGCATGATGCAAATCACACCCAATGTACGTGTGCCTGGCTTAAAATACGTGTGACATTTGGTTTGTATTGCACTGACAGATATGTTGTTTTGCCGCGTTGATGATTAATATTGTATTTAACAACATCTGTAGAAGAAAACTTGAAAATAGAAAAAATGCAGATGGGCCATTTTGCCATTTGAAAACCGAGATGCGCTGATCTCGTTATGATTGAGGAAATGCTCATTTTCATTTTCGCTTCATTGTTTTGTTTTGACAACAAAACATTATATAATTATTATTAAGGTGTATCACTGAGTCAAGCTAGCGTTTGTATCTATTATTAATTGATATTAGTTTCGACGGTAAACACTTTTCAGTATTGTGGCAACACTTTTCTAATATTAACCTGAATGTATCCTGTCTGTCACGTTGTTCCTGCCATATTTACACTTAACATGGATGTAAAGCAAGAATGTGATGGAGAACACTCCAATATAGAAGGCAAGCCTTTGTTTGACACGCTGACTAGCCATCCGAACAACCCGGACCCTCGCACTCATGTAACGCAAGAGAATGCGGACGTTTCAAGTTGCAATTTCGAGGTTAGTTTTTGGAAACTAAGTTATTTTACAATAACATTAGATTGCTAATAACAATGATTGGTTTAATATTATAAACTGTGCTTTTTAACAAACTATGTAGGAACATAAGTTGATATTAAACTTTGTTTAAAAAAAATACATGTTTATACAATACAAATACAATACATGTGATATAGGTTAGGTTATCTACCTATTCATATTAAATATAATTATCATACATCGTTGTACGGACGTTACATAAACTGGAATTGGTTTTATAGTTCTATATATGCTTTTAATAATGCTTTTTTCAGTACCATAAGGCGGACCTCTCCGATAAAACATTCGATAATCAACCAGCTGTCGTCAAGCGCGAGATTATTGATGATATATCACACCCATTATATGATCAAGATCCTCAACAAGGTTGTTCGTATTCAGATTATAGGCCAATACATCAGGTTCGTTCAATTGTACGTAGGTATATGTGCCGTTTTCTTCCATTGATGCCGTCTTATATTGAAGTTTTGAATTTGTAATGCATCTTTGAATATTGATTAGGAACCTTTATATTATAAGTCGGTCAAACTTGTTTCCTTTATTGATTGCGGAGTAGATTCGAGCTATTGGCAATTGCTAAAACAAATATTTTGAGACAGTTATGAGTAGGTATATACATCTTTTGTTAAATCACGGAAATATATTTAAATATGATGATTTATACATCACATGCATTCGAATGTAAAGCAATAATTAATGCGATTATCTAAAATTGTGCTCAATTGTTTGGTGAATAAAATTAATCGCCCGTAAGTCATTTTTATGTAGGAAATAGAAGCATATTGTCTATAAAAAGAACTACTTGCAGCCATAAAATACCATAAACGGAAGCAATATCTACGTGAAATGGGGTGAGAATAGACCAATTCTATTGTCAAAACTTTTTGTAACATTAATGTAAGCCTCAAATTTACTAAATTACCTACCATGCTGCATGACAACATAAATTTAAACATTCCAGCTAAACGGTTTGACAGGTCAAAACTGGCCTACTGCGCATGCGTTATAAATAAACCGGAATAGTTTTAGATATAACGTTTAGTTCACTGTACCAGCAAACTTCAAACCATTTTCTGACCGTCAGAAGTGGTTTGGTTTGGATTTTTCTGTTCGTACACGTTTAGTTACTAAATTACTCGCCTTTTGAATAAACTACTCGCCTGATCCGAACCGGGCTTAAGGGTGTATCCATGAGCGCAGCGATAAAATCAAACCTCATTGACGTGCCTATTCAATCGTGAAGACTCGACAGCTGAATGGCAATTTTTGAACAAAGCGGTACGCAAACAAGAAGCAAAACGCAACAGTATTTCCAAAGGAGGCATAGTGCTTCAAACGGTGTCCAATAATGCAACAAAAATACTGAATGCACATTTATGGTCGCGTAAGAGTTTGCATTATATTTTTGTCTATGCTCACATGACAGCTAGTTGGGGTTGTCATTAGATTTTCCATCCTGGAAATGAATATATCTGCCAATGGTTTCGATAACCGGAATCATTTCACATCGTCTTCATTTCGCCTCGTCTGTTATTTTGAATGGATCCGTCCGGTTACCAACTCTTAACAACTAAATTTCAGCGTGAATCACTTCCATTTTGGATACGTGTAAAATAACCTAAAATGTGGTAATGATATTATCATATTATTTAATCAGTACTTATTAGTTATCGCTGAATTCTTAAAACGATTGATTGTTAAAGAACATGCTTACTTCAATATTACCTTATAATAGTGTTATTACAATATTCAGTACCTACGAGAATGTGAACGGAACTTCCGATGTATTTTACAAACCTAATATTAATAAAATATGTATGTACACGATACATACTTTATTGCGAATTTAAATACAAAACAACACTTCCAACGGTAATATGTAAAAGACAAAAAACAATAAATAAAGAACCTTTCAACATAACGTTCCGACATGCGTCTCCGCGCCTCAACCGTCAAAGCTTATGAAACTCAAAAGTCTCCGCCACTTTCAGACGCGATTGTCAAAATCTAATTAGAAATTAAATTTCTCATACATTCTAATCACTTTCTCATACAATGACTTCGATACTGGTTCGTAAAAAATTGCCCTTCTAGGTGGTCATAGTCCAGAAACTTTACATTCTTTATGTCGTTTGATTTTTTATATTGTTAGTGTAAATATTATGATTGATTTATGTTTGTATTTTATTTCTTGACAGACTCCGCTCGTATACCGCGACATGGATTGTATGATTGCACCTGATATCTTTGAGAGACAATCTGCACAGTTATTTGGTGAACTTGAAGTGCAAGAAATGGACATCAAAAAGGAAATAGCGCTTACTTCTGCGAAACAAGTCCGTCTAAGGTTACACAGAGCTTCATTTTTCGATAGAAATTTTGTTTGCAACGTGTGTTGTAATTTTTTTTCAACTGCGCACATTTTGAAGTACCATAAACGTATGCACGATGCGTCGCTGACTTTAGGTGAAGTGACTTTTCCATGCGCACAAGCCGTCGACAAAAGCAGTCACTTGTATGAAAAGTTTGATGCGTCAACGTTTGGCAGTGGTTCACAGGTGACTCATATAATTAATATATATGCTCATTTGATTATTGTTGTTAGGTATATAATGTATTATAATACATTGTCATCTGATACGTATCTGTATACTATACTAAACTTATATATATATATTATATTGTAATACAAAATGGGTATCATCCAGCGGCAAAGGGTGTAAATAGGCTGCTAATATTCAACATGAATATGGTGCACACAAAACTTCATCGTTCGTATCTACGTATTTATTTTCATTGAAGTAACACCAAAATAATTTACTGATAGTTTTTAAAATTTAACAAAATCCCTGTGAACCTAAGCCTCAATATATTATATCATACAGAATTTTTGATATTTTATAGATGGAAGAATTTTTTTATTTATTTTGGTTGGGTATAGGTAAGGCTTAATGGATTTTAAAAAACAAACCCAGCCATCTGTAATATGTACTCTCAATTGAACTAAAACAAACAAGAATGACCGCAAGAGTGCACTATTTTGTCGGATTGCCCATAACATTGGAATGTCGTTCGGTGATTATACATTTACCTACCAAATTAAGTCATAATTTGGGGGCCACCGATGGAAGAAAGAGCTCTGGGAAACTCTTTCTGGCTAATCGTAATCATGATACTGTTACATAATATTAATAATGTTGTTATTTTCAGAAGCGTGAAAACGTTCTGATGAATATTAAGTATGAGAATAATGATGAGGGAGTTATCGTCAAAGAAGAATTTGTCGAGAATGCAATGCACCAAATTAATGATGAATTAACTCAACCTGGCTGCTCTTACCTACAATACAAGCCATTAGATGAGGTATGCTTAGTTGTTTTTTTAAGTCCGATGAAACTTTAAATTGTAAAAAAGATTATAAGTTAAATTTAATTTTTTTTTTTCGAAAAATCGACACCTTCATGGCATTAACATTTGAAAATGATTTCGGGCATGTGGCCTTAGTATTCTCAATCAAGCAAATTCTGGGCGAGGAATTTGGTCTACTTTTATTAAAGCACTGTCGGTCGTATAGTATGGGAAATGTAGGCTTCTAATACGTTAAATACTGCTGGTTTATCAGCTTATTCCAGTGACTTCACGAAGCCGCACACTAAGTAATCCAGAGATATAACATCGCACAACCCTGTATTCCAACTGACAGGTTCATTTCTTAAAATCAATCAATCGCCAAATCTTGATTTAAATAAGGCGATGGTTGCGGTGACTCTTTGGCACATCCTATTGAAATGACTGTTCTGCCGAAAGATTCCGTATTAAAACAAAATATAAATCATAGTTCGATAGGGATATCCATTGACCTTAACGTGGAGCTTTGGACCCATTTTTTAATAAATGTTCGACGATGCCACCAGCCTGTAAACCGCACCAAACGGTGCTTTTTTGTGGATCTAGGGAGTCTTCTAAAGTGGTCCTTTTCCGTGTGGGCAATTTTCCTTATTAACAAAGCCGTTAAGCAAAAATGAGCCTCATTGCTAAACGCAATTTTGCCCTAAAATGCAGTTATAAGCTGCGTAAATCGACAACAGCTTTTCTAAGTAAATTTGGATGTTTTATTAGCGTTGTTCTATTCATGAAGATTTGCCGTACTAGTTATACTAATCATTAGGTATGCTCACATACTGTTACTTAAGTATTTTTATTTAGCTACATATTTTTTCCGACTTATACGCAGCGTAAATGAAAACTCTGCACTTCTTGTTGGCATTGGTTTGTGTGTCTCTTATAATTATCTTAGGAGTTGAAGGCATCGATTGTTTGTTTTCCCAAGGTATAACACTAAAATGCCATTGGTAATGCCAATTGGGAGGGCAATAAGTTTTTACAACCAAATCACTTCAGATATTGACATATTTCACCTGGGTCAGGATGAGTATAAGTGGGTATTGTTTTATAAATTCTTAAAATAGGGTCTGCTAACTCATTTGGTGACTTCCTTGTTATTTTTTTTTAATGTCTAAACTAATCCATGCCATGTTGTAATTATAGCATATAATTTGTAATGTTCACCGTATTAAAAAAAAAAGATTTTGATCATAAATGTCAACGAGTGGCGCAGTGTAACGTATCGTTTTAACAGAAAAACACTTAACAAGCGACGTAATATCAGTGCTATATTAGAGAACATTAGAACATAAGTATATTTAATTGATATTTTATAGATAGTATTGCTTTGGATTTATTAATATTCCTATTCTTTTTGTAGATTTCTACCCATAAATGTTTTGCAGTACGCAAGAGTGAACCACTGTATATCGTTAAAAAAGATACGGTTGATAATGACCCGAGTAACAACAAAATAGCACATGCAATCAAAAAAAACAGAAAAATGATGATGCAGCATTCGGAAATAACCATCGATGAACAGAACATCAAACATGAATTTCAGAAATTCTACTTGCCAAAGGAGGTTCGAATTAAGTTGGGAAGAGTTACATATTTTCCACGTAACTTTATTTGTAATAATTGTTGTGGAGTGTTTGAAACTGTAAAACATTTAAATAATCACTACGTTTCATGCATGAAGTCTAACCATCTTAAAACTGGTGAAAAACGTTATCAATGCGATGTGTGTTTTAAAAAAATTCTGCAAATTGGTAATTTAAAAAGACATAAAATGACACATACGGGTGAAAAACCACACAAATGCGATGTGTGTTTTAAAAAATTCATCGCAAAGGGTGAACTCAAAAACCATAAACTGATCCATACTGGTGAAAAACCACATCAATGCGATGTGTGTTATAAAAAATTTCTACGAATTAATCATTTAAAAACACATAAAATGACACATACAGGTGAAAAACCACATCAATGCGATGTGTGTTTTAAAAAGTTCATCACAAGTAGTGAACTCAAAACACATAAAATGACACATAGTGGTGAAAAACGACATCAATGCGATGTGTGTTTTAAAAAATTTCTGCAAATTAGATATTTAAGAACACATCAAATGACACATACGGGTGAAAAACCACATCAATGCGATGTGTGTTTTAAAAAATTTCTGTATATTTATCATTTAAAGGCACATCAAATGACACATACGGGTGAAAAACCTCACCAATGCGATGTATGTTTTAAAAAATTCTTCACAATTAGTGTACT
The DNA here is from genome assembly GCF_057557595.1 of Rhyacophila brunnea. NCBI lineage: Eukaryota > Metazoa > Arthropoda > Insecta > Trichoptera > Rhyacophilidae > Rhyacophila > Rhyacophila brunnea. Next base: position 33,776,140 of record NW_028232785.1, read on the forward strand.
CAAAAGACATAAAATTATGCATACCGATGAAAAAACACTGAATGCAATGTGAGTTTTTATAAAAATCTGCAAATATTCAACTCAAAAGACATTTAATAATTACACATTCTGGTGAAAAACCACGAACAATCTTTCACTTGCAGAAATCAATAATAATTAGATCAATAAACTCACTAAAACCTTAAGGTGATACATCAGTGAAACGGAAAATAATTTTCAACTATTGGCGCGTCGAAATTTTGAACTCGCTCGCATTCTGAAAGAGAACGTCTAGCTGGAAACACGTCACTTTGTTTCGTGATAACGACGGGCGTATTTCTTCTTAAATCGTGTAAAGATAACTAAAAACGTTACCCATTTACTTTAAAAAGAAAACATGTCAATGAATATATTATTATTGTTACTAATAGAACAATACACAGTACATAAAATGGACGTATGTTGGATTTATATGACAAATTATATTTAGTTTGGCTTGCGTCATTTGCACACGCGACCTGCAATCCGCGCATCGCCTAGCCACGATCTTTTTAGACCGTGCGTCAACTGAGATACAGCCTTAACCCCCCTCCATCACCTATGCCGAATTTTATTCATAAGACACCATGAAGAGCATCAGAAGTCGATATGCGGTTATACATATTACAGAATAACAAAATTGAGATAGATTTAAATAGAGATAAACTAGGTTCGCTTTCCATTGCCATGCATTCTATTACAAGCGCAATAGGTAGGTTCTCTAAAATAAATCACCAAGTTGTGTTTTTAAATATGTATATAGAGATATCTAGAAAAACCTATTTATCTGAACAATTCTAAATAAAATAACAAAACAGCTTGACAGGGCTGTAAATTACATTATCAACTTTTCTAGTATCCAAAAGAATAGTTATTAACCTACTATAAGTCCGATAAGAAGAAATTGGCGATAACAGGAAGTCTGTAGATGCATAAAGGAGACTTCTCAGTGACGTACCTGTCATGGCGGCAACGCGCGCACGGCATGCGTGTTTTAAATAATGTATCGACTCCTTCGACGCGACTCTTTTCTTTGCAATTCACTATAGTTTACTAATAATAATTGTAACTGCAGTCCTGATCGTTTTACACATATTTTTCATAACACCACGGGAGCGTGTCATGAAATAATAAATTTAAGGGCGTACCTCGTTTTATAACGAAATGCGAGCTGCACTGCACGGGATATTAAGTTCATGGTTTTAACTCGTGGACAAGAAGTTCTTGTTCGAGAACAGTTGCAAATTTGATCCTTGGTGATATATTTATAAAGTATTGAATTTCTATAGCAATAATTCCTACTCAGCTTGTAATATTTAGAATTATTTGTATGGTAAATGAAACTAATTAAAATAATAAATATACCTATTTAGATACAAAATCGTTTTTATTATTGTATTTTTCTGTGTTGATATTCGTTATGACCAACGATTGTGTTATGAAATTCTGTTGTCAAATGAGATATACATATTTCCATAGTGAAAATTTACCGTTTGACAGTACCTAGGTACCTAAGTTATCGATCATTTTTTGTGAAACCATCCATTTCCGTTGCCAATTTTATCATTTTAAAAGTTGTTAGCCAAGGCCTACTATACCTACGATAACATTCAATCATTGATACCAACCGTACTATAATTATAATACAACACTATAAATTTAATTACGCGAAATATTGATTCAGTAAACTGTTACATTTTGATTACAAATATATGTTTAAAAAAAGTTATTGAAACCAGCACATTTTCCATGTATATAAAGTATAAAAATATAGTTAAGCCTAACAAGATAGAAAGTAAGATGAACGTAAATATAAGGGAAATATGAGTACCTAATATGAATGAGGAAGAATGTTGAATAATTATAGACATAAGGGACATTTTTAAAAATATATAAGTATATAATATATAATATTATATTATGTGTGTTAAGAATATTATTAAAATTTATACATACTTTGAGTGATCTAAGATAGAACAGAAAAAGATAAAAATACAATTGGAAAAAAACATAAATTTTTAAAATTGGATTAATGTCCATAATACAAAATTTTGGAGATAGCGCGTTCAAACGAAACAGGAGAATCAACGGTGGAGAAATACATATTGTAATTTAATTTAAATACTTACATGACTAACAGATTTCTATTTTCAAACTTAACACACTATTATATACAATTATTCACATGTTATATACAGGCTTCCATTCTAATTTACGCAAATCTACACAAAAGGTGAACCTCAATCATCATGTTCCGTACCACCTTACCAGGTTTTCCATCCACGTCTTTCACAAACAGCTTAAAAAGCATAGGACGTGAGATTTACTTCTGGAAACAATCGTTTTAAACGGAATTTCTGCATACGGTTCGTTTATCCAAGTGACTATTGGATCAAGTTAAGTACCTGTTTAGCCCTTTCAAATGTTCCAGGGTGGACGTTAGTAAGGGACCAACGTCCCAAGGGTGTGTCACTATATAGTTTTAACACGGCAACAAGGCATGGGGCTTGATGACAGTAACTAATCGTCGCTATAGGATTTGTTTCCCGAATAGACCAAATGTCAATTTTACAGGAGACGAAAAACAAATTTCACTGTCGTATATTTTAATATCAGTAGATGTATCAATCATTCTTTCAATACTGTATGATTGCAACACTATCTAAGAAAGATTCCAAGAATAATATACTGGTATAAATCATTAAATGCACAGAACATGCGTTTTATTTACAAGTACTCACTGTGGATATTCGGGAATTTTTTAGCGCTCTCTCAGAATAATGGATATTCGGGACAAAACATGGACGTTCGGGATTTAAGACCGTAGCGTATCGCTGCACGGCCCACAGATTACTGAGTGGTCAAAAAGTACGCGCCTCAAATGTTATATTTATTTACATGATAATTGTTAATAATTACCTCTACTATTTAAATACTTAATGATCGTAATTACCCAAGTTCGTATGTAATATTAACATGCGGAAATCGCTTTTTCGGTTTTTTTTCGGATTAAGTAATAATATAGTTTTTAAGTAATTAACTATTTTTTTATTGAACGAATAATTCACAAGATTTAAGAATGTACCATTCTAATAATTGAACATACTTACATATTTTTTTTAAATAAATTCTGAGAAAATATATTAAAAGGTATCTACTGCTTCAATTACTAACCGCCGTCACGGTCATTTCTCCAATATTTTATGATGGTACTTACTCGTACTTGCTAACAATTTTATATTAATACTTTTTCCAAAAAAAATAATAATCTATTTATATATATCTGTATATTATTATATCTATATATTTCTATAATTGACAATTAAACTTATTACAAACCACCAAATAAATATTATATATTATTTTACTATTGTAAGGAATAACAACACAAAATAATAGCATGTATAAATCAATTACCATTGGCTGCTAATATTAGGTAGGTACCAATATTCTAAGTATGTAATATCCACCAAATAAACAGTTACTAACATACATATTAAAATAAATTAACTATCAGCGCATTCAAAAATAAATAATAGCATCGCCTTTATTTTCATAGAAATACCTAGATTAAAAGTAAAATAAAGACAAACAATGTTTGATTAATAATAATTTGAAATAATAATTATTTTTTACGTCATATTAGTTGCCGGGTCATACTGTAGAATTCATATAACCGTTGGGATTTTGTGTCATTTATCAAAACAAAATGCAGTTATTTAGGTTAAAATACTCACTTCCACAACTCTACTGTAAGTTCAGGGCGAACTGGTGATGTATCAGCTATGAATGATCTCTTCAAATTTGATGAATTCACTATTAAAACAGTAGTAACGTTAAAAACAATATCAATAAGACGAAATTTGAAAGAAGTCTCCGCACGGCCGAAACATATGAAAGTGGGCGTGATTGTTTTAGAGCTAGACAGCGAGATGCACGGCGTGAGCGCGGTTTGATTGGCTTAAGTCATATTCGGGAAATAAACACTCAGCCAGAGATATATTTCGACCGAAATTAACTTGGATATTCAGGTACGAATAGTTGGACATTCGGGAGAACACCACGGAGTAATTGTAACTTAACATGGCGTATTCGGGTTTTTTAAAAAAATATATCTGTTCCTAGATAAAAATATATTGTTTTTATAAATGATTTCGGTAGAGATCTATAAAAGAAATTGAACTGCATTAAAATGTCGATTTCGACAAACACGGATATTCGGGAAACAAATCCTATAGCGACGTAATGACAATCGCAATATTACACTTAGATTTTCTATTTATTTTATACGTTCAATATATATGTAATATATAATATTTAAAACTATAACATGCCATAAGTCTTGATTACAGAAGTGTAATCAGAAATAGAAGTGAACAAAAAGTGCAAATAGAAGAAGAAACAAACATCCAGGCTTTAAGTAAATCACATAAATAATGTTGTGACCTTCTCATGACTCGAACCCAGCGTTCCGAATAATAGATTAAATAAAAACTATCTTGATAAAGGATCAGCAAATTTTGATTCAAAACTTAATTAACCAACAATAATTAGGAAACAGTGTATTTCATAAAGGATTTTTAAGCTTAAAGCTGAGTACTCATTTGCGAGCCATAACCAGTAACGTCCCTAGACAAAATGCCGTACCATTTTGTTTATCATCCTTTCATGACTCCAATATCTAAGAAATGTGTTGATGGTCATTACTAACAAAATATATATATCACTAAATCTAATTTAAATAGGTCCATTTACCTAGAACACCCAATGTTAAAACTCCAACTTTTTTGCGTGCATTTGTTTGTGCATCGTTAGTGCACGTTTGTGCACGATTTTTGTTCGTTTGTGCACCTATAATAACCGAAAAATTCCAATTTCAAATTGGGTGTTCCAGCTAAACGTTGGGTCACCCAATGTTGAAATTTCAACTTTTTTCGAGTGCATTCGTTTGTGCATCGTTAGTGCACGTTTGTGCACGCGTTTTTTTCGTTTGTGCACGCACATTAAGGGGGTTATTCGCATTTCAATTTGGGTGACCCAGCTAAATGCTGGATACTTGTGTCACTAAACATGTGTTTTTCCTTAAATTTAAATTGTAAACACTTGTGCGTTGGTAGTGAACGTTAGTGCACGATTTTGTTTTGCTTTTTTACCTATATTCAGCGCGCTATTTAATTTCAAAGTTTGTATGCAAAACCTGACTGGGTGGGTTTAAAAAAATATTTTGTAGTTAAATCTCTTGTTGCATAGCTAGTGCGCAATTCTTTATACTTTTTTATTTTTTTTCTCATATAGTGCGTGAGTTATTCTACATGAAATATTTAATTAACGTTAAGTAGAACCACCCAACAAACTTTTTTAACTTTTTATTAAGTCATCAATTTGTCTATTATTGGCTTACGTTTGTGCACGTGCTTTTTTTGTTTTATCGATTATATCGTGAGAGATATTATTTTTTAAAATTTAGTGACTTGATACTTGAACCATTAAATTTGCCTTAAAATTTTTTTGTTTAGTGCATCCGATTAAGTTAAATTATGTAAACTTTTAGCACGATTTTTAAAATTTTTATCTCTTATATTAAGCTAGTAATTAGATTTTGAGTGGCCATCAAGTTTTAAAACCAAACATTTTTTTTCCACATTTTTTGAATGCACACCTTTGAGTAATTTAATTACATGATTTTTCATGAAATTTTGATTGTCTTTCCATTTAAATTACGCGAAAAATTCGCATTTTTCCATTTTCACTAAGTACCCCGTCAAAATGTCCTGAACAAAAACGACCGCATCCGTTTGGAACATCCAGTCAAAAAGGTTTCCTCAAAATAGCCAAAACGGTATAAGGCTCACTAAATATGTCGGTTTATAATAGACTACCTCAAAATTGACAATTTGATTACACAAAAGTGTCAAAATTACAAAATCATTCAACTTTCTTAACATTAATCTATTTATTTATGATTTTGAATGGATCAATGTCAGTTTCATAAGGAAAAATGCAGTAAATTATATAATTATACTTACCTACTGTTTTTTAAAATGATCTGTAATAAAAATAAATACCGTTAAGTTATTAGAATACAATAAGTTATGCATACTTTTGAAAAATGCAATAGGTATGATTTTATGCAACGATATTTTCTTCAAAAGATAATATTGGAATGACATTTATATTTTTTTTATATAAAGGGGTTAACTTGCAGGCACTTAACTCTTCCTAATAATATTTGCATCTTCTTTTTCTCTGTTTCTCCAGGTGGTGCAACGTATGCTTGTAGTTCTGGTAGGTGTTATGTTAGGAGAGAAGTGTTAGTCACTTCATATTATGCTATTCAGAATCGATATCAAATAAAGTTTTGTAGGTTGTTTAAAAAAATATTGCCTCTGACGGCTTCGACATTTGTTTCACGTAAATGGTTTTCTTTTGAATGTGTGTGTTTATTAGTTCTTAAACAACGTACCTACTTACATATCTGTTTACATTTATATTTAAACTCATCACGATTATGAGTTTTTAAATGACATATTTGTTTAGGTACTACTTTCAAAATAAAATTCATCACACGCAAATGGTTTTTCTCCTGTTTCGTTTTATGAGCGTTAAGATAATTTTGTGCCGAGCCTCCGTATAAGTAGTCAATTTATTTAAAAGGTTATTCACCATTTTGTATCTTTACATATGTTTGAAGATTACTCCGTCGCGAGCATCCAAATGAACATACATTGCATTTATAAGATTTTTCACGAGTATGTTCTATATAATATGTACATATTCATTTCATGTCTTTTCAGTCAACAAAGTCGTACGCATTTATATGAATATACATCGAATTTTAAAGGTTTTTCACCAGAATTTGACATTTGTTAGTTTGTAATATGACTTAGTTGCGAGCATCTATATGAACATACATTGCATTTATAAGGTTTTTCACCATCCACCAAAAATGGCCGCGCGGCTTAAGCGTTGGCATATTACGTCAAGGGTCCCTAGTTCCAATCCTCGGTCCGGCAAGTACGCATATTATTCGCGAAAATCTATATGAACATACATTGCATTTATTAGATTTTTCATCGGAATGTGTCATTTTGTGTTTTTTAAAACTTTAATTTGCGAGCATCTATATGAACATAAATCGAATTCGTTAGTGTGTTCGCCAGTATTGTCATTCCACATGTTTTAAGACTACAAGGTTTTTTAAATGACATATTTGATTACATTTCAAAGTCATCACTCATTACACGCAACTGGTTTTTCTCCTGAATGTGTAAGTTTATGAGTTCTTAAACAACGTATTCGATACGATGCTGCCAAAAGTTGGTAAGTTGATAGTTTAGGTATTTTGAGTTTACCACGGATAAGATGTCTATACTTATATACGTTTGCAATATAAAAATATCAAGTTCATCCGATTTTTAAAACATAGTTTCTTTAGCAGCTATTCATTATGTTAAAAATACGTAACTCTTGATCGTTCAATTTACCAACATCAGAAGACTGTAAAGATGTTTACAGTTTTAATTTAGATAAGAATCTAACTAATGAAATGCAGTGGTAAAATCTTTGTAATACTATTACCTAACATTTTTATTATTTTTCAATAGTTGAGCTAAAATAATATAGGACTTCCGAAATAAGTTTGTAAATATTATGGTAAAATGGCATAGAAATTACATTATTTTCAACAGAAGGTATATGGAAGAATTATCAGAAACATATTCAAATAACATGAACTTATTCAATGAAAGAACTTATGAACTTACACATTCAGGAGAAAAACCATTTGCGTGTGATGAATGTGATTTCCAATGTAATCAAACATGTAATTTAAAAATACCTAGTGAGCCTAAAACATATGGAATGGCAATACTGATAAAAATATTATAAATGCGATGAAAGTTCATATAGATGCTTCCAAATTAGTTGTCTTCTCCTTGGTTGTATACTCATTGCTGAGGATCTTAACCACTTTTAAATTTTGTCATCCTTTGAGCGACCAAGACTTTCAAGCCTTCTCGACCTTCAGCTTCTCGCAGAGCAGAATGAATGGTGCCAGCAATACTCGTAAAAAACATGAAATAACACATTGTGACGAAGAACCTAAATGTGATCAGTGTACATATAGATGCTCGTAGTTTAAAAATACATAAGATGACAAAAAAAAGTGTTCAAAAACCCTATAAATGCAAAATATGGTTATAAGGATGCTCGCAACCAAGAAACCTTAAAATTTATAAAATAAAACATAACGGGGCACACCCTCATAAATGATCCCATATGGGATTTGGGATTATAAGATCTTATAAGTAATGGACATGTTCGAAAACAATATGTGTCATAATATGTAGGTATTTAAAGACTACCACGTCGCGAGAATCTATATGAAAATACATTGAATTTAAAAAAAAAATTAATCAGAATGTGTCATTGTATGACTTTTACAACATTAATTCGCGAGCATCTATATAAACACAAATCGCATTTATGAGGGTGTGCCCCGTTATGTTTTATTTTATTGATTTAAGGTTTCTAGGTTGCGAGCATCTTTATGAACATATATTTAATTTATAAGGTTTTTGAACACATTTTTTTTGTCATCTAATTTATTTTTAAACTAGCGAGCATCTATATGTCCACTGATCACATTTAGATTCTTCGTCACAATGTGTTATTTCAAGTTTTTTACGAGTATTACTGGCACCATTCATTCTGCTCTGCGAGAAGCTGAAGGTCGAGAAGGCTTGAAAGTCTTGGTCGCTCAAAGGATGACAAAATTTAAAAGTGGTCAAGATCCTCAGCAATGAGTATACAACCAAGGAGAGAGGAGAAGACAACTAATTTGCGAGCATCTATATGAACTTTCATCGCATTTATAATGTTTTTATCAATATTGCCATTCCATATGTTTTAAGCTCACTAGGTATTTTTAAATTACATATTTGATTATATTGGAAATCACATTCATCACACGCAAATGGTTTTTCTCCTGAATGTGTAAGTTCATAAGTTCTTTCATTGAATAAGTTCATGTTATTTGAATATGTTTCTGATAATTCTTCCATATACCTTCTGTTGAAAATAATGTAATTTCTATGCCATTTTACCATTATATTTACACACTTATTTCGGAAGTCCTATATTATTTTAGCTCAACTATTGAAAAATAATAAAAATGTTAGGTAATAGTATTACAAAGATTTTACCACTGTGTTTCATTAGTTAGATTCTTATCTAAATTAAAACTGTAAACATCTTTACAGTCTTCTGTGGGTCTATTCTATACTTATAGAACACTAAATTGATAAATAGTATCAAACTTATGGTAGGTTTGTATCAAAATAATAGCACTTATTGTAACAATTACACGAAGCCGGTTTTTATTGTTGCAATAAGTGCGATATTTTAACAGCAGCAAGATAGGTGCTGTTAAAATATAGCACTTATTGCAACAATAAAAACCGGCTTCGTGTAATTGTTACAATAAGTGCTAATATTTTGATACAAACCTACCCTAAGTTTGATAATATTTTTCACTTTATCACTTTAGCGGTCGATAAGCATAGAATAGACCCACTGATGTTGGTAAATTGAACGATCAAGAGTTACGTATTTTTAACAAAATGAATAGCTGCTAAAGAAACTATGTTTTAAAAATCGGATGAACTTGATATTTTTATATAGCAAACTTATATAAGTATAGACATCTTATCCGTGGTAAACTCAAAATACCTAAACTATCAACTTACCAACTTTTGGCAGAATCGTATCGAATACGTTGTTTAAGAACTCATAAACTTACACATTCAGGAGAAAAACCAGTTGCGTGTAATGAGTGATGACTTTGAAATGTAATCAAATAAGTCATTTAAAAAACCTAGTAGTCTTAAAACATGTGGAATGACAATACTGGTGAACACACTAACGAATGCGATTTATGTTCATATAGATGCTCGCAAATTAAAGTTTTAAAAAACACAAAATGACACATTCCGATGAAAAATCTAATAAATGCAATGTATGTTCATATAGATTTTCGCGAATTTAATGCGTACTTGCCGGACCGAGGATTGGAACTAGGGACCGTTGACGCAATATGCCAACGCTTAAGCCGCGCGGCCATTTTTGGTGGATGGTGAAAAACCTTATAAATGCAATGTATGTTCATATAGATGCTCGCAACTAAGTCATATTACAAACTAACAAATGTCAAATTCTGGTGAAAAACCTTTAAAATTCGATGTATATTCATATAAATGCGTACGACTTTGTTGACTGAAAAGACATGAAATGAATATGTACATATTATATAGAACATACTCGTGAAAAATCTTATAAATGCAATGTATGTTCATTTGGATGCTCGCGACGGAGTAATCTTCAAACATATGTAAAGATACAAAATGGTGAATAACCTTTTAAATAAATTGACTACTTATACGGAGGCTCGGCACAAAATTATCTTAACGCTCATAAAACGAAACAGGAGAAAAACCATTTGCGTGTGATGAATTTTATTTTGAAAGTAGTACCTAAACAAATATGTCATTTAAAAACTCATAATCGTGATGAGTTTAAATATAAATGTAAACAGATATGTAAGTAGGTACGTTGTTTAAGAACTAATAAACACACACATTCAAAAGAAAACCATTTGCGTGAAACAATTGTCGAAGCCGTCAGAGGCAATAATTTTTTAAAGAACCTACAAAACTTTATTTGATATCGATTCTGGATAGCATAATATGAAGTGACTAACACTTCTCTCCTAACATAACACCTACCAGAACTACAAGCATACGTTGCACCACCTGGAGAAACAGAGAAAAAGAAGATGCAAATATTATTAGGAAGAGTTAAGTGCCTGCAAGTTAATCCCTTTATATAAAAAAAATATAAATGTCATTCCAATATTATCTTTTGAAGAAAATATCGTTGCATAAAAACATACCTATTGCATTTTTCAAAAGTACGCATACCAAATTGTATTCTAATAACTTAACGGTATTTATTTTTATTACAGATCATTTTAAAAAACAGTAGGTAAGTATAATTATATAATTTACTGCATTTTGCCTTATGAAACTGACATTGATCCATTCAAAACCATAAATAAATAGATGAATGTTAAGAAAGTTGAATGATTTTGTAATGTTGACACTTTTGTGTAATCAAATTGTCAATTTTGAGGTAGTCTATTATAAACCGACATATTTAGTGAGCCTTATACCGTTTTGGCTATTTTGAGGAAACCTTTTTGACTGGATGTTCCAAACGGATGCGGTCGTTTTTGTTCAGGACATTTTGACGGGGTACTTAGTGAAAATGGAAAAATGCGAATTTTTCGCGTAATTTAAATGGAAAGACAATAAAAATTTCATGAAAAATCATGTAATTAAATTACTCAAAGGTGTGCATTTAAAAAATGTGGAAAAAAAATGTTTGGTTTTAAAACTTGACGGCCACTCAAAATCTAATTACTAGCTTAATATACGAGATAAAAATTTTAAAAATCGTGCTAAAAGTTAACATAAATTAACTCAATTGGATGCACTAAATAAAAAAAATTTAAGGCAAATTTAATGGTTCAAGTATCAAGTCACTAAATTTTAAAAAATAATATCTCTCACGATATAATCGATAAAACAAAAAAAGCACGTGCACAAACGTAAGCCAATAATAGACAAATTGATGACTTAATAAAAAGTTAAAAAAGTTTGTTGGGTGTTTCTACTTAACGTTAATTAAATATTTCATATAGAATAACTCACGCACTATATGAGAAAAAAAATAAAAAAGTATAAAGAATTGCGCACTAGCTATGCATCAAGAGATTAAACTACAAAATATTTTTTTAAACCCACCCAGTCAGGTTTTGCATACAAATTTTAAAATTAAATAGCGAACTTAATATAGGTGAAAAAGCAAAACAAAATCGTGCACTAACGTTCACTACCAACGCACAAGTGTTTACAATTTAAATTTAAGGAAAAACACATGTTTAGTGACACAAGTATCCAGCATTTAGCTGGTCACCCATATTGAAATGCGAATAACCCCCTTAATGTGCGTGCACAAACGAAAAAAACGCGTGCACAAACGTGCACTAACGATGCACAAACGAATGCACTCGAAAAAAGTTGAAATTTCAACATTGGGTGACCCAACGTTTAGCTGGAACACCCAATTTGAAATTGGAATTTTTCGGTTATTATAGGTGCACAAACGAAAAAAATCGTGCACAAACGTGCACTAACGATGCACTAACGATGCACAAACAAATGCACGCAAAAAAAGTTGGAGTTTTAACATTGGGTGTTCCAGGTAAATGGACCTCATTTTCAACGTCATGTTGTTGCATGTGTGTGTATTTTGTATATATGTATTGTTTCGAAATAGTTCCACTGTGGCAGCACCGCACAGCTAAACATCGTTTGAATTTGGGCAATTATTATGGTTTCGATTTCTATCGATTCGTTAATATACAAAAATACAAGATTAAATTCAAATAACTGCCGTAAAAATTAATAAATAATATTTTTAATAGAAACGCTAAGCGTTTTTTACGATAAATTTCGTCTAAGCCTAGATTTTTCGATTTTAATTGCGTGCTTTCTAACCTCTAAATCGATGTTTTTTTAATTTGAAAAACAAGATATAAGGATATAATAAATTCCAATTTTCGTTTAGCGTTTCCCTGGGTAATAGATTTACGTACATTTTTATCGTAATTTTGATAATAAATCTTATGTCATTCATTCTTACCACCCGATAGAATTGTACTGAATTTGACACGTATTATTGGTATATAGAACTCCATGATACTTCTTAATTTTTTATTTTATTTTTCTCATTACTTTTGAATATATATTTACCGATTAATAAACTTTTCTAGCTATTTTTCGATAACAACTTTACCTAGAGACATCACCTTAAGTCTTTACTATCAGCAACAGCAATCTCTTATTAAATTCACATTATTATTCATATTACAATATTATTTACTCCATTAAACTTGTGTATTTCCAAGATTGAACGTATACAATATTAACAATAAATGTCTTAAATAGTATAAATTATACTAGATTTATTTTTGACCGATTTATCAACGTTATTTGTAAATATAATTTTTTTATATTAACAATGGAAAAAAATGCCAATCCCGGGATTGTCAAATTATAATCCCGAAATCCCGGGATCAGAATTTTGGCTCGGGATTAGATTCCCTATCCACAATTAAACGTTTCTAGTGAAGATGTTAGTTCGTTGGAAGGACAAGAGGAACAATAACAAAATGCATAATTCCAGCAACAAGGTTAACCAATTTCTTCAATCCGATATACATATTGTTTTCTGGAAAACAAGAAGTATTCTTAATAGACTAAAGGAGATAGAGTGATGCTAGATGAAATTGATATTTTTATAGGCGTGGAAACATGGTTAAATGACACCATTTCTCACATAGTTATTAGCTTCCCAGGTTTAATGGTGCTTCGGCGAGACATGACGTACGCCAGAGGGGTAGATATAATTTTCATTATTAGAAATACTACAGCTTACAAAGCTATTAACAACCTCATCATTCCGAACATATCCACTGAAGTTTTGGGCATTACACTGACTAACCTTAAAGATTAACTTAGTATAATTGCAGTTTATAGGCCCCCTAGCAATAGCGGAAATAATACAGATCTGTCGCTTCAGGAATGGGATCAAGTTTTAAGTAATACTCTATTAGATGATAAAACCATATTGGTGGGAAACTTCAATGCCCACAATGTCGCGTGGAATTGCAATAGAAATGATATAAATGGTTCTAGAATCATCTACACTTTAGCTGATCACGACATAATTTTAATAAATAATAATACTAAAACCCGTATTGATCTGCGACGAGGTACAAAATAAATTATTATTGATTTAGTTTTTGCTTCTCCTAATCTTCTACAACAGATTGTATTAAATGTAGATGAAGACCCCCGGGGATCGGATCACTATCCAGTGCGTATTAACTTATCTGTACAAAAAGCAATTTATTTCAAAAAGACTTTCAAGTTGCAGACCAAAAAAACCAATTGGGTTAAAATTAAAAATACAATGGCGGAAAATATTAATGAATTCAAATCAGATTCTTTTCTCAGCTTAAGTTCAGTCTCGCAGTGTAAAAACCTCATTAAAAAAATCACACAAGCAGTCACAGACTGCATCCCCAAAAATGGAATAATCCCCAATTTCGCCATAGCAATCCATTAGAATGGTAGGTCCATTTACCTGGAACACCCAATGTTAAAACTCCAACTTTTTTTGCGTGCATTTGTTTGTGCATCGTTAGTGCACGTTTGTGCACGATTTTTTTTCGTTTGTGCACCTATAATAACCGAAAAATTCCAATTTCAAATTGGGTGTTCCAGCTAAACGTTGGGTCACCCAATGTTGAAATTTCAACTTTTTTCGAGTGCATTCGTTTGTGCATCGTTAGTGCACGTTTGTGCACGCGTTTTTTTCGTTTGTGCACGCACATTAAGGGGGTTATTCGCATTTCAATTTGGGTGACCCAGCTAAATGCTGGATACTTGTGTCACTAAACATGTGTTTTTCCTTAAATTTAAATTGTAAACACTTGTGTGTTGGTAGTGAACGTTAGTGCACGATTTTGTTTTGCTTTTTTACCTATATTTAGCGCGCTATTCAATTTTAAAGTTTGTATGCAAAACCTGACTGGGTGAGTTTAAAAAAATATTTTGTAGTTAAATCTCTTGTTGCAAAGCTAGTGCGCAATTCTGCATACTTTTTTATTTTTTTTCTCATATAGTGCGTGAGTTATTCTATATGAAATATTTAATGAACGTTAAGTAGAACCACCCAACAAACTTTTTTAATTTTTTATTAAGTCATCAAGTTGTCTATTATTGGCTTACGTTTGTGCACGTGCTTTTTTTGTTTTATCGATTATATCGCGAGAGATATTATTTTTTAAATTTTAGGGACTTGATACTTGAACCATTAAATTTGCCTTAAAATTTTTTTGTTTAGTGCATCCTATTAAGGTAATTTATGTAAACTTTTAGCACGATTTAAATTTTTTTTATCTCTTATAATAAGCTAGTAATTAGATTTTGAGTGGCCGTCAAGTTTTAAAACCAAACATTTTTTTTCCACATTTTTTAAATGCACACCTTTGAGTAATTTAATTACACGATTTTTCATGAAGTTTTTATTGTTTTTCCATTTAAATTACGCGAAAAATTCGCATTTTTCCATTTTCACTAAGTACCCCGTCAAAATGTCCTGAACAAAAACGACCGCATCCGTTTGGAACATCCACTCAAAAGAGTCTCCTCAAAATAGCCAAAACGGTGTAAGGTGCACTAAATATGTCGGTTTATAATAGACTACCTCAAAATTGACAATCTGATTACACAAAAGTGTCAAAATTACAAAATCATTCAACTTTCTTAACATTTATCTATTTATTTATGATTTTGAATGGATCAATGTCAGTTTAATAAGGAAAAATGCAGTCAATTATATAATTATACTTACCTACTGTTTTTTAAAATGATCTGTAATAAAAATAAATACCGTTAAGTTATTAGAATACAATTAGGTATGCATACTTTTGAAAAATGCAATAGGTATGTTTTTATGCAACGATATTTTCTTCAAAAGATAATATTGGAATGACATTTATATTTTTTTTATATAAAGGGGTTAACTTGCAGGCACTTAACTCTTCCTAATAATATTTGCTTCTTCTTTTTCTCTGTTTCTCCAGGTGGTGCAACGTATGCTTGTAGTTCTGGTAGGTGTTATGTTAGGAGAGAAGTGTTAGTCACTTCATATTATGCTATTCAGAATCGATATCAAATAAAGTTTTGTAGGTTCTTTAAAAAGTTATTGCCTCTGACAGCTTCGACAATTGTTTCACGCAAATGGTTTTCTTTTGAATGTGTGTGTTTATTAGTTCTTAAACAACGTACCTACTTACATATCTGTTTACATTTATATTTAAACTCATCACGATTATGAGTTTTTAAATGACATATTTGTTTAGGTAAGTACTACTTACTTTCAAAATAAAATTCATCACACGCAAATTTTTGCAATGTACGTTCATATAGATGCTCGCAACTAAGTCATCTTAAAAACTAACAAATGACAAATTCTGGTGAAAAACCTTTAAAATTTGATGTATAGTCATATAAATGCCTACGACTTTGTTGTCTTAAGAGACATGAAATGAATATGTACTTATTATATAGAACATACTCGTGAAAAATCTTATAAATGCAATGTATGTTCATTTGGATGCTCGCGACGGAGTAATCTTCAAACATATGTAAAGATACAAAATGGTGAATTACCTTTTAAATAAATTGACTTCTTATACGGAGGCTCGGCACAAAATCATCTTAACGCTCATAAAACGAAACAGGAGAAAAACCATTTGCGTGTGATCTATTTCATTTTAAATGTAAACAAATGTCATTTAAAAACTCATAAACGTGATGAATTTAAATATAAATGTAAACAGATATGTAGGTCGGTACGTTGTTTAAGAACTCATAAACTCACACATTCGGAAGAAAACCATTTGCGTGAAACAATTGTCGAAGCTGTCAGAGGCAATAACTTTTTAAAGAACCTACAAAACTTTATTTGATATCGATTCTGAATAGCATAATATGAATTGACTAACACTTCTCTCCTAACATAACACCTACCAGAACTACAAGCATACGTTGCACCACCTGGAGAAACAGAGAAAAAGAAGAAGCAAATATTATTAGGAAGAGTTAAGTGCCTGCAAGTTAACCCCTTTATATAAAAAAAATATAAATGTCATTCCAATATTATCTTTTGAGGAAAATATCGTTGCATAAAAACATACCTATTGCATTTTTCAAAAGTATGCATACCTAATTGTATTCTAATAACTTAACGGTATTTATTTTTATTACAGATCATTTTAAAAAACAGTAGGTAAGTATAATTATATAATTGACTGCATTTTTCCTTATTAAACTGACATTGATCCATTCAAAATCATAAATAAATAGATAAATGTTAAGAAAGTTGAATGATTTTGTAATTTTGACACTTTTGTGTAATCAGATTGTCAATTTTGAGGTAGCCTATTATAAACCGACATATTTAGTGCACCTTACACCGTTTTGGCTATTTTGAGGAGACTCTTTTGACTGGATGTTCCAAACGGATGCGGTCGTTTTTGTTCAGGACATTTTGACGGGGTACTTAGTGAAAATGGAAAAATGCGAATTTTTCGCGTAATTTAAATGGAAAAACAAGAAAAACTTCATGAAAAATCATGTAATTAAATTACTCAAAGGTGTGCATTTAAAAAATGTGGAAAAAAAATGTTTGGTTTTAAAACTTGACGGCCACTCAAAATCTAATAACTAGCTTAATATAAGAGATAAAAAAAATTTAAATCGTGCTAAAAGTTTACATAAATTAACTTAATCGGATGCCCTAAACAAAAAAATTTTAAGGCAAATTTAATGGTTCAAGTATCAAGTCACTAAAATTTAAAAAATAATATCTCTCACGATATAATCGATAAAACAAAAAAGCACGTGCACAAACGTAAGCCAATAATAGACAAATTGATGACTTAATAAAAAGTTAAAAAAGTTTGTTGGGTGGTTCTACTTAACGATCATTAAATATTTCATATAGAATAACTCACGCACTATATGAGAAAAAAAATAAAAAAGTATGCAGAATTGCGCACTAGCTATGCAACAAGAGATTTAACTACAAAATATTTTTTTAAACCCACCCAGTCAGGTTTTGCATACAAACTTTAAAATTAAATAGCGCGCTGAATATAGGTGAAAAAGCAAAACAAAATCGTGCACTAACGTTCATTACCAACGCACAAGTGTTTACAATTTAAATTTAAGGAAAAACACATGTTTAGTGACCCAAGTATCCAGCATTTAGCTGGGTCACCCAAATTGAAATGCGAATAACCCCCTTAATGTGCGTGCACAAACGAAAAAAACGCGTGCACAAACGTGCACTAACGATGCACAAACGAATGCACTCGAAAAAAGTTGAAATTTCAACATTGGGTGACCCAACGTTTAGCTGGAACACCCAATTTGAAATTGGAATTTTTCGGTTATTATAGGTGCACAAACGAAAAAAAATCGTGCACAAACGTGCACAAACGTGCACTAACGATGCACAAACAAATGCACGCAAAAAAAGTTAGAGTTTTAACATTGGGTGTTCCAGGTAAATGGACCTTAGAATGGTGGGATTCAGAGTGTAATAAGGTAAAGAGAAAAAGAAAAGCTGCCTTAAAAAATGGGAATTTACCTTAGATTTTAAAGACTTAATTGAATACAAAAAGAATGCTGCCATAGCTAAAAAAACTTTAAAGAAAAAGAGAGACTGCTTTTGAAAATCCGCAGAGACCATCGATTTTAGCACAGACCTTATCGTCGATGTTTTGTAAAAAGGGCGAATCAACCATTTTGGCGAAATCGAGTTTTTAATGAAAATACAATATCTACTCCACTAGCTTTGTTGTGTAAAAACGGCGAATTTTTATCTCTACATGAAAGTACTTAAAAACGATAATCGACTAAAATTAAATTAATTAAAATTACGAAATAAAAAGCAAGTGTGACATATTAGGCCATTTAAAATATTATTTAATAATACCTATTATAATGACAGTATTCTATCTTAGCTTTATTATAAACTTGTTAGATATTTATAATCATCTACAGGTAAAAAACAAATAAATGTCAAAAGTTAAAAACCCTCCTCCTGTAAAGTAGCATTTTGGTTGATTCGCCCTTTTTACAAAACAACGACGTATATGCCGGCGCTCCATTGGCACGCAAGTCAGACGATTTACAGTCTTCGGACTTTTTTTTCACGTGGAGCACCCCAGGTCTGCGGACTTTTTAATCCGCAGACCAGGCTCGTTGGATTTCAAACATGTTTGATATTTTACCTCCGAGTTGCCAGACTTCGTCCGTCGATCGCAATGCAAATTTGATTTGACATAATACGCAATCATTCGGACCGCAAAAAAATCTGTAATTGTTTTAAACATTTTCATTGATTTATTTGATAATTTACACATTATAAAATGAGAGATTTACCAATTATTTTTTTATTTGTATTTATGAAATTCATAAAAGAAATCTTGTGTTGTTTTCACTGCTTTATTATTTTACGCAAGTCTACATATAAATAACACAAAATTATAGGGTTATCAGAAGACATTACGATAATCGCAGGTCCATTTACCTGGAACACCCAATATTAAAACTACAACTTTTTTTGCGTGCATTTGATTGTCCATCGTTAGTGCACGTGTGTGCACCTATAATAACCGAAAAATTCCAATTTCAAATTGGGTGTTCCAGCTAAACGTTGGGTCACCCAATGTTGAAATTTCAACTTTTTTCGAGTGCATTCGTTTGTGCATCGTTAGTGCACGTTTTTGCACGCGTTTTTTTCGTTTGTGCACGCACATTAAGTGGGTTATTCGCATTTCAATTTGGGTGACCCAGCTAAATGCTGGATACTTGTGTCACTAAACATGTGTTTTTCCTTAAATTTAAATTGTTAACACTTGTGCGTTGGTAGTGAACGTTAGTGCATGATTTTGTGTTGCTTTTTCACCTATATTCAGCGCGCTATTTAATTTTAAAGTTTGTATGCAAAACCTGACTGGGTGGGTATAAAAAAATATTTTGTAGTTAAATCTCTTGTCGCATAACTAGTGAAAAATTTTGCTTACTTTTAATTTTTTTTTCTCATTTAGTTCGTGAGATATTTGATATGAAATATTTGATGAACGTTAACTAGAACCACCCAACAAACTTTTTTAACTTTTTATTAGGTCATTAATTTGTCTATTATTGGCTTACGTTTGTGCACGTGCTTTTATTGTTTTGAAGATTACATCGTGAGAGATATTTTTTTTTTTAATTAGCGACTTGATACTTGAACCAATAAATTTGTCTTACATTTTTTTTGTTAAATGCATACGATTATGTATATTTATTTAAACTTTTTCACGTTTTTTCAAATTTTTATCTCTTATATTAAGCTATAAATTTGATTTTGAATGGCCGTCAAGTTTTAACACTAAACATTTTTTTTTTCACATTTTTTAAATGCATTCCTTTGAGTAATTTAATTACATGATTTTTCATGAAGTTCTTATTGTTTTTCCATTTGAATTACTCGAAAAATTCGCATTTTTCCATTTTTACTAAGTACCCCGTCAAAATATCCCGAACAAAAACAACCGCATCCGTATGAATGGTCCGGTCAAAAGAGTTTCGTAACAGCCTACACGGCCCCTACCTACCTGTTTTCCATTTATGTACTAATCCAAGAGTATCAATATCTTCGTGCTTCAATTTGGAAAGCACCTTAATATATTTTTATTGGTGCGTCGTCAAAATATCCTTTGCGAAGACATTCGCAACAGTCATAGCTCTCACCAAAAACTGTTTTCACCACTCCAATGTCACAATATAATAATATTATATTATTTATCTTACAAATTATTGATGGCTTTCACTATATTATCTTTAGACCTCGTGCGTTCATAAATGTTCCGTTGTGCATTAATTTATGACGAGCAAGCTTTATATCCAACGCTAGTTACTTTAAAAATCTCTTTTTATTAATTTTAAGTACGTTTAATAATAAGACAACCAATAAACAAAATTATAAGTAGTTATTATCCACCTTATCGTTTCGAATGACAGCGAATAATTAGTAATAATTATTTAAATATTAGTATTTTGTCATATATTGTCTATTACTATATTAACAAGTTTGTTGTCGTTGCCTATCAAACGTCACAATCATCTGTCACATGAGATGCGCCTTTCATGTTTAGGGTACTGGATATACTATTTAATACACATTTATCCATATATTTACCACATCCATGCTTAAGCGATTTTAGTGGATAATAATTATTGTTCTCCCTAGAATTTTCCCAGCACCTGATGTCGAATACTCTCAACATTAACTATGAAGACTTCAGAAGCAACGAAAGCGACTCGTCGGGCTGTAGCTACCGGACGGAAAACTATTGCAATTCGGGACGTGAATTCATCAGACGAGGAGGACAACGCAGAGGAGTCGCACCATTCGCAGGAGGAAGTGAGCGATTCGGAAGCGAGTATTCCGGATATGGAGCCAGAAACCCAAGCCATTTACGAGGAATTGGGAATTCAGGAGACGACGAATTCTACGGAAGCAGCCGTCACGAAAGCGATAGATTTACAAGCAGAAGTAGGAGCCCCGCCTTTGATATCCATGCTGGAAATATTGGAATTGGTGTGGCCTCCAGCGATATGTCTGAGTTTTCTGGAGCGACAGTGCTTGAAAACGAGAAATCTGACCTGGAAGAGGATCTGCTCCACGACGTCGCAAGGGGTATTACTCATCGCAAAACAGCTCAAACGGGACAAAGTCGAATTAGAAAAATGTACGTTCTCGGCTTTCAAAGGGTCGCTTCGAAAAGGAGAGTTTTACACGACGTTTACGAGAAGAAATGTTCCGGGCGGGTTGACGGATCAGTTTATGGAGGTCTTCGGTGGAGACACAGGGGAGCAGTGTTCCTCATCTGCGATCACGCCGACCATTTCCACATTATTCACGACTGCCAGTACTATAATTCCACCTGCAAATGCTGCGCCGTCGACGAACTCAGATCGGTTGCCCGGAACATTGTCGGTCGAAGATACGCTCGACGCGTTGTTGCCAGTGTCGATATCAGCATCGACCACTGGTACAATATCACAGTCTATTGCGAGAAGGAAGAACGGCACATTGATTACTTGGACATCGCCGGGAGAAACTGGATACCAGGTAATAAAGCTGGACATATACGACTTCAAGAAGATCTCCGCAGTGGACAAAAAAAACTGGTGGAAACTTTCGGAGATGCGATCGACCTTCTTGACGTCCAGTATTGCCGACCCAAAGCATCAAGCCCTGCAGAAGCTGGTGGCAATGGCTGCGAAGGATCTGACGACTCTCCCGGGCGTAAAGAAGGATGAAAGGGAGACCGGCTCGTCGAGTTTCTTCGGCGGTTTCCAACAGCGCCAATAGGTCACGTGTTCGGTCTGTCTATCTGGATGCAATCCAAGTACAAATTTTTTAATCGGCAGTCTCCATTGTTGCAAAATGTATGTAAAATTGTTGGCAGTACTTACAATGAATTATCAATCTCAGAATTAGCCGAGTTCTTTGCATCAAGGGATCCTCAAAATTTAATTTTTATCGCTCCAATGGGAAACGTCCAAAATTACTACTTGTCAACAGAATAAAGTTTCCATGTTATGGAGCGACTAGTTTATTTTCAATTTAATGACAATCGCTCGCTCAGATGTTGAGTATTTTTTCAAATGTTTATTTAATGTCCTCGACCGTAGAGTACCAAAAAAAAATACTCTCTTTATATTAAGTCCGCCGAATGCAGGTAAAAACTTTTTTTTCGATGCCTGCATTCATTATTATATAAATTTTGGCCAAATGGACAATTTTAATAGATATTGTACATTTCCACTTATGGAATGTGTTGACAGGAGGGTAATATTATGGAATGAACCTGTTATGGAAGCGTCCGCGAGCGAAACACTATATCTTTGGGGGCGACACGTGTAATGTGAAGGTGAAATATCAAGGCGATGCGGTCATTGGCCGAACGCCAGTGATCGTATTATCTAATAGCGACGTGTTTCCCATAGACGAAGCGTTTAGTTCGAGAATGTTTTCATTTCAGTGGCGGCCAGCGCCTTTTTTAAAGGAATATAATAAGAAACCGAATCCCATTGTACTATTTTTATTATATAAAAGAATAATTATATTAATGTTTCATTGATGATCTTCCCAATCCCCCTGTTGTTGTCCTTTTGTGCTTCCTTTTGGTCGGACGATCCTCGTCGTCCAAATCTAACAGCTGGAAATCTTCGTCGATAGTCTCGGTAAACGACGACAGATTACCCGTTCTGGCGTCCGTCATGCCAAACAGCGTTCGCCCATCAGTATAACTGTGAGCCCTGTTTTCTACGAATCGCACTTCCTTTGGCCACGATATCGGCGTGCTCTTCTTAAATGCTGAACTAATAGAAAATTCAACAGTCGCACCGCACTTGACTTTCCAGTAGGCACTAGAATTCAGAAATGATTTGTCCGAATGTCTGTCTGTTTGTCTGTCTGTCTTTCTGTCTGTCCCGTATGCGTTCCTATACCATTCATCGGATTGCGATGAAATTTTGGTAAGTGGTTGTATGCACACCCGCAAAGGTTTCTGAATTTGAAAAATCATCATCTTCTTCATCATCATTCTATTTTCTTTTAATCGTATGGTTCCTATACCATTCATCCGATTGCAACGAAACTTTCGTCAGTTATTGTACACACACCCGCAAAGGTTTCTAAATTAGAAAAACCATCTTCTTCTACTTCTTCTTCATTATATCTTCTTTTATTCATATGGTTCCTGTACCATTCATCCGATTGCGATGAAACCTTCGTCAGTTGTTGTGGTAACACCCGCAAAGGTTTCTGAATTAATACAACCATCTTCTTCTTTTATTTTATATTCTTCCATTCATCCGATTGCAATAAAACTTTCGTCAATAATTGTGCCAAAACCTGCAAAGGTTTCTGAATTAGAATAACCTTCTCCTTCTTCTTCTATTCACAATGAAACTTTGGTGAGTTATCGTGCGCATGCCCACGAAGATTTCTGAATTAGAAAATCATCTTCTTCTTCTATTCGTATGCGTTCCTATAACATTCAACCGATTGCGATGAAACTTTTGTGAGTTGTTGTGCGTACACCTGCGAAGGTTTCTAAATTAGTATTATATAAAATACAACGTTTATTGTTTGTTTGTTCCATGCAATTTTGATTTTTTTTACTACATATTAATAACGTTTGCATACTTTGGATTCGATTTTAATTTAGTGGTCTTTTGTTTGACCTATACTCTTATTAGAATTATTTTCATATTGCCATATTGTATAACACAGATATTTTAATATTAAAAAAATAATTACCTCTTATTATTTTTTAAATATCTAAGATAAATATAACCACGAAGCGACCCTGTGCGAAGCCGGGTACTTCAGCTAGTATTATATATAAATGAATGTATGTCTGTCCCGTGTGCGTTCCTATACTATTCATCCGATTGCAATGAAATTTTGGTGAGTTATTGTGCAAACGCCCGTCAAGGTTTCTGAATTAGTACAACCATCTTCTTCTTCCTCTATTCTATCTTTTTCTATTCGTATGCATTCCTATACCAAATTTGGACAATCCATGCTTCTCACAAGGGCAGCTGAATGTGCCCTACTTCCTTCTCTGTTCCATAAGATTCAATGTTGCCTTTGAAAGCTTGGTGGGAGGAGTGACTTCCGAGCTTTTTACGCCTGTTTTTTTCTGCACATTGTAGAATGATATTCGTTATATCCTCCGCGTTGGATAGGGAAACAGTTTCGTTCTCATCTAAGAAAGCCGATAGTGCATTTTTGAGTTCATCTTGGAATTCAGTATTGTTCTGCAAGTATATGCGAGCATTTGACTTCTGGAGTTTGGATCTTTCTGATTTGAAGTTCAATCTTATCTTACATCTCACCATCCGGCGATTGCTGCCGGTGTTAAACAGATTGATCACCTTACAGTTTAAAAATGTATATTTTCTGTCAGTGAGGATGTAATCGATTTCGCTGGTTCTACCTGACGGTCTTCTCCATGTCCACTTACGTGTAGGTTTATGTTGGAAAAAGTAATTCATAATGTGAAGAATGTTGGTTTCAGCAAACTCCACAAGCATGTCCCCTCTACCATCCTTTGAGCCATGTCCGAAATGTCCGACCAGTACGTCATCTCTTTGGTATGATCCAATACGTGCATTGAAATCTCCCATTATGATGTTCAAGTGGCATTTACTTTTATTTTTCGAAGATTATTTATTAGATAGAGAAAGATTAGTTATTTCTTCGTAAAACTCTTCCACTTTTTCATCAGGATAGCTCTGTTTCAGAGCATATGCTTGCAAAATCTGAATCCGGTACCTTGCATTGATTTTGAGTAGGTATCAGGCTTGCGACCCTCTCAGAAATGCAGTTGAATTCGACTATGCGGTCTTTCCAGGTTTTGTTGACAATAAATCCAACACCACTCGTGCGTCCTTCATCGGTTCATTTGTAATACAGCACATGTCAGCTTTGTAAAGTGATAATACCCTCACCTTTACGTCTTACTTCGCTGAGTCCGACAACATCCCAGTGGATATTCGTGAGCTCTTCTTGTAACTCTACAAGATTATATATTACTTATAAAAAATTTTAATATTTACCGACATTAAATATTTTACTTTTTAATTATGTTAAATCAGGCTTTAGTATAGGTTCTATATGTTTTAAAATTTTACTTTTTCCTCTAATTAATTGATGAATATTTTTTCTCTTAAGTGTTTCCCTATATGTATTTATTGATAAATTAAAACACTGTTGAATGAAAATGCTTGATAAATTATATCAAATTACAATATGTTTCGTTATCCTGTTACTCTTGGGGGATGCTTCTACCTACCTACCAGAGGCACCTAGCGGAAAAATACGAAGATTGCAATTTGAGACATTTTTTTGATAAACTAGTAAGAAGAAAAATATTTTTATTTGAAGTCGAAGATAAACTTACAATAATTGTAATAAAATATGAATTTGTTAGATATTTACATACACAGTGACATTATATTTTATGGTCATATTTATTATTAAAATTTAGCTTATGTTTTCAATTTTTCGTCGTGTAGATTTTTGACTAATTCATCATTTTAATATTTTTATATTTATTTAAAAAAACATCGATTTTTATAAAAATATAAATGTGTATAACTTGAAATCTTTTTTATTTATATGCAATCTTATTTAGGTATGGTCCCATTATTTAAGCTCATCAAACTCATAAGCTAATCAAGTCCAACGTCGCCTCTGCACTCTCAAGTGTGATGAGAGGCTGCTTGGTGCGTTCTCTTATCTCCTTGTTGCTCCTAAAGTCATGCCACCGCACGCCTAGTATTCGTCGCAAAGATCTGTTATCGAAGCTCAGTATACATTTGCTCTGAGCCTTCGTAAGGTGCCATAATGCGCTACCTACCCGTCAAGAAATTTCATAATTTTTTATGCATCTAGGCGTGATATGGTTCTAATAGCCCAACTTAAAATCAAGCTATACCATCAATAATATAATCTAAATAAGATTCTGATACACCCCTGTTACAGGCGGGCTTCTCTCGGTGTAAAATAATCATTTAGTAGCTATAAGTCGAAACGTAACCCTGACCTCTAGAAACGGCTTCATAAAACATCTAATCTGATTCCTTGCTCAACCACGTAAGTATTTTTTATTCATAGGTAAAGGCCTTCGTCCGGTGTGTGAAAATCGCATATTGGGCGGAGGTGTAATTAAGATAAATTTAATTTAATTTAAAAAGTATAAATGATGATGGATCAAAGCGATAATTTTAAGACTAAATATAATTATTCAAATATAATAAATTTTGCCGCGCATTGTGCGTGAAATCCTCGCGCGCCGGCGCCAGGGTCAGGCTCGTGATTCGCCGAATCAAAGATCATGCGATCAGATTTGGCCAATCACTAGTCCCTTGTACAAAACTATATTTAACTAGAGTGAATTATTGTGAATGTAATTAATATTAATTTAACATGTAAGATAACTTTTAATTCAAGCTTAGCAGATAATATACATATAACCAGTTTAAGTTTTTTCACTTAATCTCAAAACTGAATTAATGTGACGATGATTATTCTTTTCGCTTACCCTTCACCTATGTGCCAACAGAAAATTGATTTAATTTTATATCGTATATTTCATGATTTTTTAAGACGACTACCTAGTTACATAATTACCACTGGAGTTAATAATTATTGTTAATAGATATAGGTAGGTACCTAGTTTTAAGTATTTCAATAAATATATGTTTTCACGATGAATGTTGAATTTCAGTTTTCCCTTCTTTTCCTTTAATAATTTTAAGTCTATCTGCATCAGTTATCAAATTATACAATGATTTTATAATATGAGAGAGCATAATATTACTAATTATTAAACTTTTTGGCATATATCTGTGTGCAAGGAATCCACCGTGCTCTTATACAATATACTATTTCACAATATTTGTGAAGATGACATTTTTTTATTGAACATGAATAATTTTAAAACACACCAGTTGGATTAATATTGCACCGGACAGGACTTGATGCTGTATTTTGGCCAAGCTGCGGAGGCCAATGACCAATATTAGTGAATCTTGTAAAATGCTTCAGATGAATTTTGGATAGTTAATTACACCCAAATTTTTTTTTTTTGAAAAAAAAAAAAACACCCTGATTAGATAGGTGACTAAATTGGTAAAGCACATCAGCCGGAATCCAGTGTATACAGGTTTGAACCTGTCTGGCGTTATATTTTTTCAAGCACCAATGTCTCTGAGGTGTTTTCAAATAATGTAAGTAGGTATGTTATGGTGAGTATTGTCATGTCCTGTCACGCATTCTCTTAGCATAGGTATAAATAAAATATTGTTTTACACTGGCTGGCTTGCAATACTTTTATTAATAGAATTTAAATACAATAAAAAAACAGAATACATGTTGCAGTTTTTAAGTTCATCAGCTGAATGCAGAGCCCCAAGTCTTATGTCGGTGTTATCATATCGTAAGATACTCCAAGTTCAAACGGTGTCCTACCTAGTTATCTTCGTGGAGCGCACGTGGCACAGGTCCTGTTTGGATTATGGCACATCCATCGACATAGGGTGTGTGGAAAATTATGTGGTGTATGAGGATATGAACAAAAAAATTACGTTATCGTGACATTAGTCTGATACAGTTGTCTTCAATCTTTTTGTACGGTTACCTATGTGCCTAGTTGCTGGGAAAATTCTAGGGATGGTAATTATCCACTTTAGTTGCTTCAACAGGGATGTGGTAAATATATGGAAAAATCCAGTTCCACTTTTGACTATAAAAGAAAATTGAAATATTTTTATTATTTTTGGCGATGACAACTGACAGATGATTTTGACGTTAGCTAGTATTTACATAGACAAAGACAACAGGCATTCATAAACTATATTATATTGCCGGCCGAAAACAATACTAATAAATTAATTTTATTTATACGCTGTCACGATAAAATGAATAATAAGTACTAATAATTTTGTTTATCGTTTGTCTTGATATTGAACGTAGTAAAATTGAGATTTTTAAAGTTTAACTAGCGGAATATCAGCTTGCTCGTCATAAATTAATGTACAAATGAAACATTTATGCACGCAGGAGATCTAACGATACACTGAAATGTTATACTATGTGACATTGGAGTGGTGAGAATTGTTTTTCAACACAGCTTTGACTGTGTGAAAAGCTTCGCAATGGATATTTTGACGACACATTTATAAAAATACATACAGGTGCTCGCCAAATTGAAGCACGAATATGTCAGATTGGTAAACGTATGGAGAAGAGGTAGGAAGAAAGCATTACAGTCGGGTTGTCTGTGTTACGAGACTCTTTTGACAGAACCATCCATACTGATGCGGTTGTTTTTTTTCGGGATATTTTGACTCAGTACTTAGTGAAAATACAAAATTGCGAATTTTTCGCGTAATTTTAATGGAAAAACAATAAAAAATACATGAAAAAACATGCAATAAAATTACTCAAATGTATGCATTTAAAAAATTTGGAAAATAAATATTTGGTCTTAAAACTTGACGGCCACTCAAAATCAAATTTCTAGCTTAATTTAAGAGATAAAAATTTAAAAAAAATGTTGAAAAAGTTTAAATAAGTATACATTATCGTATGCACTTAACAAAAAAATTTTAGGGCAAATTTATTGGTTTAAGTATCAAGTCACTAAATTTAAAAAAATAATATCTCTCACGATATAATCTCTAAAACAATAAAAGCACGTGCACAAACGTAAGCCAATAATAGACAAATTGATGACCTAATAAAAAGTTAAAAAAGTTTGTTGGGTGGTTCTAGTTAACGTTCATCAAATATTTCATATCAAATATCTCACGCACTATATAAGAAAAAAAAATTAAAAAGTATACAGAATTGCCCATTAGTTATGCGACAAGAGAATTCACTAAAAAAAATTTTTTTAAACCCACGCAGTCAGGTTTTGCATACAACATTGGTTGTCCCAACGTTTAGCTGGAACACCCAATTTGAAATTGGAATTTTTCGGTTATTATAGGTGCACAAACGAAAAAAAATCGTGCACAAACGTGCACTAACGATGCACAAACAAATGCACCCAAAAAAGTTGGAGTTTTAACATTGGGTGATCCAGGTAAATGGACCTTTGTTTATCAGTAATCTTTGTTACTTTTGAGACTTAAATGTCACATTTCTCAACTATTAGTGAGTTGTTATTATCCCATTTTCAAATGTTGATAACGTGTAAGATTACTACAATAATACAAGATATGACCTACGCTACGAAGCTTTATTTAAAATAAAAAACTTTAAGACACTCGTTCGTGTCCAGAACCTACCCCTTTTATAACTATATTCCTACCTTTTTCATAAATCTCCTATTCCCAGTGACACGTTTAACCCTTACGATAAAATTAACAATTTATTTAAAAAAAAATGAATGCAGGAATTTTATTATGCTTTAGGTAACATTTAACACTCAGATTGTGAGAAATGCGAAGACTTTTTTTATTTCACGTTATGATTTAGAAACAAGACCCACAGACGGCGCTGCCCATTGACTGGACACCGCAAACTCCGTGTAGGCAGATTAGGGTTTAACCCTATGTTACTCCCGTAATTTTTACACATAATCATATAATGTAATCACACATAGTCCTATTAGTTCTGACCCTTTTGATCATGCAAGTCCTTTATTTTGAAACTAATCACCTTACACTATCAAGGTTTGTTTCTAGTGGTAAGTGTGGTTTCTAGTTGTCAAATGTGATAATTACCCGAACTGAACAAACTCTTTCAATTTCAACTGATTATTTGGTCGAGCGAGATATCTTATCTTGTTAATTAATTTTCGTATGCCGCTTCTCTCTGTGAACTACGAATAAATGCCACAACAGGAAATGTTTCTATTTTATAAATAATCTATATCTTTGTGGCTGATTTTATTTCTTTGAGGCCCCATTTTAAATTTTCTGACGAATTGAATTCGTCATCTACGTCAAAGAAACAGGCCACTGCTTATTCCATCCTCATATTTACCTACGCAAATTAATATTACTATTTTCTCTATCATATTTATTTATATATTTTTTTAAGAAAACAAAACACTGTGGACATGATATATCTAATTTCAAGACGTAGGTACTAATACATACAACATGAGATTTACATTATAACAAATATTACCTTCACTAGAGAAAAGAGAATAATATTTATAAAGTAATAATAATGATAAAAAATAAAATTAAAATAAAAACATACAAGTTTATACAGAAAAATAAAATTTCGAATACAGAATACATAGCTCATCACCGAAAATATCTACGTCTTTGGGGAGCGCATTAACTCGTCTTGCACGCCTGGCTACTGGTGCCTGATAGGCTTGACACGAGGAAACGGTTCCGATCCGGCATAAATCATGGCTGCGACTACGTAGGTAATTGGCAGACGCATTGTTAAAAGGACTAATTTGTAGGTACCTACCCTTTCAAACGTTAAGTATACTCACGGCCGCTATATTACAAACTACATTAACTATTTATACCCTTTGGAAATACTTCTATATTACTCTAATCTCAAGTCGGCTACTTCTCATGGGTAGATTCGCGCTTTTTTTACTGGGTGAAGCCCACACCGCATGGTGTTAAGGGTATGCGTCGTGTGACGCAATGCGTAGTTAGGCGTATAACACTTATTTAATAGGGCGCCAGCCAGTATTCACTAATGCGGAAATACTGGAAATAACATAAGTACTACAATGATGGAAGATAACAGAATTAAATGAAACCCAGGACATGTAGCCATCTCACTGTATTAATCTCAAACAAATTAACACAAAACAATATAGCGAGAATAATTACAAATTATAAACGGCCTCGGTGACCCCAACGATAATGGTGAGAGGCTCGTAGAGTTTGCCATCGGAGGCACTGTTTTTCCCCACAAAGATATTCACAAATATACGTGGACGTCTCCTGATGGACGCACTAGGACGCAGATTGCCCACTTCTTGTACAGCTTGAAGCAGCGAAAGAAACTTCTTGACGTGCGTACTTACAGAGGCGCCGATATCCATAGCGATCATGAGTTACTCATTGGAAACATCCAAGTAAAACTCAGTCGCCAGGCGAGGCCTCCAAAGTGCGAACAAATTGACATTGAGAAGCTCCGACGCCGCAGAATTCGGATCGACTTCGAAACCGCTGTACGAGATAGTGTAGATCGTATCTACGAGCGGCACACATCTGAATCCGACCTCATTGAGGCGGACCGGAGCCTCATAAAGAGTGCGATTGTGTCGTCGGCCCGTACCGTCCTTGGTACCAGAAGGAGTGAGCAGCCAAAGTGGATGTCTGACGAAACGTGGGCTGAAATTGGAAAACGAGCCAGGCTGAAAGCCCTGAGAGACGAGGAGACAGACCCCGACCTAACCGAGGACCGCCGGACTGACTACCAAACCCAAGACAGGGTAGTCAAACGATCCGTGCGGTTGGACAAGCGCAATTTTATGAACCGGCAAATTGAAGCGGCAAAGGAGGCAGCAAGCAGAAATGACACCAGGAAACTCTTCCGAATCACCCGTGAAGTCTGCGGCAGGCGACCACCGACTCCCGGAGCCATTCGTGGTCCCAGTGGAGCAATAGAGTCTGACGCAGAATGTGTCAAGAAGATTTGGAAGAATCATTTCTGCGGAGTGCTGAACCGCCCACACCCTTTCGATCCCTTTGACATATCTGCGGAAGCTTTACTTTTGGATATTCCCCGAGCGACCGACATGTCCGATTACCCGCCCACGCACACCGAGATAAAATCGGCTGTGAAAAGGCTCAAGAACGGAAAGGCACCGGGGGGACACGGGATTCATCCTGAATTCCTCAAGTATAGTCTGAGCGCAATCCTGCACCCTATGTTTCATTTGATGACAAAGGTGTGGGAAGAAGAGCGCTGTCTAAGGGACTGGGTGAACGGTGAAATCATCACACTTCACAAAAAAGGTGACGCTCTAAGCTGCGACAATTACCGAGGCATTACGCTACTCAGTGTTCCGGGAAAGATTTTGGCAAAAATCCTCTTGATGAGAATAAGGCACGTCCTCAGGAAAAACCAAGCCGGGTTTCTACCTGGTCGAGCGTGTGCAGACCAAATCCACAACCTTCGATGTCTTCTCCAGCAGAGCCATGAGCTGAACAGTCCGATGGCCTGCTGCTTTGTGGATTATGAGAAGGCTTTCGACAGTCCGCACCGCCCCTCCCTCTGGACGATACTGGGAGCATACGGGATCCCTCCCAAGAACATTGCCATAATCAAAAGCCTGCACGAGAATAGCGAATGCTGTGTCAGAATTGGAGACACTGTCACGGAATGGTTCGGGGTCACGACCGGAGTCAGACAGGGTTGTGTCCTTGCACCATTTCTCTTCATCATTCTCTTTGACTTCATTCTACGGAAGTCAATACCACCCGACCGAGGCATACCTGTTACCCCCACGGTGAAGCAATGCGACCTAGAATACGCCGATGACGCTGTCCTATTCGACAACTCAATCGAGGGCATTCAAGAGACAATCGACAGGTTGCATAACAAGTCCTCTCGCGTTGGTTTGAAAATCAACGAGAAGAAAACCAATGTCTTGTGTAATAGCACCTGTCCTGATCCAGATTTCCCTCTGATTAGCGACGGACAAAGCATCGAGAGCGTCGACAGCTTCAAGTACCTGGGGGTACACATCACAGGAGATGGCATTTTGCAGAAAGAGTTCGCTATCCTAATGGGAATGGCTGGAGCATCATTCAACTCGATGCGGAATGTCTGGGACTCACGATTGTACTCGGTCAAAACCAAATGCCGCCTATTTGACGCTTGCATTCTGACGGTGCTGCTTTACGGTAGCGAATCATGGCACCTTACGAAGGCTCAGAGCAACCGTATACTGAGCTTCGAAAACAGATGTTTGCGATGAATACTGGGTGTGCGGTGGTATGACTTTAGGAGCAACGAGGAGATAAGAGAACGCACCAAGCACCCTCTCATCACGCTGAAAGTGAAGAGGCGACGTTGGACCTGGCTCGGCCACGTGCTGCGGATGCCAGAAGAGAACTTCAACCTGGCTTGCCTGTTCTTCAAGCCGACCGGATTCCGGCGTCCTGGAAGGCCGCTAAATACAATCTACAGAGTGTATACGGCGGAGCTACGGGATGCTGGTTTGACCTGGAACGAAGCAAGAAGACTGGCGAGCAACAGGGATTCTTGGAGGCGCCGCGTGGTGTCCATATGCTCCAGTTAAGGGGCGGATATGGCAAAAGAAGAAGATAAACAATGAATCAGAAAACTACGCCTAACCTCACCATCTGTACATGTGCCACAATTTTGAATTTATACATTAGAAATAATAAAGGATATTTTGTATTTACACTTCCACCAACCGGTCATCCGACCGGCAAAATAGTTCCGTCCATCCAAGGCAACCGTCCAGAGAAGAGAGTCGGAAATCTTCCACTTTCGGTCGGACGCATGGCATACTCCCCATTGAAAAAAATCCCTCGCGATAACAGGCAAAAGTGTTTCAAGAGGAGAAAAGACCGACGAGATTCAAGAGAGTGAAACGTAAGCATGCCTTCTTGAAAAGCAGTCGGAAAATAGTTATGTCTTAAAATAAAGACATCGAAGAAATTTCTTCTGCGGAGCTATTCTAACGTATCCAAACGTATGTGTTAAAAGGTTAAAACGGCTAATTATGATAAAATTATCACAATAGCACATTTAGCTATTCCGGCGGTCATTTGCGTAAGAAAGTTAACCGATATCCCTGTCAAAGTTAGCGGCACCTCGATGTGCCGTGCTACTGCGAGAACGAGAGAAAATATGTCAATTTTACATATTGAAAATTGAGATGCAAGATAATATGCAAAGTTTCAAACCACAATTTGTGGTTCAGTTCTACGGATTCTATGGTTAGAATCATAGATACTACTAATAAATGTTCAATTCGCGGATGTCAAACAACTGTTCGTGATATTGTTTTATCATTTTTATTTTTCCATCTACATTCTACCGCAATGGCGTTCATTCTTGCGATTCATTTGCACGCCGAGGAAGTAAGAAGACAGCGTGTACAAGAGATACGCGTGCTGAATATAGAGCGAAGGAGGCTACGCGACAGTCAAAATCCTTTTGATGTAACGGAAACGTTCTTTCGACAATTATACAGACTGTCGAAAGAAATGGTGATCGAGATAGTGACCAAATTGGACTCCGTGTTGATGAGAGGCATACCCAAAAGAATTCCTGTCCAAATTCAGGTAATTAAAGTCACAAATTACTTCGACATTTAGTAGCTATACTTAACCCTACTATATGACAGCGGAAGATAACATCATGGGTAAGATACATTTACTCAGTTTGACAACAGCACATGTAAATACCTACCTACTTCATCTTTAAGCATTCACCACGACAGATTAACAAGATTTGAATATTATGATATTGAAAAAACTTGTTTCCTTTACTTGAATTTTAGGTTTTGGCTACTTTGCGTTTTTACACAGGGGGAGGTTACCAAAAAGGGGTTGGCCAAGACTTCTTCTGCACAATGAGCCAGCCATCAGTGAGCAGATGCATTGGTAATGTATCCGATGCTATAATATCAGTGCTTGGCAGTACTTACCTGAAGTTTCCGAACAGTGCTGACTCTCGTGACAGAATTCAAAGAAGGTACTTACCAAACAATGCATTATTTTTAGTGTCGTGTTGATACCCTCTGACCAATTTATACAATTTTACATATAACTAGAGTACCAACAACATACACATGATGAGTAAAAAAGCAAATAATGATTGAACTGCAATATTATGTGTCGGTAAAACTTTGTTTTTATTTCAGATTCCAAGAAAAGGCACATTTTCCAGGCATCATCGGATGCATTGACTGCACTCATGTGCGCATTTGCCCGCCACACTTGGAGACAGCATCATTTATAAATTACCGTGGAAATTTTACTGTAAATGTGCAATTGGTAATAAATCATTAATTTGACTATGTTGTTTAATACTTTCATTACGAATAACTCAAACAAACAATTCATTAACACGACATTTATTTTTATGCAGGTATGTGATATGGACATGAACATTCTGGCAGTGAGTACAAGATTCCCAGGCAGTGTTCATGACCAATTTATATTTAATCAATCGATGGTCAAAGTGGAAATGGAACGATTGCACAACGAAAGAGTTGGGAATTTTGTTCTCTTGGGTATGTCGAACTTTACATGTGTGCACTATTTATGGCGGATCTTAACAAACATTTCAAATTTATTTAAATCCTGATTTCAGTTGAAAACATATTAAAATTAACAGATTGTCATTGTTCATTGTCCTTCGTCATTCTTCATTTCCTCTTCTCTTTCCTTTCCTCTATGTGTCATTTTATGGAATTTGAGATCACTAATTTGGATGAACTTTTTAGAACACATATCGCATTGATATGGTTTTTCTCCAGTATGTGTCATTTTATGCATTTAGAGATGTTTATTTGCAGTAAACTTTTTACAACACACATCGCATTGATGTGGTCTTTCACCAGTATGTGTCATTTTATGTGTTTTTAAATGACCAATACACACATTTTTTTTTAAACACACATCGTATTGATGTGGTTTTTCACCCGTATGTGTCATGTTATGTAATTTGAGAACATCCTTTTTGCTGAACTTTTTAAAACACACATCGCATTTATGTGGTTTTTCACTCGTATGTATCATTTTATGTAATTCGAGAACACCCTTTCTGCTGAACTTTTTAAAACACACATCGCATTGATGTGGTTATTCAGCAGTATGTGTTATTTGATGTATTTTTAAATTACAAATTTGCAGAATTTTTTTTAACACACATTGAATTGATGTAACTTTTCACCAGTATGTTTCATTTTATGGATATTTAGAGAAGTGATTCGCAGAATTTTTTTAAAACACACATCGCATTGATGTGGTCTTTCACCAGTATGCGTCATTTTATGTCTTTTGATATCACTATTTGAGATGAACTTCTTAAAACACACATCGCACTGAAGTGGTTTTTCACCAGTGTGTGTTATTTTATGTCTTTTAAGTTCACTGTTTGTGATAAACTCTTTAAAACACACATCGCATTGATATGGTTTTTCTCCAGTATGTGTCATTTTATGTATTTTAAGATGTTTCTTTGCAGTAAACTTTTCAAAACACACATCGCATTGATGTGGTCTTTCAACAGTATGCGTCATTTTATGTCTTTTGAGATCACTATTTGTGATGAACTTCTTAAAACACACATCGCACTGAAGTGGTTTTTCACCAGTGTGTGTTATTTTATGTCTTTTAAGTTCACTGTTTGTGATAAGCTCTTTAAAACACACATCGCATTGATATGGTTTTTCTCCAGTATGTGTCATTTTATGTATTTTGAGATGTTTATTTGCAGTAAACTTTTCAAAACACACATCGCATTGATGTGGTTTTTCACCAGTATGTGTCATTTTATGCAATTTGAGATCACTATTTCTGATGAACTTTTTAGAACACACATCGCATTGATATGGTTTTTCTCCAGTATGTGTCATTTTATGCATTTCGAGATGTTTATTTGCTCTAAACTTTTTGAATCACACATTGCATTGATGTGGTCTTTCACCAGTATGTGTCATTTTATGTGTTTTTAAATGACCAATATACAAAAAAAATTTTAAACACACATCGCATTGATGTGGTTTTTCACCCGTATGTGTCATTTTATGTAATTTGAGAACACCCTTTTCTCTAAACTTTTTAAAACACACATCGCATTGATGTGGTTTTTCACTCGTATGTGTCATTTTATGTAATTTGAGA
Organism: Rhyacophila brunnea; assembly: GCF_057557595.1. Classification (NCBI taxonomy): domain Eukaryota; kingdom Metazoa; phylum Arthropoda; class Insecta; order Trichoptera; family Rhyacophilidae; genus Rhyacophila; species Rhyacophila brunnea. Next base: position 33,813,309 of record NW_028232785.1, read on the forward strand.
ACACCCTTTCTGCTGAACTTTTTAAAACACACATCGCATTGATGTGGTTTTTCATCAGTATGTGTCGTTTTATGTTTTTTTTAAAGTACTAACTTGCAGAAATTTTTTTAAACACACATCGCATTGATGTGGTTTTTCACCCGTATGTGTCATTTTGTGTATTTTTAGTCTGAAATTTACGCTGAACTTTTCAAAACACACGTCGCATTGATGTGGTTTTTCACCCGTATGTGTCATTTTATGTGTTTTTAAATTACTAATTTGCAGAAATTTTTTTAAACACACATCGCATTGATGTGGTTTTTCACCCGTATGTGTCATTTTGTGTATTTTTAGTTGACTATTATGGGTGAACTTTATGAAACACACATCGCATTGATGTGGTTTTTTACCCGTATGTGGCATGTATGACTTAAGACGCTGAGTCTTCATGCATGAAACGTAGTGATGATTAAGATATTTTACAGTTTCAAACAGTCCACTACAATTATTACAAATAAAGTTACGTGGAAAATATGTAACTCTTCTCAACTTAATTCGAACCTCCTTTGGCAAGTATAATTTCTGAAATTCATGTTTGATGTTCGGTTCATCAATAGTTATTTCCGAATGCTGCATCATCATTATTCTGTTTTTATTGATTGCATGTGCTATTTTGTTGTTACTCGGGTCATCGTCCACCGTGTCTTTTTTAACGATATCCAATGCTTCACTGTTACGTACTGCAAAACATTTCTGGGTAGAAATCTACAAAAAGAATAGGAATATTAATATATCAAAGCAATACTATCTATAAAATATACCTATGTTTCAATGTTCCTTAATATAGCTCTGGTACTATGTCGTTTGTAAAGTGTTTTTCTGTTAAAACATAAATGTCAACGAGTGAGTGCAGTGTAACGTATTGTGTAACTGCACTCACTCGTTGACATTTATGATGATTTTTTTTTTAAATATGGTGAACAATACAAATTATTAATATAAGACGTTTACAACATGACATTTAGAAAAAAATGAATATTAATATAAGACTATTACATATATATTTTAAAAAAAGAAAAGAAAAAGATAACCATTAAAACAGTAGAATTAGTGTAGACATTACAAAATTTAAATAACAAGGAAGTCACCGAATGAGCTAAGCAGACCCTATTTTAGAAATTTATAAAACAATGCCCACTTATACTCATACTGACGCAGGTGAAATATGTCAATATCTGATGTGATTTGGTTGTACAAACTTATTGCCCTCCCAATCGGCATTACTAATGGCAGGTTAGTTTTTCACCATAGGAGAACAAAAAATGAACACCCTCAATTTTTAAGATAATTATCAAACACAAACTAATCCCACGAAGAATGTCAGTTTTCATTTACGCCGCGTGTAAGTCGGAAAAAATTTGTAGCTAAATGAAGATCTATTCTAAACTTTAAGCTACAGTATGTAAGCATACCTAATGATCAATATATACAGTCTGGCAAATCATTATGAATAGAACCACGCTTGAACAACTGTAATAAATTATTCAAATTTACTCAGAAAAGCTGATGTCGATTTACACAACTTTCAGATAACTGCATTTTAGAGCAAAATTGCGCTTAGCAATGGGTTCATTTTTTCTTAACGGGTTTGTTAATAAGGGAACTCGTCCACACTGAATATGACTAATCTAGACGACTACTTTGTATTCATTACATCCACAAAAATGCACCGTTTGATGTGGTTTACACGCTGGTGGCATCGACGCTCAATTATTTATAAATGGGGCGAAAGCTCACGTCAAGATCAGTGGAAATCCTTGTCGTACAATTATTATTTTGATTTACATATGGATTTATTCGAAAGAAGATTTTATTCGAAAGAACACACAAGAATTTCAACAGGATGTGCCATCCAGCCATCGCAACCATCGTTTTGTTTAAATTAAGTATTGGCGATCACTTGATTTTGAGAAATGGACCTGTCAATTGGCATACAGACGTGTGCAATGTGATATCTTTGGATTACTTACTGTGAGGCTTCGCGAAGTCACTGGTATAATATATAAGCCAACATTTCACGTACTATACGACCGGCAGTGCTTTAATAAAAGTAGTCCAAATTGGGCGCCCAGAATTTGCTTAGTTGATAATACTAAGGCCACATGCCCGAAATCATTTTCAAATGTTAATGCTATGAAGGTGTCGAATTATCGAAAAAAAATATTTAAATTTAACTTGTAATCTTTTGTACAATTCAAAGTTCAATTTCAAATTCAAAAATTTGTAATTAAACATACCTGGTCTAATGGCTTGTATTGTAGATTAGAGCAGCCAGGTTGGATTAATTCATCATCAATATGGTGGATTGCATTCTCAACAAATTCTTCTTTGATGGTAACTCCCTCATCATTATACTCATACTTAATATTCATCATACCGTTTTCACACTTCTAAAAATAACAACATTGTTAATATTATGTAACAGTATCAGCATTAAAATTAGCCAGAAAGGGTCTCCCAGAGCTCTTTCTTCAATAATTGGTCGCCTATTGACACGACCACAAACATGCGCGCCTTCAACGAGAATTTTTTGAGACGATTTCATGACGTCACAACTATTTTGGTCCTATCGAGAATGTTGATTTCACGTTGGAATACGCGGTCTACCTCGAGACCTGATTTACAGCCACTCAGAGTGGTCTTATAAGAAAAAATTAAGTAAATAAAAAGTCTAGAAATTGAGGTTAAAAATAAACAATTCTATGTGAACACCTTAGGCGATATCATAAGCTAAATGCTGTAAACTAAAGCTTATTTATAACTATTATCTTCTTTGCACTATATAAAATCATTTTGCGTAGGTACGTAATATTTTGAATTCGCGTGAGGAAATAAAATCAATAACGTAATCAATCTATTTCGCGCAATGTAAAATCTTTAGTAGAATGATGACATTTTTATAGCATTTGATTGGCTGAATTGGCGATCATCGGCGAGCAGTATAAAATTAAACGTAAATGTCGTGATATAGTTGTAGTGTGTTTCGCCAGCAGTGTTGCCAAGTCAAAATTTGAAATTTCAGTAGAATGTGTAAAAATTTTTTAGTAAAATCGACAAAATATCAGTAGATTTCTGCTTTAGGAAAAATATTTCGCCGCGGGCCGCAAGTTCCCAATTTTTCACAGTCGGCTTGTTTTTTTAGGAAAAATATTTCGCCGCGGGCCGCAGGTTCCCAATTTTCAAAAATGGCTGGTTTTTCCCAGTTGGTGGGAGTTTTATATTTATATATATAGGAGAAATATCAAAAAATATCATTAGACATAGCAACACTGTAATCGCCAGAAATGTTGTCATTTTTTCCGACAGCGTCTAGGCTGTCGAGTTAAAGTTTTTAATGAAGTAGTCGGGAAGTATAAGCAGCAGGGGAACGTCGTATCGGTTCCTCTGCGGAAAAAAGTTACACAGTTACAGTTAAAGTACTGTGTAAATGTCTAAAATATTAATATGAACATCTCACGATATATGTATGCAGAAGAATATCAATTTTTCTTAATCGTAAATGTCGAGAAAATAACATAGGTACGAAATATAATAAATGACTATCATTTTTAGGTTAAGTCCTGTCTGGGCAGTTATTACTTTGACAGATCATGACAAGTGGTTTGACGTTTCAGACCACTTCTGATGGTCAGAAAATAGTTTGAAGTTTGCTGGTACAGTAAACTAAACGTTAAATCTTAAACTTTTCCGGTTTACTTATAACGCATGCGCAGTGCGCCAGTTTTGACCTATCACACTGTTTACGAACGCCTAAATTTATGTCGTCATGCAGCATGGTAGATAATTTAGTAAAATTTGATACTTACAACATTAATTTGTTACAAAAAGTTTTGAAAATAGAATTGGTCTATTCTCTTAAAAATTCGAACCTTCAATATAAGACGGCATCAATGGAAGAAAACGGCACATATACCGACGCACAATTGAACGTACCTGTTGTATTGGCCTGTAATCTGAATTAGAACAACCCGGTTGAGGGTATTCGTCATCATATAATTGCTGTGATAATATATCTTCAATGATCTCGCGCTTGACGACAGCTGGTTGATCATCAGATGTCTTATCAGAGAGTTCCGCTATAAGGTACTGAAAGAAGCGTTATTACATTTTGTAAACACAGTAAAACCAGTTTCAGTTCACGAAACGTCCATACAACGATGTACTTATAATTATATTTAACATGAATTAGTAGATAACCTAACTTATATCACGCGTATGTATCATAGCTGTCAAATTGTATAAACATATAATTTTTTGAAACAAAGTTTAAAATCACCTTATGTTCCTACATAGTAGGTATGTAAAAAAGCCACAGTTTACAATATAAAACTAATCATTGTTATTCTCAATCTAAATTGATTGTAAAGAAATTTAGTTTCCGAAAACTAACCTCGAAATTGCAACGTGAAACGTCCGCAATCTCTTGCGTTACATGAAAGCGAGGGTCCGGGTTGTTTAGATGGCTAGTCAGCGTGTCAAACAAGGGCTTGCCTTCTATATCGGAGTGTTCTCCAGCACATTCTTGCTTTACATCCATGTTAAAGGTATATAATCCAGAAGCCACGTGTTAAGTGGTAACGTTAAGTAGAATAAATGCCGAGCGATACAACTGCGGCTGGTGTTGCTTGTTATAAAATACAAATTCATTTATTATTATAGTAATAATATTATGTAAGCGGAGATCGCAAATATTATATTTTATTTATTTTTACAAGGGTAAAACAAAGTTAAAGTTATTTATGTAAACATATTATTTTATAAAATAATATGATATAAAAATGTAAAAAATTTTAGAGAGCATTATAAATATTAAGTTATTGTGAAATAATATAGACTAATAACTCAGTATTCAAATTTTATTTATTGTATCTAGTGAATATTACAAATTATTAATTTAAGACGTTTACAACATAAATTAATATAGGTACCTAATTGTGAATGACAATGTCGGTAAATCTAAATAAAATTTACCTATATATTTCAATAATATCATAGTAATTAATTATTATACTGATGATTGATTTAAATATAATTTTGTGGCATCTTTAAATTTATTGTAAGTATATAATCAATACCTATATAAATATTACCGTATTCTAAAAATATGACCAAATAGATAATAATTGATACTGTCTTTTAAATAACTGATTTTAAATAGCCTATCGTACGCTGGATCTTCTCTAGGAAGGTGGTTTGTATTGTCTAACCTATTTCCAGTACCCAAAGAAATGTGATCTACGTTTTCTTCATGATCACTCTTAATGATTCTACAGGTCGACAATTTGGCTCAATATCACTGTCACTATCGGAATAATCAAGGTTATCAATGCTTTCTGAAGAGTCCCATCTCTCCAAAATATCATCAATCTCTCTGTTAGTAAATGCTCGTTTTCTGGAATACATTTTGGAAAAGAAATTAGTATTTAAGAACCAATTCATAACTGAAGTATATTATAAAGTACCTACACAAATAAAAAAGTACGTCAATGCATGATGATGCCAAATGGCATCACAAACATTTTTCCAATTATTTCCATGTATTTGACATTCAGCATAAAAATTATAATAAAATCATAAAGTACATACCTGAATGATTTACGAAATAATTTTTTTATGTTCTTGAATAGACTTTCTTTGGCTAAAAAATATATTTGAAACAGGTGAATTTCAGGTACAACCACTTTCGCTTCTGTCAGAATTTATTTAAAAAATGGTATTAACTTGGAGACATCTGTAAATTAACTGTACTACTATTTAATTAGAACATTTACTAATGAAAAATACTAAAACATTTCAAAAAATAAATCATCGAGGGGGTTATTAATATTTGCATTTAAATATCATGATGCCAAATATGGCATCAGTATGCAGTGATCTGTGGTGTGCCCACTAACGTACCTACAGTTATTGACTTTGCCATATTGTTTAACCTGTTACGAAAACTGTACGTCTGAGGCGGCCTATCACCGATTTTTTGTGAAGGACTAGACTGATTTTGACATCTAATGAATAACGAGAATGTATATTATTTATTAATATGTGTGACTTGAGATTTTTAAACTTAATTCAATTTGAAACGAGAAAGTGAGAATCAATATGTCAAGCAATCTGGGATCTAATTTTGACAACTGAACAGTGGACCACTCGTTGCTTGTGCAAAAATATATGCTCAGGCTTGATTAATCTAAGGATGGCGCTGAATAGGTACAATAACACTTAACAGACTTCAATAATTATTATGAATTGTATATATGTTTTGTTGTCAAAACAAAACAATGGAGCAAATATGAAAATAAGCATTTCCTCAATCATAACGAGACCAGCGCATCTCAAAATTCAAATGGCAAAATGGCCCATCTGCATTTTTTCTATTTTCAAGTTTTCTTCTAAAGACGTTGTTAAAGAATACAATAATAATCTTTAACGTGGCAAAGAAGACATCTGTCAGTGCAATACAAACCAAATGCCACCCGTATTTTGAGCCAGGGTCACGGACATTAAATTTGGGTGTGATTTGCACCATGCACGGAAAGACAAGGCAAAGTATTAAGACATGGCCCTTTGACAATGTCTTATTTGTTATACTTACTTTTGATCCTTGACTGAATGGGTAGGCAATAAAGTGTCCCTACTTTATTGTATTAATAGATCTGATTTATTATAAAGGTTGAAAATAACAGTGCAGGTATACATTAGTGTGTATTTTTTGACATTGGTGAATACGAGTTTAGTACCTATTGCTTGTAAATATCGAAACGCAAAACCCGAGTGGAAAAAAACTTCTCAAATAAAATAGTAGGTACATAACTTAAATCCAATAAAACACAGTTTATTGTTTGATCGCTTCCATGGAATGTAAGTCTCAGAATTTCGGCCATTGATAATAAATAATAGCATATTCTGGCAACACTTCTCTAAAATTAATGTACCTTGGATGGATCCTGTTTGTCACGTTCTTCCTGACATATTTACCATTACAATGGACGTAAAGCGAGAATGTGATGGAGAACAGTCTGAAGAAGAAGGCAAGCTTTTGTTTGATACGCAGACTAGCCACCCAATAAGCCCGGAAGTTCGCACGCATGTAAAGCAGGATAATGCCGACGTTTCAAGTTGCAATTTCGAGGTTAGTTTTTTGAAACTATTTTTTTTAGATCGGAAATAACAACGATTGGTGTGTAATAATAATATGTTTCTTTTTTTACAAACTGCGTAGGAACATACGATGACATAAATATTGTTTCAAAAAATGACTCGATTATACTTTTTGACAGTTACGATACATCTGTGACATGTTATGTAGGGTCACCTACTTACTAATTGAAGTAATTATGATTAGTATACATTGTTATATGCATATTCTATAAATTTTTCGCATTTTGAGGTTAGTTTTTTGAAACTGTTTAGTACGTCATCTTTCACAATCATTAATTTGGAATAAAAACGATAAGTATAAGATTATATAATAATGTTGCGTTTATGACAAAATATGTAGGAACATTACGATGATATTAAACTTTAATTCAAGAAATACAGGTAATGGTGCCTTTCATAACTTTCTTTTTAGATTGAACATAACCTGACCTTACTTAATCTAACCTAACCCAACTTTAGTGTGTGATAATGCTGCATCCAGCGTAAACCAAGCCGTAATATTTTTCTTTCAATAAAATATTTAAAATTATGCCATTCATGCATTCAATATTATTTCAGATATTTTGTTAATAGAATTATTTTGATTAGACAGGTTTTAATAGATTTTAGAAAACTTACCAAAACCATCTGTGATTTAATATATTATCGATATAACCAATATAAATATGACTGAAAATTGTGCACTATTTTTGTCGAATCGCCCATGGCATAATTAAAGTAAGGCAGGGTTTATTAGAATCTTAAAAACTAACCAGCAACATCTGTAGTTTGTATTCTTAGTTTAATGAAAGTAAATAAGTAGGTATGTGCTTAGTGTACACTATTTATGTCGGATCTTAACAGTCTACTTCCACCTAGATTATAACATATTAATTAGTTATAATAATAATATGTACATATTGACAACATGTTATATAAACGTTGTTTTTTTCAGTTGGCTGCGACGGCTGTCACTGAGACTGACAGAAAGCATGAGTTCACTGAAGACGAAATGACACCATTTTCTGATGAAGATCCTCAACCCGGATGCTCGCATTCAGATTACACACCTGGGCATGGGGTACATTCAAGTTTATATATTGTAACATTTGCTTCTCTATTCGCCGATTTATATCGAAGGTTGACGTTTAAAATTTCAATAAATCCCCATAATATTCCAGCCAGTCGTATCAGCCATCTGTAGCGAGGGGTGGAGATAGGCTGTTAAGATCCGCCATAAATAGTTTACATTGAACTTTGCTAGTCATACGTTTTTGTTTTTATTGAACTTAACTTTTGTAGTCATTGTAGTCTTAGATCATAGAAAACAAAAAACCTTTGACTGAAAAACTTTAATATGCACCAATTAAGTCGACTCTTAACATTCTACTTCCACCCTCCGCCGCTGATATAATGTATATAGTTGGCTTCTTATATATATGATTTTATTTGTAATTTACACAAGAAACAATTGTGTCTATGTAAATAGATTGAACATGAAGTGACGTCCCTTGGCACAGTACCGCCTTTGATAAACAGACTAAAAACGACCCCCTATTTTTTGAGATATTGCCGCCGATAAGTAGTGTTCATTTTTTGCACTTGTTTTAAAATAAATAACAAATAATGTTATTATGCACCTACAAAATAATATACTTCCCATTGATTATTAAGTAAATATTCAGCTATCGACGATAGTTTATCAAATTTATGCATTAAGGTATTATAATTGTTACAATAGGTTAGCCGCCTAAACTGTCTATCTCACTCTAAAAGTTAACACAGCCAAGAGAGGGGCTGTTTAAACAGAGCACTTTTTGTCAGTTTAGACCAGTGCTCCGCAACATTTTCTCACCCACGGCACACTAAAGGTCTTCCCAGAATTCCGCGGAACACCACACGTAATACAATTTATACACCAAACCATGGACTTGAGGCCAGAATCTTCGGTATCCCGCTACCTATCGCTAAGGTTAAAGACAATGTTATACTTCAACATAGCGTTTTTCGAATGGTGTTCGAGATAAAATTAATCGTATTGATTCTATGTTTAGCGATTTTTTTGTATTTATTAATACATCCACATGAATTATGGTAAGTTGTCGGATAAACAATAATAAAGTATTTGTCGAACATTGACACAATATTAATAAATTGTATCACACAATCGTATGTGTTAAAATATTAATGCCAGCGAAGTATATCAGCGCCGCAGACCACTTTTTTGGCTATTAGGGCAAATTTGTAATTTGCGTTTATCTCACTTATCTGCTTGACCTGCCACGCCACCCCCCTGAGCTTGTGGGGGATATGCACCAAAATTACATGATATACTTATTTGATAAATAATTATATATACATAACGTAAACAAAGAACCAAACATATTGCCATGTATTTGTATTATCAATAAAATAACATTTTATATGATACCTGAGCTTGTTGCAATGAACGTAAAAGTTTTTAGCGCTACTTTACTAAGTTTATGGCCTTGATGTTTTTGAGACGGATCCAAAATTTATTGCTTGATTTCATTGGTCTGGTAGGTCCTTCGGTACATTTGTAGAGATCCTTGTCTTAACTCTTTCTAATCTATCAGATCATGTCAATATATTTTCATTCTGACCTTGCATTATTTTATGAAGTTCATGCAGGTGCTCAAATGTATTATCAGCCATGTACGCAAATTTGGCTAATAAGTAAGTAATGTTTTTTTTAAGCAATGCTCCGCGGCACACCTAGTATCGTCTCGCGGCACACTGGTTTCGGAGCACTGGTTTAGACGGTTAACTTATTAACCGCATCAATATAATATATTATATTAATATTATTTATATAATAAACTACCTTCGATAGCAGCCGATACGCCTTGCGTATAGAATAGACCCACCGGAAACACAAAATTTTATCTGTTTTGTGATTACACATAGGTTCTTACTAATATTTTCTTGAATTAATCTATGATCTTGTAAGCTTTCCTAATCTAAGTCCGTGAAAGATTGTTGGACCTACCTACGTAATAAGTCACTTTTGCTAAACTGCCTCTTATACCCCGCTTACACGTGCATGGGTAAACTGCTGACAGTACGTATTATCGCGGGCGTAACAAGAACAGGTACCTATACGTAAACTCGCATTATCGTGCAAGATGCAAGATTGCATGCATGTATCATAAGAGTTCAGAAGGTTCTGAATGTTCACGTAAAAATTAAAGGTGCGTAGGTGTGCGCATGTGAAATGTAACGATAGTGGCGAACCTGCCGAAAGAAATACGAACTACACCGCACAGAATATTTTTACGTCTATCTATTATCTACAAACTTGTCCGAACCTGTCTGAATCTGGCAAAGATCACCAAAACGATGATTTCATCGCGTCTCGCATACGCATGAAAAATGAGATTGGAGAGACAGTCAGCCCTTTTACGTGTAAATAATTATTATCGCGATAGTTTAAAATACACACTATTGTTGCAAGTAAATCCATGCACGTTTTCAGGCACTTTACGTTTAGGAAATTCTATCAATCTATACAATATCATCAACAAATGAATACATAACTTATTAGTGTTTTTCATTGACGAATAAATTTATCAGAATAGTTCATTTCAGCAAAACAAAAAGGATTTATCATTGAGTTATTTTAAATTACGACTTACTGTTTCGCTCAGACCAGATAAAGATAGATATGTATGATATAACATTTTATATGTGTAAATTATATTAACCGATTCATTCCTTCTTGAGAGTGTCGCTCTTTGGATAACTGCCGTCCCTATACAACGCTCAGTCTGCGTGCCCTCACGAATTCAAAAGTATGATATATTAAAACTTTGTTTATACTGTTGATCGAGACCGCTTGATGAAATTTGAATATGAATTCGTTCCCGCACTTTCAGGTGAGCGTAGTTATGCACAAAGCAGCCGAGTCACACAAACCTCAAACAGAGATAGAAGCACTTTTATGTAAATTGTGTTTCTTTAAATCAGCAAAGCCTCTGTATACTGTGTATACTTTTTGAATGATAGATATTATATATATAAATATAATTTTGTATAACTTTGAAGAGATAAAAGCATATAATATATGAAATTTTGGTGTTTAGCAGTCCAGGTGTTTTGAGTAAAATGATTTTTTTAGAATGTGCATTCTGCAGAATGCAGCCATTTCTTATTTTTGTAAGAAAAGTCTTTATTTTTGTTTATTTTCTTTAAAAATAGCCTTCTAAGTTACTAAATTATTATGGGAATTTAGAAATTCTGAAAATAATTCGAAAACTTGTAAATTATACATCAATAGCTGCCTGGCACTATTTTTTATATGAAAAATCTGTATATTATATTATATATAATAAAATGAAAAACATATAATGTAATAGAGAAAATAATGTTTATTAATTGAATGTAGAAAAACACACCTTACAGTCACGATTTTAAAAATTTACGTAAGTATATAATATCATTTGGCTGCTTTTTGCAGAACGAATATTTCATTGTTTTAGAACGCATTTATATGACATTTTTGTATGACAGAAGCTTGGTTGCTTTATGCAAATCAAAAATGCCATATTCTGCCATTTGCAAAATCTTTAAAACGCATTTATATGAGATGTTTGTATGACAGCAGCTTGGCTGATTTGCGCAGAACGTAAAACAAACGTGTGAGATTATGGAAATCACAATAACTCATTTTTTTCAAAATTGTGGCTTGGCTGATTTGTGCATAACTACGCTCAGGTATAAATCTACGTTCCCGAACCCCGGTATAGTCTGTAACACTGAATACAACACTTTATAACCGTAGCCAAGATACGATCGTTCTAGTAAATATTAAAACATTGTTTATACTTTTGAACGAGGTCGCTTGATGAAATTTGAATATTATAAACTCTCTCAATTTGAATATTGTTTGTGACATTGGTTACGCCTTTTAGCATCTTCCGACAGTATGCACACTCTCCAATAACACACTGACACAGAAATTACTAGTTACTACACGAAATTTAAAATTTTTTTTCGAACAGAGTGCAAAACTGCCTCATAGTATGTACGTTTTTCTGGCATCTTAAATTATTTTATCAAGAAATTTTAGAAATAAACACGCTAAAGTGAAACTATCTTATTCACATCAATCTAAAATTTTGCATTCGAAACTATAATAGTTTTATACGTATTTCCAAGAGTAGTACCACAATCGTGTCATTGTTTATTTTGTGAATTTTCTTTTGATGTTACATGTAGGTGCAGTTTTTTAAAAACTATTTATGGATCGTTCCATAACATTGTTTGTATTTAATATCTATGACGGTACTATTACCATTTCTTAATGGCATTTTCATTCTCACGTCACTTAAATGTCTGAAGACGCGAAAGCCAAAAGCTTCGAAAAAATTGCTCAAATGGAACAGTTTAAAATCTAATTTAATAAATAATATTGACTTCGATTATTTTTTTTTTCTAGTTTTCTACTAAAGGCGTTTTCACGTCAAGGCATCACGATATATACAGTCGTCGACAATTCTTGCCTGATGGAATCCAAGATAAAATGATACAGTATTCAGAAGTGACGATAGATGAACAAAACATTAAAGGTGAAATCTCAGAACGAGAGACTCCGAAAGAACTTACACTTAATCTGAGAAGAGTAGTACATTTTTCACGTAACTTGATTTGCAGCTTTTGTAACGCAGTTTTTGGATGCGGAAGTGCTCTAAAAAATCACAAAATGGTTCACACGGGCGTGATTTCTGATCAAAACGAAGAAATTATATTCTCTCAACTAGATCATCTCAAAGCATATAAAATGGCACATACTGGTGAAAAACCTCATAAATGCAAGATTTGCTCATATAGCTGCTCGCAATTAAGTAGTCTTAAAAACCATGAAATGACGCACACCGGTGAAAAACCTCATAAATGCAAGGTGTGCCCTTATAGGTGCTTGTTTCTTAGTTATCTTAAAATCCATGAAATGACACACACAGGTGAAAAACCTTATAAATGCAAGGAATGCCCATATAGATACTCGCGACTTAGTCATCTTAAAAGACATGAAATGACACACACAGGTGAAAAACCTCTTAAATGCAAGGTATGCCCATATAGATGCTCGCAACTAAATGATCTTAAAAGACATGAAATGACACACACAGGTGAAAAACCTCATAAATGCAAGTTCTGCCCATATAGATGCTCGCGACTGAGTTATCTCAAAAACCATGAAATGACACACACAGGTGAAAAACCTCATAAATGCAAGGTATGCCCATATAGATGCTCGCAACTGAGTGATATTAAAATCCATGAAATGACGCACACCGGTGAAAAACCTCATAAATGCAAGGAATGCCCATATAGATGCTCGCGACTTAGTAGTCTTAAAATCCATGAAATAACACACAGAGGTGAAAAACCTCATAAATGCAAGGCATGCTCATATAGATGCTCGCAACTAAGTAGTCTTAAAATCCATGAAATGACGCACACTGGTGAAAAACCTCATAAATGCAAGGTGTGCCCATATAGATGCTTGTCACTTAGTAATCTTAAAATCCATGAAATTACACACACAGGTGAAAAACCTCATAAATGCAAGTTCTGCCCATATAGATGCTCGCAACTAAGTAGTCTGAAAAACCATGAAATGACGCACACCGGTGAAAAACCTCATAAATGCAAGGTGTGCCCTTATAGGTGCTTGTTACTTAGTAATCTTAAAATCCATGAAATTACACACACAGGTGAAAAACCTTATAAATGCAAGGAATGCCCATATAGATGCTCGCTACTTCGTCATCTTAAAAGACATGAAATGACACACACAGGTGAAAAACCTCATAAATGCAAGGTATGCCCATATAGATGCTCGCAACTAAGTGATCTTAAAAGACATGAAATGACACACACAGGTGAAAAACCTCATAAATGCAAGGAATGCCGATATAGATGCTCGCGACTTAGTTGTCTTAAAAGACATGAAATGACACACAGGTGAAAAACCTCTTAAATGCAAGGTGTGCCCATATAGATGCTCGCGACTTAGTAGTCTTAAAATCCATGAAATGACACACAGGTGAAAAACCTCATAAATGCAAGGTATGCCCATATAGATGCTCGCAACTAAATGATCTTAAAAGACATGAAATGACACACACAGGTGAAAAACCTCTTAAATGCAAGTTCTGCCTATATAGATGCTGGCGACTGAGTTATCTCAAAAACCATGAAATGACGCACACCGGTGAAAAACCTCATAAATGCAAGGAATGCCCATATAGATGCTCGCGACTTAGTAGTCTTAAAATCCATGAAATAACACACACAGGTGAAAAACCTCATAAATGCAAGGCATGCCCATATAGATGCTCGCAACTAAGTAGTCTTAAAATCCATGAAATGACGCACACCGGTGAAAAACCTCATAAATGCAAAGTGTGCCCATATAGATGCTTGTCACTTAGTAATCTTAAAATCCATTAAATTACACACACAGGTGAAAAACCTCATAAATGCAAGTTCTGCCCATATAGATGCTCGCAACTAAGTAGTCTGAAAAACCATGAAATGACGCACACCGGTGAAAAACCTCATAAATGCAAGGTGTGCCCTTATAGGTGCTTGTTACTTAGTAATCTTAAAATCCATGAAATTACACACACAGGTGAAAAACCTTATAAATGCAAGGAATGCCCATATAGATGCTCGCTACTTCGTCATCTTAAAAGACATGAAATGACACACAGGTGAAAAACCTCATAAATGCAAGGTATGCCCATATAGATGCTCGCAACTGAGTGATCTTAAAAGACATGAAATGACACACACAGGTGAAAAACCTCATAAATGCAAGGAATGCCGATATAGATGCTCGCGACTTAGTTTTCTTAAAAGACATGAAATGACACACAGGTGAAAAACCTCTTAAATGCAAGGTGTGCCCATATAGATGCTCGCGACTTAGTAGTCTTAAAATCCATGAAATGACACACAGGTGAAAAACCTCATAAATGCAAGGTATGCCCATATAGATGCTCGCAACTTAGCAGCCTTGATGCCAATGTCTTTATCAATATGAACCTATGTTACATTTTTATTTAGTGTCCAGCATTAAACATATATATTTTTAAGCTATTTTTTGAGGTTTTAATATCCAATTTCCTCACATATCATGTTAGTTTATCTTACCATGTAATTACAACATATTGGAACATTACATGGCAAAACATGGTCACTTGGAAAATCTGGAAAATCTTTTTTCTACTAAACGTGAAGAATCAAAACTTTGAAATACTTATTCTATATCTAAAACTCATTTCGAATACTTCGTTACATTATATTATTTACAAAAGAATATTCACCAGAAAGATTCAAACAATCTCAAAATTTAAAATAGCTCTCCTGCACAATTAACAAAAGTGCACATATCAGGTTTTGCCATCTGAACACTGAATTTATAAAATAAAGTTATTATTGTAATCAATTACTTTATTCGGTAATTATGCAATATTTAGCGTATTATAGTTATAAATTACAGTATTTTCTTAATGCTTATTTTCTCAAGGCATACGTCATCTCAACCACGCAGCACGATCCGTCCATCCCTTACATTCCTTATAAGTTACTAGGTACATATTTAGTTATTAATTCCTTTATTAAAACTTATGACTGAACATTTTATTTCTTATTACTTGCAAATATTTTATATAAAACAAATCCGCTATGTTTTTAGATTATTTATTTCCATTCGTCATCTCGTGTACTTTATTGTTACCTACCTCTTTTCAGGATCTTTGAACATCTTTACTTTTATACATCGGGCGAAGGATTTTTCCTAAGGATAAAACATTAACGTAGTTGAGCAGGGAATCAAATAAGGTGTTTTATTTAATCATTTATAGAGATCAGAGGAACGGTTCGGCCGGTTTTTTTTTATATTTATAAACACCAAGAAAAGCCTTTTGATAACAGTTAGGTGTCAAGGCTATCAAGTCAAGGGTCACAATAAAAAAATATTTAGTACAAAAAAATTATGAATAGTTGAAGTAGAATGAATAGTTGAATAGATCATTATAATTCTTATAAACAATAAAATAGGTACTACAATCAAAAAGTGTAAAAACGTCAACTTCGACTCATTACCGAGTTACCGAAAAAACGGAGCTGATTCGGCTTCATCAGCTTAGGTTCGCTCTTCACAAGAAGTACGAACATATTCGAATTTGACCGACATGTCTACCAATCTAAATTTTCGCTGTATCACGAATTGGATATAGCCGCCGATAACTGTTTAATGTATGGAATGCCTTCCGTATTAATTTGGACGATGAAAATAATGGAAACGTTCTAAAGTGATGAGAGTTAAGAATAGACCTGCTGGAAAAATACTTCTACTTCAATAATTTATAAAAAAGTCTCCGATTTTTCTTATTTGAAAGAAGACATAATGTCACACTCCTCTGGAGGCCTGGAGACTCATAGTACCTAATGGTCGATAACGAGAAGAAAATATCCGGCAACGTTTTTTGTCAGAACGCAAAAAAATGCAACGCTTCATTTGTGTCCACCGCTTTTATGATAGGAGATAGTTTGTAGCGCTAAAGCGCGTCTCGCTGAAAGTGAGATCAAAAGCGAAAAGTTTTAGGCTTCCAGAGATTGTAATTGTTAAAATAATATACCTCTCGCCTTCCGAAATATAAAAATCGCCGTTTTAGACCATTCAGAGGTGTTTATTTGTTCACTCCCAAGTCCAAATAACAGACGATGACCAGCAACCAGCATACCGAGCGAAGAAAGAGAATGCATCTTCTTCGCTCTGACAGGAGATAGAATTAACTAAATGGGTTACAATGATGAATCTCATATCGTTGTAGGTAGTTTTCTTGTGCGAACAGGTGCTACTTAATATGAATGGGATAGTGTGAATAAAAACGATTGCAACAAAATAGGTTTGCGATTTTCTTTATTTATATATTAAATAAAATACATATTGTCACTAAATACAGATTTTAACGAAGCTATCGTCATACTCAGCAGGTTGGTACCTTCCACTTGTCAAACGGCTAAAATGTTGGGTTCATTCATTCAAAACAAAAACTTCCGTCGGCTGACATTTTATTTAGAAAGAACCAATTCCAATCTCTTTGGACATAACTATTATTCCCATAACAAGGCACACTCTTAAAAACTAAGAGGAGCATCCATAGAACATTAAATAACACCAATAATTATTTACAGACATAAACGAAAATACGATGACAGTTGTACATTGTTTTTGTATTTAGTGACGTCACACGTATTACGATTCAATTATGTCTTTACCTACAAGCGCATCTATTCTATACACAAGACTGATATCCGCCGCTATCAGCAACTATCGAGGGTAGTTTTTCATTGTTTTGTATCGAAGTATTAGCACTTATTGTGACAATTACAAGAAGTTGGTTGTAATTGTTACAATACGTGCTATGTTTTAACAGCACCTCTCTGTGTTAAATTGCATAGCGAAATAGCCAGTTTTGACTGTTTAGACGGCTAACTTATTGTAATTGTTACAAAACGTGCCAATACTTTGATATAAAAATGAAAAACTACCCTCGATAGCAATTTTGTGTACAGAATAGATGTACAAAGGCACCTAGCGCAAAAATACGAAGCTTGCACACATTAATTTTTTTAGAAAAATCCATGGTTTTTAAAATAATTATAAAAAATATTAAAACTATGAATGAGTGAAAAATCTCTCAAATACAATATAGAAAACTTAATAAACTCAATTTTAATTATACCTTAATATTACCTACCTAATAATAAGATGGGGTCCTTTGACAAATTTTACATTTTATAACATTTTTTACAATTGCAAGTTTACTTTTGACTTAAAATAAAAAATATTTTTCTTTTCAATGTTTTCAGATACCTAAATATTCATTAATTGATACAGTTGAAATTTAAATTATCAAAAAAATGTCTATCACCTTAAACCCAGCTAAACCAAGCCATTACCGAATATAATTTGTCAAAAAAAACTCATCTATCCATAAAATATCTAAAATAATGCCATTTAATCATACATAAAATACGATATTTCATAGATAGAATAATATTTTTAGCGACTAAAGTTTGGTTTAGGCATGGCATGAAAATTAAAAAAAAAAAAAAAACAACGTCACACGAGTGGAATATATTTATAATTCAACTAAAATAAATAAATATGATGAAAAAGTGTCCACCATTTTGTCGGGTCGCTAAAACAAAGCTATGAAATAGCTAACACCCACGATGGATGCGGGGCTAAAGCACCGGCAGTCCCTGGTTAAATCCTGGGTTTGGCATGTACACATATTATTTTTCAATTTTTGTAGGGTCAGAGTATGGACTTAATAGGATGAGCAAGTGGCTGACCATTTCTCGTAAAAACAAAATCTGTTGTAGGCCCATGGGTTAAATTATAGATAATATAGGATTTAGATACACTTAAATTTATGTCATAAGACCTAACTTCCACTAACACAAATCCAAAATACACCAACAACAAACAAGTGGGTTTGAAACTTTAATAATATTACGTCGCTATAGAATGGGCTACAAATATATTAATTGTTTACGTTATCAGTGTTGATGATAAAAATGACGTACGCACATTCGGTCCCTTCTTGACTGACCATTATTTCAAAGTATTTACTACAGATACTCTATCCTAGCTAATTAGTGAACGGGTAGCTAACGCCTTTATTGGTATAATATTATATAAAAATTATGTCCCAAAAATGCGGGATTTTTTTAAAATTAATATGTCGTGAAATATGCTAGACGACTCATAGTGTGATTAGAGTATGAAATTATCATAATTCACTATTATATTTGCTTATACGCACGCAAGCATTTTACTTATATTATGTAATAAAATATTTATAATTCAACACGGAATCGACATTCACAATCCGACCAAAATAGTTGTGACGTCATAAAATCGTCGTAAGAAATGCTGGCAGAAGGCACGCATTTTAAGGTCGTGTCATTAAGTAGGTAGATAATGTCTAATTGTACAGTGTTTGACGCATACCAATAAAGGCGCAGTACCAATTGTTTGAAACTAAATGCGTGTAATCATTCGGTCATATTATCATATTAAATGAAGTGTGGACAATTCACGTCGTAGGTTATTTGCGCGTCTTAACACATGGCATGCGTTAATTCTTCTTTAAAAAGAGTAAACATGGCCACAGCGTTTCTGTCAGTGTATTTGAATATGTTTCCTGTCTGCAGTAAAATACAATATATACTTATTATTATGATGAATGTAGCATCTGATCTTTGCAATGTTGGCTTTTAAAATAAGAACTGTGTGATGAGGTAAAACCCTTCTTTATAAAAACGTCACCAATTTCATATCACAAACATTACCTCAATAACAAACATACCGCTGATAAAAGTTTGCAATCCTTGAAAAATATTATAAAATAAATAACATTTCGCAAACGATTTCTGCGGAAGGCGATCTTCGAATACCTGCCTGCGCCCAAGGCTATTTTCTGTCCCCTAGCCTCGGCCGAGCCAAGGTCGCTTCGATCCCAAGCAACGGTACATTTTCAAAACCCAAAAAGATCTGAGAATATTCGGGAATTTAGCTATACTTTTCAGACTTCCTACGCATCTCCCTCCCTCTCTTCACAAGATAATAATTAGAGATATTTTCCAATCAGTATGAAATAAAAATGCGAAAGCGGTAGTACCACGCAAGGGTCCACTGCCCACGCGGCGGATATACCATGCCAACAGAAAGCAACGCTTGTTTCAACATTATAAACCAGTGTAATCCTTTTGTGTTATAATAATCCATATAACCACCCTTCAAGCAGACGGTGAAACTAAAAAGGTGGGTCATTGTTACTCAAGATAATGAACCTAAAAAATAATTATATAATATTCATATATATATTATTGGTTAAATTAATAGAACGCCAAATTTATAGTACTTCCTCAAGAGACAATTCTAAAGTTAATAATGTCCTTTTGAAGAGGACGAAACCGGTCCAGATTTATTAAAAAATAAAAGTAAAATATGTATTTATTATTTTGCGATTTATTAAATTAATAATACAATGCAGTATCACCATTTGTTGACAGTAAACACGTTAAGAGAAATTTCAATATGTAATTGTCATAATTCATTATATTTAAATTGTTTTCCATGGTTAGCTAGACACGACACTGCGCCTTCAAGAAAAAAAGTCGCTATGAAGTCTCTTAGCATAATTCCAAATCATACTAACATTTCGTGGGTCACTTGAAAATACTATTCTAGTATGAATAGTATTTTCGTACATTTTCGTAATAATATTTTATACAACTAATATGAATAATATTGTTTTAAAAAGGTTATTCACCAACATGTCTCATTTCATGTTTTATAAGATTACCAAGTTGTGAGCATTTATATGAACAAACTTTGCATTTATAAGGTTTTTCACCAGTATGTGTCATTTCATGTTTTATAAGATTACCAAGTTGCGAGCATCTATATGAACATACATTGCATTTATAAGGTTTTTCACCAGTATGTGTCATTTGATGTGTTTTAAGATAACCAGATTTCGAGAATCTAAATGAACACACATTGCATTTATAAGGTTTTTCACCAGTATGTGTCATTTTATGTTTCTTAAGATCACTGAATCTCAAGGAACCATATGAACATACATTACATTTATAAGGTTTTTCACCGGTATGAGCCATTTTATGTTTTTTAAGATCATCTAGTCTCGAGGACCCATATGAACATACATTGCATTTATAAGGGTTTTCACCGGAATGTGTCATTTTATGTCTTTTAAGATCATTAATCTGCGAGCATCTATATGAACACACATTTCATTTATAAGGTTTTTCACCAGTATGTTTCATTTTATGTTTCTTAAGATCACTGAGTCTCGTGGACCCATATGAACATACATTACATTTATAAGGTTTTTCACCGGTATGTCATTTTATGTTTTTTAAGATCATCGAGTCTCGAGGACCCATATGAACATATATTGCATTTGTAAGGTTTTTCACCGGAATGTGTCATTTTATGTCTTTTAAGATCATTAATCTGCGAGCATCTATATGAACACACATTGCATTTATAAGGTTTTTCACCAGTAATTGTCTTTGTATGTACTTTGACATTGCTATGTTGTGAGACTACTATGCTTTGATTTTGATCAGGAAACACCTCCATGTGCACCATTTTGTGAGTTTTTAGAGCATTTCCGCATCCTAAAACTTCGTTACAAATGCAACAAATGAAATTACGTGAGAAATGGATTACTCTTCTAAGAATAAGTCGAATTTCCTTTGGCGCATCTCGTTCTAAGATTTCTTGTTTAATGTGATTCTCTTCTTTAGTCACTTCTGAATACTGTATCGTTCTATCCTGGATGCCATCGTCAGAGGATTGTTGACTCTCATCTGTATCGTGATGCCTTGTAAAAAATCCCTTGGAAGAGACCTAGAAAAATCGTAAAAGTCGAAATCAATATTATCAATTATGAGTTATAACATTCAATTTGTTTTTATGACGCTTTTGTTTTTCAGCTAATTCAGACATTATTAAATAGCGAAGTGAGAGTCAAATATTGTTACGGAAAGATCCATAGGTGGTTCAAAACAATGCACTTATATGTGTGTATACATCATCATAGAAAACAATAATTATATCGTGTTCTGGGCTCTATATTACGACCGTACACCCTCGATAAACGTCAAATTTCTTATTTCAATAGTTGAAAGCATCTAAAGGTTCGTTTCTTTCAACATGAACGAAACTAATCAAATTAAACCATAGACAATATACATACAAATTGTAGTTGACCGGAAATGGTTTGAGATTTGACGTTTGGTTCAGTGTATCATTGAAAATCAAACCGTTCTCGGACCATCAGAAATGGTTTGACATGAAACGTCAAACTAATTCGGACGATCCATAGACTAATGGCAATCTGTCAAAGTGTTTCGGCATTTCGGCATTTATATATCGTGAGGTGTTCATAATAATATGTTAGATATTTACACCATAGGAGTTCACTTGAATTATATGTATTATAGATTAATAATCAATACATATTATTCATAAGTAACCATACGCGAACAAGACGCCGCTTTTGGTGTTATTATCTCAAAATCCAGCACTATTTTCTATGCAAGTTCGATTTAATATCATTACTATAATTATTATGTCAGACAAAGAATTTATTTTCATTTTATATATATTTTGTAACGGAGATTCTAAACTACAAACTGTGTTAAATCAGCCCGGAATGATCTTTATATTACCCAGCGAATTTAATATGTTCGATTGTCGTCTAAGTCACAATATCATACTGTCGAGATGAACAAGTGGTCAATTATGAAAAGCTCTAATCAAAAGTAATTTTTAAAAACTCGTCATACCTATAAATCTTATAAATCAACTAAATGGCTACCTATTTATGAAGCATTCTTTATATTTTGTATATTTAAAATGAATGAATACGACAGTTTGTTAAATTTGTATTATTGTAGACCACGATAGGAGGTTAGAATTTCATAACAAGTTGACGTTTCATATATGTTTCTGTTTTAGAGACTAATATATTATGAATTAATTTTAAGTACTGGCAACACTAATTAGTTGTCAGAAAAGCGTTTCCGTGGACATTCTACCAAACGGTTCCAAATCAAATAAATCCAACGATGCCATTTGATTCGTTCAGTTCAGGTTCAATGATACGAACATTAAGCGAGATTTTTTGAGCATAGACAATCATAGAAAAAAAACCGCTAATATATGGCTAAAACGCTATTATAAGCGTAGACAATAAGTACAAATATAAAAATCATTTACAATGTATAAAATTCAAACATTTTAAATTAATAAAATTCGCCATTTTCAAAAATCAGTATAGATAGAGTTCGCCAAAGTTAATTCATACATTTCATAAAAAAAATCATAAAGTTATAATTTGTCTCTGACACTGCCATCCATTCGCATTTACCCCGTCAAAAACCCGAAAGAAGCACCTGCATCGATATGGAAGATCCGGTCAAAAGAGTCTCAAAAAATAGCCAAATATATGACAAATTGATGGCTTTCATTGTATCTTTTGATCCCCTACGTAAATAAATGTTACGTTTGTTCATTAACAACAGGTAAGTAGGGAGAATCAGCGGCGTTGGCTTTTTTGAAACTCTTTTGACCGGACCTTCCGTACCGATGGTGGGTGCTTTTTGCGGGATATTTTGACGGGGTACTTGGTGAATATTTGCGTTGGTTTGTGCGAGCGTTAAACCTTCGTATAAAAACGCTCTAAATAGGTAGGTAGGTATGCAAAAATAAGGAACATTTTTCAAAATTACGTTATAGAGAACAATATTTTATATATAAAATTGAGCTGTGTTAACTAAACGACATTTTTATAATTTGAGATAATTCCGAATCAAATTTTATCAATACAATAAGAAATACGAGTGAAAATGGCTTGGGTGGCTTTTAGTTACTCTTTGATTAGTGATTGTTCTTATAAGATTGTAATATATATCTATATTCAGTATTCCGCATTAACGCATAACCGAGAAAATTAAGATTAAAAAAAATACAAGGTTAGTTTAATATAATATTTAATATAAGAGATAACACGCTTCATGAATATTTATGATTGGTAAATTATGCCGAAAGGTAAGTTTTAAGTAGGAAAGGTGGCATTTTAATGAAAACCATTGACGTTTAATTTCAATCAGTGAGAGCCGTTTATCGAGGCTATTTGACCGGGCCATTTGTTTGTGGAAGCGAAATGTTTTCGTGGGGCTCATAAACTGGATCCTGTTTTATTTATTATACATTTAATTAAATGAATACAAAATAAAGACGGAATACCGACTATGGATATATTATATTATCTTATAAAAACAATCACTAATCAAAGAGTAAATAAAAGCCATTCGAGCCATTTTCACTCGTATTTCTTATTTTATTGATTAAATTTAAGTCGGAATTATCTGAAATAATAACAATATCGTTTAGTTAACACGGCTAAATTTTATATAAAAAATATTGTTATCTATAACGTTATTTTGAAAAATGTTCCTTATTTTTACATACATACCTACCTATTTAGAGCGTTTTATACGAAAGTTTAAGCACGTGTGTCTTTGTGTCAAATTTAACTTTATAATTATTAAAATTTTATGAAATGCATTGACGAACTCTAATATGCTATACTGATTTTTGAAAACGGCGTATTTTATTAGATACCTAATTGAAAATGTTTGAATTTTATTCATTGTAAAAGATTTTTATATTTGTACTTATTGTCTACGCTTATAATAGCGATTTAGCCATATAATACCAATTTTTTCAATGATTGTCTATGCTCAAAAGGTGTCGCTAAGATGCTTTCAAGTATTGTAAAAAAATCTGCCGTTTCTCTGCGGTGTACTCTCGGTAAATTGAGCCCGATTTGCATTAAATGTCATTTGCCTTTCTGATTGTTGTTTGCTTAGATAGAACCAACGAACGGGTTAGCTGTCAAACCGAGCTGATACTGCGCATGCTTTTTGACATTTATGAACAGTATTTAGACAGGCAACCATGAATAGAGTAACGATCGCTCACCGATTCCAAATTGTCAAAATAATCTTTTACTTATGCGATGACGCTCATTTTTGACTATACGGATTGGTTAATAGACAAAATTGGCGTACATGGAGTCCAATCTAGGTGAGACCCTACAGACTCAATTACATCAAATAAATGCACTGCTTTTTTGCGATTCACATTCTAGTGAAATCATCGATCTTAATTTATTAAAAAATGAAGCATAAATGAAGCACGTTGCATATATGGATGACATTGATTACATACAACAAGTACGTACCTATATACAATGCAGTCTGCATGATGTGGTAGATATCTACGATCGGAGAATACTGTCATTTTATTCAAAATAAATTAAATGCAACCTTTTTCTCCTATAAAAAATATGTATTTTTTCTAAAATGGCCCTCCAATACTATTTTTATGTGTTGCGAACACGCAACATGGTTAAATTATCATAAATCAAAGTTCAACAAATGAATAATCAATGTAGGATAGTTCCCAAGTAACAATCGTGATGTTCCAATCAAGGCTCAAAATAGACCGGGGCGCTGTTCTGGTTCGTAAAATTCTAAAAGGTACCGTGTCGGCTCGTGGGTTCATTAAAAATTGCGTTCTATTTCGTGTTATTGAGATAGTATTGCATGTATGTAGTTTTCAAAGTTGTTCTTAAAATTTAATATTAACGAAGTTACGTTTTGCCGGGCGCGCAAGAATAAAATCTATGTCTAAGTATATCATAATTTATTTCTTCCCACCAAAGTTAACGACACCAGTGCCATGTAGTAAGGTAGCTGCCGACAGCCAAAGAGTGCCAAATGTAAAATACATTGGAAGTTCCGTTCACATTTTAGTAGGTACTGAATATTGTAATAACACTATTATAAGGTAAATATTGAAGTAAGTAGCATCTTTAAGGATAAATTAGCTAAGTACTTATCGATTTAAGAATTCAGTGATAACTAATAAGAACTGATTAAATAATACTAAAATGTCATTACCACATTTTAGGTTATTGTACACGTACCTACCCAAAATGGAAGTGATTCACGTTGAAATTTTGTTGTTAAGATTTGGTAACGGACGGATCCATTCAAAATGATTGACGAGGCGTTTGTGAAACGATTCCAGTTATCGAAACTATTGGCAGATATATATTCATTTCCAAGTTGGAAAATCTAATGTCAACCACAACTAGCTGTCATGTGAGCATAGACAAAAATAAAATGATGCAAACTCTTACGCGACCATAAATATCCTTTCAGTATTTTTGTTGCATTAAAATGGACACCGTTCGAAGCACTATACCTCGTTTGAGGTTACTGTTGCGTTTTGCTTCTTGTTTGCGTACCGCTTCGATGAAAATTTGCCCTTCAGGTGTTGAGTTTTCACGATTGAATAGGCACGTCAATGAGGTTTGATTTTGTCGCTACGCTCATAGACACCTTAACCGATTCACTGATGACCTACCTACTATTTACTAATTAATTACCACATTTAAATATCATGATAATTATATCTAATGGACAACTAATGCAAACGTGCCGTCGCGGTTAGTACTAAATTAACACAGTCACTGCTGACCTTGACCTTTTAATTACCACATTTAAATAACACGTTAATTATAATATCATAAACATATAGGTCATAAACGACTATCATTTTTAGGTTAGGTCCTGGTTTTAGAATTGAATGGAAAGGTTTTAGAATATAATAAATGACTAACATTTAAGGTTAGGTCCTGTCTGGACAGTTATTACTTTGACAGATCGTGAGAAGTGGTTTGACGTTTCAGACCAAACCACTTCTGACGGTCAGAAATTGGTTTGAAGTTTGCTGGTACAGTGAAATAAACGTTAAAACTAAAACTATTCCGGTTTGGTTATAACGCATGCGCAGTGCGTCAGTTTTGACATGTCAAACTGTTTAGCTGGAACGCTTAAATTTATGTTAACATGCAGCATGGCAGATAATTTAGTAAAATTTGAGGCTTACAACATTAATTTGTTACAAAAAGTTTTGAAAATACAATTATTGGTCTATTCTCACCCAATTTCACTTAGATATTGCTTCCGTTTATGGTATTTTATGGCTGCAAGTAGTTTTTTATTGACCATAGGCTTACCTTGTATTACCTACCCAAAAAGGACTCACGGGCGATTAATTTTATTCACCATACAATTGATCATAATTTAAATAATCGAATTCATTATTGCTTTACATTCGTATTATTGTGATGTAAAAATCATCATATTTAAAATATACTTACATGAATTAACAAAAGATTTGCATTCCTACTCAATACTGTCTCAAATTATCTGTTTTAGTAATCATAAATGAAACAAGTTTCACCGAATTATATTATAATAGTTCCTTATGAAGAATCAAGAATGCATTAAAAATTCAAACCTTCAATGTAAGACGGCATCAAGGGAAGAAAACGGCACATATACCGACGTACAATTGAACGTACCTGATTCATTGGCTTGTAATCTGAAATCGAACAACCCGGTTGAGGGTATTCATCATCATGTAATGGGTGTGTTATATCTTCAATAATCTCGCGCTTGACGACAGCTGGTTGATCATCTGTCTCAGATTTTATATTAGAGAGCTCCGCCATATTAAGGTACTGAAAGAAGCAGTATTACATTTTTTAAACACGGTGAAAACAGTTCCGGGTCTCGTAATCACCATATAACATTGTATAATATATATATATATATAACAAGAATTAGTAGATAAACAAACCTAACCTATAATATCACAAATGTATCGTAGCTGTCAAATTGCTTAATCAAGTATTCTTTTGAAACAAAGTTTAATGTCATCGAATGTCCTTACATAGTTTGTAAAAAAGCAACATATTATTATAATAGTATACTTATCGTCATTATTCTCAATCTAGAGTGATTGTAGAAGAATTTAGTTTCCAAAAACTCACCTCGAAATTGCAACTTGAAACGTCCGCATTCTCTTGCGTTACATTATTGCGAGGGTCCGGGTTTTTTGAATGCCTAGTCAGCGTGTCAAACAAAGGCTTGCCGTCTATATCGGAGTGTTCTCCATCACATTCTTGCTTTACATCCATGTTAAGGGTAGGTATATATTCCAGAAGCAACGTGTTACGTGACAGACAGGATCCTTTCAAGGTAATGTTAGAAAAGTGTTGCCGCAATACTGAAAAGTATTTCCAGGTCAACTACATATATTAATAAAAGTAAATGTGTTCGATTGAGAATAGGAATATGTATATTGAATATAGTAATAAAGTAGTTAACTTGACGCCTCGACTGCCAGCCGTTAGCATGAGACGACGGTAAAACAGGGCACAGGTAATTTTGTCACTTCGTCGCGTACTCTATCGAACTTAAGTGCTCAGCCGTAGTGGTTTGGCGGGCGCGGCGCGGCGGTGTCTTGCGAAACTCAAACGTATAACCAAAAAAAAACATTCTTGTGAGTAAAATTGTAAGGAGAAAATAAGAGACAATTGAATTTTAACAAAATTTTTTATATGTAAATAATTGCATGTAAGTACATAATATTATTATGATTTAGAAACAAGTAATAAGTAATCTAAGAAATAAGTTAATGTAATATATATATGCCTAATTTATTGAACGAACGATGACTGAGAGTTAAAAAACATTATTACAAGCTTGATAATTGGAACTAATATTACAATGAAAGAAAATACAAAACCGGACGTATACAAGTGTGCTCGATGGCTCATGCCATCAGCGCCAGAGATTCGGCAAGAAACGTCCATCTTAGATACCACTTATCACATTAAGACGTTTGGTATGACCAAAATCGGGTGGGAGTGAGGTGAAGAAGGTGGGGTGGAAGAACAAATAGGTCGACGGAACTGTCCGAACCGCTCCGAAATTCAAACAGCGCCAAATTTGTCCACACAACTCGCGAAGATAGCTCGTCCAAAGACAAGTCGGTGTGACCAGTCGAATTAATGAATATTGTAGAAATACCGACAGAACTTTCTACCTTCAGTAAACGGCCCCTCTAGTGAACGAAAAGACCGGATCATCGCCCTCCAGTATATTAGTCAGCTGGTCTTAAATAAGTAAGTAACCCTCCTCTTAGCTACCATTCAAATATAATAAAAATATTTACTAAGTAATCATAATAATATTAAATAAGTACATAGTATTAATTATATTAATATTAGAATCAGTCAACCTTAACGGCCCACATGCTCGTCGTAGGTCAAAATTGAGTTTGTATTGTATTTTCAAACCATGATCCTGGACACTCCTTAAACGTTGTAGATAATCTATTTATATAATTTTGAAGCTTTATTATCCTTTATAGTTATTATATGTTCAAACACGCGCGTTAACAAATTTTACTCCCTACTTTAATTATAGTTTATCAATTTATGGCTACGGCCGTATGTTGTAGCTTAACCACTGGGGAATGCCAAAAGAAATGGCGTATTTCAAAAAAACACTACCTTATTCTTAGGTCAATAATTATTATAAAGAAATCATTATTCATAAGATGTTTATCACACTTAAATCGTCAAAGACATAGCTTATAATAAGTATCTTTTGAAATTATCTTCAAATGTGTTAATCTTGACGATTTTTGAATAATAAAATGCCTAATTCTTGTCAAATTTGGGATCACAGAGATTATCAATATAATTTTTTATCGTGAATATTTTACAAAAATTATCTCGTGATAAATTATACAATGGTTTTATAAATGCGTTTAAAAATTAATAAATGTAAAAAATTTTAACACCACTGCACAGTTATGTACCGAAATATGACTATATTCTAAAACATTAGAGCGAGAGGTTTACAAGAATACTATTTTATGTAACAAAAATACTTTATGCTGTCATCAAATGTTTAAAATAAATATGAGGGATAATAAGGCTTCAAAATTATATAAATAGATTATCTACAATATTTAAGAAGTGTCCAGGATCATGGTTTGAAAATACAATAAAAACTCAATTTTGACCTACGACGAGCATGTACCCCCTTAAAGAGTTAGAGACGTGGCGTGATATATACAAGTCGATCCGTATTGGTTGAGAGACCTCGTACGATGGTCGGATAGCCCGTCGACTCTCTAAGGACAGGAAGCAAACAAGAAAAATAAAATTAAAAAAACAGTAGCAGGAGAAATTCTTTTCGAGTGAGATGACGTCTAAGGGCGTGAGAAAATGTTAAGTTGCGATTAAAGATAAATGTTATAAGATAAAGCTACTATATATAATTTAAGTTATTGTGAGAAGTTATTTAAGAGACTTAGTGAATAATAAAACAGTTATTTTACGTTGAGTTATTTATTGTGAACCCTTCCTTACTCCCGGCGAGTTAAGAAATAACGAAAAAAAAGTACTTATTAAAAATGTGGTGAAATGTACGAAGTAGCAGTGTGTGATGTTTATAAAATAGAGGTTTTTTATAAATTAACAAGTCAATATTGAATATCAAAATCTGCTTGCTGGTACGTTATCAATAAATAGTATGCTAGTGGACCAAAAGGTGCTTGTCCAAATGTTATGCTCAGGCTTTATTAATCTAAAGATGGCGTTGGAATAGCGCATCTCGGTCGAAAATAACAAATAAATCAAATTGGTTTTTTTTTCTCCTATAATGTCAACACTGACGATATCTTTTTCATGACGGCTCCACTTGGATATTACAAACGACTGCCTGAGATATTTCTGCGTTAATTATACTTCGTATAATGGATGTGAAACGTGAACTAGATGATTTTGAATCTGATGCAGAAGTCCAGCGATGGTTTGATGTGCCAATAATCCATCCAAACTATCCGGTTACAAACATTTGTATAAAGCAAGAGAATGCTTTTGATGCCAACAGCACTATTGAGGTTAGGTTTTCCAAACATATTAATCATTGTAAGATTGTGTTTATACTTCATTGAAGTGGTGTCTTACTAATGCAAATAAAACAGTTGCACGATATATTGGACTTTACTAACTGAAACATGACGTAATAAATTATACATCGTTGTATTGACACTGCACAAGGATCATTTGACTAGGTACCTACCTACCTCTATGTTCTGCGTCTCTGTGGCCGCTGGTTTACTACTTTCATTCATCTGAAGACAACTTTACTATTGAACGTTTGTATCGAACCGTGATAATAGGTCACATACAGAAACGTTCGTGTGTTTGCACACAACGCTTAATAATAATATAATAGGTGTAAACACGTATTATAAAATACCTGCTGTCTTGTTTTTCAGAGCCCTGTAACCAGCCATGCTGGTATTAAAACTGAGATTGATTCCTTCCAAGTTGATTTCAAAGAAGAATTTTCCGAAGACGGTAATCCGCAACCTAGCTGCTCATATTCAAAAAGCGAGCCAATAAATCAGGTACCTACTTACCTATCTATAAAATATTTCATTAATATTTTAAATATGTAAATATTGTGTAATTCACATCGTGCTTGTATGCGATTATTTAAATTAGTCTCCGTTATTATATCATTGGATACAAATTGTATTTTGTAAGAATATGTTTTATTTAAATTTAACGTAACGATCAATTTGTTTGGATTGTACACTCCTTCGGTGCCTTGTTTTAGGATACTAGATTTGTGAAAAAGACTGCCTGGTATTTTTATTAGTATATTGGTATTTTATTATTGACATTCATTAATCTGTCTAATTAAGTGGGTCGAATAAATTTGTCGCATGATAAATCCCGGTGCTGTGAGTATCTATAGCAGTGTTTGCCAAACGTTTTTACTTCACGGCACACTCCAGAATGGGATTTGTTCCGCGGCACACAAAATGCCTTAAAAAGGAAATGTTCCTTATTAATATGAATGAAAGAAATCATAGTGTGGGTAGGTCAATTTTTTATGAACATATATGTACACAGGTGGTAATAATTTTATTAGTGAGAAGGATGCAATTGATTTTTAGAAAGAATTCTGTAAAATGCGGCTCTAAATTAGATAAACAAACACGTAGCTCGATATCTACCATTTGTAACTGCTCTCGTTTTACGATTTCATTTCCACGAGTGCTGAAAAACCAAATTCGTAAAGATACCACGATCCAAACGGCAACAGAGATTTAATTGCTGCTGTATCCAATTGAGGATATTGACGCCAAAACGATATCCAAAATGCTGACAACTCGAGCTTAGAAAATGAGGCTTTGTGCTCAGGATCGTTATTTAGATCCTTTCAAATGTCCTTATCTGTTAATGTCAGGTGTCTACCGTCGAATCTTGAGAATGGATTGATCACCCACTGATACATTTGATAATCATCATTATCCACTGCTGGATGAAAGCCTCGCCAACCTTCCTCCAACTCTCTCGGTCCTGTGTCATTCGCTGCCACGTATTTTTGCCGAACTTTACCAGTTCGTCAATCCAGCGGCTTTTAGGGTGACCTGTGGCCGTTTCGTGCCGTTTAGGTACCACTGGATGACAGCATTTGTCCAGCGGCCGTCCTTTCGGCGAGCAATATGCCCCGCCCATCTCCATTTCAGCTGTTTGCCAACGTCTATTACATCGCGTACTCCTGTTTTCTTCCTAACCCATTCGTTTCTCTTACGGTCCTTTCGCCTGATGCCCAACATACACCTATCCAAGCCTCGCTGTGTCAATTACTCAAGATCATGTGATTTGCAGTTACAACCCTATAGATCTCAATGTGCTATATGTTTACAAAAAGGCAGTATAAAGTACGCAATGTGCTGCAGTTAGCTGGAATGTCTTTCGGTGAGTATACATACACTTGCCAAATGCAGTCGTACATTGGTGGCCACTGAAAGCCGAGGATGCAGCTGTGGCAGGTCTTATCCTGGAATGGATTGACTCTGGCTGATCATAATGGTGATACTGTTACATAATATTATTAATCATGTTGTTATTTTCAGGAGTGTAAAGACAGCCTGATCAATATAAGGTCGAAGAATGATAATGAGGGTGTCATCATCAAACAAGAATTTGTTGACGATGCAATTCGCCAAATCAATAATGAGAATCCTCAACCCGGCTCCTCCGATCGACAAAACAGCCCAGTATACCAGGTACGTTCATTTAAAGGTTTACTAATAACACAACTTTTAAACATTTTTTTTATATTCGAAACATCGATATCAACATTGCATTAAAATTTATATGGTCACCGCAGTTGTTCTCAAGGAATAAAACTCTGGTCACCCAATTTGGATGTCACTTATTCGAGCACTGCTGGTCGTATATCGCTATTGGCTTCCATCAGGTTTATCAGCATAAACCAGTGACTCCACGAAGTTTTACAGGAAATAATCCAGATATATCAATTCGCACGACCTCGGAGGAGGCCAATAATTGTCTGGTCCATTTTTAGAAATCAACTAAAGCAATCGGTTTTTCGTAATAAAGTCCATTTGTAGCGGCGAAAAGAGACCCACAGATGGCGCTGCCCATTGACTGGACGCCGCAAGCGCTATATAGACGGATTAGGATTTAACCATATGCTAATACCGTAATTTTTATCTCAGTCTTACGGCCAGTCAGCTTAGTCTGATTAGGTCGGACCCTTTTGACCATACGGGTTCTCAATATTGAAACTAAGCACATTACACTATCAAGATACGTTTCTAGTATTAATTGTGGTTATCTTTAAGTCTTATATTGTTAATATATTTTAGTAAAAGTACTGTAATAGGTATTTTAGTAAAGGTGAACTCTGAATAAATACTAAACCTGGAACTATTTCTATTTTATAGATAAGCTTTCCTATACATTTTTAATTCTTGTTACAATTCATACCTACACCAGTGTGCTTATTTCAGATTTTAATAGTTTTTTAGTACCTAATAATAATTGTGATTATGATATATCGAGTAGGTTTATAGAAAGTGTTTAATGACTTGACGATAATTAATTTGTGCACGATGGAAATAAAGATCTGAAAAAGCACAGTTTCTGATAGAAAACGCGTATTATAAAATGATATAAGTACCTATATATTAATAATTATGATTATGTTATGCTTTTTAAGATTGTGCTTGATTTAAATTGAAGTATGTTCGGGACTCCAAAATTCGAAGTAAAAACGTAGATTATGTAGGTACCAATATACAACACCCAGTACCACAGTTGGTTTTAATCGATCGATCACTCCGCAAGCTACAAGCATAAGCATTTAAAAACTATCCGACAACGAGTAATCTTACCCCCTACTGCGACTCCTACTGCTTATCATTATTTTATAGCAGCGATGGTGAACCTATGGCACGCGACTGTTTTAAAGAGAAAAAAATATTACTTAATATAATAATAAAAAAAATACATAAAAGTGATACTAATAAATACAAGTACTTACATGTACGATTAAAAAATAATAACGACATAGCTGCGTATTTTCTACATATTGTAATATTATTTTTACCAATGGTATTTACCAATTGATGCGCAAACAGAACCGACGAAACTCGTGCATAAATAACAGATGGTACTGTATAAAAAATAATATGCAAATATTTAATAGAACATATCGCCCTAAATGCTTTATGCATGACGCATAATATTATCGCACTCACCTCATCAGGCAGCGGATAAAACCGCTCCGCGATCTTTTGATTTTGACCGACTTACAATGCTTGAGACCAGTGTAGCGAGAGAATGATTCATCTGATCGCAGCAATCCTGGTGTCATGTTGTGTGTAAAGAACCAAGCTAAGTAATACAGTAACAAACAATTTAATTAGTACCAACAAAATGCCTGTACCAAATAAGAAGCAAAAACTTGGTGGAGCTAGTAGTAGTAATTCTGACAGACAGTGAAAATGGAAAACCGTTCAGTTATGGGGAATAAATCGTCTCCGTTCTGGCAGAACACACTAACTGGAGAATACTAGTTTTGAGTAATAATTTGACTTTGAAGTTGTAATAATGTTTGAAATCGTCTATCATGTGAGTTTATAAAAAAATCGTAAAAAGAATGAGTTTAAAATAAAAACTGTTTATTTATTAAGAAGGTTTCCAGACGGTAAAGTTTGAAATAAGGAACATTATGATATAACTAACTCAATATGTAATTTTTTCGAATAAGTGTCTTCTGCCAGAACAGTTACGATATAAAAGAAGCGTGGTTAAAATGCTCCCACGACCTTTTTGATAAACTTCAAAACAAGGAAAAATATATTCAAACAATAAAAGATATGCCTTCGTCTAGGAACACGATGAAAGGTAGAAACTCTCATTGTAATTTTAAACCTTTCAATAGAAATCTTAAAAACTAATTTTTCATTCTTTCCCTATAAAAAACGGTTCGTCAGACAGGAAAATTTTGGCACGCGTACGTAAAAAGGTTCGCTAACTCTGTTCTATAGAGTTCTTGTCGTGTTCACTTGTCATTCAATTTTATTGTTCATTTTTATTGATAAAGACGGATTAACTTTTTTATAAGTCTGATACATCTCTGGTGTGTTTTGAGAATAATTTTAATTTTGCTTTTTCATTTGCTCTACCTAGTAATATTTTGACGTTATGTTATGTAATTGTATTATTTATCAATAATCAATGTGCTTAACTCACTTGTATCATCTCGCCGACTGTATTCGACATTTGCCGTGTCTAATATTTGTACCTAGATCTCTTACTTATAATGAACTGTTATTTAAAAATCTCAAAATAAATAATACTTTTAAATGTTTTTTTTAGATTATCGCTGGAAGCACTGTACCAGCCAATGTTGCGAGTCTCGTATCGTCCTGGGACATGAATGAAGCACATGCGTCTAGCGAAGACCTACATATTGAGAAACACGACATTAAGAAAGAACTCAAAGAATATATTAAAAGGTACAAAGATGTCGCCTGTCACAATAGTAAACGTGATATTTTTCAATCGAATAATATGGTAAACACAGAATTATTAGTGGCTGTGATACAGCTGGAAAAAAAATTGTTTCATAAAGAAAATGTTGTGTGCAGTATCTGTTTTGATTTTTTTTCATCGTTCGACCTCATGTTGCATCACAAAGCGATACACAAAACCACAATTGCGAAAACGACCGATTCCGTTGCAAGGCTGGTTAAATGTGACGATGGTCATTTTTCAAGATTTCGTCCTGGTCACGTCATGAAGTCATTCAAAATAACTCATTCTGGCGAAAAGTCATTTAACTGCAATAAATGCAATTACTCATGCAGACGGTCAGGTACCATGAAAACACACAAAATGATACATTCTTGTGACAAGCCATTTAAATGTGATATATGCAATTACTCATGCAGACATTCAGGTAACTTGAAAAGACACAAGATGAGTCATTCTGGTGAAAAGCCATTTCAATGTGATAAATGCAATTACTCATGCAAAGAATCTGGTCGAATGAAAAAACACAAAATGATTCATTCAGGCGACAAACCATTTAAATGTGATATATGCAACTACTCATGCAGACAAACAAGTCACATGAAAAAACACAAAATGACTCATTTTGATGAAAAGCCATTTAAATGTGATAAATGCAATTACTCATGCAGACATTCAAGTGACATAAAAAAACACAAAATGACTCATTCTGGTGAAAAACCATTTAAATGTGACAATTGCAATTACTCATCCAAACAGTCAGGTCACATGAAAATACACAAAATGACTCATACTGGTGAAAAGCAATTTAAATGTGATAAATGCAATTACTCATGCAGAGAATCCGGTCACATGAAAACACACAAAATGACACATTCTTTTGACAAGCCGTTTAAATGTGATATATGTAATTACTCATGCAGACATTCAGGTAACATGAAAACACACACAATGACTCATTCTAGTAAAAATCCATTTACATGTGATAAGTGCAAGTACTCATGCAGACAAGCAGGTGTCATGAAAACACACAAAATGACTCATACTGGTGAAAAACCATATACATGTGATATGTGCAATTATTCATGTATACAGTCTGGTCACATGAAAACACACAAAATGTGTCATTCTGGTGAAAAACCATTTAAATGTAATATGTGCAATTATTCTTGCATACATTCTGGTCAAATGAAATATCACAAAATGAGTCATTCTGGTGAAAAACCCTTTAAATGTGACAATTGCAATCACTCATGCAAAACGTCTAGTCAAATGAAATTGCATAAAAGGACCCACTCCAGTGAAAAACCTTTTAAATGTGATAAGTGCAATTACTCATGCAGACAATCAAGTCACTTACAAAGACACAAACTTACTCATTCCATTAAATAGTCATTAAAGTGCGTTATATGCAATTACTAACAGACAATTAAGTTACATGAAAACACACAAAATGACTTATTCAGATGAAAAACTGTTTAAATGTGACAAATGCAGTTAGTCATGCACGACGTCTGGTAGCATGAAACAACATAAAATGTCTCATTCTAGTGAAAAATCCTTTAAATGCAATGCTCATGCAGACAATCAAGTCACATGAAAAGACACAAACTTACTCATTCTGGTTAAAAGCCATTCAAGTACGTTATATGCAATTACTCATGCAGACAATCAAGTAGCATAAAAATACACTAAATGACTCATACTGGTGAAAAGTCATAATGTGAAAAATGTAATTACTCATGCAAAACGTCTAGTAGCATGAAAATGCACAAACAGACTCAATCTGTTGAAAAACTACTTAAATTATAATCACTCGTGCATAAAATCTGGTAACCTGAAATTGCATAAAAAGACTCATTCTGGTGAAAAACCATTGAAATGTGATAAACAAAATTACTCATACAGTCAGCTAGTGTGAAAAAACACAAAATGACTCATTTTGGTGATAAGCTATTTAAATGTGATTTATGTAATAATTACTCATGCATTAGAACAGGTAGCATGAAATTGCATAAAATGACTCATTGTAGTGAAAAGTCATTTACATAATTATTATGATAAATGCAATTACCCATGCATATCTTTTAATGAGATAATATTACATGAAAGGACTCATTCCGGTGAAAAGCCATTAAGTGTAATTCTTATACGCATGCAAATTGTCTGTAAAAGACACTGACTGTGCTTTTCAGTGAACTGTAAACTGTGAAGGATTGATTCGGATGCTGAGAGAGGAGGGTGTGTCTAGGATGCCAGGCACTGACGTTTTATGCTATTGAGGCTGGCTCCATGGCTTGGTTGTCAATTCTGGTCGTATAATCAGTTTCGTTCGGTATTATTCATTGGGTCATCGGGTGCGTGGCACTTGACGGCTTAGCTTAGGTAAGTGTTTATATGCGCACGGTTGATGAATGACGACCGTTATTTGTCGCGCCAGGCAAGGGTCAACTTGTGAGGTGGGTAGGAATTTATCTATTGTATTAGAGCCACCCTAATTGGCGTATTCAGACAAGGCCATATAAATGTGATATAATTACACATGAATAACTTCTGGTAGCATATTTCTTTATTATTTTTAAAAAAATCCGCATTTTTGGGACATAATTTCAATATAATATACTATTCAAATAAAGGCGTTAGCTACCCGTTCACTAATTAGCTAGGAGACAGTATCTGTAGTAAAGACTTTGAAATAATGGTCAGTCGAGAAGAGATCGAACGTGCGTACGTCTTTTTTTATCATCAACCGATAACGAAAACAATTTATATTTTTGTAGCCCATTCTATAGCGACATAATATTAACAGACATAATCTGTGTTAAATACAGTTTTTGAATACTTCAAACCCACTTGCTCAAAGAAATCTCGTTTGTTGTTTAGTGTATTTTGGATTGGTGTAAGTGCACGTTAGTTCTTAGTGACATAAATTGAAGTGTATCGAACTCCACTACCGTAAGCTAGTATTTTTAATAGGAACACATGGGCCTCTAACAAATTTTGTTTTTACGATAAACGGATGTCATTTACTTGCTCAACCTATGAAGTCCATAGTCTGACCCTACACAAATTGAAAAACAATATGTGTATATGCCAGACCCAGGATTTGAACCTAAAACCCACGACGCTCAAGACGCACGGCCATTTTGGGGTAAGCTGGTTCATAGCTTTGTTTGGCGATCTGACAATATTGTGCACACTTTTTCGGTCCATTTATTTGTTTTCGTTGAATTAGAAATACATATCACACATGTTCTTTGTTAATTTTTTTTTTAATTCACATGCCCTGCCCAAACCAAAATATAATCGATAAAAATATTATTCTATCTTTAAAATATCTTATTTTATGTATGATTAAATGTCATAATTTTAGATATTTTATAGATAGATAAGTATTTTTGACAAAGTATATTCTGTTATGGTTTGGTTTCACAGGGTTTAAGGCGATATACATTTGTTTGATAATTTACAGTATCAACTACTGTAATAATTAATAAATGTGTTGTAACGTTCTAAATACCACCCATGCTTTAGCAATATTAAAATACATGTGTGTACCTACAATGTTTTAACATCCGAAATAGCTCAAAATAAAACAAACCGCGGTATAGCATATGAATCCCCATCCCTGTAAGAAATAATACCTACTTATCTGAGGGTCGTGAATACCATGATGTACGTTCAAAATAGTTCCTCAAGGTTCCAGTACTTCGGGTTAAGAATGTTAAATTATTTATAGTGTAAAGTATAAAGGGGCGCCACTTGCCCAGATTCCTCCAACGCCGTATTCAATACACGGGACATATCAGGACAAGAATTAAATAATAAAATCGTTTAAATGCGTTCCGAGATCGGACACTATGAAATTTATTGAAACAAGTAGAAGCAACAGTTACACGCGGATCAACCGCCAAAGTATAGTAATAAAGAGTTACAATTTGAATCGAACAAATGCCATGCCTAACACAAAAAAAGCTAGAGCTTCTGTGGGGAGTTATTACAAAGTTAATAAAACAGGAATCTAATCCTCTAGACAAGTGATACAATAAATACCGGTTGAGTGCGTCCGCCATTTGGGGCGGCTAGGCGTCCGAAACCCGGCACCTTGTTCAAAACTGGACTGTCCTCGTTGCACTCCGGATGTTGACTGACGTA
This sequence comes from Rhyacophila brunnea, assembly GCF_057557595.1. Classification (NCBI taxonomy): domain Eukaryota; kingdom Metazoa; phylum Arthropoda; class Insecta; order Trichoptera; family Rhyacophilidae; genus Rhyacophila; species Rhyacophila brunnea. The sequence continues at coordinate 33,853,088 of NW_028232785.1, forward strand.
CTGTTATGTCCCAGTGATGAGTAGCTTAAGAGAGTAGGAGATCTGGGTTGGCAGGTCCTGTATGGTTTGATGATATTAACCTTCCTTAAGTTTCTTACCAGAATTGGGACATCTGTGAATCTCCTTGATGTAATTCTTCACAGTTTTCTTGTACGGCTATAGACTGTACGTCTTGAAGGTAGTTTTGTCAGGAGATTTACCTTCTTAGGATGCTTGAGCGGTGAGCGTTTGTAATTGATTGTGAACACAGCGGAGAAAATAGTGTTTCACGTAAAGTAAAACATTACTATTTATTTTAGTAATAAGTTTAGTACAGAGTGTTTGACAGACATAAGTTACGTACAGTACTATGGTTGGAGACTAAAGACAACAGGAGTAACATTCCCTGAGGTTTTATACTATTCTCTTTAATGGGTTTTTGACTTGAACAGACTGCACGTGTCCGTTATGATATATGCTTTTACATTAACAAGAAATAACATTTATGACATTATTCGATTGTGCAGGTGTTCATTATCACATCTACTTACATCAACAATAAATAACACTAATAAAGGTTAGTGTGTTTTCTAGTTCGGGTCAAAACTTTAAAGAGTGTGTAAGATCTGAATATCTAACCCAAAAAGATGCACATTTTGTGCAATTAATGTAGATAACAAATTGCTTTACTTCAAGTATTGAACAGAAGCTCGTAAATAATATTTGATATTTACCAGTTAAGTGCTTTTTCTGGTTTATCTCTAAGCTTGCAAAGCGTGAGAGCCATTTCATAATAATACATCTGTTTAAATCAACATATTTGTGTGCATGTGTTTACCCCAAAAGGTGGGAACGGATTGCACGGCCTCGTAAATAATATTAGTAATTATTACTTAAATACATTTCTTAACTCGTGTCAGTATTTTGAAAGAGGGTGAGAAAGATGTATCTGTCAAGAGATTTCCTTAATAGCACTTTGAAGTGTTATTTGTATAAAAGGATACATATTTTATCTTATTTATTACTGCAAGTGTGCGTTTTGATGCAAGACGTTATTTTAGTTAATTTACTGCTTTTAGATGGTGACTTGAATGCTGTGAGATCACTTTGAATATTTCTTAAGTTGACACGTTCAAGTGGGTGCATAAATGTTTATATTATATTACTTTAAAAGCTTAAAGTTTATATGATGCTATAATCAAATAGCACTGTAAATTAAATAGGTGTGATGTATTATTAGTGTATATAACAGTACGATCCACGCGCACGCAATCGCGTCCCACGCGCAGGTGATACCAACTTAAAGATTGATTCCGCTGCAGTCTGCCATGTTAACAACGTTTAATTTCCGAGGCAAAGTGTTGCCATTAAAGTGTTCAAACGTATTTATTCTAAGGTACTTGAATAAATTACGTTACAGTGTATCTGAAAACAAGATAAACTTACAAATTTAAAAAAATGTTGTAACATGTGAATTTGTCAAAGGACCCCATCTTATTATTACTTAGGTACATATTTTTTATGGTTATGTTATTTAGGCATTATTAAAATTTTGTTTAATAAGTTTTCTATGATGTACTTAAGAGATTTTTACTAATCCATATTTTAATATTTTTTATATTCATTTCAAAAAACATCGATTTTTATAAAAATATAAATGTGTGCAAGCTTCGTATTTTTGCACTAGATGCCACTGCACATCTATTCTGTACACAAGATTGCTATCAAGTGCTCCTGAATTTAATCGTTATACGTGTGACGTCAATAAATAACAAAAATAATGTACAACTGTTCGTATTTTCGTTTATGCCTGTAAATTGGTGTTATTTAATAATCTATGCATGCTTCTCTTAATTATTAAGCGTTTGCCTTGTTATGCTAATAATAGTTATGTCCAACGAGAATAGACTTGGTTCTGTCTAAATAAAATGTCAGCCGACGGAAGTTTTTGTTTTGAATGAATGAACCAAACATTGTTAGCCGTTTGACAAGTGGAAGGTACCAACCTGCTGAGTAGGTATGTCAATAGCTTGGTTATTAACTGTATTTAGTAACAATATGTATTATATTTTATAGATAAATAAAGAAAATCGGAAACTTATTTGGTTTTAATCGTTTTTATTCATACTATCCCATTCATAATAAGTGGCACCGGTTCGCACAAGGAAACTACATTAATATGAGGTTCATCATTGTAACCCATAATATATAATTATTGCCAGTTCGCGTCAGAGCAAAGAAGACGCATTCCCTTTATTTGCTCGTTATGCTGGTTGCTGGCCAACGTCTGTTATTTAAGACTTGGGAGTGAACAAATAAATAACTCGGAATGGTCTAAAATGGCGATTTTTATTTGACTTATACTTTTACTATTTATTACATTTTTTATAAATTTCTCGGAACGCGAGATGTATGGTATGTTTACAATTGCAATCTCTAGAAGCCAGAACTTTTTCGCTTTCGATCTTGCTATCAGCGAGAAGCGCTACAAGCGATCTCCCATCATAAATGCAGCGTTGCATTTTTTTGCGTTCTGACAAACAACGTCGTCGGATATTTTTTTTCTCGTTATCGACCATTACTATGAAACAGCTCGGAAAAATGGTTCCAACCTCTCCAAGCTTCCAGAGGAGTGTGACATTACGTCTTCTTTCAAATAAGAAAAATCAGAAACTTTTTTAATAAAAAAATTACGTAGAAATATCTTTCCAGCAGGTTTACTCTTAACGGTCATCACTTTAGTACGTTTCCATTATTGTCATTGTCCAAATTAATACGAAAGGCCTTCCATGCATTAAATAGTTATCGGCGGCTACTTCAATTCGTAATACGGCGAAAATTTAGGTTGGTAGACATGTCGGTGAAATTCAGATATGTTCGTGCTGCCTGTGAAGTGCGATCCTAAGATAATGAAGGCGAATCAGCGCCGTCTAGTCGGTAACTCGGTAATGAGTCAGAAAAGATGATTGACACCTCTTGACTAGTATTTTTATTGTTTATAATAATTACTAATGATCTATTAGTTTTTGAAAATGTATTATTTATAATAATATTAGGAGGTTATAACAAACACTTTAACTTTTCTTAATTTTATTATTGTGACCCTTGACTTGATAGGTTGGTAATGAAATTTTTACATAGGTACTCTATTGTATTGATTTCTTATTTAATAGTATTCGTTGTCAGTGTTTATTTGCCTTTTGGTGGGTATACACAGTGCCCGAAGATGCCGAAAGGCGAAACCCGAGTCGCAAATAACGACTCAATTATTGGAATAATACAAAACTAAAATCCATTAAAGTTTAAAAATACATCTAGGCATTTTGTTAATCCAGCATTATTATTATATTACTTTACTTAATTATCTAACCTTTCGGTAAATTGCAAGACAGATAAAAACTTGACAGCTTTAAGTCGCCTCACAATATTCTTATGCACTAATAGTACTGCATCTTTCAAGATGCCAATGAACCCACCTATTTAATTATGGGATCAAATTTTTCAAAAAACTCTAGGTTCTGACAAGTGTTTGGTTATATTGAAAAAGTAATATTTTTCTTGTTTCAATATCTCAATAATTTCTTGCGATGTCCGAAGTCGCATAGATCGCGAGCCCCGATAGGGTTTAATATCGTCGCTGCATATTCAATATATCGTATGTGAAGTAGCTTGATTTTTAAGAGCGCTGATGAGTAGATATTAAAAAGGCCAATAGTTAAAATGTATCGGAATTAGTATGTCACCTTGTAGCATAGAGGTAATGCACTGACGGGGCGTAAACCCAGGATATGAAGGATTTGATTTTCTGCCAGGGTGTTGACGACACCCTGGTCCTGGTGTGTTACAGTGGCACCATGATTTTGAACCGGTCCTGTTCCTAACTAGGTTGAGAACCCTTGCTCTCGGCTAGCTCTGCAGGGGCGGTGGGGGAGGTCAAGCAAGAGTTCTTAGTGATCACTGGTAGCACTCTATGATAGTACACCACTGTATTAATTCATGATCGCGATGACGATTATTGTTCATATTAATTGTCAAGGTCTCGGTCACAGCGCTATGTATCAGAGACAGCTGATGGGTATTTACGAACCCGTAAGGTTTAAGTTCAATGTCACTACAATCTTATTGTTGGCCTAGGTCAGAGCCATATAGCAACAATAATTAATTTGGGATTCATGAACTATATTAATTAAAGGTCCATTTTTTTATAATTTATTTATTTATCGTTATTTCATATAAAAGTTGTCATTCGTATAATTGTTTATTATCTTTTATCAAACTTCAATATAGTATTTATACATTCTTTATAATAATTATATGAAACTATATTTTTAATTTATTTTATTCACATAAAACTAAATTTATAACTTATTAATTATTTCTATATTTATTTGTATCGGTTACGTGAAATTTTACTATGCAGCACTTTATGAAAAGGTTGGGAACTACTGGCACTTTCCTAGATGTACCTTCTGGTACTTCGCTACTATAAACTTGTTAGTGACTCACTCACTACGCGATTACTTGCGGGGTTACGTCACTCACTGTGACGCACTTGCTAGAGAGGTATTCGTATGTACCTATTACTCCATGAAAATCTTGTCGTAGGATTTTTCACCGGAAAACCGACACCAAAGTGACGCGGATTATGACTGTTTAGTTTGAAGCGGCGAGACCTACTAAATTTTGTATGAAAAACGTCGATGTTTTATAAGGAGTCGGCGGGATTTTCCCGAAAATTTGACGTCACGGGACGCGAGGCACCACCTATCAATTCTCTCTTAAAACCTTGAGAAATCTAATAAAGGAATACTAAGGCTAGATGAGGACCCGAATTTCCCCTTCATTTGAAATATATTACGAGAGTCTAAAACTTAGGAAAATATGCGTACATGAATTTTACATGACATTTCAACGCTCGGGCGATGAACCAATTGGATTTTTTTTGGTCCCCTTTTACAAGATAATTGGTAAAATTTCCAGACCAATAATAGAATGGCTTTTCGCCTTCTACTAGAAAAATGGCAAAATCTTTAAACCAATCACGGGAAATTGGATTATTTTTTCGCTTTCCCGGAAAATTACGAACTTCCAACTAGATTGGAAATAACATTTCTTTGAATTTTTACAAACGATACGACTTTCAATATCGTCGGAAAGCGTTACTATGGGTTTTCACATAATCTAGATAAATATTTACCAACCTGAATGTCGGCGCTGCAAAGGTATAAAAGGAAAATCTGTTATTAGAAAAAGATGCATTCAGCCGATATATGCGGGAGCACTATACTTTGCATGACCGCTCAGGTCTATAGTCGGCGTGAGAATGATTCTAAAAATAAAATTGAGCGACATTTTATACTGAATATTTTCCTTCAGCTTTTTCCCCGTTTAGAAGAAAAGCGCGCGCCTAATTTACATTATTGCACAATCTTAAGACACAGACTTCAGTTGAGGCATGGTCTTAAAAGACTGTGGCTAGGCGATGCGCGGATTGTGGTAATGACGCGTGCCGAACGAAAAAAAAATTGTCATAAAAATCCAACATGCGTCCATATACTGTTAAGTTTATTGTTTTATTACAAAAAATAATAGTTTATTGACATGTTTTCTTTTTTAAGTACCTACATACGCAAAGTTTTTTAGTCATCTTTACACGATTTATGTATATTTTCATCCAACGCCATGACAAAACAAATCGACGTGTGCACACTTCTACAGTCCGTTTCCGATTGGCGACGAGTGCCAAATTTCGTCGCACCTACTGTTGAAAATTATTTGCCGTTTCACTGAAGTACGCTCTTAACAAGATTGGGTATATGGTGGAATCGATATTTGAAACGTGAAATTACGAGCTCCAAAGTTTGTCTGTTTTAGTTCACTTTCTCTTGAATTAGAAAAGGCTCATCTTATCAATTATGAATATCATTCTTAGCTGTGAATTAACAAAATAATAGTGCTTTGCTATCAACAATTCTAGAATTATGATTTTTACAATATTTTTAATTATTTGACAGTCAAGTAGGTACCTACAACCAAACAAGTATACACTTTATTTTGTACCTGGCCGACTGAAATTACCATTTTATTATTTATGTTAAATTCACACAACGTTACTTTCAATATTCGATTATTCTTTCATATTATAATAGTACATGAAATCATTATTTGCACAAAAAATATTTTTATGCAAGCGGATTATTCTGTCTCGCTCGTTTGTTTGAACTTATTTGCTGATGAGGTTTCTCTTTCCTACTCACGGCATCTTACGCTATCGTACTTACGTACGTATTCAAAGCACCGCGGATTAGCGGTCTATTTTTATACAATACAAGATTATGAACCTACTTATGAAATTATTGTGATTTGCAACATTTAGATAATAATGATAACATATAAACTGTTTACATATAGTTACTTAATTAATCTTATACACTAGACCTTTTAGTACTTACATTTTACTGTTAATGATCATTTGGCCAAATCATCCACAGTTCACTCTGAATAGCTGTAAACTAATCAGACCAAACTGTGGTACTTATGGAATGTTTCATTTAACTTCGCCGTGAGGTAAACGTTCACATTTTAGTGTAGGAATTGACTTCAAAGATCGGACCAAAATACTTATGACGTCAAAATATCATTACAAAAATGCTGACTAAAGGCAAGCATTTTTTGGCCGTGTCAATAACATCAAAAAATAAATAAAAAACAATACAATACAAAATGTTAGAAGTGGTGCATTTAAAGGAAGAAGGTGAGTTATTAATGGATTAACAGTAGAAAAAATATGACATTTTTTTAGGTGAGTAGCGAGCATAATTCGAAACAAAACGATGAAACTTTTAGTACTTATGTCAATTCCGATGACAATTCAGTTCTAGGAAATTGATAACTATTTTGTAGCATTTTGTGGTAACAATTCTACCACTTTTTGAAGAATAGACAATTCGTTAACCTGTGTTTATGTATAAATAATGTCCATTTATTAGGTAACACTACGCACCACATGAATCATTTTCCATAGTTTACAATATTTGTTTTATTAATATGAGAATACAATACAGGTAAAAAGTAAACGAGGAATCCAAGGCATACGATACAATTAAAAAAAAACGAACATTAATTATCATGTGATGTTATGTTCATTTTGAAACATTACCAACTATGGCCCGCTAGCAACTCGAATTATTATCGATGGTCATGTTGGTAGAGCGTTCGGCGAATAAACAGATGTCGCTGTTGGAATTTCTGGAGACAATATCAGGTTGCGTGGTGTGACAGTAGAAACATCGTTTTTTGATTTTGTCTGCCGCTCAGAACAGTCGTTCTCTGGTTGGGTCTACCCAATAGTAATCATGGACGTCACCTAACGGAGCACGATGAAGCCGTCATGTCAAGAGTCTCTGATCGTTCCAATTGGTTATTTTAAAATCCACCATTCTTGCTTTATTTCTTTTCAAACTTAGCCGCTTCTATTTAAAGTTAGATATTATTTCAAATTTCAGTATCCAGTTGACTTATATCCATTTAATGTATTTGAAATTCTTGTCTTTGCGATAATATAGTCTCTGTCAAGTATAAATCTCTCTTTTATTTGACTGTTCCTATATTTCCACACTGTTTAATATTATCTTTCACAGTTGTAAGATCGTGTGATGCCAAGAAATTTGTTATTCTTGATTCCACGAGCCTTCAGCCGTGCGAATCCCTTTCTTAATCATCGAATTCTAGTTATCAGTTGCGAGATTTCTGAAGGAGTAGCAAAGTTTGGCTTGGAAAAGATCAGGTAACTTCACGACCCAGTTTCATGTCTCATGCTTATGTTTGCTTTTATTATAGATTTTTTATTTTGTAATTGTGAGAACGTAAATCATAGCGATGAATTTTTTATATATAACAGTGACAATTGATAAAGGTATAATATCACAACAGTTCTTCTTCTTATTGTGCCATCCCCTAGCGGAGGTCAAGGCGATCTTTTCTTTGTCGTCCGCTACCCGGAACAGTTCAGTGGAGCTGCACTCGTACCAATCACGGAGGTTCTTAAGCCACGAAATGCAGCGCCTTCCTATTAATCTTTTCTTGAATGACAAGTTGGGAATGCTGTATTTTTGTCCTCTCATAATGTGGCCGCGGTACTGTGGTTTCCTGGTTTTGATACTACGTAGAACTTCTCGGTCCTTCCCCATTCGATTGAGAACTTCAACATTTGTCACCTGGTCAGTCCAAGGAATTTTGAGGATGCGTCTATACAGCCACATCTCGAAAGCTTCAAGTCTCCGTGACATCTCTTGGTTTAGCGTCCAAACTTCCATACCATAGAAAAGAATTGAGAGAACATAACAACGTACCATACACAGTCTCAGACCCATGTACCTACATATTTAGATTGGGTCACACGTTCGATTGGTTCGCTGTGAATGACAAAATTTGTGTTGGTGTCTGGTGTCACTATTTTTGATACTAGTAATAGTATTATTTTCTTGAGGATCATTTTTAAACCATAAGAATTACTGACCTCATTAACCTTTTCTACCAGTTGATGTAAACTCTTTAATCTTTCAGCACAGTATCATCGGCATATTGTATATTGTTAATATGTTTGCCATTAACCGTAATACCCAACGATTCACCTTGTAAGGCTTCTTCAAAAATAGCTTCGGAGTACACGTTAAATAGCAGAGGGGACAATATATACCCCGGTCTTACACCGCGACGAATTTTTACCTCTCCACTGATTTCGTTTTCGATCTTAATATTCGCAACACACAACAGTGGGGTTTAAGTCATTTATATCGTATTATTATTATAAATAAAAATAATGCTGGATAATTTCCAAAACATTGGTAAGTAAGTATGTAATATACTTACGACAAACAATGCAATACATTTTTTAACGGCTATAATTTTTTTAGGCTTATGAGAAAAACCCTATTAAACAATATTATAATGTCATAATCATTGACTTAAAACATATGAAAAAGATTAATTAATACGATTGAAAAAGGTAAGCGTGAAACTATTCGTGAATTGTGTTCGTACTACATTGTTTACATATTGCATAATAACATTCAATATAATGACTTTATATTATTACGAACGTGAGTCGTTTTGTGTCTTTTTAGTTTACTAGATGTTCTACAAGAGTAATGACATTGGTCACATTTGAATAGGGTGTCATTAGAATTCGTCATTTTATGTCTTTTCATCGTACTAAAATATATACAAAAGTAAATTCATTGGTCACAATTAAACGGCATTTCATGTTACTAAATGTTGTACAAGTGTAATTACATTGATTACATTAAAATGGCTTTTCACCAGAATGAGTTATTTTGTGTAATTTTATGATACTAAATGTTATACAAGAATAATTACATTGGTCACATTTAAACGGCCTTTCACTAGAATGCGTCATTTTGTCTTTTCAACGTACTAGACATTATACTAGAGAATTTACATTTGTCACATTTATATGGTTTTTCACCAGAATGACTCATTTTGTGTAATTTCATGTTACTTAATTTTGTACAAGGGTAATTACATTGATCACATTGAAATGGCTTTTCACCAGAATGAGTCATTTTGTGTGTTTTCATCGTACCGGATTGTATACAAGAGTAATTACATTGGTCACATTTAAATGGCTTTTCACTGGAATGCGTCATTTTGTGTCTTTTCAACGCAATAGGCATTATACAAGAATATTTACATTGGTCACATTTATATGGTTTTTCACCAGAATGGGTCATTTTGTGTAATTTCTTCTTAGCAGATTTTATACACGAGTAATCACATTGCTCACATTTAAATGGTTTTTCACCAGAATGAATCATTTTGTGTACTTTCATGTTACTAGATGTTGTACAAGAGTAATTACATTGATCACATTGAATTGGCTTTTCACCAGAATGAGTCATTTTATGAGTTTTCATCGTACCGGATTGTATACAAGAGAAATTACATTGGTCACATTTAAATGGTTTTTCACTGGAATGCGTCATTTTGTGTCTATTCATGCCACATAATGTAATAGATGAGTATTTACATTGATCACATTTAAATGGCGTTTTACCAGAATGAGACATTTTGTGTATTTTCAACGTAACAGATGATATACAAGAGTAATTACATTGATCACATTTAAATGGCTTTTCACCAGTGTGAGTCATTTTGTGTCTATTCATATCACTTAATGTTATACAAGAGTATCTACACTGCTCACATGTAAATGGCTTTTCGCCAGAATGATTAATTTTGTATAGATTCTTAAAATTTGTTTGAATGCTTAAGCAATCAACAGGTACGAATAATTTGGGATCTATCAAGTTAGATTGTATATTCTTACACTTAGCAGTGCGACTGATTATATTTTCATTGGTTGCATATATCCCAAATTCTTTTTTAATGTCTTTACAGTCAATCTGTAATTCATCGTATGGCTCCTGTACTTCTAACATTTTCTTTGACAATCCGAGACTACCGAAATAGGTCACGTCAGTGGTTGCAGGAAGCAACTAAAACAAGTTGAAGTATAGCATTAACATAGGCAAACGACATAGGTAAATGAAAGAATAATTTTTAAAAAATCAAACATCTTAAAGTAAATATGTAGGAATCTTGACATGCTGGGAGGATCAAATTTAGACGAAGAAGTGTACTTTGATAAGTCGTAGCAGTCATTGTTGATTATTTTAAATAAATAGATTGATATATATATATGACTCCTTGGGTTGCAATCGGAATAAGAGCAACTAGGTTGAGGGAAATCATAATTCGTATTGAAAATGAGACCAAACATTATTTCGTAATTCGCTGCTTTCTACACATTAAGCAAGTCTACTATATAACCGACATGCAACATTGATCCTAAATCATAAATGTGCAGAACAAAACATTGTTGTAGATCAGTGTCTGCCAAACTGTGTGCCGCAAGAAGTCTCAGGGTGTGCCGCGAAGGAAAAAACCTCAAAACGGTTCATTTAAATTTTCTTCAATTTTAAATAAATTCAATATTTACATATTCAAATAAATGTTTGTCGCTGTGTCAGAGTGTTTCATACTGAAGTACTTTGGCTCTCAAAAGGAAAAGTACTACCACGATTTATCTCTTTGTGAGCAGAAATTATTTCTTTCTTAGATGTTGACAATATGGTTTATAATTTTCTTCACGAGGACGTGCGAAATGAAAGGAGTGAACGAAAATATCATTAAAATTACAGAAAAAATTAAATCTTTCGCTGACAAGTTAGAACTGCAGACCGACAATTTAAAAATTCACAGCTTGATTGCATCCTAGGTGTAGACGCATCCATGATACCATTTCACCTAAACTACTCCCAGCTACTCTTGAGTATTTATTTAGGAAGCTTGATTGAGAGGAAAAGGTGTTTCAATTAATGAGGAGCACCTCAGTCACCTGCGCTTTGCAGATGATATTGTTATACCTCTGACAAGACCCGACAGACCTCCAAGGTAGAATGCAAGAACTCACGGATGTCAGTCAAACGGTCGGCCTGAAGATAAACGTCTCAAAGAGAAAAGTGATGAGGAACTGTTTTTAGGACCCTGCGATTATCTGTATTAATGGCACCCAACTCGAGCAAGTCAGCAGCTACGTCTATCTCGGACAGCAGGTGACCATCGACGGAAGCATGCACGATTAAATTGCTCGAAGAGCAAGGCTGGGATGGAGTGCTTTCGGACGCCTGAATAGTATCTTCAAAAGTAACCTACCTTTATGTCTTAAGCGTAGGGTGTTCAACCAATGTGTGCTATCCTTGCTCACGTATGGCTGCGAGACGTGGATCCTCAACACGAGAGGTGCCCAAAGGCTAAGAGTCGCACAGCAAGGCATGGAGAGTTGTATGTTGTGCATCACGCGAAAGGACCGTAAGAGAAACGAATGGGTTAGGAAGCAGACAGGAGTACACGATGTAATAAACGTTGCCAAACAGCTGAAATGGTGATGGGCGGGGCACATTGCTCGCCGAAAGGATGGCCGCTGGACAAATGCCGTCATCCAGTGGTACTCAAAGGGCACGAAACGGCCACAGGGTCGCCCTAAAAGCCGCTGGATTGACGAACTGGTAAAGTTCGGCGGAAATACGTGGTAGCGAACAACACAGAACCGAGAGAGTTGGAAGAATCTTGAAGAGGCCTTCATCCAACAGTGGATTGACCCTGGCTGATGCTGATATTAACATGACAGTATTTATAAAATTACAATATTAAGAGACATAATAACCATGCACATATATTGACATAATTAGGCGGTTTTTACAAAGTAATAATGATACATATTTTATTAAGATATGTACCTACATAAAACATTCTCCACTTTGATGTTGATTTAAAAAAAATCGTCAATGACTTTGAAATTGTTTACGTACTATGCGATTCATTGCCAGAATTAATAAGTTTTAAATAGTCTTCATTCGTAATATAGTTCGCTAACGGCCTCAAATACAAATGGGCTGGACATATAGCTCGAAGAAGGGGCAATCGTTGGACAAATATGGTCATTAAATGCAACCCAAGAGTAACAGAACGTCCGTAAGGTAGCCTTAGAGGCCGCTGGATCGATTAAATAATAAAGTTTTGCGGAAGTACGTGCCAACGCAACGCACAGAACAGAGAAGTGGGATCAGCTTGGAGAGGCCTCCATTCAGCAGTGGATAGATAGAGGCTGATGATGATGAAATAGTATATATTATTATGAATGCCAGCCCATTTATTCTATGAAAAGGGTGCTATCGGCGACTATCGAGGGTAGTTTATCATATTTACGTATTGAGATGGCTAATTGTTTTAATAAGTTAACCGTCTAAAGCTAAACTGTCAAAAGTAATATGTTTTAACAGCCCCTATTTTGGCTGTATTAGCTTTTAGAGCGAGATAGATATAATTGAAAGAGCCCAACAAATTTTATCTAAAGCAAATAAATTTACTTACCATAGTATGTGAAAAGGGGTGAATAGCGAAAACAAGTGAATGCTCCCACACAATCGGAATAGCTTTGGTGATGAACATACAAACTCTGGAGTGATAGTAGGTTTCAAATGTGATAAGTAATGAAAAGAAATCGGTGTGTATACTTATGTACGCGCGTTAGAATTTATACTTCTTTGGCATAACAAAACAAAAACAAAATGTGTGTTAAACTAGATTCTTTGACTAGCTCTTAATTATCTAGTTAAACTACACACTCAAAACCGCTTATTGGAACGCCGTTGGTTTATTTCTATAAATTTTAACTTATATTACTAAACTATATAATGGTTTCTCGATGTTTTTATTTTTAAAGTACTAACTGTCACTCTGGCGTTTACTCATTTGTTTACGTAGGGAATTGCAAATGGCCGACAATAATAAATTCGCTGCCTAGACAACGAATCAATTCTAAACTATAATGTTAAATTGTATAATCGTCACGATTGCAGTACCATACCGTGGCGTAAAGGTAGTGCGTTCGCTTGATAAGCGAACAATCGGTGGTTCGAATCCAATCGAGTGCGTTTTTTTTCGTGTGAAAAAATAAATTATCTGTTACATATCACACGCCAAAAATACACTCTGATCTGATTTCCCAAACGCGCCAAAAGAAGTATAATTTCAAAATTTTTAATAATATAGTAATCAGCTATCACACACAGGTACAACGATCAAATACTAAACTAATTCAAGTACTTATATGAATGTGGGTACCTAAATAGAGTTACCTCAATGAAGAGGTGACATAGTTATAGCTGATCCAGAATTGAGATAGAATGCAATTCGATTGTCGACTTCCGACAGAAGACGTCACCCAGGAGATGAAGTCTTTACATGTAAAATCGGACATACCTGTTGTGCTGGTCTGTAATCTGAATACGAGCATCCTGGTTGAGGATCTTCATCATAAAATGGGTTTACTGTATCTTCGATAAGCTCTCGCTTGACATCAACGAACCCACAGTCTTTCTCAGATTTTGCGGGGTACTGAAAGGAACATAATACTATAAGATCGCAATATAACATAGATAGTCTAGTTTAGCCCATGTATCGTTATATTATATTTGTTATTTGTAGGAGAATTGGAGTACCTATATTATGTTATTACTTATTAAAGAGAAGTTAGCGTACGTTTCCTTCACAGAGTTAAAAAATAATCACCTACCCATGTAATGCTTTTTATTCTAATACAATAACTTGAGTAGGTATAATATGCTATGATATAAGTAAGTTAAATACAATCACGAAATGTGTTTGAAAGTTAGCTATATTCGTTTTAAAACTCAGTATCTTTTAGTAAGATACACATATCCAGCAGCATAGATAGATTAATAGTGCCCGTGCACGTGTATGGATTTATTTGCAGCAATCATGATTATTTTAAACTATCGTGAAAATAGTTGTTTAAACGTAAAAGTGCTGTCTCTCTCCAATCTCATTCATCAAGAGTGAGCGAGACGCGATTTTATCATTTAACGGTAAAGAAATCGGTTCACCACAAAATGAGCGGTGAAGTTTGTTTTTTTGTCGCCCGGTTCGCCACTATCGTTCTACTGCGCTGGCGCAGATTTGTCGCATAAAAATTCAGAAGCTTTTCTGATTGATGCATGCAATATTGCAACTTGCATGACAACTCGTGCATTTTCTTGTTATGGCCACGATAATATGTACTGTCAGCAGTAAATCCATGCACGTGTAAACGAGTTATACGCCTAGCATGTACTTACATAATGGTGAACAATTATTACTAAAATAAAATAATAATTGCTGCTGATTGAATGTTAGAGGGTAATTGATTCAACAAAATTTGAAACATTTTTAAATAGTTTGTTAAATATAAAAACATACTACTCATTTACTTCATACTGGTGTTTTGAAGTAGGTAGTATTTGACAGATTCTTAAAAAAACTAACCTCAAACTTGTAACCTGAATCATCAGCATTCTCTTGCTTTATGGTAGAGGCGTCCGGGACGTTTGGGTTCGTAATTATCGGTACTTCAAACCAAGGCTGCACTTGTACCAATAATTACGAACCCAAACGTCCCGGACGCCTCCACCATAAAGCAAGAGAATGCTGATGATTCAGGTTACAAGTTTGTGGTTAGTTTTTTTAAGAATCTGTCAAATACTACCAACTGCAAAACACCAGTATGAAGTAAATGGGTAGTATGTTTTTATATTTTACTACTACTATTTAATAATGTTTTCAAAGTTTGTTTAATCAATTACCCTCTAACATTCAATTCGACAGCAATTATCATTTTATTTTAGTATTAATTGTTCACCATTATGTAAGTACATGCTAGGCGTATAACTCGTTTACACGTGCATGGATTTACTGCTGACAGTACGTATTATCGCGGCCATAACAAGAAAATGCACGTATTGTCATGCAAGTTGAAATATTGCATGGATCAATCAAAAAAGTTTCTGAATTTTTATGCGACAAATCTGCGCCAGCGCAGTAGAACGATGGTGGCGAACCTGGCGACAAAAAAACAAACTTCATCGCTCATTTTGAGGTGAACCGGTTTCTTTACCGTGTAATGATAACATCGCGTTTTTACGCTGACAGTACGTATTATCGCGGCCATAACAAGAAAATGCACGTATTGTCATTCAAGTTGCAATATTGCATGCATCAATCAAAAAAGTTCGGAAGCTTCAGAATTTTTATACGACAAATCTGCGACAGCGCAATAGAACGATAGTGGCGAACCTGCCGGCAAAAAAAACTACACCGCCCATTTTGAGTTTAACCGATTTTTTTACCGTGAAATGATAACATCGCGTCTCGCTTACTCTTGATGAATGAGATTGGAGAGAGACACACTTTTATGTATAAACAATTGATGTTAAAAATAGTCACGATTACTGCAAATAAATCCATGCAAGTCTACAGGCGCTATTAACTTTTCCCTTACCATGACAAAAAATTACGCGCGTTCCCATGCTGCCCACTCAGTGGACTGATAGAAAATTGGCATTTTAGGGCATTTTAAAAGCTAATTGATTGCTTCAAAAGGTAAAGTATGTTTTTAAATACTGTTTAGTCATCGTTTAACATTTTATTCTGTGTATATTACATGCAATTATCTCTTAATCGTGTATAATATCGGACATCGATAAATGTACATCATAACCAAACCACGGCTTGTCTCGGTCTGTTTTAAATGAAACAACCAACATACGCTGCCATTTCACGGAGAGTGGGGGTGGCTAATTCATCCGAAGCGAACGAGGGAAGTTATTAGGTAGGATAACATCTGTGTGGACTTGCGTTATCACGTTCACCACATAAAATAATAGTTATAATTTTGCAATATCGATTCCCTATATAATTTTAAAACACTGTGATCTTATTGTATCATGTTATTAAGTATTTTTAAAAATCGTAATTTAAAACACATTAAAATAATATACTTACATAGGAATAATTAAACAAGAAAAATACTCCAATCTTATAGTTTCCACTAAATATATTTTAATATCATGCTTCTTATGGTGAAATAATACACATTAATAAATATTAATCACTACGCTACTTGAAGTTATACGCACGTATTAAGTATATACCTCTAAGACTATAGATATATCATACCTACTTTCAGATAATTTCCCTAGTATAACCTAGTATATAAAAAAATTACCTATAATTTTGCAATATCGATTCCCTGATTATAATCTATAATATAAAAATCAATATTTGTTTTATTAATACTTTCGACCGAAGGTACTTGATGGAATTTGAATTTAAATTCTAATGGATTCAAGCTCTGTACTATTCCATTTAAGTCGTTTTTTTCGACCCGGGTTTTGCCTTTCGGCATCTTCAGGCGTCGTGTACACTCACCAAAGGCAAACACACACTGACAACGAATACCCTTAACTCTACCTTATATAGTAAAGCAATACAATAAAGTAGGTAAAAACTCCATTACCTACCTATTTAGTCAGAAATTACAACAAAAAATACAATAAACAAATTATGAATAGCTGAAGTAAAAACCTAATTAGTAAAATCCCTCTCTTATTAATAACAATACACTGGACAGCATATTATTATAATAAATCGTCAAACCTAATAATAGGTAAAAATTCTTTATAACAGTAAAAATACTACACTCAAGAGGTGTAAATCGTCAATTCTAAGAATAAATAATTAATCGAGTTAACTAATGAGATTTTAGTCTTTAATAATACTCTTACAAGGTACCTACTTTCAAAACATTATTTTTTAACAAAAACAAAATTATACATATAAACTCGCTTAATATAATATATAACTCACCTATACCTATACTTTAATAATATGCTGTCCAGTGTATTGTTATTAATAAGAAATGGTTTTTACTAATTAGGTTTTTACTTCAGCTATTCATAATTTGTTTATTGTATTTTTTGTTGTAATTTCTGACTAAATAGGTAGGTAATGGAGTTTTTACCTACTTTATTGTATTGATTTACTATATAAGGTAGACTTAAGGGTGTTCGTTGTCAGTGTGTGTTTGCTTTTGGTGAGTGTACACGACGCCTGAAGATGCCGAATGGCGAAACCCGGGTCGCAAAAAACGACTTAAATGGAATAGTACAGATCTTGAATCCATTAGAATTTAAATTCAAATTCCATCAAGTACCTTCGGTCGAAAGTATTAATATAACAAAAATATCTTACTTTAGAGATGAATCTTTAACCACAGCACATGACAACACTCATTAAAGATGGTATTTGTTTTTATAATATAAATAATTTATAACAAACCAAATGGGAGACTTAAAATTTTATGTCAGGAGAAATATTGCTAGTTTCATGACTACTTGGTGCGATTTGCATTAAATGTCATTTACCTTTCTGTTTGTTGTGATTTCACAACTATTTTTTTTTGCTTAGATAGAACTTACGAAAGTGTTAACTGTCAAACTGAACTGTGATATTGCGCATACTTTTTGACATTTATGAACAATATTTAGACAGGCAACCATGAATAGAGTGACGATCGAGCACCGATTCCAAATTGTCAACATAATCTTTGACTTATGCGATGACGCTCATTTTTGACTAAACGGATTGGTTATTAATCAAAATTGGCGTATATGGAGTAAATCAAGATTTGGCGATAAATTGATTTTGAGAAATCGACCTGTCAATTGGCATTCAGGATTGTGCGATTTGACATCTCTGGATTATTTCCTGTGAGACTTCGTGAAGTCACTGTTATATGCTGATAAACCAGCAACATATATCGTATTGGAAGCCAACGTTTTCCGTGATATACAGCCAGCAGTTCTCGAATAAATGTAGTCCAAATTGGGCGCCCCGAATTTGCTTCACTGAGAATAGCTGTGGTGGCCACATGCCCGAAATCATTTACAAATGTTAATGCCATGAAGATATCGATCCATTGAACTTAAAAAAAACAACATTTGTAATTAAACATACCTGGTCTAATGGCTTGTATTGTAGATTAGAGCAGTAAGGTTGGTTTAATTCATCATTAACTTGGTAGATTGCATTCTCAAGAAATTTTTCTTTGATGATGACTCCCTCATCATTATTCTCATACTTAATCAGACCATTATCACACTTCTGGAAATAACATTATAAATATTATGTAATAGTATCATCATGCCGATTATCCTGAAGGGTCCCCCATAGCTCTTTCTTCAATAATTGGTCGCCAATGTATGACTTAATTTGGCAGGTGAATGTATAATAACGAACGACATTCCAATGCTATGGGCAATCCAACAAAATAGTGCACTCTTGCGGTCATACTTGTTTGTTTAAGTTCAATGAGGACTACATATTATTACAGATGGCTGGGTTAGTTTTTTAAAATGCATTAAGCCTAGCCTACACCAAAAATAAATAAATAAAAAGTATTCTTCCATCTATAAAATATCTATATCATATTATGGCTTGGTTTCGCAGGGTTTTTGTTAAGTTAACAAAAACAAGCATCAGTAATATATTTTAGTGTTAGTTAAATGAAAACAAAAACGTAGATACGAAGAAGTTTTGCGTGTACTATATTTATGTTGGATATTAGCAACCTATGTACACTCTTTGCCGCTGGATGATACCCATTTTGTATTACAAATAAAAAAATATATACTTAGGTATAGGATATGGATACCAATATACAATACAGATCAGATGACAATATACAATACATTATATACCTACCTAACAACAATAATCAAAAGAGCATGTATATAATATGAGTTACCTGTGAATCACTTGCAAACGTCGACGCATCAAACTTTTCATACAAGTGACTGCTTTGGTCGCATGGGAAAGCCACTTCATTGAAAGTCAGCGACGCATCGTGCATACGTTTATGGTACTTCAAAATGTGCGCAGATGAAAAAAAATTACAACACACGTTGCAAACAAAATTTCTAACGAAAAAAAAAGCTCTGTTCAATCCATGTCGCAGTTTACTCGATCATAAATGTCCATTCAGTATTTTGTTGCATTATTGGACACTGTTCGTAGCACTATACCTCATTTGAAGATACTGTTGCCTTTTGCTTCTTATTTGCGTACTGCTTCGTTCAAAAATTACCCTCGATTGAATAGGCACGTCAATGAGGTTTGATTGTTTCGCTACGCTCACGGAGACACCCTTAACCGATTCACTGTTGACCTATTTACTTATTAATTACCACATTTATATATCATGATAATTATATCTAATGACCAATTAATGCAAATAAGCCGTCGCGTTCTTAGGACTAAATGAGAACATAATCACTGCTGACGTTGACCTTTTAATTATCACGATTAGATAACACGTTAATTACCTATATCGAATGGCCAAGTACTCCAACCGCGCCAGTCGGGGTGTTAGCACTAAATGAGGTGAGGCCGGTTCGGATCAGGCGAGAAGTTTAGTAACTAAACGTGTACGAACAGACAAATTCAGTCGAGTACTTTAGTAAAATCATTTAGTCGAGTCTATTCATTGTTGTAATTTATCGGTCGAGTAGCGACCCCAAACCACCTTTCACTAAATACCAAAGTGATGATATCGAATCGAACTCTATGCATAAAAATGTGGGTGGAATCATGAGACAATACGACCAAAATCGGTTTATTGTTCGCATATGGTTAATAATGAATAATAGGTATCGGTTACTTCGCTATAATATAACTACCTAATTTTAGTGAACTCCAACTGTGTAGGTACATGTCTAAAGATTAATATGAATATCTCACGATATATAAATGCAGAAGAATCTCAATTTTTCTTAATCCTAAAAATATTATATTGTTCATAAGTAACGCAATATTATGTAGAGAAAATGACATAGGTACGGAATATAATAAATGACTATCATTTTAGGTTAGGTCCGGTCTGGACAGTTATTACTTTGACAGATCGTGAGAAGTGGTTTGACGTTTCAGATTTTATGACTTTTGGCGGTCAGAAAATGGTTTGAATTTTGCTGGTACAGTGAACTAAACGTTAAATCTTAAACTATTCCGGTTTAGCTGGAACGCCTAAATGTATGTTGTCATGCAGCATGGTAGATAATTTAGTAAAATTTGAGGCTAACATTAAATTGTTACAAAAAGTTTTGAAAATAGAATTATTGGTCTATTCTCACCCCATTTCACGTAGATATTGCTTCTGTTTATGGTATTTTTTGGCTGTAAGTAGTTTTTTTATAGACAGTAGGCTTAGGTACCTTGTATTAACTACCTAAAAAGGATTAATTTTTAATATATTTTATATAATCATAAATATAATAATAAATGATGTATAAAACACCATTTTTAAATAAACTTACGTGATTTGACAAAAGATTTATATACCTACTCAATACTGTCTCATAATATCTGTTTTAGCAATCGCCAATAACTCGAATCTACTCCGCAATCAATAAAGGAAACATGTTTGACCGAATTATAATATAATAGTTTTTTATGAAGTTTCAAAGATGCCTTACAAATTGAAACCTTCAATATAAGACGGCATCAAGGGAAGAAAACGGCACATATACCTACGTACAATTGAACGTACCTGATGTATTGGCCTGTAATCTGAATACGAACAACCTTGATGAGGATCTTCATCGTCATATAATGAGTGTGATATATCTTCAATAATCTCGCGCTTGATGACAGCTGGTTGATTATCGGATGTTTTATCAGAGAGGGCCGCCATAAGGTACTGAAAAAAGTATTATTATATTTTCTAAACACTCACTTCACTTCAGTTCACGTAAAGTCAGAACGATGTATAATAATTAAATTTAACATGGATTAGTAGATAATCTAACCTATATCACAGCAGTATCATGGCTGTCAAATTGTAAAAACATGTAATTTTTTGAAAAAAAGTTCAATATCACTTTATGTTTATACATAGTTTGTAAAAAAGCCACTGTTTATATTATTAAACCAATCATTGTTATTATCAATCTAATGTTATTTTAAAATATTTTAGTTTCCAAAAACTAACCTCGAAATTGCAACTTGAAACGTCCGCATTCTCTTGCGTTACAATAGTGCGAGGTAGATAAGTTCGAAACGCTGAGCGAGTAGGACGTACATTGTGTTGTACCGCGCCTCGTTAGTGAACCATTATCATTACCAATTTTAATAGTGCCAATATAACTGTTAACAACTAATGACAATTGAATAAATTTAAAGCTAAAATTTATATCGCAGTGCAAACATCAAGCAAAACTACTTACGTGATAGTGTAATTAAGCAATCAGTGTTAATCTGCAATTAAGTGTTAGTGCTGTTGTGAATGTTGGTTCATTAAATGTCAATAATTTAATACTTAATGAGAAGTAGCAGTCGAACAACAGGGGTTATCAACTTCACTGAGAAAGGTCTCACACTCGAATACGCATAAAAAAAAATGAGTGACACCGAACTGAAGAAGCGGCGTTCTCCACGACGCCGACTCATAAATAGCGACACCCGGGATGACTCTTCTTCATCGAGGGAAGACTCACCATTCACCCCCAGTACGCTTCTTAAGAGAACACCAACCTATTCAGAACCAAACAGTACCAAGATATGCTCAAAAATAAATTCCACTGAACTGCTGAATCAAGCAAATGGGCTGTTTATTTCCATCAAGGAAGCACTGGCTGCTCTGTCGACTAAAAACCTAAAGGAACAAAAAACAATAATCCTAGACAAGATGGATACACTGATGCATTTGTTCGCCGCAACAGTTGCCGAATCAGCAGAAAATTCAGCATCTGCTAGAATTCTAGCACAACAAATTTCCACGAATGAAGGAACTGTTCGACAAGCAATAGAACTCATAAAAATGAAAGCCTTTAAAAGTTCCACTTCATCATATGCAGGTGCTGTAAAACAAACAATTCCACCACCTATATCCCGTCTAGGCGCTGCAGTACGTCCGACCAAGCCTGCAGTACTGGTTTTCCCGACAAATGACGAAATAAAAGATTCCGCATCAACAAAGGCCATCATACAAGAAGCGATAAATCCCAAAGAGTTAGGAGTGAAAATTACCGGCGTACGATTGGTAAAGAATCGTGGGGTCGTAATAAATACTGCCACAGAGTCCGACTCAGAACGCCTAGCAGCCGCACCAGGCTTCACATCAAACAAACTGGAAGCAAAAATCCCACCCAAAAGACTGCCACGTATAATCATTTATGATGTACCCCGGGAAGTTGAGGACGTAGACTTTCTACAAGGCATTCATCAATCAATCCGCGAAATACAATTACCTGCCGAAGTGTTCACAAAAACAACCATCCGCAGTCATCTTGCAGGACCTCGAGAAGGCCCTACATGTCACCGAGTATTTTATGTCCAACCAGCAGTAAGGCACCTATTAATAGAACAAGGTCGGTGCTATTTTGAATGGTCGTCACACAGAGTGCGTGACTTTACTGGTACAACATTGTGCACACAATGTTGCATGTATGGACATCCGAGCAAATTTTGTAAAGAGCCTCAAGTCTGTTCCCACTGTGCATCACAGGGTCACATATCTACCGAGTGTTCACAGTCTAATAAAACACAAATATGTGCAACTTGTACACGCTATGGGAAGCCCGCTAGTCACAAAACAGGGGAAAAACTATGCCCTGCACAAGAAGCATATTTAAAAAAGTCTCTCAACTCAATTGATTATGGCTGCTAAAATAAAATTAGTACACGCCAATATCGGTCATAGCCAGATAGCAACAGTCGACCAATGGACATCAGACCAAAAGAAAAATCAAACTTCTAGGAATAAGGCAGTCAAAAAAATTATTTTTCTTCAACAAAATCTTCAGCGATGCCGCTCAGCAATGGATCACATAATAGCTCAGGCCAAATACTATGATATATTACTTCTTCAAGAGCCTTACGTCGGAAATACGGGCAGAGTAACATCTCCCCATAATCTAACAATATATCAGGCCGACGGAACATCGGAAAACCCCTGCAAAGCCGTAATAATCATCTCCAATCCTAACCTCCGCCTTCTTTGGAGAAGCGACATATCTGACCAGTGCAATGCATTTGCAACCTTGAAATCTGGAACCTTGCAGCTAACGATTGGATCAATTTATATACCACCACCATCCTCAACATTGGTAACACTCCAAAAAATTGAAAAATTAGGAAAAGATAAAGGCGAATATATAATAGGAGGAGATTTCAATGCAAAAAGCAGCTGGTGGGGGAGCCCGAAAAATGACAAAAGAGGCGATGAGATCATCAGTTGCCTAGCCAGCATTGGGTGGCACGTATGTAATGAAGGATCAGTTCCAACTTACAGCACCTGGCGGAACGGGAAACATTTAAAATCTCATATCGATATCACTATCTTTTCACCAAACACAACACACAAAATTGCTAACTGGACAGTAGAAGACCAACACAACCCCATCTCAGACCACAACCCAATCACCTTTACTTGGAACAATACAATTAGCGTACTCTCACCCATGACCGACTCAACACGCATTTTTATAACAAATGAAAAAACCGACTGGAGAAAAATAAATGAATTGACAAGGGAAAACATGGCCGAGCTTAACATAGATAAACAGTTCCTTGAAAACATACATACAACTCCTGAACTCGACACTGCAGTGGAAACGGTCACCTCGGCAATCTCTATCGCATGCCATAAAATACTCCCACAAAAAACGCAACATGATATTAGGAAAAATCCAATCTGGTGGAACGCTGAATTAACAAAAATGAAAAGAATAACTCTCAGATCAAAACGGAAATTACAGAACTCAAGTGACATCATGCGACCACAAAAGCTCACTGACTATATCGACAAAAGAGAAGCATACAAAACAGCCATTGAGGAAGCAAAAATTAAAAGCGCTAAATTATTTTATGAATCTCAGACGCCAATGACAGCATGGTCTTCGCTATACAAAATAACAAAAAAAACTAATGCCAGCAATATTCAATCGACACTTACTACAGAGGGAGTAAAGCACTCATCCGCAAAAGACTCTGCAAAAGCCCTAATGGAAAAATTCTTTCCATACGATGATCCAACAACAGATACACTGATTCAACACTACATCAGAC
This sequence comes from Rhyacophila brunnea, assembly GCF_057557595.1. Classification (NCBI taxonomy): domain Eukaryota; kingdom Metazoa; phylum Arthropoda; class Insecta; order Trichoptera; family Rhyacophilidae; genus Rhyacophila; species Rhyacophila brunnea. The sequence continues at coordinate 33,877,610 of NW_028232785.1, forward strand.
ACACATCAGACAACCATATTCCGGGCGGAGAGGATGATATCCAATTCACACTTACTGAGATCCTATCCGCCTTACAGAATATGACTCCAAAAAAGGCACCTGGACACGACAACCTCACATTAGATATCTGCCAAAATTTCGCAAAAAACTTCCCTGAAGAAATTCTACTACTATACAATAAATGTCTGACACTCGTTCACTTCCCGAAATCCTGGAAAATAGCGATCATTAAGGCCGTTCCTAAGCCTGGGAAAGATGCTATGGACACAAAATCGTACAGGCCTATCGGCCTCCTTCCCGTTTTCGGAAAAGTGCTAGAAAAACTAGCAATTCAGAGAGTGCACTGGCATCTTACAAAAAACAACAAATTGAGCACTAAACAGTTTGGCTTTACCCCTCAAACATCAACAGAACACGCACTAAACAAAGCCGTACACATAATCTCAACGCATCTCGAATTGAAAGAATCACTCATAGCAATTTCCCTAGACATTCAAGGTGCATTTGATAACGCATGGTGGCCACACATAAAAAACGCCCTTGCAATCAAGTCAACACCGCCTAACTTGTACAAACTGTTTTGCAGTTATCTACAAGATAGGGAAGTAAAACTAAAGTATGCAGACGAAGAAATAAAACAAGACCAAACCCAAGGTTGCATCCAAGGCTCAACTTGTGGCCCAACACTATGGAATATCGCCTTAGACAGTCTATTAACAATACTCTTACCCCACAATACATACATACAAGCCTTTGCTGACGATGTGTTAATATTGATAGCAGCAAAAGACACCGACGAACTGGAATTAAAAACCAATAGCGTGCTTCAAAAAGTAAACTCATGGGGTGAAGACGTAAAACTAACCTTCTCAGATATTAAGACAAATATAATGTTTATCAACAAAAGGAAAATACGAACACCAGAAATCCAGTGGAAAGGAAAACCGAAAGAGTTGGTCGATTCCTTTAAAATTCTTGGCATAATACTAGACAGGCACATCAATTGGGCGAAACACGTCGACTACATATGTAAGAAAGCAGCTCAAATGGGAAAATTCTTTTTAAAAACAGCAAGAGCCACTTGGGGGGCGTCTCCTGAAGTTTTAAAAATTATATATCATGGAGCTGTGGAGCCAACCTTAACTTACGCGGCATCGGTCTGGAATAAAGCAACTCACAGAAAGTCGATCCAAAAAAGACTGAATTCCGCGCAAAGACCTTTCGCAATATCAATTTGCAAGGGATATCGCACAATATCGCTAACGTCAGCACAAGCCCTGGCAGGAATAGCGCCAATAGATATAAAAATACAAGAACTTACAGGAATATACCAAGTTAAAACAAGCCACATACTTCCCCGACACTTACCTACAGACAGAACATACGAAAACAAAATACACTACACACAACTTCCACATCCTGGTAACAGACATCTAGAAAATATAGAACACATAGGAACAGTTGACGAAGACACCAAAACAAAATACCACATCACAGGATTGGAGATCTACACAGATGGCAGTCTAATCGATAACAAAGTAGGGGCAGCTTTTGTAGCCTACGAAAATGGAACATTAATAACACCCCGAAAATTTAAGCTCGAAAGCTACTGCACTGTTTTCCAAGCAGAAATATTTGCTATCAGAGAATCTCTCGAGTGGACACTCAAAAGATTAAAGTTCCACAGACACGACTATGTAAACATATTCTCAGATAGCCAATCCAGTCTGGTAGCTCTCCAAAACCCATCATCGACACACCCACTTGTAAGAGACATTTTAACACTGTCAACACAGCTTCGAATGATAGGAACAAACCCCAGATTCTTCTGGATAAGAAGTCACACAGGGATAGCCGAAAACGAGGAAGCTGATAAATACGCTAAGCAAGCCACAACAGACAAAAGACCTTTAACCTATACACACTTCCCTCTGAGTTACGCAAAACAAAAACTAAACGAAGATACCATAGAGCTATGGAACCACAGATACACAACATCCGCCACAGGATCAATAACGCAGAAATTTATTCCAAACATAAACTGTGCCATCACTCTTGCCAGGAACTTAAATATATCACACGAACTCACACAGATACTAACAGGCCACGGATCGGTGCGAGCTTATCTAAAAAGATTTAAATTGAGGGATGACGACTGTTGTCCATGTGACGGCAACACATCTCAAACTGTGTGGCATGTCATCAACGACTGCCCTATACTAGAAAGGGAGCGATGGACTCTCAGGACTCGATGTAGACAACATAATCACGAAATTGACCTCCAAAAGCCTTACGAAGCACTAAGCAATAGAACAACACAAGAACACTACACAAAATATTTAATCCTGGCCATAAAGAAAATTAAAGATATAAATGGAGGCACCTAATTAGCCCCACATCAATGCAACTAACCCACCCAACCACCTTGTACGAAAAAGCAAGGGTATGGTTATTATAAAAAAAAAAAAAAAAAATCCACGGATAGACATTACAAGGCAAAGTCAAAAAACATGGCCCTTTGACAATGTCTTATTTGTTATACTTACTTGATCCTTGACTGAATGGGTAGGCATTAAAGTGTCCTTACTTTATTGTAATAATAGATTTAAGGTTGGAAATAACAGTGTAGATATTGAGATAAATCCCGGGTCCTGTGGCTAGCACAGGATGTTGGTAGGACCCGGGATTCACAAAAATTAAATAATAAGTAATTAAAAAGTCTTTCTTTGTTGAACACGTGGCTTTATATTTTCAACGGTTATTTTTACAAAGAAACTTAAGTTTAACAGTAGGTATTCAAATTAATCTTATATTGTTACGTTCCTAATGTTAATTATTATATACTTTTTTTTATTTATTTAAAGCCTCAATGGAGGCTTATTCAGCTGTTACATTATATACATGTTTATAACAGATTTTTTTCAATAGATTACAGTAAGATAAATAATAACAATAATAATATTTAAACATCAATAGAACATTTGGTAAGGAACAATTTTATAATAAAAAGACCTCAATATTGGGCTCGGTCAAAAACAACTCGATATCTAGAGACAACAACTGATACCCCTTCTTTATCAACCTTGGAACTAGCACTTTTCTTTGTATGTCATAGAGTGGACATTGCCAAATAACGTGATTGAGGTCTTCATTGGCATTTCCACATAGACATTTTGGACTGTTAACTATCCCTATGCGATAAAGGGATGATGCAAGACTGTAGTGATCCGCTCTGCAGCAATTCACGGTAACAACGATTTCTCGATTAAGCCCTTTATTGGCATATCAAGGTTTTGCTTTACCACTGTAATATTCGGTAAAATACTTTTTACCTTTTGTTTGGCCTTGTTCTTTTACAAATATTTCTGTTTTGGTTTTACCTATATTTTTGAAAGAATAAACAAAGTCTGTATATATCGTCGTTGCGCCTGCAAAATCCGACAAACATTTTTTTGCGAAAATTTGTATTTTACGCTATGTGATAGAACAACACACAGCGGATAGGCCTGTAAAACCCGTTTTCTAATATCAAAGCTAGTTTAGAAAAATTCAAAACAAGCTATGTATTTTCATTTAAAAAATGGCTTCAAAATACTCTATGAAGAGTCCGTTCACATATCGCATTTTAAACTAAAGGAAAAAAACTTTAATTGCGCCTGTTAATGACACATACCGGAGTTTGCGTGCCGAGTCTTGCTTCAGAACGCGCGTTTTATGGTCAGTCTTGTTGTGATTTGCAGCCAGGGAACTCATATCTTTTCTGAAGCTATAAAAACAGTGTGAATTTACACAGAACCGAAAAAAATTGACAAGTCTAAGTTACAATTACAATTACAATCCCTAAAGTTATATATGCATCGAGATTATCATTTCTTTTACGATAATCTCAAATACTAATTTCGTTAATTACTTAGGTACCTACCTACTTACCTTTTTTTATTTAAAAAAAAAATATAACAATAGCTATAAGAATAAAGATTAGTTTACTAGTAGGTAGGCATTGTGACTGTTTATTAATAGGCATTATTAAGAGGTTGATTTGTTTTGTTAAAATGTAAATGTAAATAAAATTAATATTGTATTATTATGTATCTTGTGTTGCTTAAGAATATTACTTGGTTTGTAATACTAGTTACCTTTTTTTTCTTATTTCGATAAATAAAACGTCATTTGTCAAATTTGTTTAATTATTTGTCCATCCTACTCTGAACACATATTTTTATTCCCCCTTCACTTGATAATTACTTATTTAAATGTCAAATTTTGGTTGGGAAGATAAAGGTTTGTTCAAAACAGACTATTGGCTTTGTTAAAGATGTTTTACGCATAAAGTCAAACATCGTTAAATTATGGAATTATCATTGTAAAAACCCGGTGTAAAATGCGCTGTCTAAAATACACGTATTTACAATCCGTGCTGCCCCAACCACAAAGCGGATAAAAAGACCCAAATAAAATCAGCTATGTGTCTTTCAGCCACAAAAAAAAATATTACGACCAAAGTGCTAAATATTGTATTATAAAATATCATTTATACTGAATCCGAAGTAAGGATCTAATTTTCGGTTGACTTTTTTTAAAAAAACGTGAGTCATTATTGAATAAATCAGTTTTTTCCTTCTCCTGAACAGTTGTGTTTTTTTACATAGCGGATTTTGCAAACGCGGCGACGATATTATTTTTAAAATATAAGTGCAAACTATAAGGCGATCATATAATATGTACTCCCGATTTTTGGCAATTATTAGGTTGCACTATTGGACACAGGAAGGAGTAGTACACTTCTGCGGACGCGTCAGACTACTCACCACTACTCACTTCGGTCATGCTTCATTCGGGGATTGGCCTCCTGGCGTAGTTTATAGTGTTTTAAGAGATTTATTATTAATATCGTGTTTGTTCAATCTTGGAAAAACATAGGTTTAATGTAGAAAATATTAGTGCAAAAATACTTTTATTAATTTATTTAAGTAAAAAAATACAAGTTTGATTAAAATAACATAACATTGCTTTGACAATGACTACAATACATACTTATAATGAAATTCACAAACATTTCGAGTTTCTATCAATTGCTATACATTTGCGAATGTGTTTGTTTTAAAATTCCACGATAAAATTAAAACATAGTACCTACTTACATACAAAAAATTCGGCACTGAAACAAGTGCGTGCCTATACATACTTGGCATTGGCGGACGCTACTCGCGTGCCAGGACTTCAGTGGCATCTAACTGGTTTTAAAAAAAAGGATTGATTATTTTTCTAATATTATTACAATAACGCGCGTGTTTGAAGATGTACCTAACCGAAAAAAAATAATTTGTTTAAAAACGGTACATGTTCAAACACGTGTGTTACTATGATCTTAATCCCTACTTTATTTATCGTTTGTCAATTGATGGCAACGACCGTATGTTGTAGCTTAACCACTGGGGAATGCCAAAAGAAATAGCGTATTTCAAAAAATTACTACCTTATTCTTAGGTCAATAATTATTATAAAGCAATCATTATTCGTAGGATGTTTATCAAACGTGAATGGTCAAAGACATAGGTTATAATTAGTATCATTAGAATTATCTTCAAATGTGTTAATCTTGCCCATTTTTTGTATAATAAAATGCCTAATTCTTTTCAAATTTGGGATCACAGAGATTATCAATATATTTTTTTATCGTAAATATTTCACTATTATAATGTCAACATAAATTATACTGATGGTTTTATAAATGCGTTAAAAAAACATTGAATATAAAAAATCTTAACACAACTGCACATTTATGTATTGAAATATGACTATATTCTAAAACATTAGAGCGATAGGCTAAAAAGAATCCTATTTTATGTAACAAAAATAATTTATGCAGTCATCAAATGTTTAAAATAAATATAAAGGATAATAAGGATTCAAATTTATATACATAGATTATCAACAACGTTTAAGGAATGTCCAGGGTTGTGCTCTGAAAATACAATAAAAGCTCCATTTTGACCTACGCTGAGCATATGGGCCGTTAAGACAACTAGATGTCGAGCATTTATATGAACACAGAATGCATTGATACAGTTTTTCACCAGTATGTATAAATGTATGTCCTAAAATCATTAGATGAGGAGCATCTATATAAAAATGCATTGCATTTATAAGGTTTTTCACCAGTATGTGTAATTTTATGTCTCTTAAGATCACCAAGCTGCGAGCATTTATATGAACATACTTTTACATTTATAAGGTTTTTCACCTGCATGTGTCATTTGATATAAGCAAGTACAAAGCATCTGTATATACATACATTGTATTCATAAGGTTTTTCATCTGTACGTAAGTGTCACTTAATTCTGTTTTGAGATTACCAAGCTGCGAGCATCTAAATGAACATCTTATTTATAAGATTTTTCACTAGTATGTCATTTTATGTTTTTTAAGATCACTAAGATGAGCATATATTTAACATACATCATTACATTAAAAAGGTTTTTCACCAGTATGTGTGATTTTATGTTTCCTTAGACTACCAAGTCGCGAGAATCCATATGAACATACATTACATCTGTAAGGTTTTTCACCAGTATGTGTCATTTTATGTCTCTTAAGATCACTAAGTTGCGAGCATCTAAATGAACATGCATTGCATTGATAAGGTTTTTCACCAGTATGTGTCATTTTATGTTTCTTTAGATTACTAAGTTGTGAGAATCCATATGAACATACATTACATTTGTAAGGTTTTTCACCAGTATGTGTCATTTTATGTTTCTTAAGATCATTAAGTTGCGAGCATCTATATGAACATGCATTGCATTGATAAGGTTTTTCACCAGTATGTGTCATTTTATGTTTCTTTAGATGACCAAGTTGTGAGAATCCATATGAACATACATTGCATTTATAAGGTTTTTCACCAGAATGTGTAATTTTATGTATCTTAAGATCACCAAGTCGCGAACATCTAATTGGACATACATTGCATTCATAAGGTTTTTCACCAGTATGTGTCTCTTTATGTCTCTTAAGATCAGCAAGACGCGCGCATCTATATGAACATACACTGCATTTATAAGGTTTTTCACCCGTATGTGTCATTTTATGTGTTTTAAGATAACTAGATGTCGAGCATCTATATGAACATACATTGCATTTAAAGGGTTTTTCACCAGTATGTGTCATTTTATGTATTTTAAGATGACCAAGTTGCGAGCATCTGTATGAACATACGTTGCATTTATAAGGTTTTTCACATGTACTTGTATTTTTATTTGCTTTAATATCACTGTGTTGAGAAAATACTACGATTTGATTTTGATCATCAATCACGTCCATGTGAGCAATTTTGTGAGTTTTTAGAGCACTTCTGCTACCAAAAACTGCGCTACAAATGCAGCAAATTAAATTACGTGAGAAATGGATTACTCTTCTCAGAATAAGTCGAAGTTCCTTCGGCGTATCTTGTTCTAAGATTTCTTTTTTAATGTCTTTCTCATCTATCGTGACTTCTGAATACTGCAACATTCTATACTAGATTCCACCATCTGAGGAGTGTTGACTGTCGCCTGTATCGTGATGCTTTGTGAAAAATCCCTTGGTAGAAACCTAGAAAAAAATTCAATATTATCAATTGTTATGTGTTATAATATTCCATTTGTTATTTTTTTTTCACTTTGCTTTTCAGCATCTGCAGACATTATTAAATAACGAAATGAGAGTAAAATGGCAAGAGTGTCGTTGGAGAGTATGCATAAGCCTATGACACCAACACAAGAGCACTGACCTTCAGTTGGTGTTCGTGTAGGTGAAATTTTGACGCATAACTGCATATTTCAGCCTTATAATAAATCCTGTCGCTAAATAAAAAGACGTTAACCACACATAACAAAACCAAAGTAAGAACCAATGTGTAAGTCCCGCAGTTCATACTGACCGGTTTAACAACTACTCAGGATGGGCTGTGGATGCAAAGAGTCACGAATAAATTATACGTAAGTATTATAGATGTAGTATATAGGATTAATTAAATATATTTATAGGTATGACAGGTATGCATAACGAGTTAATATGTTTTTAAATGTTTAATTGTATTATTAATATAAGATCACCGAGCAAATTTAATAACGCCATTACTCAATGTATAGAATCGATTAAATTAATAATCATTATATAATTGCCATTACATCATAATCAAATGACGCATCAGAATACGTAGTTGTTATATAGAATCGTGTAAAAAGCAGCATATTTTATTATTATGCAAATTTACGTAAATTTAATAATATAGTGCAAGCTCTCTTTGTTATAATTGCTATATAACTCCGTATTTCAGACAGAGCCAGCGCTCAGGCCAATTTTACACGCACGTTTTGTTATGTTATGTATAAGGTGCAGTGAGTGGAAAGAGAACACACTAGGTGGCCAATTTTATATAGATAAACCCCATACGAGTGAGCGAGATAATACCGTAATGCTAAAACAGAATTAATCAAAATTTCGTTGCGTAATAATTATTTGTGATGCCATAATTGATTTATATAAACATAGATATTTAAGGCGAACTTAATAATATATTAACTAATAGACTAAGATAATATTAAGTTTTTATAACTTTGTATTTATCCTTTAGACGAGTATGTCCGAACATAAATAGAGATGAAAAATCATAGTTTGTAAAGCTCAAAAGTGGACGATATAACAATAAAGTTTAAACGCACATCCTTACAAGTCCAGTCGATGGGCTAAGGCAGGGGTAGCCAACTACGGCTCGCGAGCCGCATGTGGCTCTTTGGGTATTGGCGTGCGGCTCTTTGCCAAATTTTTCTCCATTTGATATTGATACGAGCACTTTTGAAAAACAATTATATTGGTAAATCCACTAAGCAAATAGTTATGGAGCTCAAAATTTGTAGGTCTTGCCACCAAAATTGAGGATTTGGATAGAGAACAAAGCAATGGGGCGCTCTAAAAGATCTACATAAAGTAGATACTACGATTTTAATACATATTATGGAATAGCTTTCCGAACTCACATTCGAGTTTGCATAATAATATGTATGTGAACAATCATTTTTAAACATGAAAAATATAAATAGCATTTAGAGAAGCCAAATAATCGATGAGAAATTTTTGGAGTCGCGCCTGAAATTAAAAACTACAAGTTACATACCAAACATACACACTCTCCAAAGAAATGCAAGGAAGGTCAATGTTCACATTAGTTTTGAGGAATGCGTAAAAAATGTATGTTATTCATATTCTGTAAAAATTATATTTATAATGTCAACTATGTAATTAATTCATTTAAATAAATCATATTTATCAAAATATACGTATGGCTCTCGAAATTTTTTTAACCGTTGTGCCACTCATATTTGGCTCTTTTTGTTCAAGAGTTTGCCGACCCCTGAGCTAAGGGATCATTATGTATGTAAATGATTAACTTCTCCTATTCAAGATGTAACTATTTGAGAGGTAAAACTTTAATCCGCGCAGCGTTTCTCTTCTTTTTCTGGTAAAACCTGATGGCCGAGAGTACATCCTAATTATATGTGCGGTTCTCCAAATTTCTAATTAGCGACTTTATATTATTAAGACTTTTATAAGTTAATAAAAATTAAATAAATAAATATATATAAATAAATTTGGACGTTATTACTACGAATTAGTTCCTATAATTATAAATATAAACTATATATTTTGTTTACAGTTTTTATAGGAACTATATTATACAATATATAAATTATATGTGACCTTGACCATGGAATAATAGTAGTGCCATTAACAATAAATATCGTTATACTGAACGTGAGTTTTATTCGTTAAAATAACTGTAGTGAAGCACCATCTTCGAGTGTTTTCACCATGTACTCCAAGATCCTCACATAGATGACCCCCAAATCACATATCTGAGCCAGTCGAATCTGGGTAACTGTCACCTGCCTAGCTTGAAGGCGAAACAAAGGTCACAAAAAATATTCAAATCTCATCAAACAACTTCGATCAATAGTATAAACAATATTTTAATATCATACTTCGAAATTCCACATTATTTAATAGAACACTCACTTCACGATACTAATTCATATTGGCGAAGGAATTGTGGGGTGTGAGTATGACTATTAGACAACGAAATTCAAAATAACTATATCCAGTGAAAACTTCTACGGTTTATTTCAATATTTCGTGATTTTGGAATATTATTATTAACTATCACTATAATTAATTTGTAAATTAAATTAATAACGTTTGGCTTGCCCGCTCTTGCGGCACATCCCGCTTTAGCCCATTAATTATTGGTATTTAATGAATGAATAGCTGTTTGAGGTTTTCCATAAATTTTTGATTGTATAAACTAAAGTATAGTAGGGTGAGGGGTGCAATCACTTATTTATACTAAAAATAAACGCTACATGCAAGGAGAAGTGGACAAAGAATATCTTACTCGAGAGATGAATTTTTATCCACTGCACATAACTACACTCGCTGAAGATAAAAAAGATGATCGAGATTTTGTATTTTATGGCAGGTAATATATTATAATTAGGTATTACATTAAATCACCAATTCGTGATATTTCAACTCGATTCATATGAAATACCATTACCTCTCTGTTTTCAAGATTCCACAATGGAAAAAGAGTTTTATTTTTTGCTTAGATAGAACATACGAAAGGGTTAATCCTCAAACCGACCTGTAATAATGCGTATTCTTTTTGACACTTATGATCAGTATTTAAAACGGCAATTCATGAAATGAGTAATGATCAAACAGCGATTCAAAGGTATAAATAATGAAAGAAATGAAAATATAATTAATATTAAATTCTACAGGTTTATTAAATATTAATTATATTTTTATTTCTTTTAAAATGGAATTCTACCAAGTAAATGCTAACTCAATTAATATATAAATAATGTTTTACTTAAGCGATGACGCTTATTTTGGGCTAAACGGATTTGTTAATAAACAAAATTGGGGCATATGGGGTTCAATCTAGAAGAGACCTTACAGATCTCTTTAGATAAAAATAATACACTAGCTTGTGCAGTTTACATGCTGGTGGAATCATCGAATCTTATTTATTAAAAAGGAAGCGGGAGCTCGCATTACGGTCAATGGGGATCATAAGATAAGGCACTGGCCCATGATCGCTGCTGTTGCAAATATGGATGGCATTGATCCGGACAGGATGTGGTGTCAACAGGATAAAACTACGTATCAGGATAGGATCGCAACCACCGACTTATTGAATAAGGTTTATTTATGATATGAATCTGTCAATTTGCTTCCAAAGTCATGCGATTTGACAAATACGGAATATTTCCTGAGTGGCTAGGTGACGCTGATAATCCATACATAATTGACGCCTTGGAAACCAACATTGTTAGTGCTATTTGTAATATACAGCCAGCAGTGCTCGAAAAAGTGCCCCCAAAACCGGACGTGCAGAATGCACTTCGTCAAGAACTCCGCGGTGGCCATATACCACAAATCAATTTGAAATGTTGGGCACTGTCGACTGTCTAAAGGACCTGAAGGTACACGCTAGATACCTATGTACATTAATTTTAAAACTTAAATACGCTATCTGTAGATATAAATAATAGCGAGGATATTATATTTCATGTAATTAAGGATAACTAAGTCGCTGATTAGCAATCATGTAAGCGTGAACCAATTTGTGACTTTTTAGGGCACTTCCGCATCCAAAATATTGCAAATGCTGAAAATTAAATGCGTGAGAAATATATTACCCTTGTCAGAATAAGTCGAAGTTCCTTCGGAGTATTTGCTATAAAGATTTCTTCTTTAATATTTTGTTGGTCTATCGTCATTTCTGAACACTGCATCACTTGAACTTCGATTCCAACAGGCGAGGATTGTTGCCCCCAATCTGTATCGTGATGCCTTGTGAAAAATTCCTTAGTAGAAACCTAAAAAGCCAAAATTATCGTTTTTATAAATTCTAAATTATGTTTTCTACTGTTACGTTTGAGTTATTTTTTTTCAACGTTTATGATTTTCAGAATCTTAAGACATCAACTCATTTAGTGCTGACACCACGACTGGCGCGTTTGCGTTAGTTGGCCATTAGATATAATTAACATGATATTTAAATGTGATAATTAATTAGTAATTAGTAGGACAGCAATGAATACGTTAAGGCTATACCTCAGTTGAGGCATGGTCTACAAAATCGTTGCTAGGCGATGCGTCGATTGCGGGTCACGGGTGCAAATGACGCATGCCGAACGAAATATATTTTGTCATATAAATCCAAGATGCGTCCATTTAATGTTATGTTTATTTTTCCATTAGTAACAATAATAATATATTCATTGACATGTTTTCTTTTTCAAGAAAATAGGTAACGTTTTAAGTCATTACACGTTTAAGAATTAATACCCCCGTCGCCATCACGAAACAAATTGACGCATTCACACCTCGACGTTCGCTCTTCGAATGCCAGCGAGTCCAAAATTTCATCGCGCCTGTAGTTGAAAATTATTTACCGTTTCACTAATGTATCGTCTTAAGTAAAGAAATGAGAGTAAAAATGACGACAAAAAATGATAATAGTACCTACCCTACCCCTACCAAGGTATTACATACGAATTTAATATTGTTACAGAATAATCCGTAAAAAGTTAAAACAAAATATGGAACTCAACATGTAACATCCAAAAGGAAATACATTAAACAGAATAATATGATACAATTATTGTGGTACAAGTCTTGGTACAATATGTGTAATTTGTTTTGTACAAAATTATTATAGTTTTGAATTCAAATTCAAAGATTGGATAACATAATTGACTGATGTCAATAAAATATGTTCACTATGCAACTGTGCTATGTCTATTTCTGATATTTCTGGATAAAATAACTAACGATCACCTAAATAACGAAACGATGGCCGAGCAGCTTACGCGTCGGGATGCGTGCAATAAACTTCCTCTTTACTGGAAGCATTTTTTTTATAAATGTTACGCCGAATGTGAGAAATTGACTATTACATGAAATGGGCAAAAATTTGCCAAAATCATGAAAAATGCAAACCCGTTGCCTTATTCATGAATTAGACAAAATATCTGCCGAGTGCGTAAATTCAGCAGTAATTTTTCTGCATAGTTCATGGATTTTACAAATTAGATAGTAGCGCTACGGTGGTGTTTTTTAAAACTAAACTAAATGTGTCAAATGCTAATGCATTGGTCAAAATTTACGTATATTATCTATGGTCAAAATATATGGTCGCGCTCCGGTGGTGTTTTTTGCAACTAATCAAACTAACCAAATATGCCAAATGTCATTGATTATAATATAAAATTATACCAATCAATAACTACAATGACGTTCATATCCAAAAAATTTTTTTTTTTAATAATTTGATTCATGCTTGGGTATCAATCGTGCAATGGTCGATTATATGTTTGTGATAGTTTGTCGACACTTGTTAGCTAACCTGAAATTCAGTTGAATCCAGAATTATAAGACCTAACCTAAACTAAACTAACCTAACCTAACCTAATAATATTATATTATGTCCAATTATAACTAATAAAACCAACCGTATTAAATTTAATTTTTCTACTGTCATGTTGCCAATTTAAGAATTCCATACCCCGGCGAACTCACGTAGTCGGCAGATAATTTACCTAATTCATGAATAAGGCAACAGGCTTCTTATTACATGAATTAGCCAAAATTTTTCCCATTTCATGTACTAGTCAATTTCGCATATTCGGCGTAACATAAACAATAGAACAAATTAAGGTTATTTTTTTTACATAATATCTTATCTTGGATGCCTTAAAAGGCACTCGCGGGAGATTAATTTAACGTACAGTGGATCGCAATTTTAGATACCAATTCACATTAAAAATTGCTTTACATTCGAATGATTGTGATGTATAAATTATCATAACTAAATACTCATGATTTAACGAAAGATGTACAAATCTACACATATATTGTATTAATACATTATTAGTGTAAGCTAAACCCAACAAATGAAACAAGTTGGAGCGAATTAATAATGGTGTAATGAGGAGGTTCAAAGATGCATTTGCAAATTCCAACCTTCTATATAAGACAGCACACATTATGTCTACTTACAATTGGCCTGTAATCTGAATAGGAACAACCCGGTTGAGGGTATTCATCATCATAATATATTGGGTGTGAAACATCTTCAATAATCTCACGCTTGACGACGGCTTGTTGATCATCTGTCTCAGATTTTATATTAGAGAGGTCAGCCATAAGGCACTGAAAGAAGCAATTATTATATTTTGTAAACACTGTAAAACCAGTTTCAGTTCTCGTAACATCCATATAACAATGTATAATAATTATATTTAACATGAATTAGTAGATAACCTAACCTAACCTATAATATCACACATGTATCGTGGCTGTCAAATTGTATAAACATGTAATTTTTTTAAACAAAGTTTAATATCATCGCAAGTTCCCACATTGTTTGTAAAAAGCAACATATTATATTATATTACACATATCGCTGCTATTGCCAATCTAAAGTGTTTGTAAAAGATATCATTTTCCAAAAACTAACCTCGAAATTGCAACTTGAAACGTCGGCATTCTCCTGCTTTACAAGAGTGCGAACTTCCGGGCTGTTTGTGTGGCTAGTCTGTGTATCAAACAAAGGCTTGCCTTCTGTATCAGATTGTTCTTCGTCACATTCTCGCTTTACATCCATTTTAATTAATTGTAAGTATGCTTGGAACAACGTGACAAACAGGATCCATTCAAGGTATATTAATTTTAGAGAAGTGTTGCCACAACACGTATAAATTATCTAAGGCCGAATTACTGAAAAGCATGTTCTAAACAAATACACATTGACAACGTATACGGTTATTTTTAACTTATATATTAAATTAATACAATAACGTAGAACACATTATTTATTACCTACCCATTGAGTGAAGGATCAAGTATAACAAACAAATTATGAATAGGTAGGTACTTTTAATTTATTGTTTGTAAAAAACCATGGATACTATTCATGGCTTTCTCATAGATAGTTATGCTTACATTACCTATTATAGGCAATGTGTTTAAATGCTAGAGGATATTGATATCAATTTTGGTCACTTATTTTGATCGACTTCGGTTTATATTTTGTAGTGTAAAAAATTAAAACTTAGCCGTTCTTGGTAGTAAGTATTGACTTGACGTCTGTCCCTGTTAACTATCTTAGAATTAATCGGGAGCACCTCAGTAAATTAGTAGGTACCTACCTAATCTTTGTTCTTCCAAGGAGCAGAACTTTACTAACCTACTATTGATGGTGACAATTATTGGAACGGCTTTAACTCTGTTCAACCAAATCGCTTCGGATCTAGATATATTATATTGCTCTTACGCGAGGATGAGTAGATATAGGTTGACGTCGTTTTATATACCTATCTTAAAATAGGGTCCATTTAGCCCATTCGGTGTGCTTCCATGCTTTATAATAATTTAAAATTTTTGTACTTACCTTTTACTTTACTTTTCATGTATATGACGTGATAGTTACTGTATATATTTTTTTTCTCTTTACACTAATAATTATTCCTTGTTTTTAAATATCATGTTGTGATCGTCTTGAATTTATTATTTTTAATGTTCGAATAAAAAAAAATTGAATTGAATTGAAATTCAATATGATTATTAATTGCCAATACTAAACACTGGGGATTAATTGTAGTTAACTAATGAGAAATATCAGAAAGTAGGTTGGTACCGACTAACAAACATTTTTACCAATACCTACCATACCATAATAATATTAATTTATCATTAGGTATTTCGTTTGTATGCAATCAAAATGGAAAGAGCAAAGGGCTATTAGGGAAGGTAAGATGTCATGTTTTAGAGGACATTGTACATATAGCACTACAATGCCCTAAATTATGAACTTCACAGAGTACAGCTGCGAATTGCGGATATCTATGAGAATGTCGACGAATTGAAAGGTGTTCTGGCGGTGGGTAAGACGGAAGAGCTAGGCAAAATAATTGTAAAGTTATTTAACAGAATAGGAGTGAGGACCTGATCGATGGATCCCCTTCTAGAAGCGAAGAGGCGATTATGACAGCGAGTCGCAGTCAAAGCCTCGGTAAAATCACAAAAAAAATATAGATGTTTAATAATTATTAGTAAGTAGGTACCTAGTATTATTATTATCTAAATTGCGATAACTATTATCCAAAAGAGAAAAAACCACTCCGATAGGTAGGTACATTTATTCTATACGCAAACATGGATACAAAGCGACAATGATTGTCGCTTTGTATTATTTTTGTCTACATAAAATTATTTTATGTAGACCAATCTGACACAGATAAGAAACCTTGGATTTATGTATCAATAATAAATTATTGTGCCTCCTAATTAATTAATATTGATAATTCCAGGTGTAATTTTAAGTTTAGTTATTAAAACTAATATCCTGTGTTTTTATTGTGTATGCAAAAATATATCAACGATCAGGAATAATAATTAATATGGTTTAGTTTTTACAAAACATTAAAAAACCTACGAATGTGTCAAACAAGCGACCACGTAACCTACAATAATGTTTATGTTCTTCTTGTAAATTATTAAATTCTTTTTTGACGTAATAATTGAAAGGTATAATATTAAACAAACGAACTGTTTATCAAACAACGATTACAGCTCGTAAGTACTATAATTTTATCCGAAATACCGTGAACTACTATAATTTCTTGTACTGCGTACTATAAATAATTCGAAAAAATACATGGCAACACTCTCCTGATGTCTATGGTAGATTTGTAGAAGCCATTTTAGTCTATGCCATTGTATATTAACCTATAATAATTCAGCGCACACGTGGTCGTGAAGCTATTGACAGTTTTGATATCAAATACCGTATACAATGGAAGTAAAAACTGAAATAATCGATGAAATATCTGACGAAACGGCGGAGGACATCAGCGACGGTGCATACCAATCGATTGACCTAAATCACTTCAAGAGCAAAGGTCGATTTGACGTGACAGTCAAACAGGAAAATATCGATGACATCAAAAGTATCCCCTTAAAAGAGGTAAGTAGATTCATATTTTGTTAAGGCGAAAGTATTCACAATTGTGTTAACAAATGCGCATTCAGTTTTTAAAAGAAAGCATGAGTATTCTTCAAGGTTACCTACCTACCTAATATATTATTATACTCTTAATTGACACTACAACATGCCATGAGTTTAAATGACAATTGTGTAGTGAAACATTAATGTAATAGTAGAAGTGAAACGATCAAAAATCTATCCATACTTTGAGAAAATATCACAATAATGCATCATACCGTACCAGGAATCAAACTGTTATCACCGAATGAAAGGCGAATATCTTTCGCACAGGACCACGTCTGTTTACAAATGTAGATAATATAATACGACGTATTTGCTAGTAGTATTTCGTATTCGTATATTATAATGTAATCATTAGTTACTTAAAATAATTTTTCTTTGTCGGAATATGACAGCTGTCGGATGTTCAGCTTATCCATTTCCTTCGCATATTTTTGTTCGCAAGCGGTGTGCACACAATATAAACACTAATAACAACCGATAACACGAAGCACGTTTAATTAGTGTTAAGTGACATTCTTGGCATCTTTGCTTTAAATATGTCATATACAGTGATATAGGTACTATTAGATGAGGAGTTCCCATACAAGTGTCATTTTAAAAATGTACCACAAAAGAAGATATTACGAATATCGTCTTATAATATTTCCTTGTAGGTATAATGCGTTAAGACCGTTAACATGGATTCCCGAATTTCACCCGTATTGCCCTGGCTGTAAAACAAAATTTCGTTTTTGGAATAGTGACCCTAAGGGTTATGAAACCCAAAGCTTGCAAGCTACCAAAAATTCATGTCTGAGCGGACAGAGCAAGTCGTCATGCGCTGACTATTAGTTAGAGTAAGATGCAAGCTAGATCGGGCTTACTCATAATTATTGCCAGGTCGTTTTCGAGACAAATATTAAGTGAGCTTATATCGAGTTAAGTCCGCTGATATTAAAACAGTAAGTTTTAAAACTGGCCGAGTCGCTGAAAATCGGGCGTCATTTTAAGAAGCATATC
This sequence comes from Rhyacophila brunnea, assembly GCF_057557595.1. Classification (NCBI taxonomy): domain Eukaryota; kingdom Metazoa; phylum Arthropoda; class Insecta; order Trichoptera; family Rhyacophilidae; genus Rhyacophila; species Rhyacophila brunnea. Next base: position 33,895,731 of record NW_028232785.1, read on the forward strand.
GACTACCTCATGGAATAACACACTAACTCTAAATTATCAACTTTTCAGGAGAGCAAAAAAACCATTCAAAAAAATGTGTAGCATAAGCCGTTTATTGTGTGCAAATATTATTTAAATTATAATTTATATCTTTAAATAGCAAATCATTTAAGCAGACAATCAACTTTTGCATGACATTACTTTAGGAAATAACACCCTAAATGTGTTCTTCCACGGTATGTTTGACAACTAAAATATTACATCTAGATTTGGTGTGATTTTTTCCGTTTATATTTTTTAGAGGGTGGATATATCTATACTTAGTGTGTTTTTCCATGTAATTATTATTTTTTTCATAAAAAAAGTACCACGTAACTTGAGATGGAGTTTTTTTCCATGCTAATTCTGAACGATAATCTTAAATATCTCGACTTAGAGTGATTTTGGTATTGAATTTTACGAGGAGTGACATACTATGTGCTCTTAGTGTTTTCTTTCTCGATGATATTTGATTAAACCAAAAATATTTTTAGATATTCTGATGGAATATGAAGAGATTTTTTAATTCAACAATATTTTATCGCAATAAATTGTATTTTAACCATTCAGTCATTTTCAGGTAATTGTTTTACAGAACATACTATTATAGTAAGATAGTTGCAAAAGGTACTAAATGAATATTTCAGTCAACATAATAATGATTGATAGTATATATTAAAAAAAATGATAGGATAGTTAATTACCTATATATTTTACATAAATTACGTTTGCATTGCAGCATTGTCAACTAAATAGGTACCTACATGGAACGTTATGTAAATGAATCTTCTTTTATATTAATTGTGGGAAAACTATCAACTAACATACAACTGTATTCTTAAAATTAGATTTAAAATATGTACAAAATATTACTTATAAGACTTATATTTCTATGCAGCTACTTATTTCTATCGCACCACGCTTAGCTGTTTGTAGATGCTAAAGATAACAATAGTCATCCTTGCTAACAATATCATAAACAGTGAGATTGTAGATGGCACACTTTCTCTTATAATGAAAGACTCATACTTCACTTTACGGAAAGATATTATTATTAATATGTTTAATTACACTATTTTTGTTGCTTCATTGAGTGCATGAGAACGGTTGTTGTGCCTGCCTCGACTATCCAATAGCAAGTCTGACTTTTTTTAAAAGCACTCACCACCCACATATTTGAAAATGAAAGCGTCTGTAAAAACATAGTTTTACACACTTTTATTATTTCGTCATTGTATGGCAAATTATAAATAAGTGCTTTTGAACGTCTTGAAGCTGGTAGTTTTTGGGTTTTCTTTTGCACTGACTTGTCATATCGTAAGATATAATCCCATGGTCTCTCATGATTGCCAATCATCCAAAATGAATCAAAACTAACTTGACGTTCGCATTCACTCATTTTTGAAGCACATTTGAATAGGCAAGAATTTTTACATGGTGTTTCCATGGTATTCAAATATTCTAATATTCATTCAAATATTCTTCATCCGAATTGAATACTTTTTTGGCTTTCTTCCTTTTCCACAAGTTTTTAAAATTACAGTTCTTTTCTTTTTCTCGATTCAGGTATGTCAATGGTTGAAATATTCTGTACATAATATTATGCACTAGGTAAGAACAACGTCATGTCTGGTGATGTGATGTCTACAAGTGCATTTGTGTCTAAAGGTGGCAAAGTACTCAGACAGAACTTTAATATTAATATGCTCTGAAGTTGAGCCATATATTTCATGCTGTGTAAGATCTGCTGGAGATTTCGTAATTTATTCGATCAAATCATCAATCATTCTGAAATCCCCTCCAAATGTTTGTGTCATATTTGGCACACTGGAAGAACAGCTAAAACCCGATAATTTAAGATCACAAGAAGTATTATTGGAATTTTATATGTATTTGAAGTCTTCAGATGGGGTAAAATCAACCCGGTTATCATCGTGGACTATGCAATTTTCATCCAGACATGCAATGATTCTTTTCGACTTTTTTGACTACCGTATTTATCATAAAAGTATAGTAAAACGTATTGTCAATACATATGCTAAAATAGACAAGTATTACCTTACCTACTTTACACAAGTCGTCATGGAATCAATACAAGAAGAATAATTAATGTAAGTTGTAAATTAGAAACTAATGGTGCAAATATGCATTTATACGATGCTTACTAATGATAGGAAGACGTTATAGTTTATATTACGAAACACAGAATATTATAAACATTGAAAATCCTGTAGGAGCCAATAGTACCGACAGAATATTTACGGTTGAATCATTTATAATTATAACCTAAAAATGTGTTGTCTAAAGTAGGAGATTATTAAAGCTACATGTTGTTTACCTTTATTGTTTCCATCCTTTATTTTATTAGTCACTTGAGCTAATTCTAATATTCGCCGAGATCTAGTTGGAGACATATTAACTAAATTAAATAGTACATAACTTAAATCCATTAGAATTTAAATTCAAATTCCATCAAGTACCTAACATCGGTCGATAGTATTAATAATAATATTAAAATTAGTCACTTGTTCACAATAACAAAAATAATACAACTTTACTGTCACAAAAGCAATTTGCGATATTAAAAGTAGGTGCGATTCATTACAAAGGATATTGATTTTTCAATACAGTGTTGTTCTATGTTGATAAAGGCGAGATTTGCAAGTGAAAGTTGAATTAGCGTCATATTCCACGGTGAAATCATAGTTAAATGATACACTTAAATGATTTGTGTACGGAGCATGTATATTTTTTCCGAGTAATATCACACCAACTCGGCATAGTGTCATATTCAGTGTCACATAAAAATTAATAACAATAATTTGTGATACTAACTACAGTTGGATTATTGTTCCATGTTATTTAAGATTTTACATAAAATGTTATATAATCATAACTCTACTTACGAGTATTATTTTAAACAGTATTTTGGGAGTTTTTCGAGAAAAAAATCCAAAAAAAAATTGGCTGGTGTGGTATTTTTTTCTATGCAACATTAGCTCAAAAAACTTAAAACACACTAATTTGAATTAGTGTGTTATTCCATGAGGTAGTCGATATGATTCATCCGGTAGTATATCAATGGTCATATAGCAATCGACCAGGTAGGTTATTGGCATTAATAATTGTTGTATTATGCATTCTACTGAGAAACATATCCGAATATGTTTAACATTTAATTTTATGCTGTGGGTATTTTTTTTTCTAAAACTGACTACAAAAATATGTTTAGTGTTTAAGTACGTGCAAAAAATCGATGGGTATATTATTTTTCATTGCAAACGCTGTAATAATGTGCTATTTTGCTATTTAACACCGTTTTTTTCAAAACAAACTATATCCTATATAAATGGCGAGGGTGGAGATAGGTTATTGACAATGATGTCCCATTGACTTCTTTCTTTCAATTAAAAATATCAATACCTTCCGAGTTATTATGGGTATTGTTTGGAAATGGATCCCCCCGTACCATTTGTCTATGAGCGTTCACGTGTGTGTAAAGCTGGCTTACATCTTAATTTCACATTAATGACAGTATGACAGCCTTAGAGCCGAGCCACACCGGGCGACTCTGGTCTCGAGACCAGACCGATGCTTGCAGTTATATGGACCATGCCACACCTGGTCGCCCAGTAGTCGCGCAAGTAATAAAGTCGGGCGATCAATAAAATCTCGTTTTGCGTTCGGTCCGGTCTCTCTGGTCGGGCGACTGGTAGCGATGTATGAAAACATATAGCTCGCCCAGTGTGGCCCGGCTCTTAACCACATTGTACTATCTTACTAACACCGACATTCCTTTTGAAATTATGTCACTCTTTCTTTCAATAGGGTAATTAAAAAGAAAATAATTATAAATAGTTATCCTTTTAATTTAGAAACACGTCAGAAACATACCTATTGGAAAAAGTCGAATTCGATTTGCCACCTGTACCTGCCTTACCTAATTACGCTGAAATAAACAAATAGTCACCCAAGTAAAACGTTCCTCATATTTAAATTTCAATAAGTTGATGCTTGCGGTCGTTGTACGGAGCGTAGTGCCATACTGTTGAAACCGCATCTCGTTCGGATCATTGTCGTCCAAATTTTCAACACGAACAAATCATTGATCATGATTCGGTTTCTAACGATCTCCATTGACCGTGATGCTAGCTCCAGCCTCATCTTTGAATAAATACGATCCGATGACCCCACTTGCTTAACGTGTTAGATCCAAACGCTGACCACAAACACAAATTGAATATAATTTATAATGTATGTATTAATATTACAAATTGAATAATTAAAATGTGTATTTGTCAAACCCAGGATTCGAACTTGAGTCCCGCGACATTATAGATCGACGCGTAAGCCGCTCAGTGATCGTTACATTATTCTGGTGATTGTAAATTATTTTATCAAGACATATTAATATTAGTAATACAGTTGCAGAGTGAACCTACCATATTCATGTGTTGAGTACTTTATGCTATCTGATATTTGCCTTCAAAACTATAATACTTTTGTATGTTATTATATAGGTGCCAAATATTGTACCATAATTCGATCAGAGTCTGTTTTATGAATTTCATTTTTCATGTTATAATATGTAGGTGCATATTTTTTACCTACTAGTTCAAGGGTCGCCAAACGGTCGCTCGCGAACTACCGGTAGCTCACGCAGGATATTTTTATCATTTTTATAGATCTCAAATTTTATTATTGGACTCCGACATATAATATTTCTCGAACTAAGTTTCAATGAGTGCCACTGTAGAATCTGTATGGCCTTTCGTCCCAAGAGAAAAGAATACAATTTTAGTTCGAATTGCGCTAAAAGTAAAGGCATTGTTTTGTTCTAGGTTATTTATGTGAATCAACGTTTTCCACTATCGAGGTGGTTAAAAGTTAATATAGAAACAGACTCAAAGATGATTGCATTCGGATGATAAAATGTGGAGGAAAGAGAATGCCATTGTTTTTAGTACTTAATTATTTTTACTTTTACTCATACTTATTTCAAGAAATTTTTCAATTATTGTTTTGTTTATAAATAAATAATTTAAAGTAGGTACCTACTGCATTTTATGTATTATTGGGAGTCTGATATCCTTATTTATTTTAAGTTGGTAATATAATAATATGTATTATGTATGGTATGATAAAAGACGATGATAGAAAATTTTAAAGAAGGATTATGTATAAGTAGCTAACCAGACAATTTCAATTTCTGAAAATATTTCACATTCTAATTGAATTTTGAGACCACTGTACTAGATCATGCGGTAACATTATTTATTTACATCTAAGTAGTTAGTATTATCATTTCTTATCGTCATTTTTACTCTCACTTCTTTACTTATATTGTCTGAAGACGTTGAAAAACATAACTTACATGGAATAGTATAAAACATAATTTAGAATTTATATGATTGACTTCAATGATTTTGGTTTCTAGGTTTCTACCAAGGGATTTATCACAAGTCATCAAGATACAGATAGGAGTCAACAACCCTCGCCTGATGGAATCCAAGATCGACTGATGCAGTATTCGGAAGTGACAATAGATAAACAAAACATTAAAGAAGAAATCTTCAAACGAAACACTCCAAAGGAACTTCGACTTATTTTGACAAGGGTAATGTGATTTGATGTGCAGCATTGCAACGAAGAAATCGTCCTTTGTCCAGAAACGTTGAAAAAATATCTAAAACAGATAACATAATTTAGAATTTATTAGAACGATAATTTTGGTTTTCTAGGTTTCTACCAAGGAATTTTTCACAAGGCAGCACAATACAGATAGGAGTCAACAATCATCGCTTGATGGAATCCAAGATCGCATGATGCAGTTACAAAACGTTAAAGAAAAAATCTTAAAACCAAACACTCCTAAGGAACTTCGACTTATTCTGACAAGGGTAATACATTTCTCCCGTAATATGATTTTAACTTTTGTAACGCAGTTTTGGATGCGGAAATGCTCTAAAATATGACAAAATGATTCACACGGGCGTGATTGCTGATCAGTGTCTTCTAATTATGTATAATAACCTCGCTAGCAGTTATACTTACTAGTAGTGTAGGTATTTGAGTTTTAAAACTAATGAACATAGGGACCTACCTAGCTTGTACTGTCAGACAGTTGACAGTGCTTAATAGGCCGTCAATAAAATTAGGTCAAAACGAACCGTTTATGACGGTCTCACCTTACGCCGGAACCGTTTATTGCCGTAATAAAACTTGTCGAGTGTTCACCCACTTGTCTGCGAATTTGTATATTCGGGTGCCGCTCTGTTCCATAATGCTCCATTCAAATAACGGTGTTTGTACATGCACGTCTATTTGAAACAAGTATTCCTTATATTAAAACAGAAAAATATTTTTTCTCTATGGTCAGTTTTTGATATCTATGGGCACTTAACTGTCAAATAAACGTATAATTTTTCACATTTTGCCGCTAGATAGCCCTAGTAGTCCATATATTTTGAACTCGCTATTACATAGTTTCATATTATTTCTTTTATTTTTCAATTAATACTACATTAATGCCTAATAAAAGTTATTGAATTAATATAATCATTACAATATGAACAAATGAAAGTAAACGGTTATCGTGATAGTATACCTACCTACCATATAATTATTATGCATAAATCGATTCCAGCATAATCATGTGAATTGAGTTGTTCAAAATATTATTTTATATTTATTTGATTGTCATGAATCTGCGTCTGATGTGTATTTACTAACGAGACTCTTAAATTCGAAAGCGTCGCCGCTTTTACGAAATTTGCGGCATTGTAGATTAGCTTCATCTACGAAAGCAAAGTTTAGTACCTACCTATAAATAATGCATTCATGATTGAATAAAATGAAGCACCAATTATAGGATCAATTGTAAAATAGATAATACCATTAGACAATAATCAAAATAATTCACTGAATCATAATGAAATACGGAAGAAAACAAGTACCTATAACAATTATCAACAAACGCGAGCTGTCAGTTGCAATCTGTCAAAAATCGACTCTGCCGAATTTAGCAATCGGTTCGCTAAACTTATGGTAGAGGGGCATTAGGTGTTCGGGATCGGCGAGATGCTTATGTACAAAATTTCCATGAACGCAATTATACGTTTTGCTCGCCATCTGGCGTAAAATTGCGTTCGAAAATATTGGATGAAAGGCCCCTAACATTTAAAAAAAATTTGTGGCGTATGGCCACCGGAGACGGACGGTCGATTTTGGGCCACTTTTTAAGGCGTCAATTATGCATGGCTTATCATCGTATACCAGCGACTTCATCTAGCGAGACGGGTAATATTCCTCATTTGTCAAATCGCAACACTTGGGAGGCAAATTAAGAAGTTCATATAAACTGCCAAATTTTGATTTCAATAAGTAAATGTTTGTGTTTGTTGTACGACATGTAGTTTTAGCCTGTTAAAACCGCATCTTGTCCGGATCACGGATAACGCGAGCTCCGGCCTCATTTTAATAAATAAGGTTCGATGATTCCACCAGCATGTAAACTGCATAAGCCAGGCATGTACGGTTTTTTCTAGATAAGACTCCATATGCGCTAATTTTGCTTATTAACAAACCCGTTTAGCCAAAAACGAACGTCGTTGCTTAAGTAAAAGATTACCTATTCGGAATCGCTGTTCGATCTTCATTATATTCATGATTTGCCGGACTATATACTGATTATTTAATGTCAAAAAGTTTGCGCAGTATCACAGTTCGGTTTGACAGTTGACCCTTTCGTAAATTCTTTGTAAGCAAAAAATAAAACTTTGTTTCCATTGTGATATCTTGAAAACAGAATGGCTACCTATGATATTTCATGCGAATCGAGTCAGTTATCGTTCCTAATTATAATATTTCACCTGCCATAAAATATAAAGTTGTTCGTTGTTAACGAATGTAGTTATGTGCAGTGGTTAAAAATTCATATCTAAAGTAAGTAAGATATTCTTGGCTCTCCTTGCATGCGGCGTGTATTTTTATTGTGGATAAATGATTGCATCCCTCACCCATCTCTGTCTTAGAGCCTGTCCACATGACGCGATTCCCATCGCGATTTACGTTCGAGAACCAGAAATGTCTTCCATCCAGATGCGGTGTGGTTTGCGCGTTTGAAACAATTAGGTGATGTAATTCATTATTGAATCGGCATACAAAAGAAACGCGAGTGTAGAAAAAAGCACTACAACTCGATGGTGATGGTCGTTTCCTATGATATTTTGTGTTTCGCGATTACTTTCTATTCCTATTCTCGGCACTTTTCAACCTAGGTGACGTAATTTATTAGGAAGTAGCAATAAAAAGTCTCTGGTTCGAACGCCAAGCGATCGTATTTCATTTTGTAATGGCTGTAAACGCCGCGATTGTCCAGTATCTGGCGTTTGCAAGCGTTGCGCGAGAGTCGTCACGCGCGAGTGCTTGTGGACAGGCTCTTAGACTATACAAACAAAAGATCAGTGAAAACTAGTGGGCGTATTTAAAAATTAATGGTATTTAATAATAATATTGCAAATTCACGAAATATTGAAACCGACAGTAAAAGTTTCCACTGGGTATAGTAATTTTCTGTTTATCTGAAATTCCGTCATATGTTATATTTAAATATTGTCCATACTAATTAATCGAGGATGCTTGAAAAACTTAAATATACATAATTCTGATTAAGTATTTTTGTCGCTAACGTTTTGCCTTTCGGCATCTTCATTTACTATGCACACTCTTCAATGATACGCTGTCACAGAATATTAGCGCCTGTACACGTGCATGGATTTATTTGCACCAGTACTTAATATGTATTTTAAACTATCGCGATAATAACTGTTTACACGTAAACGTGCTAACTGTCTCGGCAATTTCATTTTTCAAGAGTAAGCGAGACGCGATGTTGTTATTTTATGGTACTATTTGACAGGTTGTGAAAATCGGTTAACCTCAAAATGAGACTGCGCGGTGTAGTTAGTTTTTTTTTACCAAGAGGTACGTTTCTATCGTTATATTGAGCAATCGAAAATATTGCATATTCTAATTGTCGCGTGGAAATTCAGAAACTTCTGAACCTTTTTTGATTCATGCATGTAATCTTGCATAATACGAAACATTAGAAATAAACAACGCACGGTTGCAGGTAAATCTATTTTGTTCACATCAGTCAATATTTTTGTTCAATCTGAAATTTTGCATTCGAATTATAATAATTTCTATAGGCATCTAGAATCTTTCCACATCTATTGCATCTGTGTATAATGCATCTGGTTTTGGATGTTACATGTAGTAGCAATGGAATGGTGTTAAAATTAATTTAGAATTTATAATAGAGTCCGATTATTTTGGTTTTTCTAGGTTTCTACCAAAGGCTTTTTCACAAGGCACCTTGATACAGATATGAGTCAACAATCCTCAGCTGATCTAATCCAAGATAGAATTATACGGTATTCTGAAGTGACGGTAGATGAGCCAAATATTAAAGATGAAATCTCAAAACTAAATACTCCGAAAGAACCTTGACTTATTCTGGGAAGGGTAAAACACTTCACTCGCAATTTGATTTGCAGCATTTGTAACGCAGTTTTTGGATGTGAAAATGCTTTAAAAAGTCACAAAACGGTTCACACGGACGTGATCGCTGATCAAAGTCAAGACAATGTATTCTCGCAACTTAGACTTCGCAAAGCACATAAAATGACATATACTAGTGAAAAACCTTATAAATGCAATATATGTTCATATAGAAGCATGCGACATAATCATCTTAAGACACATATAATGAGACACACTGTTGAAAAACCTTATAAATGCAATATATGTTCATTTAGATGCTCGCAACTTGGTCATCTCAATACACATAAAATGACACATTCTACCGAAAAACCTTATAAATGCAGTGTATGTTCATATAGATGCTCGCAAAATAGTCATCTCAAAACACATAAATTGACACATACTGGTGAAAAACCTTTTAATTGCAATATATGTTCATATATATGCTCAACATCTGGTAGACTGAAAATACACAAAATGACACACACTGGTGAAAAACCTTTTAAATGCAGTGTATGTTCATATAGATGCTCGCAAAGCAGTCATCTCAAAACACATAAATTGACACATACTGGTGAAAAACCTTTCAATTGCAATATATGTTCATATAAATGCTCGACATCTGGTAGTCTGAAAATGCACAAAATGACACATACTGGTGAAAAACCTTTTAAATGCATTGTATGTTCATATAGATGCATGACATCTAGAAGACTTTATTTACATAAATTGACGCATACTGGTGAAAAACCTTATAAATGTGATGTGTGTTCATATAGATGCTCACGACACAGTCATCTCAAAACACATAAAATGACACATACTGGTGAAAAACCTTATAAATGCAATGTATGTTCATATATATGCTCGACATCTAGTAGTCTAAAAACACACAAAATGACACATACTGGTAAAAAACCTTTTAAATGCATTGTGTGTTCATATAGTTGCAGGACATCTGGTAATCTTAATAGACATAAATTGACGCATACTGGAAAAACCTTATAAATGCAATGTATGCCCTTATAGTTGCTCGCAACCCGGTGATCTTAAGAAACATTATGTGACACATACTCATGAAAAACTTTATAATTGCAAGGTATGCTCATTTAGTTACTCGCGACTTGGTGGTCTTAGAAAATATGAAATGAGTCATGTTGGTGAATAACCCGAAAATCTCATATATATTCATATGCTCGTTCACATCGTCCTATGCTTAAAATACATGACATGCTTCACACTGTTGAAACCCCTTATCCATGTATGTTAGTATGATTATATGCATTTTTGACCAGCTGCCTGGGAGTAGGGCATATTATAATGTTTAAACGGTCGCTGTGTCGGGTTTCGCTCGAACGACTGCCCTTTTGGTGCAATCTGTTTTTGTCACCTTTTTTTCATTGAATGAATCGATGAGTCATTGTGAGTATTGGAATTTACAGAATAAATTAAAAGTATGTCTTGTTTCCTACCAAAACTGTCGAACATAATATAACGTGAAATCATCCACCTTTGCCCACTTTTTTAATATATTTTTTACCCAAAAAAAATATGTTAAGCTAGCATATGTACAAAATAACCAATTATTTTAGGAAATGCTTGAATTTTTAAAGGTATAATAAACAATACTCTGTAGAAAAAAAATATTTAGGTAATGTTTGCAACACCTTGGATTTATTCATGCAAATATTATTAATCAAGGGTTGTCCCGAACAGAACATCTAGTTGAGGAATACAAATATTATTATAGTTATGTATAGGTATGTAGTAGTTTTTTATTGTTTTTTTTTTCTTTTATTAATGTTATGTTAGACTCTAAGCCGATCATAGTTTATTTAGGTATTCGAATTGAGATGTAAAGATTGTATACATTGTAGCAGGGGTCAGTCTCTGAACCCTCATAGCTTATTTAAGTACCTACTATAAATTCAACATGTAAAACTTGTATATGGCTTAATTAAGCAAAAGAAATCTAATCGTATGAAATGCGATCTTACGATAGTTACATGTGTCAAAAGAATTACAATGTTAACATGACATGCACAAAAGCTAGCCGTATGATATCCGATATTGCAACATTGTTATAATTAAAATCAATTTTTTATGATTTATTTCTTAAGGAAACAAACAGTTACATATTATTGTTAACAAAAATTTAAAATATAATAATGAAAAGTTATTGCAACCACCAAAGTTTCCACGTATACGTTATAATATAGTTAAGCCTAACAAGATAGAGAGTAAGAATAACATAAATATAAAGAAATTACAATACAAATTAAATGTTCTGTAGGTTTCATGACCACAAAAATCGTTTTAACCTTACGCTATTGTTATTACAAATTAATAAAACAATGCTTTGTAAGAGCGGAATGCACAATCTAAGATTTCGTTCCTAAGGATAAGTCGCCGAAAAGCATGACTTAACTATAGACAATCCTGAGTATAAAGTTAAGGAATCCTTAACCATAGACTACTTTTGTTATGAACACGCCCCCTTCTGTATTACCATTTACCACTGACAGCTGCTGTAAAAATAAATTCGCATGTCTATAACACAGTCCATACACTCAAATTCATTTAACAATGTATCTAAATAAGGATATTGATAGTGTTAATTCGTTTGACATGTACTTGCAGAATATTATTTTACTTTTATACGCCAACCCACAGAAATACAAAATACCAGGTGAAGAATGACACTTGAAGCTAGTGTTACCATTTTAAAAAATATCTTGCGTTGCCTGTGGAATCACGTATAATGACTTATAACGGAAACATAAGAGTATTATTATTAAATATTAATATGTATTTATAGTTATTACATTTATAAAATGCAGTTGACATATTTTTGTCATCGTTTAACAATTATAAAATAATTTACCTAATTTACCTAACGAGAATTTTTAAATATGGTATTATTTTCAATAGAAATCATCTTAACTAAGGACAATGTATCTGCATAGTGTTTTCTGCTAAGGAAATTTTAGTTATGACAAATGTTTCTGCATTCCGCTCTAAGTCTACAAAGTAAAGTAAGATACATTGTATTGCGAAAGCAAAATTGTTCAAATCATAGATATCGATTTCGATCGATTAAAGAGAAATACAATAATTGTAACACTTTTCCTCAAAAGTTCATGTTCCGAACAATCGCAAAATGTGGTCATCAGTAGGTCCTGCCAAGCCCTCCGCATGAACCGATTTTGGTGAGTAATGTTTTGCCAAGTGCATAGCCAACACGCCAGTGTTGCCATAATATAATTTATAAAAACATCGCTTATAAAATTATAACATTGGAATAAATATTCGATATCTGGCAACACTTCGACACGTACACATTCACACATATTTTCAAATAACCAGGAAAGGGTCGCGGAGGAAGCGTGAAGGGGGCGAGGCAAGTGCGTGAAAAAGTTCGTCATGTTTTGAGGTACAAACACTTGCAATAGCTCTATCTATATTTTTCTATAATCTAAAGCCCCTGCTATTGTGTGCCATATTACAAAAACAAATCCTGCTTTCATTGTTAACAGCGGTATAAATACGCGAAGGGAATTAATACGAAGGACACTCGTTTTGAGACGTTCATTAGAATCGATTACTTAGGTAAATTCCAAGAATCCGCATTATCAGCATTTGTTTACATTGCAATATTTAATCATTTATTTCATCAATCAGTATTTGTTTATCTGTCACTTTTGTAACCTTGAATTAATAACGAAATTTATAAATTTTATGTGGATAATTTCATTGTCACACACAACCCTATCTGATTATTGTCATTTCAACTTCACTACCCTCGTTCCTATTCATCATCCCCATAAGGTCAATCAGTCACATATATTTACCAATACAATTAAGGTGAATATTATAAAATACATGAATAAGTGATGGTCCCTAATCCAACAACAAATGGACACAGAAACCATAATTTAAATCGAGCAGTAATACATGTATTTAACATCGCATTAGGACAGAGAAAAAAGAAGTTAAAAATGAGACAAGAGGAAAAAACAATTACCTAGTATTAAAGAACGGTAAGAAAAAAATAGGTGTATAAAAAAGAACAGTAATTAAAAAATAACTTATAGTTTAGCTTATTACTAATAAATATAATTTGAATATGTGGCATCAATTCGCCAAGTGGATATTTAGTCTCGTTAAATATTAATATGTTTCAAAATATACTTACAATACAAATAGATACTTAATTATGTTAATATTTTCACAAATTTGTTGATCGCTCGTGAAATTTTTCATTTTGACCGCTGTTTCTACTAAGGATAAAACACAAATAATTGAAACATTAAACGTAATGTGGCCTCAGGTAATAGCACAAAAACACGTGCGTTATCCATGATTGTATTTTTGCAAATATGAAAATGTAAACAGTTTATTATTTATGATAAAATAAGTAATTTAAATATTAAAATTTTATTACTGAAAGGTCCATTTACACGGATCACACAATGTTAAAACTCCAACTTTTGTTGGTTGCGTTCGTTTGTACAAAAAATGCTGTTCTGATTTTTATACTTTTGATAAAATATGTTTTTGAAACCATTGTAAATAGGTATTGCAAAATTGTATGAAAAAAAATATATGACAGTCGCCATATTACAGTGTTTTCGATTTTGTACTTTAATTTGTCACCGAAAATGCACTAAGTCAAGTACTTACTACCTTCATATTTTTTCCCAAAAAGTATCAAACCTGCGGTTATTTTGTAGTACCACATTAAGAAATTGTAGCCAATAAAACGATCTGTAATTTGAAATCGATAACTATATTATGACCTTTTATAGGTATATATAAAAAAAGTTAAGACCACGCTAACTTTCAAACTCGATTATCTTAAAACTCGTATTATTGACTTAATGCTTTTTCACAGTATACCCATGGTATGAAATAATTGATTGTATTGCTTGCTATGGAATCTGATGAGTGGGGCAGTGTTTTAATTAATTTGTTCAACGAATTTTCGATTACATATCTGTGGCTATTTAGCAGAAGCAGATATGTCGAATTTTGGTGTTTTGAGGTTTAAATGCAGATTTGTTCTTCTATGTCTATATTTTTATTTGCCAAAATCAGATATGGCTTATCTCTTCTACTGACTTCATAATCAACGAAACAAATTTCAGATATGTTTGAAATTAAGCAAGTCATATTTGCCAAAATAAGATATGGTACCATATCTGCTTCTGGCAAAATAATAAGTATTGAATATAATCAATGTATTCTATTTGCCAAAACAAGATATGGCTGCTGTTTTGGTAGTTACTGTTTTTTGTAGGAACAGTTTTTTTATTATAATGTCTTATAATAACTGAAATTGACAACTCTGATATTCTATCCTCAACATGGCGCAGTGAAAATGCAGTACTAGATGATTCAGTTGAAAGATTGATTGAATGCAGTACTACATAGATTCCAATGTATGTGTCGCAAGCAGATCATGATATTCAAATTACCGAATCTCAACAAAACTTTGCCTCGTCGGATAACGAACCCCTTGCTCAACAGATTAGAAGAAATTCTGCTAACAGCTCTTATAATCCGTGTACATCTACATCTCGAAGCACGAATTCATCTCAAGAAAAAATCAAGAATAAAAGAAGGTTCATGAAGAACTTGAAAGACTGCGGCAAAGAGTATAAAACTCGTGGTGGTGTGGCTAAGCCTGAAAAGCTGTTTATTCCATTAGAGTCCTGTTGCCGTTATAAATGTTTTAGCATGCTTAGTGAAAACAATCAGAAGGATATGTTCGCAAAAATTCTGGGAATGAATAGTAAAGACACGGCTGACCAATTCCTCGCAGACAGCATTACCGTTAATGACAAATTAATAGAGAGGAAAGGAAAAGGCAAAGGTGGTCAAGTAAAAGAACGCATGATTACAGCTATTTATAAAGTAAATTTAGTAAAAGTTTGCAAGAAGATGTTTCAGAATGTTTTTGGCGTATCGCGAAATAAAATTGATGTCGCAATTGTGAAAAAACGCAGCTCTGAAACAGGAACTATAGACGGTGACCAAAGGGGGAGTCACGAACGACACAATAAAAATAACATTGAAGAAATTGAAGTAACTAATCATATTAACAGGTTTCCAAAATACCAAAGTCACTACTACCGAAGACATACAAGCAAGCTTTATTTATCTCCGCAACTTAATATTGCAAAGATGTATGATATGTATAAAAATGAACGGACTTCTCAACAGAAAATACCTTTTACATATTCTAAATATGCTTCAATTTTTCGTGAACTAGTCCTAGTATAGACACTTGTAAAGTATGTGATACATATAACATTCAGATTAAGTGTGCAAATGATTTAGAAAGGAAAGCTGAACTTAATGAAAAAAAAACGAACACTTGGCTAAGGCTGATGAATCATATAAGAAGAAAGAACACGACTAATTGTTATCTAAAACTAGTCAGTCCACTCGAATGCTAGTTTTTGATTTGCAACAATGCCTGCTAACGCCTTCCCTGAATATCAACATAGTGTACTATAAAAGGCAACTGTGGACTTATAATTTTACAATTAGAGATTGTAAAACAGATACCGCAAGCTGTTACATGTGGCATGAAGGGATTGCTGGTCAGGGATCTGATCAAATAGCATCGTGCTTCGTACAGCATTTGCAGAATCTTCAATAAACAGTAACTAATATAGTAGCATATTCAGACTCCTGTCCAGGGCAAAACAAAAACATAAACTTTTCTTCAGCATTGTCTTATTTTGTCAGTGAATCTGAACACGTGCATTCTATAGACCACAAATCCTTGGAAGTGGGACACACCAGAATAGAATGCGACACGGATCATGCCTGCATAGAAAAAGCTAAAAAATCTATTGAACTTAACATTAACATCCCACAAGACTGGTACCAATTTGTACGAACTGTACGAGGCAAACATCCGTTTAATGTGGTGGAAATGTCAGCAGAAACTTTTCTCTCTTATTCAGACTTACTGAAAACCACTTTCATTAAGAAGTTAAAATGTGTTGAAGGGCAACCGATCAATTGGCACAGTATAAAGTGGCTACGGTATGAAAAACAAGTCGGTGATATAAAATTCAAATACTCTCTGAATGATGAGGAGCCCTTCAAAACAATGCAGTTATTAAGGAATTCCAGAGGGCGTCCACATATTCCTATAATACCGAGGTCTCATATGGCACCTGCCCCAATAAATCCTCAAAAAAAGAAGGACTTACTGAGCATGATGTATTTGATAGATCCCGTGTATCATACTTTCTATAATTTACTTGAAACGCAACCTTCTGTACCCAATTATGGTGATGATGAGACCAGCGAAGACGATTAAAACCTGGATGTTATTTTTAAGCTACCTGTAACTTTAAAATAATAATATGCCTAACCTAGATATGTGTGAGATATGCTACATTATTTTTAATATTGAATTTGCCAAAACCTGATATGTTCTTTAAAGTGATTTTTAAGAAAAACTGTACAATTTAAATACAAATGCTTATAAGTTATTAAAACTCAGTTCATGTCTTCATAATATTACATTAACTTTCTTTCATAATTAAATACATAGGATTTATCACAAGACACGCAACATTCAAATTGCTCCCCTGAAAAGTATGTGAAATGGTCATATCTGCTTCTGCCAAATAGCCACAGAATTATTCATGTTAAATAATTAAATAATAAGTACCAACTGAGATATCCAGGGTTCTACTGGCTTCTTCTCAAGATTTTGGCTGAACCCAGGAATCACAAAATCAAATAAAAAATGAAAAGTCTTTCTTTGTTGAACACGTTTATATTTTCAACGGTTATTTTTTTTAAAATAAAATTATGCTAAACAGTACACAAATTTATTCTTATTGTTTAATAATTGTTAGATTCCTAAGGTTAATTATTATATCCTATATGTATACTATAATAATTATATTAATGCCCCGGGGCGGCATTTTCTCCAGGGACGTCACTGGTGGCGGCAAAATTATTGAAAGGAGTTTTACCTACCATTAAAACTCTTATTATTCTTGTTGACTCTGAAGTCCCTTGAGATGTTGATCGTATTTTTGCCTTGTGTTCTTCTGCGCTGGCCCCTTTTTACCCTCTTTTCTTCTCGATTATTTACCTCTCTGGTTGTTCATCTTGTTTTTTAACCGGCTGACAGGACTGACGCTTGTATCGCGGCGTGCTTTGTCTTTGGTATTCAATTTGATATGTCTCAAGGAAACCAGGTAGGTGTTCTCTGGACTTCAGAGTCAACAAGAATAATAAGAGTTTTAATGGTAGGTAAAACTCCTTTCATTATTCGCTATTGACTCTGAAGTCCCTTGAGATATCTGTTTGTTATCACCTGGTAAAGCAAGATAGATCCTGCAAGATAAGGTGGATGAACCTAACATGAGAATTAGGTATAACATCTCCTTGCTTTTAGGCTCAGTGTACCGGGCTGAATAGAGAGGTCAACATATTTTGTTCCCCCGCTGTAGAAGTCTGTGTGTCTATAGGTCTCTGGTAAAATGTCTTAAAAGTAGCTTCTTGGCGCCAATTACCTCTCTGCAGGATGTCATCTATGGGGTAGTTCTCTAACCAATTTAGAGAGGCGACTGCTGATCGAGTACTGCCTGGTGATTCCTGTACCCCTGCATCAGCGAGTACTGACTTCACCCAATTTCCAATGACTGCTCGAGTCGCAGGTTTTGGGGGGCCTCTTGACGAGATAAATAATGCCGGAATATTACCACCCTCTTCTCTTCTCTCATTGGAAACGCAGATAAGTTTTCGTAGCCAAAAAACTGGATCGATGTTTTGGCAACTGGAAGCGCTTAATTTCCATCCAGATTGGCGGTGCCTTGATGTGTCCGTCTTGGAACCAAACACTGGCCATAGAATTATATGGTCGCCATTATCGACTAGGCCATTATCCGCTATACTGAGTAGGGTAAGGCCATGAACCCGTCGTCCCGATGCGAGTAATAATAGTATTCTGCGTGAAACCTCATATAGGTTGTATACTAGTGGTGTTGTTTTCTTGAGGTAGTCCACGATTATTCTAGGATCCCAAATCGGTGGTTTTGTAGGTCTAGTCTTGCGGGTGGATATGGCTTTTAACATATGACGCACTACTATGTTACTGCTGATGTCTTTACTGATCATAGGTTTGCAAAAGGTAGCTATGGCTGACTTATGTACAAGAATAGTGTTATATGAAAGACCTTCCTTATTGTATAAGTGACCCAGGTATCTAGCCACTTCAATCGGCTCGGGGGTATTATAGCTTATCGTGTTGGCTATGCACCATGTCTTCCATTTGTCCCATGCCGGTCTATAAGTCTTCAAAGTGGATGGTCGCCAGCCAGAAGTGAGAAGTGATCTGTCCTCTACCGACCAGCTAGAAATTAACTCTGCCCACCCAAAATTATCCATAACTGGAGTGATAGGTCCCGGACTTGTGGAGGTGGATGGTTTGTCACTGTATCCACTAGAAATGACTCCAAGTGCGGGATCGGGTAGGGGGGTTCCAGTGATCTCTGCTGTAGGTCTGCGCTCCAAAAACACTTCTTCCACCATGGGGCCACTAGTAAATATTTTCCCCTTGCCATGTTCAGGTGTGCCAATACTTGTGGAATTAGATTCGGTGGCGGGAATATCCAGGCTAGTTTGAAGTCCCACTGTCGACTGAAGGCATCGTGGAACAGTGCAAGAGCATCGTTCGGATTTCGTGAGACATAGGTTGCGACAACATGGGCTGTGTTGGACGCGAACAGGTCTACGTCTGGGAGTCCCCATCTTTGAAATAGGGGAGCTGTAGCCGCCATAACTAGGTGCCATTCTGGGATAATTTTGCTGCGTGAGAGATGGTCTGCCACGCAGTTGTATTTTCCTGGAAGGTATTGTGCAGTCAATGATATACTGGCCTGGTTGGCGATTTCCAGGATCTGTCGGCAAAGACTTAGTAGGCTTGCGGACTTTGTGCCCCCTTCGTTGTTGATGTAGGCCACCACTGTTTTGTTGTCGGTTTGTAGGAGTAATTCTGATCCCCTGAGCGTTTGTTCCCGGAGTTGTAAGGCTGAAAGTACCGCAAACAGCTCTTTTAGGTTGGAGTGCCACGTGGATTGGCGTTTTGTCCATGTACCTGATAGGTGGTACTCGTCTAACTGCGCTCCCCAGCCTGAATCGGCTGCGTCTGTGGTGAGGAAGTGATTGTAGGTTGCCCTGTGAATCTTTCCTGAGGAGCCCACCGCTCGAATCCACCACATGATGTCCTCTCGAGCTTGTGGAGGAATCGATGTTGTTTTGTGAAGGTGGCTCCTCGATAATAATGCAACCTCCCCTGTGGAGTGACGAAGGTTGCAAAGTTGAGTCGCCCGAGGAGGCGTTGGGCCTGCCTGAGCGACCAACTGCCTTTTTGGATCTGCAATTGCAGGTGGTGACGAAGTGATGTGCACTTCTCTGTTGATAGATATTTCCGATTGTTGTGAGTATCCCACGTGATACCCAAGAACTCCCGCTGTTGGCTTGGAATCAGACAAGATTTTTTCTTGTTGATTATCCAGCCTAGAGCTTGCATGAAATCTATCATATAAGTCAGTTGCGACAGGAGAATCTCTCTGGACTGATTTGCCATCAGAAAGTCGTCTAAGTAAGTGACGATTCTCATACCCTTTCCCCGGAGGTGTTCGGCCACCCAGTTTGTTAACGAGGCAAACAGTCTTGGTGCTGCCGACAGTCCGAATGGAAGCACGTGAATTGAAGGAGTTCTCCTTGGTAAACTAGCCAAAGAAATCGGCGATGTTGTATAGCTATAGGTACATGTAGGTACGCTTGGCTTAGGTCTATTTTTACTAACCAGTCTTCCCTTTGCAGGAATGTTGGGACCTTGAAGTGGTGGAACAGTTTGAACGGCCTTGATTGTAGGAAACCGTTTAGGCGTTTTAGGTTGAAGACGGGTCGTTGACTGCCGTCTTGCTTCCTTACTAGGAACAGGGTTGAGAGGAAGCTTGGAGATGGTTCTGCCAATTCCAATACTCCCGATTCCTTCAGTTCCGCGATTTGTGAAGTGATCTCCGGCGATTGTCGCGTTTGGAAATCCTTCTGGAATTGCACGGAAAGCATTATTAGAGGGGGTTTCTTTATAAACGGAATACGGGTTCCCGTTATTATTTTTAATAATGGTGGTGGTGCACCCTTGGCCTGCCAGATTTCCTGGAAATGCTGGAGGCGTCCCCCTTTGAACGTGGTGAGGGAGACCCGGTCACCTGCGTCTTGGGTAAATGCCCCTTGCACCACCTCGGTTATCTCTGGGAAAACCTCGGTTGGATGGGCGTGGGCCTCTCGGCAGGCCACCCCTAACCTGGTCTGGTATCCTCCTCGTATATCCCTGCCTCCGAAAGGTGTCCTTGCGTCCACCTGACGAAGTGCTAGGTTGACTCTCCCTGACCTGGTCAATCACTTTGGTGGTCTGATCGAAGACCTTCTCACGACCCCCACCTCTCTCTAGGAATACCGCCAGTTTATCTTTATTGAAGATGTGTTCGGCGCTAGGTGGGATCTTGTTAAGAGCCTCTCGGGTGAAGGTGTCTCTTATACCGGAGAGGATTTTCTTCCGCCTCGTCTGAACTAACTCTGCCCGCTTTCCACAAAGGATTCGGGTGACGTCCTCAGACGATGAAGAGGGCCCGAACTCCTTTACGACTGTCTCAAAAAGAGCCGTACCGATGGTGTGGTTGCTGACAGAGTCGACCACTCGCTGCAACGCGTCCCGAATACACTCTTTTTGAGCGAGCATTGCATTTTGGAGGCCGGCAATCGTACGCTCCATTAAATGTATTGTTTGCGATGAATGGTCGTAGGGGCGGAACTCATCGTTGAGTCCCAACTCAACGAAAGACGGGGCCGCCAAATATTGTTTTTGGGTTTCAGCGTAGCGAACCCCCGCCCAATTATCTGTGTCGAACAGTTGGAGCCTGGTAAGTTCCGCTACCCGAGCTTTGTCTGGCGTCGGAAAAGCAGGCTCCTGAACTATGACGCTAAATACAGGCAACGGAATCCTGTTGGGTTTTTCCGCTGTCTCAGGCCTTGCGGGCGGCCGTAAAAAACTTACCGGAGAGTCGATGTTTACCATCGGCTTCTGCGGAGTAGGCACCACTGCAGGCAGACCCTGTTGGGTCAAGATTGAAGATTGAAGACTGATGAGGAAGTGCAGCCTTGGTTTGAAGTACCAATAATTACGAACCCAAACGTCCCGGACGCCTCCACCATAAAGCAAAAGAATGCTGATGATTCACGTTACAAGTTTGAGGTTAGTTTTTTTTAAGAATCTGTCAAATACCACTGCAAAACACCAGTATGGAGTACCTATAGTATGTTTTTATATTTTACAAACTATTTAAAAATGTTTTCTAATTTTGTTTAATCAATGACACCCTAACATTCAATTCAGTAGAAAATTATTATTTTATTTCAGTAATAATTGTTCATCATTATGTAATAACATGCTAGGCGTATAACTCGTTTACACGTGCATGGATTTACTGCTGACAGTACGTATTATCGCGGCCATAACAAGAAAATGCACGTATTGACATGCATGTTAC
The DNA here is from genome assembly GCF_057557595.1 of Rhyacophila brunnea. Lineage (NCBI taxonomy): Eukaryota > Metazoa > Arthropoda > Insecta > Trichoptera > Rhyacophilidae > Rhyacophila > Rhyacophila brunnea. The sequence goes on from NW_028232785.1 coordinate 33,917,891, forward strand.
AATATTGCATGCATCAATCAAAAGAGTTCGGAAGCTTCTGAATTTGTATGCGACAAATCTGCGCCAGCGCAGTAGAACGATAGTGGCGAACCTGGCGACAAAAAAACAAACTTCACCGCTCATTTTGAGGTGAACCGAAGTCTTACCGTGAAATGATAAGATCGCGTCTCGCTCACTCTTCATAAATGAGATTGGAGAGAGACAGCACTTTTACGTTTAAACAACTATTGTCACGACAGTTTAAAATACTCAAGATTGCTGCAAATAAATCGATGCACGTGTACAGGCATTATTAATCTACCTATGCTGCTAGATATGTGTATCTTATTAAAAGATACTGCGTTTTAAACGCATATAGCTAACTGTCAAACACATTTCGTGATTTTATTTAACTATCATAATATCATAGCATAATATATTAAATTTTTTATATTAAAATAATAAGCATTGCATGGGTAGGTGATTATTTTTTATCTCTGTGAAGGAAAAGTACGCTAACTTCTCTTTAATAGTAAGTAATAACATAATATAGGTACTCCAATTCTCCTACAAATAACAAATATATAACGATACATGGGATTTACTAGGTATTTATATTATAATGTGATCGTATTGTATTATGTTCCTTTCAGTACCCTGCAAAACCTGAGACTGACTACAACAGATCTGTTGACGTCAAGCGCGAGCTTGTCGAAGATTCAGTACATCCATTTTATGATGAAGATCCTCAACCAGGATGCTCGCATTCAGAATACAGACCAGTACAACAGGTATGTCCGATTTAGATGTAAAGATTTCATCTCCTCCTTGACGTCGTCTGTCGAAGGTCGGCAACTGAATTTCATTATATCTCAATTCTGGATCAGCTATAACTATAACTCTATGTCACTTCTTCATTGAGGTTAGGTAGGTACTTAAGTACTTACCTTCATATAAGTACTTGCATTAGTTTAGTATTTGATCGTTGAACCTGTGTGTGCTAAAGAAGCTGATGACTATTTATTAAGATTTTTTCATATCACATTTGAAACCCACCATCACTCCATAGTTTGTACGTTATTTTTTTGTTAAATACCTAAGCTGTTTCGTTTGTGTGAGCGCATTAACTTGTTTTAGGTGGGTAGAAAGTAAACCGGATACGGTTTGAGATTTGACGTTTGGTTCAGTGTTCCATTGAAAATCAAACCATTCCAAACTGTCAGAAATGATTTGGAATGAAACGTCAAACCAATTCTTACGATACCTACATAGACTAATGACGATCTGTTAACGTTAAAGTGATGAAAAGCCTTATTCGGCATTTAAATATCGTGAGATGCTCATATTAATATTTTAGACATTTACACCATAGTTCACTTGAATTAGGTATATCTTAATAATCAATACCTACAAATTATTCATAAGTTACCATAGGTACGCGAACAAAAAATCGCTTTTGGTCTTATTATCCCAAAATTCCAGCCATATTTTCTATGCAAATAGTTCGATTTAATATCATTAGGTAACCACCCATGTTATCATGTCAGACCAATAATTTATTTTCATTTTATTTATATTAGGTACTACAAACTGTGTTAAATCAACCCGGTTTTATATTACCTAACGAAGTTTATCAATTTAGGTTCGATTGTCGTCAGAGTCACAATATTCATGAAGCATTATTTATATTTTGTACATTTAAAATTAATGAATACGACAGTTAAATTTGTGTTATTGTAGACGCCTAGCTATAGGTTCAAATTTCATAACAAGTTGACATTGAATTAATTTTGAATATCGGCAACACTAATTAGTAGGTATTCAGAAATCGCGTTCCCGTGGAAATTTTGCCAAATGGTTCTAAATCCAACTATCCGTTTTGATTTTTTTGATTGAATTTCAATGGAACATACCTATTATATTGTATTTAAATCTGCGAGTATAGTAACACGACAAGGACAAATAATAATTGTATCGCTCAAATTAAAGGCCGGTTTGTATTAGTCGAGCAACTTAGTCTGTGGCGACTAATTTAGTAACTAAACATGACGTATGGACAGAAATTTAGTCGAGTAATTATTTAGTAAAATCATATAGTCGAGTCAATCCATTTTCTTCTAATTTTTCGGTCAAGTAGCGACCCCCACCACCTCTCACTAAATACCAAACAAGCTTCGAGACAAGTCTGAACACGTTATCTTTAGCTAGGTTTTCCTCTTTTCTTCCTTCAATTCTTCTAATATATTTAGCCATTACAATTGAAGTTATTAACTTAAACGGTGGCTTAAACGTTGGAATATCACGCCGTGGGTCCCAGGTTCGAATCCTGGGTCTGGCAGCACACATATTGTTTTTCAATTTGTATGTGAGTCAGGGTTTGGACCTAATAAGTTGAGCAAGTGGCTGACATCCATTTCTCGTAAAAAACAAAATCTGTTAATACAACCTCTACTCTGTGGAGGTCCATATGATCTTATTAGGATCGGACATGGCCAAAAAAAAAAATATATTTTATTTGTAATACGCAATGAGTGTCATCCAGCGGCGAAGGGTGTACATACGCTGCTAATATCCGACATAAATAGTACACGCAAAACTTTGTCAGTTATACATAATATTTGTTCAATTAATTAATCAATAATTTACTGATGGTGTTACTCGTAGTTAGTTTAAAAAAAAACCCTGCGAAACCAAGCCATAATATTATGTTATTACATGATCTATAGATCGAAGAATATTTTTTATTAATAATTACGGTTCGGCATAGGCAAGGCTTTATGCATTTTAAAAAACTTACCAAGTGACACGGCCCCAAAATGTAGGCCCTCAGCCGGCATTTTTCCTTAATAAATTAGTGACGTCACAACTTTTCGATCCGATCGTGAATGTCGATTTTACTTGAAAAATACGTGCCCAATCTCTAAACAAAGCTATAGTTATTGTGTATTGAGTCCCGTAGTACAGTCTGAGTGACATATAGCCCCTCAGAATGAACGGCGGATGAATTTTTTTTCAAGGGGACCAAATGGTCTTATAAGGTGGAATGTAAGTAATTGAAATGTATAGGATTAAGGTTAAAAATAGATAATAAATTGTAAACGACTTATGAGATATCATTTGCTAAACATTGTAAATAAATGTCCATTTCTATTTAATCTGATTTTGAATTATATAAAAATAAATTTTATTTTTCTAAATTAAGTCGCGATGTTTTCGCCGCGGCCAAAGTCAAATGCCTTAAATAAATAAATTATGATATCAAATATTGTCGTAATTAAAATCTAATGATTACGTTTTGTAAGTACTAATTACGCACACTCAATTTAAATAATAAATTAATATTTCGAATCGTATTAAAAAGGGTACCAATTTAAGTACCTACTTTTGTAAAAGTTAAATGAAGGAATTTCGAAAATGGAAATTCTGATAATGTAAGTCTAAGGGCTCGGTTGCTTTCTTAATTTACGAATAAAAATTATTCTTTAGATCTGCCAATTAACCTCGGCAGATCAATATTAAATTACCCAAAATAGGTAATTTTCAAACTCAATAAATGAAGACTTGTCATAGAAATTTTGATTGAAACTAATGTTATACCTTTAAGTTGAAGTGTTCTATAAATATAATTGAATAAATTTTAATCGCAACCCTTTCCGGCTATCCGTAATTGGCCCGCAAAAGTTCTGCATAAAAGAAACGGACAACTGCGATTTCTGCCAGTCTTATTATATCTGCGCTCTTGGACGGTGATTTTAATGACTCCCGCCTCTGTTGCGTATTATTTTTAGCGAAAATATTTTCATTTTTCCTTTCCGTTAGCTCGATAAACGAACTAACAGATATTTGGAATATTTGTGTCAAAAGCCCTATAAGGACTTTCACGACTGTTATCAAACTTGTACCGCCTATAGGTATTAATTAATTATATATTTTTATTCTATTGAATGATCATAATTTTCCGGAAAAGCCGGGAAATAAACAGCTTTTCTATGATTGGTCCGAAACTTTGGCCATTAGCTCTGTGGAGGAGGTAGAACGATCTCCCATTGGTCCATATTTCGAATGACGTCAAAATCTCGGGTTTTTCCCGCTGTGAGTCTATATAACGGTCTGCATTTTATGTACCGTCAGTCGTCGGTTTTTCAGTATTCCCGGAAGGTTGTGCCCGGAGGCGATCCGAATTCGCTTAGTTTTGGATATTTCTCCGATATTCATTCGGGAGATATTTCGGCCGCGTCGTAGTCTGACGTCACGGCGGATGACGTGTGTGATTCGAGTTGTCAATCGATAACGTAATAATACTGCGTCGTATTATCGTTAGCGAGGTTATCTCCGCGATATATTTTTTTTTGAAAGAGCATAGCTCCTTAAAGTTTACGGTCGGCGACTCTTAGTTATAAGTGTGTAATCGTACATTAATTAAACATAAAATAATTATAATTGATTAACTTTATTTAATAATTAATTTAAATAAGAGTATAAAATAATTATGTAATTATTCGAAATTAAACTAAAGTGTATAATTGTCGATTATAATTAATTAAGAAAAGAAATTAAATTTGTTATCGAGAATAATTTAATAAATAATTTGAATTGAATTACAAAAAGGAGTTTTCATTTTTATTTTGAAAAACAACCAATGAAACATTTCGTGAAAAACATCTAATACTAAGGGAAGTGACAGATAGTCAGCTGTCTTTGACGTTTACGTAAATATTTACGAAAATAAGTTCGATCTGAAAGACAATCGGATAATTAACGATCTAGGTGCTAACCTATCACTAGGTAGTGGTCCTAAATAATATAAAGTTAAATAATAATGATCAAGTGTATTCCAAAAGTGTCAATCAAGAACTTTAGTTGATCACCCTCTCCCCGAATAGTATCGAGCTAGCCAAACAAAGGTTCTTAATCGGTCCGAGGGCAGAACCGGTTGTAGATAAAGTACCTTTGAGACTATTCCCGGACCGGGGTGAACGTCACAAGCCATCTGTAAAATGTACTTTTAATTCAACTAAAACAAATAAGTATGACCAGTAGAGTACACTATTTGGTCGGATCTCCCATAACATTGGAATGTCGTTCGGTGATTATACATTCACCTGCCAAATTAAGTCATACATAGGCGACCAATTATTGGAGGAAGAGCTCTGAGAGACCTTTTCTGGCTTATCGTAATAAGAATACTGTTAAATATATATTAATAATGTTGTTATTTTCAGAAGTGTGAAAACGGTCTGATGAATATTAAGTATGAGAATGATGAAGAGGGAGTTATCATCAAAGAAGAATTCGTTGAGAATGCAATCCACCAAATTAATGCTGAATTAATTCAACATGGCTGCTCTAATCTACAATACAAGCCATTAGACCAGGTATGTTTAATTACAAAGGTTGGTTTTTTAAATCCGATGGAAGTTGAAATTTAAAAAAAATGTACAAGTTAAATTCAAATATCTATTTTTTGAAAAATCGATACTTTCATTGCATTACCATTTGAAAATGATTTCGGGCGTTTTGCCACCGCAGCTATTCTCAATTAAGCAAATTCTGGCGCCCAATTTGAAATACTTATATTACTAATGGTCCTATAGTACTGGAAATGTTGGCTTCTAATGCATTTAATGCTGCTGGTTTATCAGCATATTACAGTGACTTCACGAAGCCTCACAGGAAATAATCCAGATATGTCAAATCGCACGACCTCGTATGCCAATTGACATGTCCATTTCTCAATATCAAGTTATTGCCAAATCTTGATTTAAATAAGTCGATGATTGCGGTCGCTGTATGGCACATCCTGTTGAAATCACCGTTTTTTCGGATGAATCCATATTCTTCTTTTCTTTAGACCATGTCTGATCCTTATTAAATTCATATGGGCCTCTACGGAGTAGAGGTTTATTTTAACAGATTTTTTTTTTACGAGAAATGGATGTCAGCAACTTGCTCAACCTATTAGATCCATACCCTGACAGACACAAGTTGAAAAACAATATGTGTACTTGCCAGACCGAGGATTCCAACCAGGGACCCATAGCGTTATAGTCCAACGCTTAAGCAACGCGGCCACCGTGGGTGTTAAGTACCTAAATAAAAAGGGGTCTCAAAATATCTCAAAGTTTTCTTTTTTGGCGAGAAGCTAAAAGCGTATCTTTTTCATCATTATGACGTTTTGCCGAAATAGGTATTATTTTCTTGAACCGCGTCTTATAATTCGGTGACGAAAAGATGGCAACACTGATCATAATAATAACAAAATAATAATTATGGTTCGACAAGGATATCCATTGACCTTAACGTGAGCTTTGGCCCCATTCTTTTATTCTTTTCTTTTTTATTCATTTTTAGATTTCCACTCTGCAATATTTCGCAGTTCTTCAGAGTAAACCATTGGACATCGTTGAAAAAGATACGGTTGACAATAACCTTGGTTACAACAAAATAGCACATGCAATCAATAAAAATAGAAAAATGATGATGCAGCATTCGGAAATCACCATCGATAAACTGAACATCAAACGTGAATTTAAGAAATTATACTTGCCAAAGGAGGTTCGAATTAAGTTGAGAAGAGTAACATATTATCCACGTAACTTTATTTGCAAAGTTTGTTGTGGAGTGTTTGAAACTGTAATACATCTAAATCATCACTATGTTTCATGCATGAAGTCTCAGCATCTTAAGTCATACAAGACACATACTCTCGAGAAAAGATATCAATGCGATGTGTGTTTTAAAAAATTCATACAAATTAGTTCTCTGAAATCACATAAAATCACACATACTGGTGAAAAACCACATCAATGTAATGTGTGTTTTAAAAAATTCGCACAAATTTGTAATCTCAAATCACATAAAATGACGCATACAGGTGAAAAGCTACACCAATGCGATGTGTGTTTTAAAAAATTTCTGCTAATTGGTCATTTAAAAACACATCAAATGACACATACTGGTGAAAAACCACATCAATGCGATGTGTGTTATAAAAAAATTCTGCAAATTGGTCAATTAAAATCACATAAATTTACACATACTGATGAAAAACCACAACAGTGCGATGTGTGTTTTAAAACATTCTTAAAATTTGATCATCTAAAAACACATGAAATGGCACACATTGGTGAAAAACCTCATCAATGCGATGTGTGTTTTAAAAAGTTCATCGTATATAGTAAACTCAAAAGACATAAAATGACACACACTGGTGAAAAACCACATCAATGCGATGTGTGTTTTAAAAGGTTCATACGAAGTTGTGATCTCAAAAAACATAAAATGACACATACTGGGGAAACACCACATCAATGCGATGTGTGTTTAAAAAAATTCAGACAAATTAATGGTCTCAAATATCATAAAATGACACATACTCGTGAAAAATTGCATTAATGTGAATTTGGTTGTTAAAAAATGCCGGATTAACGAGAAACCACAATGAGCTAGCACACCACCATCTTTAGATCGGCAATGGCTAACAGCATTTATCGATCTACCTTTATACATTTTACAGACTAACAAAAACAAGATAGATTTAAATAGAGATAAACAAGCCTCGCTTTCTATTGCAATGCATTCTATTACGAACCCTATGGTACCCTTATGACATCATCGTTATTCACAAAACACATGCAGCCAAATGCAAAAAATAAGATAAATGTTGTTTTCTTACATGTCATATTTTGTTGCTTACAACTTTTTCCAAGTGACACACGTAATTGAAGGCCAACCATCGCTTTCTAATATTATAGGTACCTCGTCAAAAAGGCGACCTCTTCTCTGCCGTCTGTGTGATAACGTCTAAGACGCACTTTGGTTGGTGCGCCTGATAGTGGGGCCGCCCGGACAGTGCTGTATACGACGTCTGATGAGTGGAAGAGAAAGTATTCGAAAGCCCACGCGCTATAATTTATTTTAAAACTGCTCGGTTATTACATTGAACAATTATTTTTTGTGACTAAATGGTGCGTCGTATCAAAGCATATTTTACTTGGAGTAGGTAGGTACCTACTTAAGTATCTATATTTTTTGTCTTTATTTTTAACTACTTGCTGTAATTATATTATACGATTCTAATAATTGTTGAAGATTGTTTTATTGTAAACTAATCAACTAATAATATTAATAATCATATGTACACCATCCTTATTATATATTGACATATTGACTGTACAAGGAGACTAATTCTAAAAAAATACGTACGCAATTGGTTTATCCATGGGCTCAACATTGTGAAGCGGGCCCCCAGGCTAGGATCTTTGGGGGGCCTCCCTACCTATCGCTAAGGATAAAGACAGTGTGAAGCTCTACAGTAGCGTTTTCCAAATGGTGTACGCTGTAAAATTAATAATGTGTATGTTTAGTGTTTTATTGTATATTTTAATACATCCATTTTAATTATTAAGGTGTCATGTTATAACATGGCCACACTTTAAAATTTGATGTTTATTTATGACGCTGGCAACGCTTGCAAAAGCGTGAGAGCAATTTCATAATGATGCATCTGTTTAAATCAACATAGTTAGGTGCAGGTGTTTACCCCAAAAGGGTGAGAACAGATTGCACGAGCTCGTAAACAATATTAATAATTATCACTTAAATGTATTTCTTAACTCGTGTCAGTATTTTAAAAGAGGGTGAGAAAAATGCATCTGTTAAGAGATTTTCTTAATAGCACTTTAAAGTGCTATTTGTATAAAGAGATACATATATCATCTTATTTATTCCTGCAGATGTGCATTCGGTTCAGGACGTTATTTTAGTTAATTTACTGCTTTTAGATGGTGACCTTAATACTGTGAGATCCCTTTGAACATTTCTTAAGTTGACACAGTCAAGTGGGTGCATAAATGTTTATATTATATTATATTGTTTACTTTAAAAGCTTAAAGTTTGTATGATGCAATAATCAAATAGCATTGAAAATTAAATAGGTGTGATGTCTTATTAGTGTACACAACAGTACGACCACAGAACTTTAAATAATATCTAATATAATTGAAGAAAAATAGCGCCGCAGGCGACTTATTTACTATAAAGCAAATTTGTGATGTGTGCCTATCTCTCTTATCTGGTCGACTCGTCTCACCGGGCTACCAGGCTAGAGCCCTGTCAGCCCCCCTTGTTGGGGTCATGGGTTTATCAAATAGGTAAGTACCTAGTGACAATACTACGGTCCTGGTGAAGATGCAAGAGCGTTAAATTCACAACCGGCCCTGTCCCTAGACCAGATTGAGAGCTCCTGCTTTAGGCTAGCTCAGCGCGGGGTCGATAAGGGCAGTCAAGTACGAATTCTTAACGACATCTATTAATACACCATAGCAACACTGCGTTGTAATGATTTAGAAACGCCACCAGGAGGGCGATTCATGAATTTAGCACAAGTGACCAGTTGCACAACTATTACACAACTTGCTTCAACTTGCTTCAACCGTAGCATATTAAAAGTCGACCGCTGGATGTCACTAGGCCAGGCTTTGGTAGTACACATGCTTTGACGGTAGAGGCGCTCGCAACTTTCCGTTTGACATAATAAACGTCAGATTTTCAATTCGTATCATACGTAATATTGGAGAAAGCTGTTAATAAATTGTTATACATTTACCATTTATTACTACATATTACCGCTAAAATTATTATTTCGTGTTTCAATTCTCATTTAAGGAGGTGTTTATTGTGATTTTGTAATAGTTTGTCTGTAAAATATTGTTGTATCTTGTATTGAATATTCTAATAATGGAGACGTTTCTTTCTTTTAATTATCTACGTACGTTTTATATCGCAACGTTGACGGGTAAATACTGATTAAATATGATGTTATTAACATATTTTAGGTTATTTTACGCCCACAAAATGGAAGTCCCGCAGTCAGAATTCGGTAATCGAACGGATGCGTTCAATATGACCGACAACTCGTTTGTAAAACGTTTTCGGCTATCGAAACGATTAGCAGATCGACTTATTACCAGGTTGGAAGAATTGATGGCACCTCCACCCAGATCTTCGGCATTAAGCGTCGAAACTAAGGTGAGTGGTGAACTTTGATGTCTATTTATATAGGTAATGAAAAAAATATTAAATGTTTGTCGCTTAACATTGTTTCTTGTGTGTAGGTTTTAGCCACACTTCGGTTCTTGGCGACTGGAAATTATCAAACGGGTGTCGGCGATGAGCACACAGTTATGATAAGCCAAGCATCTGTCAGCAGAGCCGTTCAAGAAGTGACGATGGCCATTGATGACCATTTGTTGAACGAATGGGTGCTATTCCCTTCTGAAAATTTGGAGCCTATGAAACAAGAGTGAGTACTTATATAAAATAATTAATTATCTACACGTAAATTATCATTTGTGCCAAATTTAAAAAAAATTTAATGTTTACTTGTTTTCAGATTTTACAACAAATACGGTTACCCGGGTGTATCGGGGGCCATCGACTGCACACATGTGGCAATTGTTGCTCCACCTGCCAATGATCCTCTTCGCCCGGAGTATATCTACGTCAATAGAAAACTATATCACTCTATCAATGTGCAATTGGTAAGCTAACTATTCAAATTAATTAAAATATTATATACAGCAAAATATTGCATAAATTTGTCTAATCCTATTTAATCTCCTTTCTCGTTAGGTATGTGATGCAAAGTTGCGCATTCTTAACGTGAATGCACTGTTTCCGGGCAGCACCAACGACGCTCACATTTATAAAATGTCTGAAATTGGGACTGTCATGGAATTTATCCATAGGCAACATCCTACGACATGGCTGCTCGGTAAGTAAAATAGGTACTCTATATTTATTGTAGAAGCCACAATAAAAAAAGATTTTTTGTGACTTTGCTGACCCAATATTCAATTACCCATCTATTTGATCACCGGTTTTCACAAAACAGTCTCTTACGTTACCTCTTAGGAATAACCTGGAAATAAGGCAGCGAAGTATCTATCAGTAACTATAAATAAATACCACATGAGTTAAGACGCCTCAATAGCTCATCAAAAATAAAATAAGTAAAAAAACTGTGAAGTTATGAGGTTTTCATATCTTGACGCCGATATGCATCGGACACATACTTAAAAATCAAAACTATGATTCTGTTACTCTATGTTAATATTAGAATATTTGAATATTCTTGTGAAATATGAAAGCAATAAAAAAAATGATTATTTCATATACTTTAGAATTTTATTTCATCCTGTCTCAAAAAATGATTTATGTACACAATCAATAGCACAATTCACTAAATTTAATATAGTTTTGCGTAAAATTTGCATTTTCAAGATACTTATTATATCAAACAAAATACACTATGCTGGCACACATAAACACTCTTTAAACAATTCCTTAGAAATATTTTATAGACTAATTATACATAGTAATTATACGCACAAAATATGAAATTTAATATAGGTTTGCATAAAATTTGCAAATTTTCAAGACACTTATTATAATAATAACAAACAATATAAGGCTGGAAAAATCACAGATGCAGACACACATAAATACTCATTAAACAATTCCATTTAAATAAATCACTGCATTGAAACAGAACTAGACAAATTATTGGTTTTTCATAAGGATACTGACATGAATGTATACTTTGAAATAGATTTCTTTTGAGTATTTACATGAAAAAACTGTTTTGAGACAAATATAAAATAATGTTTCACAGTTGATTGTAAACAGGTGAAATCATACATCGTTTAAAATGTAACAAGGATCACTTATACTGATATACACGATGCTGTAAAATTTTATTTTATATTCGGCTCAACACGGTAATTATGATTCAGTGAAACCCCCGAAATAGCAACAACCACCCCAAAGAAGCGATTACGGTGCATAGCCGAGATTGTCAATTTTTGCACCTAGCATTAATATTAGTGCGCTCAACTCTGACTTGGCTGCACCGATCAGAGCCACAGTCTCTGACTTGGCTGCACCGATCAGAGCCGCAGTCTCTGACTTGGCTGCACCGATCAGAGCCGCAGTCTCTGACTTGGCTGCAATGATCAGAGCCTGCGTGTCTGACCTGGTTGCAATGCCGAGAGCCACCATGTCAGACCTGAGCGCAGCAACGTTGATGGTCAGCAACTCTACGGCGGCATTCAACACGGGCACCGGACCCATTGTCTGCGTTGCCACAGAAGTTTGTGACAACGAGAGCCTGTGGGCTCTCACTGTTGCTGGGAAGACTGCACTGCCTTCACTTGTAGCAGCATGGGCTCTTGTGAAAGCAGCACTGTCTTCCAGTGCAACAGTTTGAGCCGTGAGCCGTGGTGTCGCAGAAATTGCACATTCGGGGGTTGTCATCATATCTGCATCTGATGATGATTCAGAATATGCTGTAGTAGGTACAGTAAGAGGGGTTGCGGTGAGTGCCACCTCCATGCTGCTGGTGCTGGGTTGGATGATCCACCGCTGGGGCTCCGACGTTGACACAGACGCGACCCAAAATTTCCTGTAGTACCTGTGAATTAAATGTTATCACCATAAGTAAACGTGCGACGGGTGAACCCTTTTATACTGTTAATCAATATAGAATTACATGAATGACCTACCCCCCCAGTGTAATTGCCCTGTCTACCTTGCTCCCCAGTAACTGTAAATGGCACTATTAGAGCCATAATTCGCTGCTGGAGAGCAGACAGCCGGATTCTACAGGGCGGGCCGCCTCCTGTCTTCCTCTGGGAGATCAGGATTTTGGCCATTTTGGCCCGCGTGTTCCGCCTCGTGTCTTGCCATACCTGTAAACAATAATAATTAGAAATTTTCAATTTCAACAATATTACTAACGATCTAGTACTATTTACAGCAGTGACATTTGGGATGCTTTCAAAAGATGTGGTTTAATTTATGAAAACATTTCTTACTTGAACTTGCTATCTATAGCTACCTATGGTGGATTTATGTGGAGAGTAAGATATTTTGTAAAATAATATTGGATAGGTTGTTGACACAGTCTATTATATTTAAATAAATAATAATTTTTACCAATACTAGTAATAAATAGTAAATCACCTTTTTCCACCGTCTGTGGGATTTTGTAGCACCGCCCAAACAAGCATTTAATTGCTCCGACAGTTCTGTCCACAACCTCTCCATGTCGAGGCTGGTGAACTGCCCGGTGAGCCTTCCGGCGACGAGGTCTGGATGCACTACGGAAAATATGGTAATGTTATAGTATTCCATATCATTGCGGTTAAGCTGGTTTGAGTTACAGTAAGTTATGGTTTGGTTTTTAGTCTCATAAAACGAGGTCATTACACAATTATAAGTATGTCATAATAATGACACAGGCTATGTCTCGAACTGTGTTAATTCCACATGTTGGCATAACTTTAGTAGGCTACATTTCTTACGAGTATTGAATAAAAACGTGGTAGCTACTGACATTCCATGAATTCTACCAATTGCTCCATCTGGTGGCTATTTGCCGCTGGCATTTTGTTAATTCTGTAAAGGAATAAATAAATACACTTTTAGTATGATTTCTACATATTATTTTATAAAAGAAACAGTATATTTGAAAACAAATCTGACTTACCGACGTATCTGTTCTTATGAAAGTTTTTGCGCGCGAGAAATAGCTGTCAGATGTGGGCATAGACAAAAAAACTCTTAGGCGATCATAAATGTACGCCCGTTTTTGGCAATTATTAGGTTGCATTATTGGACACAGGAAGGAACAGTGTGCTTCTGTCGAAGCATCACTTTCCAATTATGACTACTCACACTACTCACGTCGGCCATGCTAAATTCATGAATCGCCCTCCAGATATGGGGATGACGTCAGAATGTAATAGGTATGTTATTTATTTAATTAAAAATTGTTTCATGGCCACTGCGTGAAACGTCAAAAAAACAGCTGGTGATTTAAATTCAATGTCACCGAGCTCACGTGCCGTATTATGACACTAGTAATATGGATCAAGGATCTATACTAAGTTAAAAGTTCTTGTAATTATAGTTAATTATTTATTTAATTATTCCTCAATAAAACAATTTTTATACTTACCTAATTAATTTTATTTGGTACCTATCTTATTACTAATATTTTTATTTATAAATAATTTCAATATGTTTATTTATTATATAAACTTATTTTAGTCACTTAATATTATTCTATATACTATGTATTTATTTTTATATTTATTTTAATTTATTCCTCTGTACCTTTAGGTACTTAGTAACTACGTACTTAATGACGTATTCATCCACGAGATGAATAATTTCAGCGGCGTCATATATTTATGTATATGTATGTATGTAGGTAGCGACTACGTATATCACGTGACGTATTTGTACGTACTTCGTATAAAGAAAAACTTTTCCGACAGATTTTTCAAACCGATCGCCTGCAAAACTTTGCGAAAATGGGCGTAGGAGTCGACGACTGGATTTGTATAGAAAAATGCGAATTTATATAGGCGACTGGCGGTAATTTCTTTGAAAATTTGACTTTAGAGGGACAGGACCCCCTTCTCCTTTCTTAGGATTTAACTAAGTATCTAGGGAATCGTTAATAAATCTGATCAAAAAATTATACAGGCCGATGAGGGTCTCATTTCCCTCTGTCGCTGTATATATATTAATTGTTTAAAGTCTAGCAAAAAGCGGGAGATAGCCGTACATGACGTTACATGACGTCCTTCCACCAGACCAGGAGCAAAATCCTCGGGCCAATCACGGAAAAGCAGTTCATTTTCCACTTTTCCGGAAAATTATGAACATCTAACTTAAAAACAAGGGTTTTCCAGGTATTTACAGGTGGGGTTAATTTTTTAATCATCGCAAAAGTCCAACTAGTAGTTTTAACGTAAATCAGGTAAATAATTTCCGATTCAAATATCGGGATTACAATATTACAAAAGTAGAGTTTAATGATTTAAAAAAGTGCATTTATATTGCTAATATGTACGAAAATATCATACCTACCACAAATAACCGCGCGAGCTTACAGTAGCCGCTGGAATGAATTGAAATTAAAACTCACGTTGTCTTTTATACTCAACATTTTCCGCACTGTTTTCCATCGTTCAAGGGGAAAACACTAGTTTCGATCTATACAGATATGTTCACAATATAAGACATCAATAAAGTTTAAGACCTAAACGATATTTTCACGATATTTGTGAGTTTACGGAATCCAAAGATTACCTGTTTTAACCGGATAACTGCCACCAGCTTCTTAGCATGCTTTTCTATTCCGAGAACAGAGGGCCGGCCAAGCAAAATGCGCGTGCAAAGACGCTCCACTTGAGACGCAATATATCGGCCGAGGTCAATGTTTTGAATAATTCAATCACATTTCCCACTTAGCAACATCTCTTAGGATCATGGTGTAATACTTACATTTGACAATTTCTATATTATCATCAACGAAACATCAATTTTAAACAAAGCTTTCTTGGGTTACCGAAACGCATCGCTAGTAGGGTTGTGCCACGGATCCAATATT
This sequence comes from Rhyacophila brunnea, assembly GCF_057557595.1. Classification (NCBI taxonomy): domain Eukaryota; kingdom Metazoa; phylum Arthropoda; class Insecta; order Trichoptera; family Rhyacophilidae; genus Rhyacophila; species Rhyacophila brunnea. The sequence goes on from NW_028232785.1 coordinate 33,933,333, forward strand.
TATCAAATTACACGCCGGGATTCCTGTTTACTTATAGTAGATGAAATCTAAATTATGGTTCGCTTATGCATACGAGAAATGGGGAATACTGTGATTCCTGAATATACACTAATACCTACTCAATAGAAGTGTCACATCTTGGAATACATACCAGTTGGATATTCGTAGTCTTATTTGACGTATCTATTTTGGTTTCGCGGCTGAAATATTTTCACTTTACAATTCATTTTTATTTTCTTTCATGATAGTTTTATAATAATTACTTTTAAACTTGTTGCATTTTTATTTGTAATTTACGGGTATGATTACGTATTTTTAAACCTTCGTAATCTGTGTTGTGTCATAGTTGTTTATTTTATAAGATATTAGTGTCGAGACTTATTTTATTCGCATAGTGTTTAACTTATTTGACTTTTTTGTATTATATCTTTTTATAATAAGTCAAGTTTCTGGGATATTTGAAATTTTTTACAAATAAATTTTTTTATCTTCTTCCTAATCAAAATGGAAGGAACACAAAGTACATCAGAAAATGCCGAACAGGCCTCACTGTTGAATCGTATGACAGTGATTTTGATGTAGATTTTGACGAAGAGGAACAAGATGTTTTGATTCTCAGTGCATATGAAGCTGCATATTGTAGAATTACTTCTCATACATAATCACGTTCTCATCTCTACTGTGTAAGTGCTGTGACAACCCTGGCGTTTTGTGAAACATTAAGTTTGATTTATTTCGATAAATGACGGCGTAAATGGACACATCGTGTATTAATTTGGTAAGTTTATATGATATAGTATTAATATAATGCCAAAAAAGTATATTTACTAAGGTTTATTTTTTCAAAGAAAATCGCGGCCCTCCGTATATGGCCATACTATTACCTCCTGGCATAGAACAGGTTAATTTATTTTTTTACAAATTGAAAACGGTCTGTAAGGCTTAGCTAACAGACTTAAGATATAATTGTTAATTTTAAATTAACAAAATATTAGTACCTCAACATCTACATTATTACAATTGCACTTTTCGCATTTATCCTACTCATTTACCACATAAGTATGTACTAAATATGTACGTACTTTTATTGCGAGCAAAAATTATAATTTATCATTTACATTAGATACACGCAGCCACCTGATCATTTAATTTTTATTACAACTTCATACGATAACATATTTTTATTACATATGGAGTTGATTTTATTCCGATGAGTGTCTCGCTCACTAGACATGGATTTTTTTACTGCAGAGGTTTCTTCCTCTACCTTATAGCGCTCTGAACTATTGTAGTTTTCTCGCGCGATATCAAAATATTACGCATGCAGAATAATTTTATACAATGCAAAAAGATTATTAAAAGTTACAAATCGTCGCCCTCAAGGAAGAACTCACCAAATACAGTTTTTGCTCAAAATGAGTTATTTATGCAGAAAATCTTGCAATTTTTAACTCTATCTTAGAAAAAATCACCAAAATTCTAACTATAGACGTTTTATGTTAAAAATTACAAATACAAAAAATTCACCAAGTACAAAGAAAAGATATTTGTGTTATGGAAAAAGTCACCGAAGTACTTTGGTGACTTCTTACATGCGTATTTTTCCCTATAAGCAACACTTGGTGACACATCTGTCACGTCTTGTCATTTCAATGTTGCGTATTTTGGCGGTTATTTTCTCTTCTCGGTTGTATCTCATGGCTGAGGATGGTGGATTACCTTTGAATACCGTCATCCTTAGGGCTACCAAGGCTCTCAGAGCAGAATGAATGGTGCCCCCAGTCAGCCCCTTTATTTGGTCACTCCAGCTCTTCTCTGGAGGCCACCCAAAACCACCATTCTCACCAAGTTGTCTGGTCTGCGCCGGACAAAATGTCCAAAAAACTTCAGGATGCGTCTCAGAAATATTTTCAAGAGCCGTTCCTTTTGCAGTCTCTGGATGATTAACTGGTTCGTCCTGTGTTTTGTCCAATAAATACGAAGCATTCGGTGCCAACACCACATCTCGAAGGCATCAATTGCCCTCCGCTCCCTTCCCTTCAGGGTCCATGATTCGCCACCGTATAACAATCTGGTGAACACTAATATTTGCACATGCATAATTTTTGTAGGAATTGAAATTCCCCGATCCATCCATATTATAGACGTGTCATTGCATTTTTCACAATCTGTATGCGTCTTCTTATTTCCGCTTCACATCCTGTTTTTCCACGAATGGTCGATACCTGATATACAAACTCGTCCACTGTTTCTAAGTTTTAGAATATACTTGATGTTGGTAGAAGGTTAGCCCGATCGACAACCATTGACTTGGTCTTATTCCAATTAATAAGGAGGCCGTATTTGTGACTCTTACTCTTCCGTAGCAGCTCTGAGAATTCTCTTTCATCAGCAGCGATTTATGTATTATCTGCGAATCATAAGTTATTTATTTTCTGGCCACCAATTGTTATTCTGCCTTGCTATTGGATCTAGGGATTTCCGCATTATATGCCCTCCATATTATTGAATAAATGGGGAGATAAAACACATCCCTGACAGACTCCTTTCTCAGTTTGGCAACTCTCAAAAAAATATGCGTCTACAATTTGACTGTATATTATTATATTAATACTATCGACCGAAGGTAGGTACTTGATGGAATTTGAATTTAAATTCTAATGGATTTAAGTTTTTTATTCTTTATTATTCTATTTGATCCGTTTTTTGCGACCCGGGTTTCGCCTTTCTGCAGTATTATTATTGATATGGTAGAGGGTTTTTTTTACAAACAATTGAACTGTTCATAATTAATTTGTTATATTTTTTTTATTGTGATCCTTGACTTAATAGGTAGGTGATAAAAGTTTTTGCCTACTCTATTGTATTGATTTGTTATATAAGTTAGAGTTAATAGTATTCATTGTCAGTGTACATTTGCCTTTTGGTGAGTGTACACAGTGCCTTAAGATGCCGAAAGGCGAAACCCGGGTGGCAAAAAATGACTCAAATGGAATAGTACAAAACTTAAATCCATGAGAATTTGACAATCTATGTTTGAGCTAAAAGTAAGGCTAGTTGCTATTATTGGAATGAAATGCATGGAAAAGGGGGCAACTCAAACAACAAAGGAAACTAAAATTGGTTTTGCTTTGATAAAATGGATGGAAAATCTTCCAGCTGAAGTCAAAAAACGTCTCACTATTTTCTGATCACGTGGTGGCCAGAACCGCAACAAAAATAATGCTGCTATATTTTTGTTCACAGTAATCAAACATCCTAAGATCCATTCATATCATTGAAAACATTTTTTTAGAATCTAGCCATTACTTTATGGAATGTAATAGCATGCATTCTGCGATAGAGCGGTAAAGTAAGAACAAGTCTATGAAATGAGTGGTTGGCTGGAAATATTTAGAAATGCGAAAGAAAGAACCAGAGCCATAGCGTGTTGAAGAGATGAAGTTCGTCGACATGATTGATTTTGAATGTTTGTCAAATCATATAATAAAAAAATCGATTTTAGGATGAAAATGGTGAGACTATAAGAAGATTAAAGGTGTCCGATTCAACCAAAAACTACCGGGTAGTATCCAGTTTAGATATGGCCACCGGAATGAATATAGGAATTTACAAATATGTCGACATGGGAAAATATTCATTAATTATAATAATATCAATTGCATTAAAAATAAAAATCATTCAACAAATTTAAAGTTTAAGTTTAGCATAAGAAATATTGTTAAAAGATAGCGCCATTTTTAACTTGTAAAGCTTTTAAGGTTGAATCATTTTTATTATTAATGTATTTAATATTATTAAAATTAATGAATTTTTTCATTGTATTCGAATGGTATCTGGCTGGATGATCTGGTCTTTTCGTACTCTCTGGGATCCGTCTGCTGAAGGCAGACAGTTCTGTCTGTGTTAGTACCTACCTATCTAAATGCCATTTAGAGCTTACCTACTGACTATTACCCATGATTACTTGGTTGTAGGTCATGCTTAAACGAGGTTGATTCTTTGCATTCCTCAATAAACAGAAAAAAAGAGTAGGAGTCAAATCATACTTCTCATTGAGGTAAATATGGTCAAAATATACAGCTTTTCTGTGCTTGATAGTTTTAGTTACCTATAAGTTTTTCTGTCTTACTTGCTGCTGTTAAAAACTTCACATTAGTAATGTGATCAGCCCAGAATATCTTCATGGTCCCTGTTACAGCCACACACAGATAGCCTTACCCTCTTCTTATTTAACGCCTCAGCTTTTACCAATAGACCAGAACGTAGCGTACCTACTGATGTACCTACCCTCTAGTTCAATGCTAGCTCAGGGTGTTGGTGTGCACTTGGGGTGTCAAATAAATTGTTTGTTTCAACTTTGCAATTTAGTGCTATAAATGAGCACTGGTTCAAAATTAAATAAAACACCAGGATTAGCTTTACTTCGTATATTGTTTTCGCCAGTTATTTTTATAATATTCCTTTACACTTGCATCTTAATATTAAGTTATAACTTTATAAAAATACTCCATTTATAACTAGAATTAAGAAATAAGGTTCTTAATATTTTTTATTTTTGAGGTACCTAATTAATGTTTTATAACACAATCCGATTGACAATTATTATTGCTTTGAATTACATTCCTTATTGTTTCTTAATTTACAATTGTGGCTTTTGGATTACAATCCTTATTATTCTTATTGTATAATAATTATTATTATATTTGAGCTATCACTTAAACACCTAGCGATGACTTTAGTTTATCCGGATAATTAAAACAATCTTTGCAGCGATCGGCGTCGGCTGTAAGTTTGCACTATTTTTCGTAAAAAACCGTTGAGGTCATATTACGTGCATCTCAGTCTGAGGCTCTAACCGCCCTTCCTGCGAGAACCGGCGCCTTTTACAGATATAAATTACTCCGCGTAACTCTGCTTCTAATTGGCTAACCGTTGGCATCAAAATTATTATCCGTATACATAGAATCTTATATCTACAAATATAAGTACAAGTCTTATTAATAATTAATATTAGGTTCTTATCTTAATACACATGCCCAATTACATAATGATGTTTAATTACAATTCAAAATAATACCAAATCAAACATTATTATAATATAATTCTTATAACCTACTAATTTCATTTGGCTTTCATCTCCTTCTTTCCGTTAGCACTTTCATGAATTCATCTACGGTATGAAAAATAAATTGTTACAATTACGTATAGCAGCAAGAATGGTTATGTAGAGGTTATATATTTTAACTTTACAAATGTCAAGTTGTCTATGGTCATCGATCGACCATAGACAATTATAATGAAACGAGTCACCAACTCAGTTGCAAATACAGCCTTAAACAGTACAGTCAATCATTCGAGCAACTCCGCATAAAGTTTCGATATCATATTATTCAAAATCATAATTTACCCTTCAGTAACAAAGTATAAAAACAATGTGACAGTCTTATTTTAGTGCCGTGTTAATCTTAAATGTTTTAGGACAATATAAAACAATCCATATCAAAACTGTGTCTCATTTAATCGTGCCCCGACCATTATATTATCACAAACACTAAGCAACCTTCTACATACAAATAATAGACGTAATATCTTCACAACCTAAAACAAAAGGTCATTACGTCTATAAATATTTATTATCCGCGAGCAAACGGCGATTCCACTAATGATTTTGTACACATACCGATTGTTTGTGATTGATGAAAAAATTACTCCGAAAGATTCGGGATAATGTTTACTAATCATGGAATTCATAGGTATCGAAAATTGTCCAGGAAGGATCCCGTGATTGGATTCCCTAGTGTCAATACGCTCAGATGCTATGCCACAAATACTAATTTGTCACATAAATAGCAGTGGCCAATACTACCAACATCATGTTTGACAGACTGCATAAGTGGTACGTCTTCATAAACGTCATAACATAAATATAAAATAATGGATAAGTTAGCGAGTATCTATACGAACATACGTTACAATTAGAAGGCAATAACACTAGTATGTCTTTGTTTGTTTTTTAAGACTACTAGATGTCGAGCATCAGCTATATAAACGTACATTGCAGATATAGGGGTTTTCACCAGTATGTGTCATTTAATGTTTCTTAAGATCACCAAGTTGCGAGCATATATGAAAATACATTGCATTTGTAAGGTTTTTCACCAGTATGTATCATTTTTTGTCTCTTAAGATCACCAAGTTCTGAGCATCTATATAAATATAAATTGCATTAGGCGGTTTATACCACTACGTGTAATTTATGTGTTTTGAGATGAACAAGATGCAAACATCTAAATAAAAATATTTTGCGTTGCGAACATCTATATTACCATACATTGCATTCATAAGGTTTTTTTTACCAGTATGTGTTATTTTGAGTTGACTAGGTGTCGAGGATTAATATGAACATACATTGCATATAAAGGGTTTTTCACCAGTATGTGTCACTTTATGTATCTTAAGATCACCAAGTTGCGAGCATCTATATGAACATACATTGCATTTATAAGGCTTTTCACCAGAAGGTGTGATTTTATGATTTGAAGTTCACTTAGTACTGAGTATCTTAATAAACATATTTTGCGTTTATAAGGTTTTTCACCAATGTCACTTTAGGTGACTTACGATGACCAAGTTGCAAACATCTATATTATGACCATTAAGTGCATTTATAAGGTTTTTAACCAGTATGTGTTATATTATGTCTTTTGAGGTAACTAGATGTCGAGGATTTATATGAACATACATTGCATTTAAAGGGTTTTTCACCAGTATGTTTCATATTATGTTTTTTAAGATCACCAAGTCGCGAGCATCTATATGAACATACATTGCATTTATGAGGTTTTTCACCAGTATGTGTCATTTTATGTCTCTTAAGATCACCAAGTCGCGAGCATCTATATGAACATACACTGCATTTATAAGGTTTTTCACCTGTATGTGACATTTTATGTGTTTTGAGCTTACTAGATGTTGAGGATTTAAATGAACAAACATCGCATTTATAGGGGTTTTCACCGGTATGTCTCATTTTATGTTGTTTAAGATAACTAATTCGCGAGCATCTATATGAACATACACTGCATTTATAAGGTTTTTCACCAGTATGTGTCTTTTTATGTGTTTTAAGATAACTAAGATCCGAGCATCTGTATGAACATATATTGCATTTATAAGGTTTTTCACCAGTATGTGTTTTTTCATGTCTTTTAAGATCATTAAGTTGCGAGCATCTATATGAACATGCATTGCATTGATAAGGTTTTTCACCTGTATGTGTCATTTTATGTCTTTTGAGACTACCAAGTCGCGAGCATCTATATGAACATACATTGCATTTATAAGGTTTTTCACCTGTATGTGTCATTTTATGTTTTTTGAGACGAAAAAGTGTCGAGCATCTATATGAACATACATTGCATTTATAAGGTTTTTCACCTGTATGTGTCATTTTATGTATCTTAAGATTACTAAGATGCGAGCATCTGTATGAACATACATTGCATTCATAAGGCTTTTCACCAGTACTTGCATTTTTATATGCTTTAATATTACTATGTTGAGAAAATATAATGACTTGATATTGATCATCAATCACGTCAATGTGAGCAATTTTGTGAGTTTTTAGAGCACTTCTGCTACCAAAAACTGCGCTACAAATGCAGCAAATTAAATTACGTGAGAAATGGATTACTCTTCTTAGAATAAGGCGAAGTTCCTTTGGCGTATCCCCTTCTAAGATTTCTTTTTTAACGTCTTTCTCATCTATCGTGACTTCTGAATACTGCATCATTCTATCCTGGATTCCATCATCTGAGGATTGTTGACTGTCGCCTGTATCGTGATTGGTAGAAACCTAAAAAAAAATTCAATATTTTCAATTGTTATGTGTTATAATATTCCATTTGTTATTTTTTTTTCACTTTGCTTTTCAGCATCTGCAGACATTAAATAACTAAGTGAGAGTAAAATGACAAAAGTGTCGTTGGAGAGTGTGCATAGGCCTGTGACACCTGTGTTCTTGGAGGTGAAGTTTTGACGACATAACTGCCTTACAATCAATCATGTCGCTAAATAAAATGACGTTACCCACCCATAACAAAACCAAAGTAAGAACCAAAGAGTAAGTCCCGCAATTTATACTGACCGGTTTAACAACTACTCAGGATGGGCTGTGGATGCCAAGAGTCGACCTAAGCGGTAATGCATAAATTATACGTAAGTATTATAGATGTAGTATATAGGATCAATTTAATATATTGAGAGGTATTATTGTATGCATAATGAATTAATACTTATTTAAAATGTTTAATTGTATTGACATAAGATCACCGAGAAAATTTAAAAGGCATTACTCAATGTATAGATTCGATTAAATTAATAATCATTATATAATTGCCATTATATTATGATCAAAATGACGTATCAGAATACGTAGTTGTTATAATATAGAGTCGTGCAAAAAGCAGCATATTTTATTATTATGCGAATTTACGTAAATTTAATATATTAAAACGTACATCCTTACAAGTCCAGTCGATGAGCTTATGGATCTTTATGTATGTAAACTACTTCTTTTATTCAAGATATAACTATTTGAGAGGTAAAACATTAATCCGCGCAGCGTCTGGTCAAACCTGATGGCCGCGAGTACATCCTTATTACGTGTGCGGTTCTCCAACTTTCTATATAACGACTCTATATTATAAAGACTTTTATAAGTTAATAAATTTTAAATAAATAAATATATATAAATTAATTTGGACTTAAATAGTCAATAAAATTATACGATATAGTTCCTATAATTATTACTATATATATTTTTTTACAGTTTTTCTAAGAACTATATTATACAATATATAAATTATATGTGACCTTGACCATGGAATAATAGCAATGCAATTAACAATGAATATCGTTATACTGAACGTGAGTTTTATTCGTTAAAATAACTGTAGTGAAGCACCATCATCGAGTGTTTTCACTATGTACTCCAAGATCCTCACATATATGACCCCCAGATCACATATCTGAGCTAGTCGAATCTGGGTGACTTTCACCTGCCTAGCTTAAAGGCGAAACAAAGGTCACAAAAAAAATTCAAATCTCATCAAACAACTTCGATCAATTTTTTTTTTTTTTTTTTTTTTTTCGACCATGTCCGATCCTGATAGGATCATATGGGCCTCCACAGAGGAGTGGAGGTTTGTATTGACAGATTTTTGTTTTTTTTACGAGAAATGGATGTCAGCCACTTGCTCAACCTATTAGGTCCATACCCTGACACACACAAATTGAAAAACAATATGTGTACTTGCCAGACCCAGGATTCGAACCTGGGACCCACGGCTTTATAGTCCAACGCTTATGCCGCGCGGCCACCACATTTATAGTATAAACAAAATTTTAATATCATACTTCGAAATTCAACATTATTTAATAGAACACTTACTACATTATACTACCCCATATTGGAGAAAGTATTGTGGTTGTGGGATCGACTATTAGACAACGAAACTCAAAATTTCTATATCCAGTGAAAACTTCTACGGTTGATTTCAATATTTCATGAATTTGGAATATTATTATTGAATATCACTATAATTAATTTGTAAATTAAAATAATAACGTTTGGCTTGCCCACTCTTGGGGCACATCCCACTTTCGCCCATTATTTATTGGTTCTTAGGTTTTCCAAAAACCTTTGATTGTATAATCTAAGGTATAGTAGGGTGAGGGGTGCAATCACTTATACATACTAAAAATACACGCTACATGCAAGGTGAAGTGGACAAAAAATATCTTACTTGAGAGATGAATTTTTATCCACTGCACATAACTACACTCGTTAAATATGAAAAAGACAATCGAGATTTTGTATTTTATGGCAGGTAAAATATTATAATTAGGTACTACATTAAATCACCGATTCGTGATATTTCAACTCGATTCGCATGAAATACCATTACCTCACTATTTTCAAGATTCCACAATGGAAAAAGAGTTTTATTTTTTGCTTAGATAAGAACATACGAAAGGGTTAATCGTCAAACCGACCTGCAATACTGCGCACACTTTTTGACAACCGTTTAAGTTTTTTTCGGTTATGTACATGTTCAAACACGCGCATTAATATGATCTTAATCCCTACTTCAGTTTTAGTATATCAATTTATGGGTACGGCTATATGTTGTGGCTTAACCACTGGGGAATGCCAAAAAAATGGCGTATTTCAAAAAAACACTACCATATTCTTAGGTCAATAATTATTATAAAGCAATCATTATTCGTAGGATGTTTATCTAAATTAAATGGCCAAGGACAAAGCTTATAATAAGTACCTTTAGAATTATCTTAAAATGTGTTAATCTTGCCCTATTTTTGAATAATAAAATGCATCATTCTTGTCAAATTTGGGATCACAGAGACAATGAATATAATTTTTTATCGTAAATATTTCACTATAATAATGTCGACATAAATTATACTAATGGTTTTGTAAATGCGTTTAAAAATTAATAAATGTAAAAAATCTTAACACCACTTCACATGGACGCACTGAAATATGACTATATTCTAAAACACTAGAGCGAAAGGTTTTCAAGAATTCTATTTTATGTAATAAAAATACTTTATGCAGTCATCAAATGTTTAACATAAATATAAGGGATAATAAGGCTTCAAAATTATATAAATAGATTATCTATAACGTTTAAAGAATGTCCAGGATCATGCTTTCAAAATGCAATAAAAGCTTAATTTTCACCTACGCTGGGCATGTCCCCCCTTAAGCGATGACGCTTATTTTGAGCTAAACGGGTCTGTTAATTAACAAAATTGGCGCATATGAGGTCCAATCTGGAAGAGACCCTACAGATATCTTTACATAAAAATAATGCACTAGCTTGTGCGCTTTACATTCTGGTGGAATCATCAACGCATATGTATAAAAAAAGAGGCGGGAGCTCGCGTTACGGTCAATTGAGATCATAATGCACTGACCCATGATCAATGATATTTGTTGCTGTTGCAAATATAGATGGCATTGATCCGGACAGGATGTGGTGTCTACAAGATGAAACTACGTATCAGGATACAACCGCAACCACCGACTTATTGAATTAGGTTTATTTATGATATGAACCCGTCAATTTGCTTCCAAAGTCGTGTTGATTTAACAAATATGGAATATTTCCTGAGTGACTAGGTGACGCTGATAAGCCATACATAATAAATTGACGCCTTGGAAACCAATATTGTTAGTGCTATTTGTAATATACGGCCAGCAGTGTTCGAAAAAGTGGCGCAAAACCAGACGTACAGAATGCACTTCGTGAAGAACTCCGCGGTGGCCAGATACTACAAATCATTTTGAAATGTTAGGCACTGTCGACTATCTAAAGATACACAATAGATACCTATGTCCATTAATTTTAAAGCTTAAATACGCTACCTGTTGATATAAATAATAGCGAGGATATTATATTTCATGTGATTAAGGATTACTAAGTCGCTGATCAGCAATCATGTTAGGATACTTCCGCATTCAGAATTGTGCAAATGCTTAAAAATTAAATACGTGAGAAATATATTACCCTCGTCAGAATAAGTCGAAGTTCTTTCGGAGTATTTTGTTTAAAGATTTCGTTTTTAATGTTTTGTTCGTCTATCGTCACTTCTGAATACTGCGTCACTTGATCTTCGATTCCAACAGGCGAGGATTGTTTCCTCCTATCTGTATCGTGATGCCTTGTGAAAAATTCCTTAGTAGAAACCTAGAAAGCCAAAATTATAATTATAAATTACTTTTTATAAAATTATTATTTTTTTTCAACGTTTATGATTTTCAGAATCTTCAGACATCAACCCAATTAGAGCTGACACTGCGACTGGCACGATTGCATTAGTTGGCCATTAGATAAAATTAACATGATATTTAAATGTGATAATTAATTAGTAATTAGTAGACCAGCAAAGAATCGATTTTAAGGCTATACCTCAGTTGAGGCATGGTATAAAAAGATCGTGGCTAGGCGATGCGCGGATTGCGGGTCGCGGGTGCAAATGACGCTTGCCGAACGAAATATAATTTGTCATATAAATCTAAGATGCATCCATTTAATGTTTGTTTATTGTTCTATTTTTAACAATAATAATATATTGACATGTTTTCTTTTTCAAGTAAATAGTTAACGTTTTTAGTCATCTTTACAAGATTTAAGAATTAATACCCCCGTCGCCATCACGGAACAAATTGACGTATTCACACCTCGACGTTCACTCTCCAAATAACAGCGAGTCCAAAATTTCGTCGCGCCTATAGTTGAAAATTATATGCCGGTATTTATTAAGTAAAGAAATGAGAGTAAAAATGAAGACAATAAATCGTCTCTGTTCTGGCAGAACATACTAACTGGAGAATACTAATTTAGAGTAATTTAACTTTGAAGTTGTTAAAATGTTTGAAATGGTCTATCATGTGAGTTTATTCAGTAATCGTAAAAAGGATGACTTTAAAATAAAGACTGTTTATTTATTAAGAAGGTTTCCAGGCGGTTAAGTATGAAATAAGGAACATTTTGGTACAACTAACTCAATATGTCATTTTTTCGAATTAGTGTCTTCTGCCAGAACAGTGACGAAATGATCATAGTACCTACCCTACCCCTGTCAAGGTATTACATACGAATTCAATATTGTTACAGAATAATCCGTAAAAAGTTAAAACAAAATATGGAACTCAACATGTAACATCCAAAAGGAAATACATAAAACAGAATAATATGATACAATTATTGTGGTACAAGTCTTCGTACAATATGTGTAATTTATTTTGTACTTTGGAATGCAAATTCAAAGATAGGATGTAACGATGGCCATGCAGCTTTCGCGTCGGGATGCGTGAGATAAACCTCCTTTTTGCTGGAAGCAATTTTTTTTATAAATGTTACGCCGAATATGCGAAATTGACTATTTACATGAAATGGGCAAAAATTTGTCTAAATCATGAAAAATGCGATCCCGTAGCCTTATTCATGAATTAGACAAAATATCTGCCGAGTGCGTGAATTCAGCGCTAATTTTTCTGCCTAGTTCATGTATTGGACAAATTAGATAATAGCGCTACGGTGGTGTTTTTTTGCAACAAAGTCAAATGATCATGCATTGGTCAAAATTTACGTATATTATCTATGGTCAAAATAGATGGTCGCGCTCCAGTGGTGTTTTTTGCAACTAATGAAACTAACCAAATATGTCAAATGTCATTGATTATAATATAAAAATATACCAATAAATAACTACAATGTCGTTCATATCCATTTACTATGCGCAAAAAAAAATCTAGAACTATAATATGATACCTAACGGAAGAATTTTATTAAAAGCTATTTACGCGATTTGGTTCGTGCTTGGGTATCAATCGTGCAATGGTCGATTGTATGTTTGTGATAGTTTGTCGACACTTGTTAGCTAACCTCAAAATGGACATTCAGTTGAATTCAGAATTACATGACCTAACCTAACCTAACCTAATAATAAAAATATTATATTACGTCCAATTAGAACTAATAAAACCATCCGTATTAAATTTACTTTTTCTACTGTCATGTTGACAGTTTAAGAATTCCATACCCTGGCGAATTCACGTAGTCGGCAGATAATTTGCCTAATTCATGAATAAGGCAACAGGCTTGATTATTACATGAATTAGCCAAAATTTTTCCCATTTCATGTAATCGTCAATTTCGCACATTCGGCGTAACATAGACAAAAGAATAAACGTTATTTTTTTTACATAATACTCGTATCTTACCTTGCATGACATAAAAGGCACTCGCGGGAGATTAATTTAACGTACAGTGAATCGCAATTTTAGATACCTATTCACATTAAAAATTGCTTTACATTAGAATGATTGTGATGTATAAATTATCATAATTAAATACTCACCATTTAACTGAAGGTGTACAAACCTACACATATATTATATTAACATATTATTAGTGTAAGCTAAAACCAACAAATGAAATAAGTTGGAGCGAATTAATAATGGTGTAATGAGGTTCAAAGATGCATTTGCAAATTCCAACCTTCTATATAAGACAGCACACATGATGTCTACTTACAATTGGTTTGTAATCTGAATAGGAACAACCCGGTTGAGGGTATTCATAATCATATAACGGGTGTGAAACATCTTCAATAATCTCACGCTTGACGACGGCTTGTTGATCATCTGTCTCAGATTTTATATTAGAGAGGTCAGCCATTAGGCACTGAAAGAAGTAATTATTATATTTTGTAAACAGTGTAAAACCAGTTTCAGTTCTCGTAACATCCATATAACAATGTATAATAATTATCATCATCATCATCATCATCAGCCTGAATCTATCCACTGCTGGATGAAGGCCTCTTCAAGTTGCTTCCACTTCTCTCGGTCCTGTGCATTGCGTTGCCACGTACTTCCGCAGAACTTTATCATTTCATCGATCCAGCGGCCTCTAGGTCTACCTTGTGGACGTTTTGTACTTCTTGGATACCACTGGATGACTAGATTTGTCCAACGATTGTCTCTTCTTCGAGCTATGTGTCCAGCCCATCTCCATTTAAGGCTTTTAATAAACTCTATTACATCGCAAACCCTTGTCTGCTTCCTTATCCACTCATTCCTCTTTTTGTCCTTTCGCGTTATGCCCAGCATGCACCTCTCCATACCACGTTGTGCTACTCTAAGTTTCTGGATCTCTCTTTTACTTAGGGTCCATGTTTCACACGCATATGTCATCACGGGAAGCACACACTGGTTGAACACTTTGCGCTTTAGGCACAGTGGAAGGTCACTTTTGAAGACATTATTCAGGCGGCCAAAAGCACTCCAGCCTAGCTTTACTCTGCGAACAATTTCATCAAATATACATCCATCTATAGATACTTGTTGTCCCAGATAGATATAGCTTTTCACCTGTTCGAGCTGAGTGCCATTGATGAGGATCTCTTTTTGGCCTGCAAAGCAGTTGAACATGACTTTCGTCTTTGTTACATTTATTTTCAAACCTACTTTGTTGCTTACTTCAGCGAGTTCCTGCATTCTGCTTTGGAGGTCTTCTGAGTTTTGCGAGAAAATTACTATGTCATCGGCAAAGCGCAGATGACTCAGGTATTCTCCATTTATGGGGATCCCTTTGTCATTCCAGTCAAGTTGCCTGAATAAGTCTTCAAGGGTAGCTGTAAATAGTTTAGGTGAGATTGTATCACCTTGTCGGACTCCTTTGCTGATAGGAAATCTGCGCGATGGTTTATGGAGATTTACAGATGCTGTTGCGCTACTGTATATATTATTGAAAATATTTATATAGCGTCCAGGGATTTCTTGTTTTCTGAGTGCGTCGAGTATTATATTTAACTATATTCAACATGAATTAGTAGATAACCTAACCTAACCTATAATATCACAGATGTATCGTAGCTGTCAAATTGTATAAACATGTAATTTTTTGAAACAAAGTTTAATATCATCGCAAGTTCCTACATTGTTTGTAAAAAGCAACATATTATTATATTACACGTATCGCTGTTATTGCCAATTTAACGTGTTTGTAAAAGATATCATTTTCCAAAAACTAACCTCGAAATTGCAACTTGAATCGTTGGCATTCTCCTGCTTTATATGAGTGCGAACTTCCGGGCTGTTTGTGTGGCTTGTCTGTGTATCAAATAAAGGCTTGCCTTCTGTATCAGATTGTTCTTCATCACATTCTCGCTTTACATCCATTTTAATTAATTGTAAGTATGCTTGGAACAACGTGACAAACAGGATCCATTTAAGGTATATTAATTTTAGAGAAGTGTTGCCACAACACGTATAAATTATCTAAGGCCAAATTACTGAAAAGCATATTCTAAACAAATACACATTGACAACGTATACGGTTATTTTTAACTTATATATTAAATTAATACAATAAAGTAGAACACATTATTTATTACCTACCCATTGAGTGAAGGATCAAGTATAACAAACAAATTATTAATAGGTAGGTACTTTTAATTTATTGTTTGTAAAAAACCATGGATACTATTCATGGCTTTCTCATAGATAGTTATGCTTACATTACCTATTATAGGCAATTTGTGTTTAAATGCTAGAGGATATTGATATTAATTTTGGTCACTTATTTTGATCGACTTCGGTATATTTTGTAGTGAAAAAAAAATTAAAACTCTGTCTGTTCTCGATTTTAATATTTCCAATAGGTATTTCTTGGTAAAAATATTTTGGTATTATAACCCGCACGACCCTCTTACATGTAATTTCAATCTAAAACAAGGTTACAGAATATAGATGTTTTGATCTGGCAAAGGAAGCTGGCTATTCAGGGTAACCATATCAGTGGATACCAGAAAACCTGGACTGGAATGAGGCTATAATGAAAATGGGCCAAAGTATGTGGATAGACTTTCACCATACTAGGGCATCATTAGAAAAGGGGAAATGGAGTAAGTCTATTCTACCATCAACACGAGAGGTGCTCTGGTTTGTAGAGTCTCCTTTGACGAGGAATGAGCTTAAGTTAAAACTGAGGCTAAGTACAGGAAACACAATGGGCAAAAGATTTGATGAACTCATGGGAAGAAGCGAATCGCTACTCTGCAATGACTGTCATGTTTTAGAGGACATTGTACATTTTATAGCACTACAATGCCCTAAATATGAACTTCACAGAGTACAGTTGCGAATTGCGGATATCTATGAGAATGTCGACGAATCGAAAGGTGTCCTGGCGGTGGGTAAGACGGAAGAGCTAGGCAAAATTGTAAAGTTATTAAACAGAATAGGAGTGAGGACCTGATCGATGGATCCCCTTCTAGAAGCGAAGAGGTGATTATGACAGCGAGTCGCAGTCAAAGCCTCGGTAAAATCATAAAAAAATATAGATGTTTAATAATTATTAGTTTGTTTGTATTATTATCTAAATTGCGGTAACACTTTTTCAAAAGAGAAAAATACCACTCCGATAGGTACAGTTAAGTATCTTTTAAATAGGTAGGTACGCAAACATGGATACAAAGCAAAGAGATTGGACTCCTTTCTTTTGGACGTCTTTCAATCTTTTTGATACAAAGCGACAATAATAAAATTGTCACTTTGTATTTTTGTCTAAGAAAATAAAATTATTTTATGTAGACCAATCTGACACAGATAAGAAACCTTGGACTTATGTACCAATTATAATAGTGTGCCTCCTAATGCCCAACAGATTAATATTGATAATTCTATGTGCAATTTTAATGTTATTTATTAAAACTAATTTCCTGTGTTTTTATTGTGTATGCAAAAATATATCAGCGATCAGGAATAATAATTACTATGGTTTAGTTTTTACAACATATTAAAAATCTACGAAGGTGTCAAACAAACGACCTCGTAACCTACAATAATGTTTATGTTCTTCTTGTAATTATTAAATTCCCTTTTGACGTAATAATTGAAAGGTATAATATTATTTAACAAACGAACTGTTTATCAAACAACGATAACAACTCGTAAGTACTATAATTTTATCCGAAATATCGTGAACTACTATAATTTCTTGGACTGCGTACTATAATAATTCGAAAAAATACATGGCAACACTCTCCTGATGTCTATTGAAGATTGGTAGAAGCCATTTTAGTCTATGCCATTGTATATTAACCTGATAATTCAGCGCACACGTGGTCGAGAAGCTATTGACCGATTTTGATATCAAATACCGTATACAATGGAAGTAAAAACTGAAATAATCGATGAAATATCAGACGAAACGGCGGAAGAAATCAGCGACGGTGCATACCAATCGATTGACCTAAATCACTTCAAGAGCAAAGGTCGATTTGACGTGACAGTCAAACAGGAAAATATAGATGACATCAAAAGTATCCCCTTAAAAGAGGTAAGTAGATTCATATTTTGTTAAGGCGAAAGTATTCACAATTGTGTTAACAAATGCGCATTCAGTTTTTAAAAGAAAGCATGAGTATTCTTCAAGGTTACCTACCTAATATATTATTATACTCTTAATTGACACTACAACATGCCATGAGTTTAAATGACAATAGTGTAGTGAAACATTAATGTAATAGTAGAAGTGAAACGATCAAAAATCTATCCATACTTTGAGAAAATATCACAATAATGCATCATACCGTACCAGGAATCAAACTGTTATCACCGAATGAAAGGCGAATATCTTTCGCACAGGACCACGTCTGTTTACAAATGTAGATAATATAATACGACGTATTTGCTAGTAGTATTTCGTATTCGTATATTATAATGTAATCATTAGTTACTTAAAATAATTTTTCTTTGTCGGAATATGACAGCTGTCGGATGTTCAGCTTATCCATTTCCTTCGCATATTTTTGTTTGCAAGCGGTGTGCACACAATATAAACACTAATAACAACCGATAACACGAAACACGTTTAATTAGTGTTAAGTGACATTCTTGGCATCTTTGCTTTAAATATGTCATATACATTGATATGGGTACTATTAGATGAGGAGTTCCCATACAAGTGTCATTTTAAAAATGTACCACAAAAGAAGATATTACGAATATCGTCTTATAATATTTCCGTGTATAATGCGCTAAGACCGTTAACATGGATTCCCGAATTTCACCCGTATTGCCCTGGCTGTAAAACTAAATTTGCGTTTTTGGAATAGTGACCCTAAGGGTTCTGAAACCCAAAGCTTGCAAGCTACCAAAAATTCATGTCTGAGCGGACAGAGCAAGTCGTCATGCGCTGACTATTAGTTAGAGTAAGATGCAAGCTAGATCGGGCTTACTCATAATTATTGCCAGGTCGTTTTCGAGACAAATATTAAGTGAGCTTATATCGAGTTAAGTCCGCTGATATTAAAACAGTAAGTTTTAAAACTGGCCGAGTCGCTGAAAATCGGGCGTCATTTTAAGAAGCATATGATTCATCTAGTAGTATATCAATGGTCATATAGCAATCGACCAGGTAGGTTATTGGCATAAATAATTGTTGTATTATGCATTCTACTGAGAAACATATCCGAATATGTTTAACATTTAATTTTATGCTGTGGGTATTTTTTTTTCTAAAACTGACTACAAAAATATGTTTAGTGTTTAAGTACGTGCAAAAAATCGATGGGTATATTATTTTTCATTGCAAACGCTGTAATAATGTGCTATTTTGCTATTTAACACCGTTTTTTTCAAAACAAACTATATCCTATATAAATGGCGAGGGTGGAGATAGGTTATTGACAATGATGTCCCATTGACTTCTTTCTTTCAATTAAAAATATCAATACCTTCTGAGTTATTATGGGTATTGTTTGGAAATGGATCCCCCCCTACTATTTGTCTGTGAGCGTTCACGTGTGTGTAAAGCTGGCTTACATCTTAATTTCACATTAATAACAGTATGACAGCCTCGAGCCGAGCCACACCGGCGACTCTGGTCTCGAGACCAGACTGATGCATGCAGTTATATGGACCATGCCACACCTGGTCGCCCAGTAGTCGCGCAAGTAATAAAGTCGGGCGATCAGTAAAATCTCGTTTTGCGCTCGGTCTGGTCTCTCTGGTCGGGCGACCGGTAGCGATGTATGAAAACATATAGCTATGTATTGAGTGCTGCCACACTGGGCGATCAGTCGCGAGAAGCCACGTCTCGGAGAGAACGTATTTTTTGCATACTTGCGTGTACGTTCAATATTATTTTTATTATTGGCTGCCTCTCTTGTCGCCGGCAAGTCGTCCGAGTAAATCGCCCGAGGAGACCAGTCACGCGACTGGGGCTCTATGTTAGAACTTGCGAGTGCAAGCTTCCCGGTCGAGATGACGTCATATGACATCATTATGACGTACTACCGGAGTGATAATAGCATTCGAGAAAATAGCGAGTGGTCAGACAGCGGCGCTATTCATTGTCACCATACACATATAGGTGTATCATAATAAAATTTTCTATGGTTATTCTGTGCGCGGTCGGCATGCCTCGAGCGTGACGTCACAATTACGTCATCTCGTCTGGTGCCACACGAGACGAGAGTTAGGAAATCGCGGTGCTGGTCTCGAGACCAGAGTCGCCCGGTGTGGCCCGGCTCTTAACCACATCGTACTATCGTACTAACACCAACATTGCTTTTGAAATTATGTCACTCTTTCTTTCAATAGGGTAATTAAAAAGTAAATAATTATAAATAGTTATCCTTTTAATTTAGAAACACGTCAGAAACATACCTATTGGAAAAAGTCGAATTCGATTTGCCACCTGTACCTGCCTTACCTAATTACGCTGAAATAAACAAATAATCACACAAGTAAAACGTTCCTCATATTTAAATTTCAATAAGTTGATGCTTGCGGTCATTGTACGGCGCGTAGTGCCATATTGTTGAAACCACATCTCGTTCGGATCATTGTCGTCCAAATTTTCAACACGAACAAATCATTGATCATGATTCGGTTTCTAACGATCTCCATTGACCGTGATGCTAGCTCCAGCCTCATCTTTAAATAAATAAGATCCGATGAACCCCTCTTGCTTAACGTATTAGATCCGTACGCTGACCACAAACACAAATTAAATATAAATTCTAATGGATGTATTAATACTACAAATTGAATAATTAAAATGTGTATTTGTCAGACCCAGGATCCGAACTTGAGTCCCGCGACATTATAGATCGACGCGTAAGCCGCTCAGCGATCGTTACATTATTCTGGTGATTGTAAATTATTTTATCAAGACATATTAATATTAGTAATACAGTTGCAGAGTGAACCTACCATATCCATGTGTTGAGTACTTTATGCTATCTGATGTTTGCCTTCAAAACTATAATACTTTTGTATGTTATTATATAGGTGCCAAATATTGTACCATAATTCGATCAGAGTCTGTTTTATGAATTTCATTTTTCATGTTATAATATGTAGGTGCATATTTTTTACCTACTAGTTCAAGGGTCGCCAAACGGTCGCTCGCGAGCTACCGGTAGCTCACGCAGGATATTTTTATCATTTTTATAGATCTCAAATTTTATTATTGGACTCCGACATATAATATTTCTCGAACTAAGTTTCAATGAGTGCCACTGTAGAATCTGTATGGCCTTTCGTCCCAAGAGAAAAGAATACAATTTTAGTTCGAATTGCGCTAAAAGTAAAGGCATTGTTTTGTTCTAGGTTATTTATGTGAATCAACGTTTTCCACTATCGAAGTGGTTAAAAGGTTATATAGAAACAGACTCAAAGATAATTGCATTCGGATGATAAAATGTGGAGGAAAGAGAATGCCAATCTTTTTAGTACTTAATTATTTTTACTTTTACTCATACTTATTTCAAGAAATTTTTCAATTATTGTTTTGTTTATAAATAAATAATTTAAAGTAGGTACCTACGCATTTTATGTGTTATTGGGAGTCCGATATCCTAATTTATTTTAAGTAGTGTCATGTTATTTTATAACATAACACACTAAGCCAAGGAAGTCTTTACGAGGGCAACACTACGCAAAAGTACGACCGGATCACGCCTGCGCACGGGATAGTTTGTACAGAGTTCGTGATACGATTTCCGGCGCTAAACGAGATAGCGGGCTTTGTACATGAAGGCGAAGCAGGAGTCGATCTCTCAGTCTTGATCGTTCGAAGGAAGCAGACGTCTTGGCCAGTTCCGAGCCTCGGACCCGAGGCACAGGGCTTTCGATTTCCTGACGTTTTGGAGACGAGGACGATGGCCATCCGAAGGACGTCCCCCCCACGCCAGGAGATCGGAGGAACCCACGGTCCCCACACGTTTGAAGACGCACTCCTCGATTCCGTCCTGGAAGGAATCGAGGGCAGCGAAAAGGCTGAAGAGCCTTTTGTGTAATTGGTATTTATTGTTCTTTTATGTTACGGTCCACCGAATTAGTCTTTGTTCCGAACTAGCTTTTGGGTTTTTGTTCTAATTTGTTTAAATATTATATCGCATTAGGTGCTCGTGATTCACTTGAGTAATTTTACATCCTTATACACTGTAGCCCGCAAGTTATCTCATTTATTAATATACATTTGTTGAAATTTCTGTACTTGCTTTTCATTTAATTATCCTTATCACTATTGTCTCTATGCATCATCATAGAGTGGCGCTCAAATCCGAGATATTTATATTTATTCCATCTTTATGTACTTTATTATTATACAGGAACATCACACGAATGAGCGAAGTAACCGGACAGGTAACTGAGGTCTAAGAGGTAAAAGTCAATCTACCCACGACCCTGCTTCATCCTATTTCCCCGAGTCTCATGCTCATCCCTATCCTATCCCGTTCCATATCCCATATCCACTCCTCTTTTCCCTACGTGACAATCCGATCAATTGCCACCATTCCCACCTATTCCCTACATCCCAATCCCATCCTTCCTAAATCCCCCTGTCAAAAATCACTATATGATATTGGCACCCAACGGCATCGTGTTTCTTTTTAAATATTTCTTTTCCAAAACACGATGACTTACCTCTTAAGGACTACAGTTATTTGTTTCGGATTGCGAACTCATGCGTTATTTTGTTCTATTTTCTTTAAATTTAATTTGTTCCGTTAATAAAAATCTAAATTTTGCTAGTCACGATTTCATACAATAATTGTTACCGTAACTGTATTTTTTTTCAGAGTCATTACGTCCTGATTATACCGATTTTTGCCGGCTCACTTTTGAATTTTTTGGTTTACCGTCGTGCTGTACAAGCGAATCCGCATCGGCCGTGATTTTAGACGCACTTTGATAATTATTCTATTTCTTATAACTTATTAAACTTATAAATTAATTAATGACAAATTAAAACGTATTATTTGCGTAATATTTTTCTTAAATTTTTCTGGTTCGGTGGTCGTAACCATGTGTGTTATATTTCATATATTTATTTAGTCTTTTATTGACTTATGTGGTACACGCATTTAGTCGTGAACGCAGTACGGAACGAGGACAATGGCGATCTAAATGATAAATCAATACGTCATGTCAATTTTATTATTGTCCTTGTGGAATTTATTTATAATCTCTTCTATATATATTTGATACCCACATTATTGGCGAAATGTCAATATTCGCGGCATCGGAATTTGTGTTAACCATTAATTGTTTCAGCTAAAAGTATTCTCTTAGTGTGTTATATGATGCTATAAGTGATTTAATAAAGTTTCAAAGGAGAAGGAAGGATGTCAAATTTGGACGAGATCGACATGAACATTTATATACCTACTGGATGACAAGAATTATTAACCTCAAATTTGACAAAACCATTGGATTGAAACATACTATGTGGATGTAACACCAAATCAATTGGACAGCTGGATGAACCTTATTATGGAATGGATTTTACAAAAGGTCTTTTCGTTCCATTTCTATATTGTGAACCTTAATAATTTCTATATCTCGAATAAAATCATTATCGGGTTATTCCACGATTTAGTCGACAGTCGCGCTGTCATCGATTATCAGTGATTTATTTTCATTGTTAAAATTTGACCCTAAATTATTCTGAATTCATTTCTTCTTAATTATTAACTTTCTATTCATTTTATTTTGTACAATTTATTATTTGCGACGGTAGAATACATTTATTTCGGATATGTTTTTACATTGTTTTTTTTACTAGTTTGACAGTTCGATATTGGTTTTTTCAAATCTGTTCTTTTTATAATGTACACAATTGAAATTATTAATTTCGCGTTCATTATTGATAAAATTGAAGCAATCTTTCGTTCATTGGAATAGATTTAGTCATTTTTAATTCCTATTCAATATTCATATTTCAAATTGATTTCTGTTTAAAACTTTAAACGTCAAGCGCGCTAACATTTGCGGTCGCGAGATGACACCTTCATAGAATTTATTTGGAATATTTAATTTCAAAATTTTGATTTATTTTCTTTTCGTAGAAATGATTATTTATTATTCCTAAATAATTATCTTTACAGGTAAATATTTTTGATAAAATTTTCCTTCTCGTTTCCTTTATAAAACTTTTAAATCAATTTAATTTTTTCTCCTGTCAAATCAGAGTCATCCTTTCTAATTTAAAGTTTTTTGGTTTCATTCTAGATGCTTTCACTCAACTATATGCAATCTTCCGTCCTCTACTAATTTTTTAAAAGCATATAAGCTAATATTAATTAATATTTTAAAATTCTTTTTTTTTCTCTTTTGAAATCCTAGCCATCCGCTATTTATTATTCATAAACATTCAATTTACTTTCACTTAAATTATTAATTACATTCTTTTTGATTTTGCAATTTTTTTTTATAAATAAATAATTATTATTTAAAACTTCTCTTTATGCATTTAGAGTACATTTTAATTTTGAATATTCTCTTTCATTGATATTTAAAATTTTTCTTTGGGTATTAAAATATTTTTCTTTCAAATACAATCTTGAATTTGATATTTACATTTACATTTGAACTAACTAAATTATTTTTTCTTTCAATTTAACTTGAATTTAATAATTGATTATTTTTTTTGCTTGTTTAGCATGCTTATTTCACTGGGCAATATTTTACAATGCTGATATTTAATTTATTATCAACTATGTTTGAAACCTTTAGGAGTTATCAAACCTTCATTCATTATGACACACACTCTGTCAAGTATTTTTTCTTTTATCATTATGGAAAGGTGTGTTTCCGTGCTAATCACACTCAACTAATTATTTTGAATTTTGTCTGGGCCGCATTTTAATAATGCCTATTTATTAATATTCAATTTTTTTGTGAAGGAATTTTGTACTGTTTTGTCTTTTGTCTATTACACACCTCAGATATTTATAAATTATAATTATTATTTTTGCTCTTTTACAAGCTTCTTTTTTTGGATTGATTTTTATTATCAAATTAATTATTGCAAATCTTATACATATATTATGTCATTGAGTAATACTTTCTATTATAAATTCTATATTTCTTTATGTCAATTTCTTAGTGAATTTTTACCCACCTATGGTAAACTATTTCAGCTACTGATTTCTTTCCTGCACATGGCAATACACCCTTGTTCCGGTGAACGTCCTTCGCAAAGGTGGTGGTTGCAGACCTTTCGGAAAGGAGACCCACTCAAATTCATACCACACATCCAGCATCTGGACCAACTTTTGGTAATCAAGAATTATTCTAAAATCCACCATATTGCCAGGATGAGAGTGAATTGGTGTCCCCGGAAGACGCAACCGCTGTCTTGGCGTTTGGAAGGGCCTGTCAGTTTAGCTACCTAGTGATAAAATATCTATATTTAAAATTACCTACAATTGTCTAATTAAGTACATCGCGCTGGGGATCGTGTGATCTTTATTTATACCAGCTGCCTTTGTACTTGTTTTTGCGTGACGGTTTTGTTTGCTATTTTTATTATATATTTTTTTTATTGATTTTAGTGATTGGTTATACTTGTTCTGTTCAATGTATCTTTGTCGGTACAGGCTGCGGGGAGTTTTTATTATTATTTGTTGGCTGCTAGCTCCTTGGAAGTCGTGGGAACTGAAGGTGTCTCACTACTGTCCTGTTTGTTTTAGTGATCCGGGGTGCCGAAGATGTTCCTCGGACGCGTCTGATTTTTTTCCCTAGCAGTCAACCCTTTTGGTATTTGGGTTGAACTATCGGTACTGAAGGCGGTTCCGTTAGGCCCCTCTCTTTTTGGCGGTGGAATCTGCCGCTGATTGTGTGGATTCCACCGCACTCTGATGTTTATGGTGGTGGTGAGTTGGCAGGCGTGATGCAAATAATAGAAGCGATCGTCTGTTGACGCTGATGATGTTGTGCAGCGGCCTGGACTGTATGAAGGAAATCAACCTACTTATCAAAATTCCTTGAGGGAAGAAAGTGGACGTTATTATACGATCTCTTTAGCTTTTCATTTTTTATTTTTTGCAGCCCCAACTTGAATGTCGGATCAGTTGCGAACCATGTTGTTCTTTTAATTACATTTAGCTTCCGATGTGTTCATGGTTTCCTCGTCGTTGCCTGGTTTTCGTGTGGTGCTTCCTTAACTTCGTTTTTTTTGCTCATCCGGATCAGGTCTCTTCTTGCTGGATCGCTTACACCAAGGAGGGAGTTGTCTCGAGATGGCGTCTCGGGTTTGGCGGGATTGAGTTTGTCCAGAATCTGCGGTGTGGTATCTCACCTTAGGTTAAGTTAGGTTTAGTTCATCTTAGAGTAATTTGAAGCGGAGCCGTATATTATGGAACGGACGATATCTTGCTACACCATTGTAGACTTTAACGTAGTATACTAAAATCGATGATTAATTTTAATTATATATTTTGTACTAGGAATTCTTTTCTAGCTTAGTTTTCTCCTTGTTCGCGCCATTTTATTTGTAGGAGCGCTGCTTGGGATCCGGATCATGGCTTGGAATACCATCACATGTCATTTGTTTCTTACAGGCTTAACAGAGAATCCACATCACAGCTGTTGGTTGTTAGCCACACTGTTATTTTGATTCAGATTAGACATCTGAAAGTAGTATATTTTAGTAATGTTCTTTTTAAATATTCGGACGGTGCTTGACGCACAGTATTTATAACTTTCCGACAGACCCGCCCTCACGCAAAAGCAAACTGGCACTCATTGTTTATTAACTATTATATTATTTGTTCGAACCAAGTTGGTGAATTTATTGTATTTATTATTTTTTATTATGTATACTTGCCAAAAACCACGGCTTATACGATTGAGGATTTATATTTTTTTTGCTTTGTGCACTCTATAACTTTTGCCAACTATTAAAGGTTCATCTTTTTTTTCAATAACTTAATATCATTTGAAATCAATTTATTAAATCATTCACTGATCTATTGTTATTTTCAACTTAATTACTCTATGCTTATATTATTACTCAAATTATGGAAGCAATTTTAATTTCTTGAATATAATTCTATTAATTACTTTATTATATAATACTATCTCTGCAATTTTATCAATTTAATGAATTGAATTAAATTTCTTGAACTAAAATATTAATTCATTTATATACAATATATTTTTATTATACCATTTTATATATTATTATCTGAGGTGCATTTATGTAATTTTTTTGGCTATTATTTCAATTTTTTATACTGATATCAAATCTTTTCAAACTAATAATTATTATACAACTCTTCCTATCTTTTTGGAAGCTTTATCTAAATCAATTTTTATATATTCTAAATACTGCAGTATTACACTGCTGGGTTGAATCCCCACTATTTGTTATGATGATGTGAATTATCTGTGATAAATTATAATATTTTATATATTTCTATATACACGAGCTTAGGTGTTTTTATATTATTTATTAGATCTTTTTCAAAATTTATAAATTATTGGTGGACCGGTTAGGTAGGGTAAATCTACACGACCTCTCCTAGAACTTCACTCTTCACCGAATTATCTTCTTCGTTTTTTGGATTCTTCATAAGCCTCTCCCTCTGTCACCAAATAACAGAGTGGAAATTTCATCTATATGTCTCCTTCGCTTCGCCTGTAGCCGCGCTATCTCTAAGCATGCCGTCCATGATGTCCGACCCCTGGGAAGTGTGATGTTATCTGAAGACCCCCCGAGAAGCTGTCAGTCGAAGACCTCGCTATGGCTTGTCCTTCTCTTACCGAGGTTGGAGGTAATGTCATGTTATTTTATAACATAACACACTAAGCCAAGGAAGTCTTTACGAGGGCAACACTACGCAAAAGTACGACCGGATCACGCCTGCGCACGGGATAGTTTGTACGGAGTTCGTGATACGATTTCCGGCGCTAAACGAGATAGCGGGCTTTGTACATGAAGGCGAAGCAGGAGTCGATCTCTCAGTCTTGATCGTTCGAAGAAAGCAGACGTCTTGGCCAGTTCCGAGCCTCGGACCCGAGGCACAGGGCTTTCGATTTCCTGACGTTTTGGAGACGAGGACGATGGCCATCTGAAGGACGTCCCCCCCACGCCAGGAGATCGGAGGAACTCCACGGTCCCCACACGTTTGAAGACGCACTCCTCGATTCCGTCCTGGAAGGAATCGAGGGCAGCGAAAAGGCTGAAGAGCCTTTTGTGTAATTGGTATTTATTGTTCTTTTATGTTACGGTCCACCGAATTAGTCTTTGTTCCGAACTAGCTTTTGGGTTTTTGTTCTAATTTGTTTAAATATTATATCGCATTAGGTGCTCGTGATTCACTTGAGTAATTTTACATCCTTATACACTGTAGCCCGCAAGTTATCTCATTTATTAATATACATTTGTCGAAATTTCTGTACTTGCTTTTCATTTAATTATCCTTATCACTATTGTCTCTATGAATCATCATAGAGTGGCGCTCAAATCCGAGATATTTATATTTATTCCATCTTTATGTACTTTATTATTATACAGGAACATCACACGAATGAGCGAAGTAACCGGACAGGTAACTGAGGTCTAAGAGGTAAAAGTCAATCTACCCACGACCCTGCTTCATCCTATTTACCCGAGTCTCATGCTCATCCCTATCCTATCCCGTTCCATATCCTATATCCACTCCTCTTTTCCCTACGTGACAATCTGATCAATTGTCACCATCCCCACCTATTCCCTACATCCCCATCCCATCCATCCTTATCCATCCCCCTGTCAAAAGTTACCATGATAGTAGGTAATATAATAATATGTATTATGTATGGTACGATAAAAGACGATGATAGAAAATTTTAAAGAAGGATTATGTATAAGTAGCTAACCAGACAATTTCAATTTCTGAAAGTATTTCACATTCTAATTGAATTTGGAGACCACTGCACTAGATCATGCGGTAACATTATTTATTTGATGTCTGTGTAACATCTAAGTAGTTAATATTATCATTTCTTATCGTCATTTTTACTCTCACTTCTTTACTTAATATTGTTTGAAAATGTTGAATAACATAACTTACATGGAATAGTATAAAACATAATTTAGAATTTATATGATTGACTTCAATGATTTTGGTTTCTAGGTTTCTACCAAGGGATTTATCACAAGTCATCAAGATACAGATAGGAGTCAACAATCCTCGCCTGATGGAATCTTCAAACGAAACACTCCAAAGGAACTTCGACTTATTTTGACAAGGGTAATGTGATTTGATGTGCAGCATTGCAACGCAGAAATCGTCCTTCGTCCAGAAACGTTAAAAATCTAAAACGGATAACATAATTTAGAATTTATTAGAACGATAATTTTGGTTTTCTAGGTTTCTACCAAGGGATTTTTCACAAGGAAGCACAATACAGATAGGAGTCAACAATCCCCGCTTGATGGAATCCAAGGTCGCATGATGCAGTTACAAAATGTTAAAGAAAAAATCTTAAAACCAAACACTCCTAAGGAACTTCGACTTATTCTGACAAGGGTAATACATTTCTCCCGTAATTTGATTTTTACATTTGTAATACAGTTTTGGATGCGGAAATGCTCTAAAATATGACAAAATGATTCACATGGACGTGATTGCTGATCAGTGTCTTTTAATTATGTATAATAACCTCGCTAGCAGTTATACTTACTAGTAGTGTGGGTATTTGAGTTTTAAAACTAATAAATATAGGTACCTACCTAGCGTGTACTGTCAGACAGTTGACTGTGCTTTACATTTAAAAATGATTTGTGGCGTATGGCCACCGCAGACGGACGGTCGATTTTGATCCACTTTTTAAGGCGTCAATTATGCATGGCTTATCATCCTATACCAGCGACTTCATCTAACGAGACAGGTAATATTCCTCATTTGTCAAATTGCAACACTTGGGAGGTTTCGCGATTACTTTTTATTCCTATTCTCGGCACTTTTCAACCTAGGTGACGTAATTAATTAGGGAGTAGCAATAAAAAGTCTCGGGTTCGAGCGCCAAGCGATCGTATTTCATTTTGTTATGGCTGTAAACGCCGCGATTGCCCAGAATCTGGCGTTTGCAGGCGTTGCGCGAGAGTCGTCACGCGCGAGTGCTTGTGGACAGGCTCTTAGACTAAGCAAACAAAAGTTAAAAGTAAGACAGTAAAAGTTTCCACTGGGTATAGTAATTTTCTGTTTAATCTGAAATTCCGTAATATGTTATATTTAAATATTGTCGATAGTAATGAATCGAGGACAGTTGAAAAAATGAAATATAAATAAGTCTGATTTAGTATTTTTGTCGCTAACGTTTTGCCTTTCGGCATCTTCGGGTACTATGCACACTCTTCAACGATACGCTGTCACAGAATATTAGCGCCTGTACACGTGCATGGATTTATTTGCACCAGTACTTAATATGTATTTTAAGCTATCGCGATAATAACTGTTTACACGTAAACTTAGTCACTTATTCGAGCACTGCTGGTCGTATGCGGCGAACAATATTGGCTTCCATTAGATTTATCAGGATACGAGTGACTTCACGAAGTTTTAGAGTGAAATAATCCAGATATATTAAATCAACTCATTGCGTTTATAATCGGTTCGCGAAAGAAAATAAATGAAAATCGTGTCATACTAAGCTGATCAGGCGGCGGAGGAAGCCGCTGCGCGAACTTCTAATTTTGATCGATTTGTATTTAAGACCGCTGTAGCGAGAGAATGCTTCCTCTGATAGCGGCAATTCTGGTGCCAAATTGTGTGTAAAGAACTAAGCTAAGTAATTCAGTAACAAACAATTTAATTGGTAACAAAAATGCCTGTACCAAATAAGAAACAAAAACTTGGTGGAGCGAGTAGTAGTAATTCTGACAGACAGTGAAAATGGAAAACCGTTCAGTTAGATGAAATCTGTTTAAGAAGCTTGGTTAAAATACTCCCACGACCTTTTTGAAAAATTTGAAAACAAGCAAAAATAATATATTCAAAGAATAAAAATTATGCCTTCGTCTAGAAACACAGTGAAAGATAGAATCTCTCATTGTAATATTTAAACCTTTTTTAATAGAATTCTTAAAAACTACTTTTTCATTTTTTCTCTATAAAAAACTGCTCGGCACGTCAGACAGTCGATAGATTATATTTGGTAAATTTTGGCACTCGTGCCTACGTAAAGAGGTTCACCAACACCGTGTCTAGGTATAATATTTCTTCCTCGATCTCATACTTATAGTATAATATTTCTACCTCGATCTCGTACTTATAATGAACTCTTAATATAAAATCTCATAATTTATTAATACTTTCAAATGTATTTTTTAGATTATCGCTAGAAGCACTGTCCCGGCCAATGTTGCGAGCCTCATATCGTCCTGGGACGTGACTGAAGCACAAGCGTCTAGGGAAGACCTACACATTGAGGAACAAGATATTTAGAAAGAACTTAAGGAATATGTTGAAAGGTACAAAGATGTCGCCTGTCGCAATAGTAAACGTGATATTTTTCAATTGAATATGGTAAACACAGAATTATTAGTGGCTGTTATACAACTGGAAAAAAAATGGTTTCATAAAAAAAATATTGTGTGCAGTATCTGTTTTGATTTTTTTTCATCGTTTGACCTAATGTTGCTTCACAAAGCGATACACAAACCTACAATTGCGAAAACAACCGATTTCGTTGCAAGGCTTTCTGTTGAAAAGCCATTTAAATGTGATAAATGCAATTACTCATGCAGACAGTCAGGTACTATGAAAACCCACAAAATGACTCATTCTGGTGAAAAGCCTTTTAACTGTGATAATTGCAATTACTCATGCACGACGTCTGGTAGCATGAAAATACATAAAATGACTCATTCTGGTGAAAAGCCATTTAAATGTGATAAATGCAATTACTCATGCAGACAGTCTCGTAGCATGAAAACACACAAAATGACTCATTTTGGTGAAAAGCCATTTATCGGGAATAAATGCAATTCCTCATGCACAACGTCTGGCCAAATAAAAATGCATGAAAGGACACATTCCAGTGAAAAACCTTTTAAATGTGATAAATGCAATTACTCATGCAGGCAATCAAGTCACATGAAAGCACATAAAATGACTCATTCTGGTGAAAAGCCATTTAAATGTGATAAGTGCAAATACTCATGCAGACATTCAGGTGCCATGAAAAACCACAAAATGACTCATTCTGGTGAAAAGCCATTTAAATGTGATAAGTGCAAATTCTCATGCAGACATTCAGGTACTATGAAAACACACAAAATGACTCATTCTGGTGAAAAGCCTTTTAACTGTGATAATTGCAATTACTCATGCACGACGTCTGGTAGCATGAAAATACATAAAATGACTCATTCTGGTGAAAAGCCATTTAAATGTGATAAATGCAATTACTCATGCAGACAGTCTCGTAGCATGAAAACACACAAAATGACTCATTTTGGTGAAAAGCCATTTATCGGGAATAAATGCAATTCCTCATGCACAACGTCTGGCCAAATAAAAATGCATGAAAGGACACATTCCAGTGAAAAACCTTTTAAATGTGATAAATGCAATTACTCATGCAGGCAATCAAGTCACATGAAAGCACATAAAATGACTCATTCTGGTGAAAAGCCATTTAAATGTGATAAGTGCAAATACTCATGCAGACATTCAGGTGCCATGAAAAACCACAAAATGACTCATTCTGGTGAAAAGCCATTTAAATGTGATAAGTGCAAATTCTCATGCAGACATTCAGGTACTATGAAAACACACAAAATGACTCATTCTGGTGAAAAACCTATTAAATGTGATAAGTGCAAATACTCATGCAGACATTCAGGTACCATGAAAACCCACAAAATGACTCATTCTGGTGAAAAGCCATTTAACTGTGATAAATGCAATTACTCATGCACGACGTCTGGTAGCATGAAAATACATAAAATGACTCATTCTGGTGAAAAGCCATTTAAATGTGATAAATGCAATTACTCATGCAGACAGTCTCGTAGCATGAAAACACACAAAATGACTCATTTTGGTGAAAAGCCATTTATCGGGAATAAATGCAATTCCTCATGCACAACGTCTGGCCAAATAAAAATGCATGAAAGGACACATTCCAGTGAAAAACCTTTTAAATGTGATAAATGCAATTACTCATGCAGGCAATCAAGTCACATGAAAGCACATAAAATGACTCATTCTGGTGAAAAGCCATTTAAATGTGATAAGTGCAAATACTCATGCAGACATTCAGGTGCCATGAAAAACCACAAAATGACTCATTCTGGTGAAAAGCCATTTAAATGTGATAAGTGCAAATTCTCATGCAGACATTCAGGTACTATGAAAACACACAAAATGACTCATTCTGGTGAAAAACCTATTAAATGTGATAAGTGCAAATACTCATGCAGACATTCAGGTACCATGAAAACCCACAAAATGACTCATTCTGGTGAAAAGCCATTTAACTGTGATAAATGCAATTACTCATGCACGACGTCTGGTAGCATGAAAATACATAAAATGACTCATTCTGGTGAAAAGCCATTTAAATGTGATAAATGCAATTACTCATGCAGACAGTCTCGTAGCATGAAAACACACAAAATGACTCATTTGGGTGAAAAGCCATTCAACGGGGATAAATGCAATTCCTCATGCACAACGTCTGGTCAAATAAAAAGCATGAAAGGACACATTCCAGTGAAAAACCTTTTAAATGTGATAAGTGCAATTACTCATGCAGACAATCAAGTCACATGAAAACACATAAAATGACTCATTCCGGTGAAAAGCCATTTAAATATGATAAGTGCAATTACTCATGCAGACAATCAAATCACATGAAAACACACAAAATGACTCATTCTGGAGAAAAGCCAATTCAATGTGAAAAGTGCAATTATTCATGCAAACGATCAGATAACATGAAAACACACAAAATGACTCATTCTGGTGAAAAACCATTTAAATGTGTTAAGTGCAAATACTCATGCAGACATTCAGGTACCATGAAAAACCACAAAATGACTCATTCTGGTGAAAAGCCATTTAACTGTGATAAATGCAAATATTCATGCAGACAGTCTGGTAGCATGAAAACACACAAAATGAATCCTTCTGGTGAAAAGCCATTTAACTGTGATAAATACAATTACTCATGCAGACAGTCAAGTAAAATCAAAAGACATTAAATGAGCCATTTTTGTCAAAAGCCATTTAAATGTGATTAGTGCAAT
Organism: Rhyacophila brunnea; assembly: GCF_057557595.1. Lineage (NCBI taxonomy): Eukaryota > Metazoa > Arthropoda > Insecta > Trichoptera > Rhyacophilidae > Rhyacophila > Rhyacophila brunnea. The sequence goes on from NW_028232785.1 coordinate 33,967,475, forward strand.
TACTCTTGCAGACAATCAAATCACATGTCAACACACAAAATGGCTCATTCTGGTGAAAAGCCATTAAAATGTGATAAGTGCATATACTCATGCAGATGTTCAAGTAACATGAAAAAATACAAAATGACTAATTTTGGTGATAAGCTATTGATATGTGATTTATGTAATAATTACTCATGCGTTAGATCTTGTAGCATGAAATGGCATAAAAAGACTCATTCTAGTAAAGAGTTATTTACATCATTTGCGACCGGAGAACTACAGGGTTCTAAGTGTCGATTTTTGGCCAAAAAAAGTAACAATAAGGTAGTCTTCCAAGTAACATTATCTACGTGCTGTATTAATATGAAGTCGATATTTTTTTATATTTTTTCAATAAAACCCAATACTACCAAGTTCTATGTGCACTTTACAAAAAATCTGTGGCACTACAGAGCTGTACCATAATCTAGAAAGATCTGTCGTTCTACAGAGTTCCATGTGTGTTGACGTTTCGCGACGCGCGAACTATCATTACGATTATAGTTGATAAATTGGTTTTAATAGATTTTATAAGAGTAAAATCGTGTTGTATAATATTTAAAATTCATTATTCAGATTCCTGCAGTGTATTTAACTATAAACCAGGAGTATTGTACATATATTCCTACAGCATTGAAATACATAACCTAAAAAAATGGTTTCGTGACATTTAACAGCAACAGTATTTGTGGAGTCAATAATGGATGATTTATATTATGAAACGTAAGTAAGCTTTAATTATATGGTTATTTTAAGAATTTCATTACATTCGTTATAGTAAAATGTTTACAAACTGTTAATTACAACACCTTTTTCAATATTTTCATATTGTGAATCTCTTGTACAATTTCTTTATACATTTTGTTAATAAGAATGTCTCAATATTAAGATTATTTTTAGGCTCTTTGTTTTCATTTATTGATTTTGTGTTATTTATTGTTTCAGGTTTGGAAGTCTTCCCGGAAGCGATAGTATAAACCTTTTAGACGTATCAAATATCAGTTGAGGAGTTGAAGAAATGGATATGATGTATTCAAGCATTCCGATTGCTGAAAATTCCCAGGAATACCATCAAATGTTAAGCCCTCAAAGTGATATTATTATATATCAACAGTAAGTAGAAAAATCTGTCAACGATGTCAGACAAATCAATGACGTATTAATATTTTACAATTTAACTAAATTACACACCTACTTATAGTATTACTAATGTTGCATTTTTCTACTCTTACAGACTTGCAGTTTCTTCTTGAACTGAGGTGAATGATTTAATAGAAGGACATTTATTATTACATTACATTCCCTCAACCACCGCAGATAAAGACGATGGGCTGTTTGAAAGTGAACCACTAACATCTAGGTGTTAGTTAGAAAACGTATCGCTCACCCCGAGAATTGGACACGCAATATAGGTACTAAAATTAAAATGCCAATCAAGCCGAGCTTACACATCAAGACACGGAAAGTTTGTACCCAAGAAATGTGTTTTAACCAGAAAAGATTGTCTCAAAATTCTTGTACATTCAAATGCAGTAAATATATATGTTTAGAAGAGCAACAGAATATACACAAAGATACATTAAATCAAAATGAAAAATATCATTTCTTTTTAAAAACAACTGAAAGAAGTGTTATTAAACGTCGCACTGTTAAAAACAAGAAAAACCAAGTATCACGGAGGAAGTTTACATTTAAATATAATTTAATGGTGGAAAATTAACTATTTCAAGTATGCAAAACATTTTATTTGTCGACGTTGAGCATCTCTCTAAAACCAATTTATAATGTTCATTCAAATGTAAAAAATGACTTCAGTATTCCAACGCCTGATGGTAGAGGAAAACACGTAAAAACATTTGTGCCTGCTGTATTAAAAAATCAAGTAAGAGAACATATTAACTCCTTCCCGATAGTTGAATCTCACTATTGCAGAGCTTCTACTAAAAGACAATATATAGATTTATCGCTGTCATTATCAAAGATGTATGATCTATATCTTAGCAAATGCAAAGAGACTGCCTCCATTCCGGTTAAGATGTCGATGTATAAATTAATTTTTAGTACAGAGTTCAATCTTGATTTCCACATCCCAAAATCAAATAGATGCGACACCTGCGAGCATTATAAAGTAGCTAAAACGAATGGAATACTTACGACTGAGCATGAAGAGATATATAAAATACATTCAGTATTGAAGACAGGAATGCGCGAAGAACGTGGGAAAGACAGACGAAACAGTGATATACCCGTACATTGTTTTGATTTAGAAAATGTGATAACATGTCCCAGGGCAGATATAAGTAGCTTCTTTTATCACTCAAAATTAAATGTTTACAATATGACTGCGCATTTATCTACTACAAAAAAAGTCTATTGTGCAATTTGGAATGAAATACGATCACGCCGAACAGGTAATGATATTGCTACTGCTGTGAGGAAGATTTTGGATCGGGTCATGGCTGATAATCCTCTAATTACAAGTTTAATTATGTGGAGTGACTCATGCGTGCCACAAAATAGAAATTCTATGATGTCGTATGCAGTGCTAGATTTTTTAAAGAGTAATCCACAAATTTCACAAATCACCATGAAATACTCCACCCCAGGGCATTCTTGTATTCAGGTAATTGACAATGCCCACAGTCAGATAGAAAAGGCTATGACGGCTTCCGAATTTTATTCGCCGCTTTCGTTTATTAGAATACTTTTAAAAGTAAGCCGCAAAAATCCATTTACTGTGTTACAAATGGAAGAAACAGATTTCAAGGACTTCGGTGCATGTGCTAAATTTTACAATTATAAACTCATTCCTTACACAAAAGTTGCAGCGTTAAGATACACCCAGTCGCGATTTGAAGTAGAATATAGAACATCTCACACTGATACTGATTTACCTATTAAAATTAATATTAAATTATTAGATAGGCCGAGCCGCCACGTTAAAGCAAGCAACTCATCTATAGTAATTCTTCCTCAAAATAATCTTCAGCGCCCAAAAGCTATAAAACAAATCCGTCAACTTCCTAAAAATAAAATAGATTCCTTAAGAGCTATGCAAAAGTTTATGCCAATAATAGATAGAAACTTTTATACAGCGTTACTGCGTAACCAGAAAAATAATTGAGTTTCTATTAGAACATTTACTGTTTTATCCATTTTAATAAAATTATATTCATCTTAATATTATGTTCTACGTTTAAAAATTTGTGTTTTAATGATTCTGGTATTAATTAATAATTAATTGTGTTCTTTATATTTTCCCTTGTATCTTTTGCTAGTATTCTGTATGCACATATGTTTTGTTCAGAAGTTTGTGGTTTTCTTATTTAAATTACTATGTTAATTGTGTTTTTTATATTTCTCCATGTATTTTTGGCTAATATATTGTATGCACCTATTTGTACGTCCTGAGTGGCAGCGTTCGGCGCAGTATTGAGCGTTTTGCGCAACTCAAACGTATAACCGTATAAATGTATAACCAAAAGACATTGTCTACGAACATTTACACACACGGTTATACGTTTAAGTTGCGCAAAACGCTCAACGCTTCGCCGAGCGCTGCCACTTAGGACGTACACTATGTTTTGTTCAGAAGTTTGTGGTTTTCTTATTTAAATTACCATGTTAATTATTTTATTTATATTCTCCTTGTATTTTTTGCTGATATATTGTATCCATCTATGTTTTGTTCAGAAGTTTGTGATGTTATTATTTAAATTAGCATGTTAATTGTGTTTTTTATATTTCTCCATGTATTTTTTGCTAATATATTGTATGCACCTATGTTTTGTTCAGAAGTTTGTGGTTTTCTTATTTAAATTACCATGTTAATTATATTCTTTATATTCTCCTTGTATTTTTTGCTAATATATTGTATCCATCTATGTTTTGTTCAGAAGTTTGTGATTTTATTATTAAAATTAGCATGTTAATTATGTTTTTATATTTCTCTATGTATTTTTTGCTAGTATATTGTATGCACCTATGTTTTGTTCAGAAGTTTGTGGTTTTCTCATTTAAATTACCATGTTAATTATATTCTTTATATTCTCCTTGTATTTTTTGCTAATATATTGTATGCACCTATGTTTTGTTCAGAAGTTTGTGGTTTTCTATTTAAATTACCATGTTAATTGTATGTATTATATTATATTATTATGATGTTACATACTTCATATAATTTTTGCATTATTTGTATTTATTCATCCTTCATCTTCTTGTTGGTAGTTTATGCTATTTTTTACGATACTTTGTTTTATATTTTAAATTACATTGTCACCATTTCATTCAATTTAAAGGTATTAAACAAAATTTACAAAAAATGATTTTTATTTTTCTGATTTCCCATTTTCCCAACAATTTCCAACATTTTCTCCGAAAGAATATCATATAATATAACTCTATCAAACATTTTTATTTGTTATAACAATAAAAATTAAAAGTCTGTGTCTTAAATTACTAGGACTTTCATACAAATTTCAGTTGGAACTTTCTAGTACAGGAGGTTTGTTTGACTTTCAGGTGCACATGGTTATAACTGAAATTATGATATATTAATTTAAATATTATAAACTAGTTTTTACATAGTTTTATTGATAGTTATACCATAACAGTACCATTAATAATATATTCAATCAAAAAAAATATGAAAACATTCATGATATTCAAAATACAAGCATTCAAAACTTCAAATGTCCATATCTTTTTTGCTGCAGCTATTCACTTAGAACTTTGTAGTTCTCGGGTCACGAGGTTTGAATCCTGGGTCTGGCAAGTAAATATTTTTTCAATTGGTGTATGAGTAAGAAAGAGTATGGACCTATCAGGTTGAGCAATTGTCCGAAATCTATTCCTAGTAAAAACAAAATCTGTTAATACAAACCTAAATCTATACTATTAGGATCGGACATGGTTGAACTAAAAGTCTTATTTTAGTTTTTCTCTTTTTGATAATTTTATTATTTTAATTAAAACAATCGTAAAACTAGCTTAGTACACTCTATTACTATCATCGTCATCATCAATAGCCTGGGTCGATCTAGTGCTGGAAAAAGGCCTCCCCTAGGCGCAACGTACATCAACCGAACATTCTCTACTCCATTAATTTAATAATAAGTTATAATCTAGATACCAAAAATCCTCCAACAAAGTTGTGTCAATGTTTTTATACGTAAATCTAAATTTGTAAATAATGGAAAGAAGCTCGCTTGCTTATAACATACCGCATTTTGTCATAAAACTAGTCTCAAATATTACCTTTACTACCTGCCAAATAGCAAATCATCCACCACTCTTTCACACTTCCATACATTTTGATAATTAGTTACAGATTATTAATTTGGTTGTTACATTTTTACATGTAAGATGTTCAGTTTAGTTTGGGACAAACCCTTTATTTTTTCAGTAATAATGAAAAACAAATAAAATGGTGAACAATAATTATTACAATATTAAGTGACTAATAATATATCAGGAATACTAATTTAAATATTGCCACATACAGGTTTCACAATTCAGTTTTGCAATTAGTTGCAGTGCAGTGTCATTTTATGTATTTTGAGATTCCACATATTCTGGAAATTCTTTAAACAAACATCGCATTGATGTGGTTTTTCACCAGTATGTGTCATTATATGACCCTTAAGATGAGTAATTCGAGAGAATTTTTTAGAACATATATGACATTGATGTGGTTTTTCACCAGTATGAATCATTATATGACCTTTAAGATGAGAAATTCGAGAGAATTGTTTAGAACATAGATCACATTGATGTGGTTTTTCACCAGTATGTGTCATTTTATGTATTTTAAGATCTCTAATTGAGACAAAATTTTTGAAACACACATCGCATTGATATGGTTTTTCACCAGTATGAGTCATTATATGACCTTCAAGACGAGACATTTGAGAGAATTGTTTAGAACATACATGACATTGATGTGGTTTTTTCACCGGTGTGTGTCATTTTATGTTTTTTGAGATAACTATTTGAGACAATTTTTTTAAAACACATATCGCATTGATATGGTTTTTCACCAGTATGTGTCATTTTATGTAACTTTAGTTCACTTGCGTTGAACTTTTTAAAACACACGTCGCATTGATGAGGTTTATTACCAGTATGTGTAAATTTATGATTTATAAGGTGAGCAATTCGAGAGAATTTTTTAAAACATAACATCACATTGATGTGGTTTTTCACCAGTATGTGTCATTTTATGTTTTTTGAGATCACCAATTTGCCTAAAATTCTTTAAACAAACATCGCATTGATGTGTTTTTCACCAGTGTGTGTCATTTTATGTATTTTGAGATAACCAATGTCCTGGAAATTCTTTAAACATACATCGCATTGATGTAGTTTTTTCACCAGTGTGCATAATTTTTGTCTTTTCAGTTTACTATTTGCGTTGAACTTTTTAAAACACACATCGCATTGATATGGTTTTTCACCGGTGTGTGTCATTTTATGTTTATTAAGGTTACCAATTTGCAGAAAAAATTTAAAACACAAATCACACTGATGTGGTTTTTTACCAATATGTGTTTTTTTCAGTTTAGGATGCTGAGACTCCGTGCATGAAATGTTGTGACTATTTAGATGATTTACAGATTCAAACACTCCATAGCAATTATTGCAAATAAAGTTACGTGGAAAATATGTAACTTTTCTCAACACAATTCGAACCACCTTTGGCAAGTATAATTCAGAAACTTCCTGTTTTACGTTTAGTACATCTGTAGTTATTTCTGAATATTGTATCATATTTTCCATTTTATTGGTTGAACTTGTTATGTTGTTAGAGGTCAGGTTATTGTCAATTGTATCCTTTCTAGCTACGTCCAATGGATTATAATGTGTGAAACATTGCTGGGAAGAAATCTACAAAAATAATAGGGTTTTATATTTTAATTCAACAATATACAGCAAATAAAATAATTTTTGTTTTAAACAGTTGTAAATGCTAGGTGTTTTTTTTTTGCTAAGATAGAACTTACAAAAGAGTTAACTGTCAAGTCGTTGTGTGATGTGTGACACCCCGTTGCCCCTTATGACATTGATGATTGGTTTAGTCTAGCAAAGCAACACGAATAGAATCATGTTGACAAATTTACCAAATCTACCTATAAAAAATATTGTCGATTCGCGCAACCTATAATTGCATTTTCTCGCAAAATTGCTCTTTAGTGATTTAGCTCATTGTAGCTTAACGGGTTTGTTCGTAAGGAAATATGCCTGCATATGGCTTGAGACCGATCCTTAAAAGTCCCTTGATTGCATTACCGGACAATATTTTTTCAAAATTAGGCTGAAGATTGCGTTGTGGAACATTAATCAATAATATTTTTGAAAAATATAATGACAAGAATCCGGACGAAATATGCCATACCACAAACAGCACTCATCGAATATAAATTTAGGGGATAAGTTTGTTCCATAGATGGACCTGTTAATTGATTTCTAAAGTCATGCGATATTTTCTGTGGGGATTTAAGAATTCACTGGCTGATGCCGATAGTTAACCAACAATTGGCGCATTGAAAGCCAACATTATTCGTGTTATACAACAGGCAGTGCACGAAAAATGTGTTCTAAATAAGGTGACCAGTATATGCTTCGATGAGAACAGATACGGTGGCAATATGCCCTAAACCATTTAAAAATGTTAATGCCATGCACGTGTCTTTCGAATTAAAAAAACTATCAAAATTAACTAATGCTATATTTTTACAATTCATTTATTTAAAGTTCTATCGGGCTAAAAAAACAACCTTTATAAAAAATTGAACGAACCTATTCTAATAACATGTATTACTACTCCACAGGCCATAAATGAAAGGAGTTCTCGCACGTATTTTAAAATGACTTCATTAAGAAGTAAGTGCCGTTTCACACGAGACACTAGTATCTGGACACTGGTGTTTCTCTCTGAATAGTCTCAACACTGCACAATTTATAAAAATTCAAATTTATTTATTTTACATATAAAAAACATAACAAATTTTAAATTTAAAACGTTCATGATTGACATAAAATAAGTGTTACAAATGAAAATACAGAACAATGTGAGTTAAAAATATAATGAATAATAAAAAAAGAAATAAAATAACAAAAATATAAAAGTAGAGTAAGCAGCACACAGAGTGAACTATCGATAGACACTATCTTAAAAATTGATATTACAACGTCCACCTAAATTCACTCACACGTAAGTGGAATATATCAATATCCGAAGCAATATCATTAAACATGATTATTGCCCTCTCAATTGGCATTACTAAAGGCAGGTTAGTTCTGAAACTTGGGAGAACAAACAACGGATGCCCTCGACTCCAAAGATAATCATCAGAGACACACAAGCCAACACCGTCAAGAATGGCAGAGTTTTCATTTACGCTGCGTATATGTCAGAAAAAATATGTAGCTAATTAAAGAACCCTTCTAAATTTTAAGTTACAGTATGAAAGCATTCCTAAGAGAAAGTCAGTCGGATAGACTTACGGATAATATCCATACAGCCGAAAGTAAAGGAGTCTAAAATTTTTCTTCTAGACCCTCTCCACCATAAGGCTGTACGTACAACTGATGCGCGGCCCAAACGATAGACCCACTCTCAAGTCTGCTTCTACTATATAGAATTTTTAGTACCATAACATCGGAAAAGACCCAGGAAGTACGCAAGACAAAGAACAGTTTTAGCGCCTTTTCACAAATGGTATCCATATGACCACTAAACGTAAGTTTATTGTCAAATGTAATGCTAAGATCCCTTACAGATGATATTTCCGAAAAAACTCTGCCATGCACAAATACTGGAACAACAACACTCGCGAGGCTTTAGTAAACCATCTCCAATCTAATATATTATCTATATCAAGTTGGAGTTGACGAAAATCGTCCAAGGTGACAACTTTCATGAAGAGTTTCAAGTCATCAGCAAACAACATAAACATAGCATTTTGAATTACGAATGCTATGTCATTTATAAAAAACGTGTACAGCAATGGACCCAACTTTGAGCCCTGAGGCACACCAGAAAATGTTTTAAGCGTCTGTGACTGATAGAGGGTTTACGACACGTATTGTTGACGATTCCTAAAATAACTCCCGAATAACGAGAGAAATCATTTAACGGCCTGCTCTAAATTCATGCTGCTCATTCATTATAGATGACCAGCGCCATCTAAAGATTAATACTTGAGTCAGCAATGAAATGACTCAATCCTCGGAGAAATCATGCTGTGCATGACCATCTCAAGAACTTTTGCTGGTGCATAGAGAATGGCTACCGGCCTATAGTTTTCCACTGATGACTCCGTACCACCCTTATGAATTGGAGTAACCTTCGACATCTTCCATGCTTCCGGAAAGATACCCGTCCTCCATTGTCAGGTAAAATATATATGAAAGTGGCCCTTGACAAAGTCAATACGGCCCGTTAAAAAAAATCTTGGGACATATGCGGTCCCTAAAGGCCGGGTACACGCTCATGCTTCACTACGGTGTTGCTGCTCAAACCGGTTTGCGTACTGTACACTGCGAAAACTGTACACTGCGCAAACCAAAAAGTGCGGCCTGCGTAAAATTCTATTTGCTTGATATTTTAACTGCGCAAACCGAGTTTTACAAGCCGCGATCAGTTCGTCGAAGGGTACGGTCTTTTCTCATTCATACTTATTTGTTTTCGTTGGATTAAGAATTCATAATATTACACATATTATTGTTAGTACGTTTTTTAAATTCATTAAACTCTGCCTAAACAAAATCACAATAGATAAAAAAAATATTATATCTATAAAATATTCATATTATGACTATTATCTATTATGGCTTGGTTTCGTAGGGATTAATTGAATTTTAAAAACTAACCAACACCATCTGTAAATTGGAGTCTTATTTCAATGAAAACAAACACGTGTGACTGACAAAGTTTAGTGTGCACCATTTATGGCGGATCTTAACAGCGTAACTCCACCCTTCGCCACTAGTATATATTATATTTAAGCAAAAAATGCTGATTTATATGCGAGTGTATGTTTCTACTCCAAAGACATTGTTTGGTTCACTTGGATCTGGAGGATTTATGTCTCTTTTATTAACCAATAAACAAAAGAAAACGCTTGTGACAAAAACAAATCGTCACTTTGATGACATTGCTGCGATTCCGAAGAACAGTGTTATCACGAAGACGACTTCTGTCGTAAAGTAATAAGGTTTGCGCAGTTTTACTTTTGCCGTGTGGCCATGCGAATGTTCCGTATTTTTTTTTTGCACAAGGAAACCCGAGCAGGCAAGTCGCCCCCGTGTAGCGCATAAGAGCGGGTATTCTTATTTTTTTTTTTAATAAATCTAAACACGTCACCCTCATTAATTGGGAAGATGTCAACGGATTGGCACCGCATGATCGTTTTCTCTACATATATATGAACGCCACATACTTGTTTCTCCATCGTAACATTCCCATTCATGCAGCGTCTCGAGACAATGGTGTCGCGTGTGAAACGGCTCTAAGATTAAAACATGTTTTGCTAATTCCAACCTTCGATATAAGACTGCACCGAGGGAAAAAAAATACACATTATACAATTGAACGAACCTGATGTATTGGCCTGTATTCTGAATAAGAACAACCCGGTTTAGGATCTTCAACATCACATAATGGGTCTATTACATCTTCAATAATCTCGCGCTTGATGACGAATAGTTGATCACCCGTCTCAGGTTTTATATTAGAGAGGTCAGCTAAAAGATACTGAAAGAAACATAATGGTTAACACAGTAAAACCACTTTCACTTTCAATGACTAATTATAGTCAAAATGAATTAGAAGATAACCTGCCCGAACCTAAATCACAAATGTATCGTAGCTGTCAAAATGTATAATCGAGTTATTTTTTCAATCAACGTTTTATATCATTGTATGTCTCTACGGAGTTTATAAAAAAGCAACATATTATATTAATATATTAATCGTTGTTAGTCACAATACAGAGTGATTGTAAAAGAAATCAGTTTCCAAAAACTAACCTCGAAATTGCAACTTGAAACGTCGGCATACTCCTGCTTTATATGAGTGCGAACTTCCGGGCTGATTTGGTGGCTAGTCTGCGTATCAAACAAAGGCTTGCCTTCTGTATCAGATTGTTCTCCATCACACTCTTGCTTTACATCCATTTTAATGGAAGATATGTCAGGAAGAACGTGACAAACAGTATCCATTCAAGGTACATTAATTTACGAGAAGTGTTGCCACAATACGTAATTATTTATTATGTATGGCCGAATTACTGAAAAGTGTATTCCGTGGAAGCGATCAAACAATAAACAGTGTATTAGTGAATTTAAGTTTTGTATTATTCTATTTGAGTAGGTAGTTTTATTCCACTCGGATTTTGCCTTTCGATATTTTCAAGCACTACGAGTATTCACCAATGGCAAATTCACACTAACAGCGTATATTGTTCCACCCATGACTATTGGACCTCTCCCGATAGTCCAAATTACAATTATTACCTATTAGGTGTAACCATGTCACCTGACCTCCTAGTCAACAATGGGCGTACGTACGTCCAAAATTCCTTGATGAACTGTCAAAATGTTCAACATGTAGGTACTTAGCACGTAGGAATTGTCACTAATTATATTAATAGTATGTCAGGGAAGAATGTGACTGTGCCGAATAAAAGAGCCAAAAAAGCCAAAGAAATTTATTATTAGGGAGAAAAGAAAAGATGGCATCGCTGCTCAATATAAAAAGAGTGGAAAAAAATGCATAGGTAGTCGCGAAAGGACGTGGTATTGAGTTCGCATATTCCCGCGCTAAAAACTTAACAATTAAACGAATTCAGAGGATTAATAATAATTAGAATATAAGCGATATAATTAACATTAGGAACGTAACAATATACGATTAATTTGGATACTGTTACATATTATTATATATCTTTTGTAAAAATAACCGTTGAAAATATTATAAAGACACGTGATCAACAAAGAAAGACGTTTCATTTATTAGGTATTTAATTTTTTGAATCCCAGCTCCAACCAACATCCCGAGCTAGCCACAGGACTTGGGATATCTCAATACCTACACTGTTATTTTTAACCTATATAATAAAATCTATTAATTAATACAATTAAGTAGGGACACTTAATTGCCTACCCATTTAGTCAAGGATCAAGTAGTAAGCATAACGAACAAGTCATTGTCAAAGGACCATGTCTTTTGACTTTGCCTTGTCTATCCGTGCATGGTGCAAAACACACCAAAAAATGTCCGTGTGTCTGGCTCAAAATACGGGTGGCATTTTGTTTATATTGCACTGACAGATATGTTCTTTTGCCACGTTGAAGATTAATAATGTATTTAATAACGCCTGTAGAATAAAACTTGAAAAAAAGAAAAAATGCAGATGGGCTCTTTTGCCATTTGAATACCGAGATGCGCGAATCTTGTTATGATTGAGGAAATGCTGATTTTCATTTTCACTCCATTGTTTTATTTTGACAAAAAACATACATAATTATTATTGAATCGTGTGGCCTTGTCAAGTGTTAATGTATCTATAATAATAATATTAGTTTCGACGGAAAACTCTTTTCAGAATTGTGGCAACACTTTTCTGACATTAACCTGAATCAGTGTTGCCAACCGTACTATAATTATAGTATTTGTACTATAATTTTCGTCTGCGTACTATGTACGATATAAAACAGGTATAGTACGCCCAAAATACTATAATTTTGAGAAATCGGAAAAAGGTGCCAATAGAAGAAAAACAACGTCAAAGTAATCCGTGAGAAGCAAAAAAAAAATAATCCCCATGTTTAAAAAAGGGTGACGTTAGCCACAGGTTTGCAGTTTGCAAAAGCATAGTTCATAAAACGGCCGCTAGTTATAAACTACATAAAAAACAGTCCTATAAAAGGTTGTTTGCAAACCTTTCTGCAAATATGGAGACTAATTTTATAATTCCTCACTTCTATACTATTGTGAAGCGCAATGGCTATCTCGTAAAAAAATGAAATAAATGGGTGAGATTAATCATAATTTAGGATAATTAAATAATTAATTAATCATAATTAATTTAGCTTAGGAACGATAATTTTGTTGTTTAACTTGTCTATTTGGTTGAAATTTAAAAAAAATTGAGTGAATAAATCAATCCAAGCACCACTAATGCATTCACTGATTTAAAACGACAAAGTGAAGGCATTCATAACAAATTGGAGCTTAGGAAATCAAAATGACAAAAAAAAAGTTCGCCATGTCTCCACTTTTAAATGATTTCTACGCCAGATATATTAAAGCAAACAAAAATCTATTTACTGAGTTCTTGGTTAGTTTGCTAATGCACTTTTCACATTGTTTTATTAATAGCAAAAAAAGTCGCCTGCGGCGCTGCTTTGTTTCGGAACTATTAAATATTTTAAATATGTGGTTTAAAAATCCTGACCCGGGGGTCTGCTTCAGGATGTGGAGTCCATGATAGAATCCATTTGTCAATGAACGAAGTGAATTTGGATTCACTTATATTGAAATTGATTGTGCTAATAATGTAATATAAATATAAGTAGTAAAACCTTGTTATTTTTTTTTTGTATTCGTAAGTAGGTACATTGTTGACTATTTAAAAAGGTGTCTATATTATTTAATGAAATACGGGGGGAGGGGAGGCGCCTAGATTAGATTTATTTAAAGGGAGGCGTAGTAACATAAAGTTTGGAAACCACTGACTTAACATTTGAATTTTGTCTAAAAAAACAAGACGTTAATTACTTACCCTTCCTGGATATTTTGTCTAAAAAAAACAAGACGTTAATTACCCCACGTTTAATTTTTTGAAAATGCAGAATATTATTGGTCTTTCAACGCGTACTATATTTTTTGCTGAAATACTATAATTTTGAAGTCACTGTACTATAATTCCACTTTCAAAATATGGCAACACTGACCTGAATGTATCCAGTCTGTCACGTTGTTCCTGCCATTTTTACACTTAACATGGATGTAAAGCAAGAATGTGATGGAGAACACTCAGATATAGATGGTAAGCCTTTGTTTGACACGCTGACTAGCCATCCAAACAACCCGGACCCTCGCACTCATGTAACGCAAGAGAATGCAAACGTTGCAAGTTGCAATTTCGAGGTTAGTTTTTGGAAACTAAATTAATTTAAAATAACATTAGATTTAGAATAACAATGATTAGTTTAACATTATAAACTGCGGCTTTTTTACAATTTGTGTAGGAACATAAGGTGGATATTAAACTTTGTTTCAAAAAATTACCTGTTTATACAATTTGACAGCTATGATACACATGTGATATAGGTTAGGTTATCTACTAATTCATGTTAAATATTATTATTACACATCGCTGCATGGACGTTACATGAACTGAAATTGGTTTTATGGTGTTTATAAAATATAATAATGCTTTTTTCAGTACCTTATGGCGGACCTCTCTGATAAAACATCTGATAAAACATCTGATAATCAACCAGCTGTCGTCAAGCGCGAGATTATTGAAGATATATCACACCCATTATATGAAGATGATCCTCAACCAGGTTGTTCATATTCAGATTACAGACCAATACATCAGGTACGTTGAATTGTACGTAGGTACATGTGCCGTTTTCTTCTCTCGATGCCGTCTTATATTGAAGGTTTGATTTTGTAATGCATCTTTAAAACTTCATAATGAACTATCATAATATAATTCGGTCAAAATTGTTTCATTTATTGATTGCGGAGTAGAATCGAGCTATTGGCGATTGCTAAAATAGATCTTTTGAGTAGGTATATAAATCTTATGTTAAATCACGTAAGAATATTTAAATACGGTGATTTATACATCACAATCATTATAATGTAAAGCAATAATTAATGCGATTATCTAAAATTGCGATCAATTGAATGGTGAATAAAATTAATCGCCCGTGAGATCTTTTTAGGTAGATAATAAAAGGTAAGCCTATTGTCTATAAAAAAAACTACTTACAACCATAAAATACCATAAACAGAAGCAATATCTACATGAAATGGGATGAGAATAGACCAATAATTCTATTTTCAAAACTTTTTGTAACAATTTTTGTAAAGCCTCAAATTTTACTTAATTATCTACCATGCTGCATGACAACATAAATTTAGGCGTTTCAGCTAAACAGTTTGACAGGTCAAAATTGGCGCACTGCGCATGCGTTATAAGCAAACCGGAATAGTTTTACAGCCCCTCCATGGAATAAGCCAAACCGAATCGTTTAATACCCTCATAACTTACGCTGTTTCCGTTTACAGCCATGTACTAACTAGTCGAGTGTTCATAGAGGTGCTTGCGAAACTGTATACAGAAATCGCTTCGTGTTCCATAATGCTCCATTCAAATAACGGTATTTGTACATGCACGTCTATTTGAAAGAAGTATTCCTTATGCTTCAAATACACTCCATGACGATCCGTCATATATATCGACTGTAAAAAGGAAAAAGGGCGTAATCCACACAAAGCAAATTTTACAGGAGGAGCAAAAAACGTTTTTTCAATGATTTTCTGTCAAAATCAAAATAAAAAATATACACAGACTTAAAGTGCATAATGATTAATAATTTGGTGTATTATTTTCCCAATCTGACATTAATTACGTAAGTTATTAGAGAAAAACCGATAAAAATGATGGTAACATCCTTTTTCCTTACCAATTTCAAATGTCGTATTCATAAAATACAGTGGACTTACGCAGCAAATAGCCTTTTTTCACACTTATTTTTAATTAAATTCTTGGGAATGTATTTCTTTATAGTGTTTCACTAGGTGTTTATTTAATATTTTTTCATTTCCTATGGTTTAATTATATTATGTTTAAAATTAGAACAATCATAATTTATTATTTTCAGAAAAAAAGTATTTTATTAAACCATAAATGACACATAATCATTACATAATAGTAATAATGATAATAGTAAATATAGCAAATATTTTATTATATATAGATAGACATAGTATATTGATTCAAGCTAATCTTAGTTATTTACAATAATTATAACAAATAACCAATATTTGCGGATGTATTTGGTTCTTGACAATCACTTGTCACTTTGATCAGTGGCTATTGACAACAAATTAAAACAAAACGCATTTTACTCGAGATTTATGTTATTACTATAAATAATACGGTGCATAATTATAATTTTTGTCCATTAAAATGATTTTAATCGTAAATATAAGCGTACATAGGACCAAGTTCAGTTTAAAATTGTGTTTGACATGTCACATAACCTATAAACCGCACGGCGGTGTTTGAAGTAAATATAGCAAATATTTTATTAATTTTATCATCTAATATGAACAAGAGATCATTAACCAATGATTAAGACACAATATAAGTTGTAACATAATGTTTTATAACAATTTACAGAGAATTAATGATGACGCTTCACTTGTGCGGCATAAAAATTTCAAGGCGTAATTTTAAGGTCTTACCATTTTTCTTTGTGTTGTTTATTCCATCCATGTTAACACCACACATTTTAAGAATATTTTAACTTCTTTCTATTGCCATTTTCACTGGATTAGTATACTTTAAATGAATTTTAATGGAGAGAGTGTCGAAAAACGTGTTGGACTGTCAAACGAGCGAGCGAAACTATTAGGTGGCTTAATCTTCATTATGGTTCATACCTGAGCCAGCCGGCGGTCAGCGTTTAGTAAAACTGCCATTATCCTCATACATTTACGGATTAAGTTGCTTACCGCCCTTTTCCTTACCACAAAAGATTGCTTAAACGACTTATAATGTCATTAACGTGGTTTGAGCCCCTTTTCCTGGACGTAAAATTCACACGCCCTTCATTTCTAAAAACTAAAAGCTAAATTTTCATAATAATTCGTCATTTGCAGCTTAAATCCTTTGGGCATACCATGTATTGAGTTGAATACTTTGCTAATAACAAATAAAACCCACTTTGCAAAAACTGAGGCTTACGCCCCTTTTCCTTTCCACAGTCGATATGTCGAAAAACCCGTTTCTTATGTTGGCGTCCTGTGTCACAGAGTGTAAAAAGGATGTCATTGCTATCATACAATATGTGTGTATAATATGTCGGAATGGCATAGATTTGATCATAGACACTAAAACGCTATTAGCATATATGTGCCCGATTGTCATATAGTCTATTTGAACCTTTATACATAAACAGAAAATATTTTCCTCTATGGCTACTTTTTGATGTCTATGGGCGCTTAACTGTCAAATAAACGATAAATATTCGCATTTTGCCGCTAGATATCACTAAAGTCTCTATATGTTGAACTCGCTATTACATACTTTCATATTTCTTTTATTTTTAGATTTAATACTACATTAGGTTACGTTATTGAATAAATATATAATCATTAAAATATATTTTATTTATAGGAAATCTCTTAACGTGGAGGGTAAACAAATAAAAGTAAATGGTTATCGTGATAGTATAGGTACCTACCATATAATTAGTATGCATAAATCGATTCCAGCACAATCATGTGAATTGAGTTGTTAAAAATATAATATTATATTTATTAGATTTCATGAATCTGCGTCTGATGTGTATTTACTAACGAAATTCTTGAATTCGAAAGCGTCGCCGCTTTAACGAAATTTGCGGCATTGTAGATTAGTTTCATCTAAGAAAGCAAGGTTTAGTATAAATAAAGCAGTCATGATTGAATAAAATGAAGCACCAATTATAGGACCAATTGTAAAATAAATAATACCATTAGACAAAAACAAAATAATTCACAGAATCATAATGAAATAAGGAAGAAAACAAGCACCTATGACAATTATCAACAAACACTGGATGTCAGTTGCAATCTGTCAAACATCGACTCTGCCAAATTTTGCAATCGGTTCGCTAAACTTATGGTAGAGGGGCATTCTGTGCACGGATTCGGCGAGATGCTTATAAGTATACAAAATCTGGATGAACGCAATTATACGTTTTTCACGCCATCTGGCGTAAAATGGCATTCAAAAATATTGGATGAACAGGGTATTAGTTTTAACGTTTAGTTCACTGTACCAGCAAACTTCAAATCAATTTCTGAACGTCAGAAGTGGTTTGGTCTGAAACGTCAAACCACTTCTCACGTCTTTCAAAGTAATAACTCTCCAGACAGGACGTAACCTAAAAATGAGAGTCATTAATTTATTATATTCCGTATCTCTGTCATTTTCTCTACATAATATTGCGTCACATATGAACATTATAATATTTTTAGGATTAAGTAAAATTGAGATTCTTCTGTATTTATATAGCGTGAGATGTTCATATTAATATTTTAGACATTTACACAGTAGGAGTTCAGTAGAATTAGGTAGGTATATTATAGCGTAGTAACCGATACCTTTTATTCTGTGCAGCGACACAGCAACGGACAACTTAACTCTATTATAGGAAATCGACGACTGACTTGTATGGAAAAACGCGTTCCTTTATACCCTTTAGAAGGAATTTCCCGAAATTTGACGTCACAGATGTAAATTTCCCCCACTCTAAATTTATGTTTTCTTTGAATAATGAAAGAACCGTCCATAGTTTCGATTATGAAATTATGTCAAATACATGTCATTGAAATATGTAGTTTATTAACTTAAAATACAAAAAAGGATCGGAAAAGATATTACATGACTTTTCGGAGTCGTAGACCAATGGGGCAGTTTTTATACCTCATCCATGAGACCAAGAGCCACACTCTTGGACCAATTACAGAAAAGCTGTTTATTTCCCGGCTTTTCCGGAAAATTATAAATATTTGAATAGGTAAAAATAAGCGGCCTATAGATGTCTATAGGTGGAATAAGTTTCGTAACAATCGCAAAAGTCCCTCTGGTACTTTTAACACAGATTAGCTAAATATCTTCTGGTTCATTTATCAGGATCGCGATTATGGAAAGTGAAAAATTATCCATCCAAAACGGTGCGTATTGCTGATACGAATAATAAAATCACCCGTTCGGATGTGTTAGTGTAAACGAATGAGGCAAAATTTAATTCAGTCGTTTCTTTTATACCGAGACTTTCCGCGCTAATTTTACTCAGCTGGGAAGTAGGTACAATTAAAATTAATATAATTACATTTATAAGGTACTTTAAACCAGGGGTACGACTTTAGATCCAAGAAAGATTCCTACGACAAGTATCGACTTATAAGGTTTGAAATTTACCCGTTTAGGGAAACTTTTTACAATTCGAAAATGATCTGTCGGGTTTAATTGACAGATCTAAGAAATAATTTTTATTCGGACTTACATTGTTAGAATTTTGATTTTTGAAATTCCTTTATCTCTCTTTTACAAAAGTAGGTACTTTAACTTGTACGTACCTTATTATAATTGATAACATTAATATTTTATTTAAATTAAGTGTGTGCAATCAATACACAATCATTAGATTTTAATTACGACGTTATCTGATATCATAATTTATTTATTTAAGATATTTTACAATTGTCAACGGGAAATACATCGCGACTCAAATTCAAATTGTTTCACGCAAATAAAATTTGATTTTATATAATTCAAAATTGGATTAATTATGAATGGGCATTTGTTTACAACATTTAGCACATGATATCACATAAGTCGTTTACATTTTATTATTTATTTTTAACCTTATTTCTAGACATTTTAATTACTCACATTTTATCTTACAAGACCGTTCGGTCTTCCTGAAAGAAACTCATCCATAGTTCACTCTGAGTAGCTGGAAGTCGCTCAGACTGTACTATTGGACTTATTACATGATCATTATATTTTTGTTTAGAGGTAGGCCGCGTAATTTCTTACAAAAATCGACATTTACGATCGGACTGAAAAGCTGTGACGTCAAAAATTTATCGCAAGAAATGCCGGCTGAAGGCGTGCATTTTGTGGCCATATCACTATCGCAGTTCAGCTCCCATTTTCTACGACATATCTAGGTGAGCGAAAGTTTTTGAACTCTTGTTATAATTAAAAATAATAAGCAATCTTGCTTGAAGGGTCTTGACCGAGAACTTCGTGTTGCTCTTTCAAGTATCAAGCCAAAATATATAAAACTTTTACGTTCATTGAAACAAGCTCAGTTACCACAAGAATTAGTTATTATATTGATAATACAAATACATGGAAATATGTACATTTAGTTCTTCGTCGTGTGTTATGATGTCTGTATATTTAATTGTTTATCAAATAAAAAAACATAAATCAATGTAATTTAGGTGCAAAGCCCCATAAGGGAGAGCTGACAGGTCTCTAGCCTGGGGGGTGGCGTGGCAGGTCAACCAGATAAGTGAGATAAACACAAATTACAAATTTGCGCTTATAGTAAAAAAAAGTCACCTGCGGCGCTATTTTGCTACGCTGCTATTAATATTTTAAAACATGCAGTTGTAGAAGAAAATTTATTATTATTATGTCAATACTCATCAAATAATTATTCTTAAACCAACAACTAATCATAACTCAAGTGGGTGTATTAATAAATACAATTGCTAAACATACAATCAGTACCATTAATTTTACCTCGAATACCATTTGAAAATCGCTATTTTAGAGTATCACACTGTCTTTAACCTTAGCGATAGGTTAGGGGTTTCCTTTCAGGATGTGGGGTCCAGGTTTTGGTGTATAAATTGTTTAACGTGCGGTGTGTCGCGGAATTCTGGGAACACCTGTGGTATGCCGTGGGTGAAAAAAGGTTGCGGAGCACTTGTATACATGATTTAATTTAATTTAATAAAACACATGTTTTTATTACTTATTTCACTTTTAATAAATAAATCTAGACAGGTTTTGTCCGAATTAGAGGGACATTTTCAACTGTTGAAAACAGTTGGCAGAAAAACAGACGCGGACGAAACCGGTCCAGATTTATTTATTAAAAGTGAAATAAGTAGATACTAAAAAATGTGTTTTATTAAATTAAACCAATAATAATAATATGAAACTAATCAGTATTAACACTATTAACCCTCACATGATTAAATATTTTTTTTAAATATTTCATTCTTGATTTTTTAGAAACATTGAAGTCGTTTGTTAATAGGTAAATAATTAGTCTGAACCTTATTAAAAGTTTTATTATGATTAAAAAATAACAAAAATATATATTCTTTATTTTATTTATTAAAATTATAGTTTTAGTCATACTATCTACATTTCGATTTTTTCAATTTTGCAATAAAAACAACAAAGGTCCAAAAATTGTGTAAAAACAGCATATGTCACACTCATTCTTTTTCAAATATCTATTTAACCAAAATAAATTTAATATTTTTTTTACATTCATATAGTGCATATAAGGTTTCTCTATAATTTCCCATTGTCAAATTAATAAAAAAAAATTGACAACCAAGATATTACGTTTTTGCCCTCTCCTGCAAAAAAAGTGTTTTGTGACATTTGCTGTTTTTATGCCAAGATCTTCGATTATATTTGGAAAACTTTGGCACGCGTGCCTACGTAAAAAGGTTTAATAACACCGTGTCTAGTTATCATAATTCTAACTGGATCTTAATCTTTAATGAATCTCATAATATATTAATACTCTAATATGTTTTATTTAGATTATCGCTATAAGCACTGTACCAGCCAATGTTGTGAGTCTCATATCGTCATGGGACGTGACTGAAGCACAAGCGTCTAGCGAAGACCTTGACATTGAGGAACAAGACATGAAGAGAGACCTAAGGGAATATGTTAAAAGGTTCAAAGATGTCGCCTGTCGCAATAGTAAACGTAATATTTTTCAATCGAATATGGTAAACACAGAATTATTAGTGGCTGTTATACAACTGGAAAAAAAATCGTTTCATAAACAAAATTATGTGTGCAGTATCTGTTTTGATATTTTTTCGTCTTTACACCGAATGTTGCTTCACAAAGCGATACACAAAACCACAATTGCGAAAACTGCCGATTCAGTTGCAAGGCTGGTTAAATGTGACGATAGTCATTTTTCAAGATTTCGTTCTGGTCACGTCATGAAGTCACTCAAAATGGCTTATTCTGAAAAAAAATCATTTAAATGTGACAAATGCAATTATTCATTCACGACGTCTAGCAGCATGAAACGGCATAAAAGGACCCATTCCAGTGAAAAACCTTTAAAATGTGATAAATGCAATTATTCCTGCAGACGTCCAAGTCACATGAAAATACACAAAATGGTTCATTCTGGTGAAAAGCCATTTAAGTGTGATGAGTGCAATTACTCATGCAGATATTCAAGTAACATGAAAACACACAAAATGATTCATTCTGATGAAAAGCCATTTAAGTGTGATAAATGCAATTACTCATGCAGACAGTCCAGTAGCATGAAAACACACAAAATGACTCATTCTGGTGAAAAGCCATTTTACTGTGATACATGCAATTACTCATGCAGACAGTCTAGTTGCATGAAAACACACAAAATGAATCATTCTGGTAAAAAGCCATTTAACTGTGATAAATGCAATTATTCATGCATACGATCAGGTGACATGAAAAAACACAAAATGCTCCATTCGGGTGAAAAACCATTCAAATGTGATAAGTGCAATTACTCATGCAGAAATTCAAGTAACATGAAATATCATAAAATGACTCATACTGGTGAAAAGCCATTGAAATGTGATAAATGCAATTATTCATGCAGACATCTAAGTCACATGAAAACACACAAAATGATTCATTATGGTGAAAAGCCATTTTAGTGTGTTAAATGCAATTACTCATCCACGACGTCTGGTAGCATGAAAAGACACAAAATGACTCGTACTTGTGAAAATGTTTAGTGTGATAAATGTATTTACTCATGTATAACGTTAAGTAGCATGAAAATACATGATAGCACCCATTGAAAAGCCATTTCGTGTAAATTCTTATACGCATGCAAATTGTCTGTTAATGACAATAAAATAAAAGACACTGGCTGTGCTTTTAAGTGAGCTGGAAACTGAAGGATTATTTCTGATGCTGGGAGAGGAGGGTATGTCTAGGATCCCAGGCTGTTTAATGTGATAAATGTATTTACTCATGTATAACGTTAAGTAGCATGAAAATACATGATAGGACCCATTGAAAAGCCATTTCGTGTAAATTCTTATACGCATGCAAATTGTCTGTTAATGACAATAAAATCAAAGACACTGGCTGTGCTTTTAAGTGAGCTGGAAACTGAAGGATTATTTCTGATGCTGGGAGAGGAGGGTATGTCTAGGATCCTAGGCACTGACCTTTTGTGCTATTGAGGCTAGCTCCATGGTCTGGTTGTCAACCCTGGTCGTCTCGTTCGCTATTGTTCATTGGTTCATCCGGTGCGTGGCACTTGACGGTTTAGCTTAGGTAAGTGTTTATATGCGCACGGTTGATAAATGACTGACCGGTATTTGTCGCGCCTGGTTGACCGGTTGACCTGATGACCGTTCTGATAGCTTATTTCACAATGACTTAGTTATTTGTAAAAATTCCTGCATTTTTGGGACATAATTTCAATATAATATTTATTATACCAATAAAGGCGTTAGCTACCCGTTCACTAAGTAGCTTGGATAAAGTATCTGTAGTAAAGACTGTGAAATAGTGCTCAGTCGAGAAGGGACCGAACGTGCGTACGTCAATTTTATCATCAACCGATAACGTAAACAATTAATATTTTCGTAGCCCATTCTATAGCGACATAATAATATTATGTAACCGTATGTAATATTATTTTAAACCATTCAATAATAATTATTATCTCTGTGCTTAATCCAGTTTTTGAATACTTCGAACCCACTTGCTCTGAGAAATCTCATTTGTTGTATTTTGGATTTGTGTAAGTGGACGTTAGGTCTTAGCGACATAAATTGAAGTGTATCGAACTCCACTACCGTAAGCTAGTTGTTTTTTTTTTAACCATATCCGATCCTAATAGGAACACATGGGCCTCCAACAGATTTTGTTTTTACGACAAACAAATGTCATCCACTCTCTCAACCTATTAAGTCCATACTCTGACCCTACACAAATTGATATACAATATGTGTACATGCCAGACCCAGGATTTGAACCTGGGGCCCACGACGCTATAAGCCGACGCTTAAGACGTGCGGTCATCGTGGGATTAGCTAGTTCATAGCTTTGTTGAAGGGATCCGACAATATTAGCGAGTGGTGCAAGACTAGTCAATGAGCTCCCCAAACACGTAGATATTTTCGAAGACGTGATATGTTTTTTGTTTTAAAATTTTTATTTCTCTAGAGTCTAGAAAAATTGTACTTAGGGTCTGAAGTAAGTATGTTTTTATTTTTATTATTTTATATAGGTAGGTACCTATTCTCTTCTTCTCTCTTGTAAGGGTACCTAATATTTGTTATATTAAAAATCTCATGTTGTGTACGTCTTTAATTTAGATAAGTTATGTCACAATGTCTTGTTTTCTTAAAAAATTAAATAAGCATAAAATTATATAATTAATTAAAAGTTCCTACCTACGTACCTATTTATAATGATTTACAGTTAAGAATTTTATCAATGTCTCACATTTATAAAAATAAATCGCCTGTATAAGAAATATAACTATAAAACTAGTTAAATAGTGTGTTTAATTACTGCACTCATTAAAACTATTACATCGTCCCCTTATTAACATAAAAATGTATAACAAAAAGTCGATTTTTTTGAGGAGTGGCAAAACAAACTTTTTTTTTGTTTTAACAAGTGTTTTTAACAAAACTAAGAATCGTAGAAAGGTGAAATTTTGATTCGTATAATCTGTGATCATTTCCCTGTTCAACATTTTTTTTTGTTTTTTTCTCATTATACATATTTAAAAATCTGATTATAAAATAAAGTCGATCTACTTACGTTTTCGTGTTGCCAACAAATTTTCAGTCCATCACTGGTAAATACTACGGTTTCGAAAAATGATAGTCATTATTATTTATTTTTCTTAAGTATGTGGATTCTTAAAACTAGATTGCAATTATTTATATAGTTTTCTTATAAATAAAGTTAAAAAAATAATATAAAACATCATCAATGGTAAAAATAATGAAAAAATTGAGCTGTTCGAAATAATTTTACTATAATACTTATGGAATTTTGGTTCATACAGATTAATGAAAAGTTTATTTAGATGGAAAAACATTAATTTCAATATACAGAGAAACAAATTAATACAATCACAATAATATAAATAATAAATCCTATCAACCCAGATTAAACTCCTGTAAGGATATTAAAAGACAAATGCTGATCGAAAAGGAAGACATTATGGAAAGATGGAAAGGCCACTTCACACACTGCAACACTTTTATTGCATGCAATGCCTTCCTTAATAATTTGGATAATGAAAATAATGGAAACGTACTAAACTGATGACCGTTAAGAATAGACCTGCTGGAAAGATACGTCTACGTCAATTATTTATTAAAAAGGAGAGTTTCCGATATTTCTTATTTGAAAGATGACGTCATAATGTCACGCCTTCGAATTGCCCCAATTTGGGGATGTCTCCTCTGGGGGTCTAGAGAGGCCGTGTGTGTTTGTGTACACCGCTTTTATGGTGGGAGATCGCTTGCAGTGCTTAAGCGCATCTCGCTGACAGCAGTATCAAAAAGCGTTTCTCGCTGAAAAGCGAAAAAATTTAGGTCTCCAGAGATAATATACATCTCGCGTTCCGAAAAAATGGTAAAAATTTAATAAATAGTAAAAGTATAAAACAAATTAAAATCGCCATTTTAGTCCATTCCGAGGTATTTATTTGTCACTCCCAAGTCCAAATAACAGACGATGGCCAGCAACCAGCATACCGAGAGAAGAAAAAGAATCTATATGGGTTACAATAATAAATCTCATATTAATGTAGTTTCCTTGTGCGAACAGGTGCTACTTATCGCCGGTGTATTGTAAAAAGTGCGAATCAACCAAAATGCTATTTTACAGGAGGAGGATTTTTAACTTTTGACATTTATTTATTAATTATCTATGGATGATTATAAATTTCTAACAAATACATAATAAAGCTTGGAGGATCTACTGTCTTGATGGTATAAAAAAATGTAAAAACTTGTATAAAAAGGTCAGAAAAATTATTTTAAATGGATATTCGCCCTTTATGTGTGTTAAAAATCCGAAACAGTTGCACGTTCACCCTTGAGTGTGTGGGTTTATTAGGGAATAATTATAAGGAAAGTAATTTTATTATGTTTATAATATTTTTTTTAAACTCTTACAAAACAAAAAAATATAATAGTGAAAGTTAAATTAAATAAAAACCATATTCTAGTAAAAATTAAGAGTGTTTTTGTCCTTAAAAGGCATATTATACCTAATCAAAATAATTATGGAACATCAGATTATTTTTTATTTAGTAAGGATAAATTAACTGGACTGGAGATACAAAATGAATAAAGTTGTGTGAAATATTGTTTACACGCTGCCTTTTGGGGTTTTCAATAGTTATACTGTCTGAAATATATTGTCTCTGTTCATCTTGGTTGCCATCGTTTTCACAGAGTTTCCAAAATTCCCCAAAAATCATGTCCTTTTCTTCCTCTCAAATTCTGTCACTGCAAATGTACATTTTCTGCAGAAAAATTAAATCGTTTCCTATGTTGAACAACATTTCCCGTCGCAGTTTTATACTCTTTTCTAGTGGCTCTCAGCTGTTTTTTTCTTTCCATTTCCGGTATTTTATCTTAATGTGTATTTTCAAAAGCTTATTAATCAAATGATTTTTTAATTTACTTTTATAACGATATTTCTGCCCACGTTCATTACAAATAAATGCGGACACAAAGCTCTCTGTTTTCTTATCCAAAATCAAATAGTTTTCAGCACTTCGACAAAAGTGATCACTTGAGACTAGAGTTGGGTTCCATGAATTTCCCGACGGGAATTCTTGAGAAATTTTCAAACCCGAATCTCGAGAATAGAAATTTTAAACGTCTCGGGAAATCCCGGATCTCGACAATCTTTTCTCGTGATTTGGGATTTCTTTATTATCAAATATTTGAAAAAACGATTTTCTATATATATGAAAAAGTGGACAGAAAACGCAAAACGTTCAAAGACTGATCGGGGCATTTAAGACGAATAAGCCAACGTCGACTCCAAATGAGCGCAATTTTTGCAACATCAGGGTATTTTGTATCTCAAAATCGTATGCGATTGTCAGACGCAGCGATTGACAGTCTGTGTTTTGAAATTCTATTTTAATAAGTAGGTAATGTTTTTAATTATTTTTGTTTTCGTACTTTTATTTTTTTTGTCTTACATAAATAAAATAAATCATATTTTTTTGGAATTTGTCTGTTTTTACACTGATTATAAGATTTTTACAGGTTTTTTTTTAAATTTCCCGATATCTCGAAAATTCAAAATTTTATCATTTCGGGAAATTTCGAATCTCGAGTTTGAGATTTTTTCGGGAAATACCCAACTCTACTTGAGACAGCAATTACTTGGTTGGATTGGATTTCTGAAGATTTCTCAGGTAAAATCGCCAGCGAATTAGTGTAAAAAACGGTAGCGTAACTCAATCTTTCTGCAGTAATTACACCTAATGTGAACTGAACTAATTTAACCACTGTTGTCCTCGAGACAATCTGAAATACAATAAAATAACGAGTAGGTATCACTTTTTCGTAATTTTAAGCGTGTCAGAAAGAAAGAAAGTAGAAAGAAGGAAGTGTTAAAAAGAATGAATATACTATTAATAAGTAGGTATGTTATGTATGCATACGCAAACAATATTAATATGTTAATGTAAAATTACAATATTACATAACGAAACAAAAATTGCTTAACAACTGTACAACACGAAAAATTAAACAAGAAAACTTAAATCTCGCCCATTTTGAGGTAAAGTATGTTGTCTCACTCGATGAATACTTAATATTGAATACAAATGCTGTCCTATTAGTAGAAAAAGCAAATAACTATATTTCAAACTAATGTTTAACAAGTTGTCAACTTAAACATTCTTTTATCACTAATGGCTCGATGACATTGAGCTACTTTACAAGCTGCTTGTTGGCGAATTTACAATCTGCTTGTAAACTCGCCAAGTGTCATCATCGAACAAGCTAACAAGCAGATTGTAAGCAGTCTACCGAGAAAAGTTGAATGCCGGGCCACTTTACACGCTACACGCTGGCGTGTGGGCCGATCTGCGTCTGCGCAGTAGAGCGATAGTGGTTAACCAGCCGGTAAAAAAACGAACTATTCAATACATCCTGTCAAAATAGTACCAAAAATGATGGTTTCTAATCACTAGCTTG
The DNA here is from genome assembly GCF_057557595.1 of Rhyacophila brunnea. Taxonomy (NCBI): domain Eukaryota; kingdom Metazoa; phylum Arthropoda; class Insecta; order Trichoptera; family Rhyacophilidae; genus Rhyacophila; species Rhyacophila brunnea. The sequence continues at coordinate 33,995,781 of NW_028232785.1, forward strand.
TTGGCTTCTGAGCGAGTGGAAAGTTTTGTGTGTCATCATCACAATCGCATTAGCTGACTCGTCCGCTTTGCCGCGAACACCAGAAATCTCTTCCGATGTCACCTGTGTGGAACCAGCCGACGGCAGAAATATTGGGTAATATTATCCTGTGAAGATTTAATTGTCACCCTCACATCCGATTTTGCCCATTGATATACCTCTGTCCAGTGTCGCAGCTCAATTGTTGTTGTGCAGAGGATGATTTTCGTTCCTAGGAAATAGTCCTTCGACCATTTCTCAGATGTCTGAAGAGTTAACTGGAGAAATCTTGAAACAGGCAACCATTCCCAGAATGTCTCGTCTCTTTTTATGCATAAATTAAATGCCTCCGGTGCATTATTAGTCGATGGAGTTCGCTCGGCAACTCCTTCGTACCAATTGTGGCGAGTGGTTAGCCACTGCATATTAAAATACGTAATAATGTTCGATTCACCTATGTCAAGCCATTTGTTTATAAAAAGCGGCACTGCATTTTGAAACACTTTTGTATTAGGCGCCAACTGCAGCAAATCAACGTCCGCCATGACCGCCATCCTGTAACGGGCATCGACCAAAGAGTCCACTTTCTTGTTAGTATTTCGCCGCATGTGGGCCGAGCACATTATTTGTAATTTATCGACCCCAATTACATGACAAATGCATTTTGTATGGCAGGGGATGCATCCGAGATGAGATAATCAGGATTAATTATCTGGTTTACATTGCAGACACCCGTAACTAGGGCTCGAAAAATGAAAATAAAGTCTGCAATTTGCTCATGGGAGCAGACTGCCATTACAGTAACATTAAACTGCCGACCAGCATCAGTGCACCCTTTAACCAGTACACGCATCCCTTCCCATACCAATTTGTATGTTGCATCTGTGTGTATATTTTTACCTTTAACAGCATTTTTTAAGAGCCGATTAGTTATGCTATATTTAAATCTATGTGCAATCACATATGCGGTATCATCACACCCTGGTACCGTTGCATGGTCCAAGCACCACTGCTCTAGTTCGCCCAGACTAATCTGGCTTGGTCCATAAATATCTTTCTTCATTCTAGATAAGTAATTATTCAATTGTGTTTTTTTAGAATTGATATCCTTTTTCTAACAAAATTTGCGTCATTTTTTTCGGTTTCACTTTCAATTCGAATAGTGCATTTATTTCCAATTTTAATTCTTCAGAGAGCCTTACTGGTGCCAAGTCTTACGCATGGGTATGGGGGTCAGTCGCTTTAAATAAAAACACATTGTCGGACCTGCTATCAAAAAGTAAACATACTCCAGCATCACATTGCTGCGCCCTCTTTTTGACTGCATTACAGCGATAATAAATTTTACTTCCTTCAATTGTTGAATTTCTATAGTGAAAGCTCCAAATTTTTTCAGCTTTCACTGCGGTCTCGGCATCTTCCTTGCAGTTATACGTCATAATTTTCTCCCAAGTTCTCTCCCTCTTCATTCTTCGATGTGCATTGTTAAATGTTGGATTAAGGGTAACATCTTCCGTCAATTCATCTGACATATACATCTCCAAGTACCCTTCCATTTTTTTAGATACAAACAGCAACTAAAAGATTAAAAAAATATATTGATATAGTTATAGTACGTATTAATGCTTACGTCAAATTTTGACAATAAATATTAACCTGTTCAGAGTTTAAATTACGATGATAAATATAGATGTGCGAAAACCATAAGCGATTTTGACACATTTCAGCGGTAGACCGCCGTAAAATGTCTCTGATGCTTGTCACGCCGCGCACCGTCAATGGCATTTCAAACAAATAAACCCAACTATCAGACTTTCAATGTATGCCATCGTTTTAGCCAGTCCACTGAAGGTTTTTAACCATTGGCTCCAGCTTAGGGCCGGTAAGGTAAAACAATTCTCAAAATCCTAGCTTCTGTCAAGTACACGCCACGTAAATGCAGCAGTCATTTCATTAATGGAAAACGACAAAATGGTTACAGCAAAGCGAATGGCGAGAAATTAGTGGCGATAGCTTTCACTTAATCTCCCAACGGGCAATAATGTTATTCTTACTCAATATTGATAAAAGAATAAAAATTTTACATACCTCTACCTCTTTGTAGACAGCGAATGAATCTATTGTTTCTCGACTTTAGATTCAGCCCGCATTCAGATTAAATTTTGATAATTAATATACCACGTGATCGTAAATTAAATATATTGCCACGTGATATTATAACAAAAACATTTTACTTCAGAGCAAGTCACAATATTGTTTACACGACTCGACGATGGGAAGACGATGGAAGGAAAGAATGATAAATAGAAATTGAAAGGACGCTTGGCTTGTAAGTATGTCAACGGTGTGGCCAGGTTATTGTAAATTTTGAAAAAATGTTAATTCTCCCCAAATCAAAATGCCTAGCCAGTGTCGATCATCAATGAAGATACAAAAGGGTAGGTAGGTACCTACTGTAAATAAAACTATTTGGTATAATAATTAATCGATTTCTGTAATTTTGAAATAGGCAGTAATATGTACTATTAATATGCCTTAATTGTCTCGATGTTATTAGTTTCATTACCTACATATTTAAAAGATCTTTATTATACTTAGTTAATTATTGTTTTCTCAGACATGTAAAGCAGAAAGCAGCTACCTACCTATTTTATTTGAATAATTAATATCATTATCACATAAACTCGATTTATTAGTTCGATCAATCATATTAGCTATTTCAATCTCATTCAAAATGTATGAAAAATTTGGTTGTAATAGTAAAATGAACAATATTTTACCGTATAACATTTTTAATAAAATTAAACATGCAATGAGGTATAATTCTTTCATTTTTACATACCTAGATAGGTATGTTATTTTAAAAATATTTATATTTTATGAAAATATACCTACATAATTATGACAACGGCTAAAATTGTTGGGTTCATTCATTCAAAACATAAACTTCCGTCGGCTGACATTTTATTTAGACATACCTAACCAATTCCAATCTCTTCGGACATAACTATTATTACCATAACAAGGCAAACTCTAAATAATTAAGAGGAGCATGCACAGAACATTAAATAACACCTATAATTATTGACGGGCATAAACGAGAATACGATGACAATTGAACATTTTTTTGTATTTAGTGACGTCACACGTATTACGATTCAATTAAGTAGATCTGTTTATTTACCAGAGCATCTATTTTATACACAAGACTGATATCGGCCGCTATCGGCAACTATCGAGGGAGGTTTTCATTTTATTTTGTCGAAGTATTAGCAGTTCTTGTAACAATAACAAGAAGTTGGTTGTAATTGTTACAATGCGTGCTAATACTTCGACATAAAAATGAAAAACTACCCTCGATAGCAATCTTGTGTAAAGAATAGATGTGCAGAGGCACCTAGCGCAAAAGTACGAAGCTTGCACACATTTATATTTTTATAAAAATCGATGTTTTTTAAAATGAATATAAAAAATATTAAAACAATGAATAAGTAAAAATCACTTAAGCACATCATAGAAAACTTAATAAACTAATACCTTAGTAATATGACATTAAAATATATGTCCCTTAGTAATAATAAGACGGGGTCCTTTGACAAATTCACATGTTATAACATTTTTTTTAATTGTAAGTTTATCTTTGACTTTAATGTTTTCAGATAGGTAGGTACTTACATATTTATTAATTATTATAGTTAAAATTGTGAATAATCAAAAATATGTATATCGCCTTAAACCCTGCGAAACCAAACCGTAACAGAATATACTTTGTCCTTTGAGTCCTTTTGTGCAATTTCATGCTACCAGATTTTATGCATCAGTAATTATTACATAAATAACATTTAAAAAGGTTTTCACCAGATTGCGTGTTTTTGTGTTTTTTCATGGTACCTGACTGTCTGTAAAGTAATTTTGTTAATCACATTTCATTGTTGTTTAATTTATTAAAATGCATCCCTCTAAGTCGGACGAAACCGGACCTAATTTATTGATTAAATGTGGAATAAGTATAACAAAAATTAGCGTTTTATTAAATTCAACAACAATACAATGTAGTTCAAAAGTTTTTCGCCAGAATGAGTCTTTTTATGCAATTTTATGCACGAGTAATTATAATAAAGTAGTTTTTCTCGAGATTGTGTCATTCTGTATTTAATGCTACTAGACGTTATGCACGAGTAATTACATTTATCACATTATAACTTTCCAACAGTATGAGTCAATTTGTGCCTTTTCATGCTACCAGACGTCGTGCATGAGTAATTGCATTTGTCACAGTTAACTGGCTTTTCACCAGAATGAGTCATTTTGTGTGTTTTCATACTACTAGACGTCGTGCACGAGTAATTGCAGTTACCACAGTTAAATGACTTTTCACCAGAATGAGTCATTTTGTGTTTTTTTATGTCACTTGATTGTCTGCATGAGTATTTGCACTTATCACATTTAAATTGTTTTCCACCAGAATGAGTCATTTTGTGTCTTTTCATGTGACCAGATTGTGTGCATGAGTAATTGCATATATCACATTTAAATGGCTTTTCACCAGAATGAGTCATTTTGTGTGTTTTCATACTACCAGACGTCGTGCATGAGTAATTGCATTTATCACATTCAAATGGCTTTTCACCAGAATGAGCCATTTTGTGTGTTTTCATACTAGTAGACGTCGTGCACGAGTAATTGCAGTTACCACAGTTAAATGGCTTTTCACCAGAATGAGTCATTTTGTGTTTTTTTATGTCACTTGATTGTCTACATGAGTATTTGCACTTATCACATTTAAATGGTTTTTCACCAGAATGACTCATTTCGTGTCTTTTCATGTGACCAGATTGTTTGCATGAGTAATTGCATATATCACATTTAAATGGCTTTTCACCAGAATGAGTCATTTTGTGTGTTTTTATTTGTCCAGGTTGATTGCAAGAGTAATTGCATGTATCACATTTAAATGGCTTTTCATCACAATGTGTCATTTTGTGTTTTTTCATGCCATCTGATCGTTTGCATGAATAATTGCATGTATCACATTTAAATGGCATTTCACCATAATGACTCATTTCGTGTATTTTCATGTGACTTGACTGTCTGCATGAGTAATTGCATTTATCACATTTAAATGGTTTTTCACCAGAATGACTCATTTTGTGTCTTTTCATGTCACTTGACTGTCTACATGAGTAATTGCACTTATCACATTTAAATGGTTTTTCACCAGAATGACTCATTTCGTGTCTTTTCATGTTACTTGACTGTCTGCATGAGTAATTGCATTTATCACAGTTAAATGGCTTTTTTCCCGAATGAGTCATTTTGAGTGATTTCACGACTTGACCAGAACGTATTCTTGAAAAATGACCATCGTGACATTTAACCAGCCTTGCAACGGAATCGGTCGTTTTCGCAATTGTGGTTTTGTGTATCGCTTTGTGAAGCAACATTAGGTCGAACGACGAAAAAAAATCAAAACAGATACTGCACACAAAATTTTCTTCATGAAACGATTTTTTTTCCAGTCGTATAACAGCCACTAATAATTCTGTGTTTACCATATTCGATTGAAAAATAGCACGTTAAGTATTGCGACAGGCGACATCTTCGTACCTTTCAATATATTCCTTGAGTTCTTGCTTAAGCTCTTGTTCCTCTATGTGTATGTCTTCGCTAGACGCTTGTGCTTCAGTCACGTACCAGGACGATATGAGACTTGCGACATTGGCCGGTACAGTACTTCTAGCGATAGTCTAAAAATACATTTAAAAGTATTAAAAAATTATGAGACTTTTAAATAACCGGTCATAATTACCATTATGTACCATGTCAGTCTAGCGATTCTAATCATGCACACAACACTTTAATCGGATTTCTTGTTTAAATTATTACAATATGTATTTCTCCACCGTTGATCCATTCAATAATTCACATGTTTTGTTTAAACGCTCTCCACAATTTTGTATATATAGATATAAATACCTATATATTTCAAAAATATGTTAATTTTTTGTCTTTTCATTAGTCTTCCTCAATTTTCTTAGGTAATTTCTTTATATTTTTTACTTTTTATATTGTTATGCTTAACTATATTATAATTTATATATGGAAACTTTGTTGCTAATGTCAAATACTGTCGGGGAGATGATATCAGTAAGTTAAGACCCAACCATACACCAATGGTAAATGCACATTGATCATTCATTAATAATATAACGTTAAAATATTACGACGTAAATGAGCAAATAAAAAACAAAATTAGAATTATTTTAAAAACACACACATGATGCATCAGACCTATAATAAAGTAAAGTCATCTCAATTCACCTATTGCGCGGAGCAGCGCCATCTTAATAAATAGAAATGCTCTGACAAGTGAACACGACAAGAACTCTATAGAACAGTGTTACGTTACGTTCGCGTGCCAAAATTTCCCAAATATAATCGTTCGACTGTCTGACGTGCCGAGCAGTTTTTCATTAAAAAATTAAAAAGTAGTTTTTAGGAATTCTATTAAAAGAATATTATTTCGGCCACATTATGAGAGGACAAAAATACAGCATTCCCCAACTTGTCATTCAAAGAAAGATCAATGGAAGCGTAGCAAAGGACGGCGCCGCATTTCGTGGCTTAAGAACCTCCGTGATTGGTACGAGTGCAGCTCCACCGAACTGTGCCGGGTAGCAGACGACAAAGATAAGTACGCCTTGATGGTGGCCGACCTCCGCTAGGGGATGGCAGAATAAGAAGAAGAATTAAAAACGGTTAAAAATCACAATGAGAGATTCTATCTTTCACCGTGTTTCTAGAAGAAGGCATATCTTTTGTTCTTCGAATATATTTTTCCTTGTTTTTACATTTTACAAAAAGGTCGTGGGAGCATTTTAACCACGCTTCTTTTATAGCTTTCCCAAAACTGAACGGTTTTCCATTTTCACTGTCTGTCAGAATTACTACTACTAGCTCCACCAAGTCTTTGTTTCTTATTTCGGGCAGGCATTTTTGTTGGTACCAATTAAATTGTTTGTTACTGTATTATTTAGCTTGGTTCTTTACACACAACATGACACCAGAATTGCTGCGATCAGATGAGGCATTCTCTCGCTACAGTGAGCTCAAGCATTTTAAATCGATCAAAATCAGAAGTTCGCGGAGCTGCTTCCTACGCCGCCTGATGAGTGCGATAATATTATGTGTCATGCATAACGCATTAGGAGCGATATGTTCAATTATATATTTATGTTAAACATAAATTCTTGAAGAGTATTTGCCTATTATTTTTTTATAAAATATGATCTGTCGTTTATGCACGAATTTCGTCGGTTCCGTTTGCGCATCTATTGGTAAATAGCACTGGTAAAAATAATATTAAAAACTGTAGAAAATACGCAAAGCTATGTCGTCATTATTTTTTAATAGTGTATAAGTACTTATATTTATTTTTATCAGTTTTTGTATTTTTTTATTAAGTATTATAAATTAAAATTATTTTTATTAAATTTAATTATTATTAAAACATTCACGTGCCATATTTCATCACTGCTATAGAATAATGATTGGTCAGCAGTGGGAGGAGCAGGAAAGGTGAGACCACTCGTTATCGACAAGTTTCCGAATGCTTAGGCTTGTACTTGAGTCGGCGTTGCACGGAGTGATCGATCGATTAAAACCGACTGTGGTACTGGGTGATGTAAATTGGTACATAATCTTTGTTTTTACTTCGATTTTTGGAGTCCCGAACATACTTCAATTTAAATCAAGCACAATCTTAAAAAGCTTGACATAATCATTATTATTAATAGATACTTATGTCATTTTATAAAACGCGTTTTCTATCAGAAACCTTGTTTTTTCAGATTTTTAATTCCATCGTGTACAAATTAATTATTGTAATGTCATTTAACACTTTCTATAAACCTACTCGATATATGTGAGAACGTGACTATGGTGTGGTACTTTATATAATTATGAAAATCGAGAATGAGGTTCTCGTTGACCTCATGTATGCCCATCCCTAATTTATTGTCTGCTGGTTTGCAGCTGTCTTGAAAATGGGATTAGTTTGATTTACATAGATGATATACCTGACACTACGAAAGGTGGAAGATAGAATTTTGTATAGAAAATAGAAACGCACGTGGTTCGTAGCACAGAGTTTTATATTTATCGGTTGGGTTCACAACAAAAAAAAACATACACCACACAATATCAATACACATTAACACAATTATGAAGTTTTACACGGTTTATAAATTTTTAACAGCCCTAAGATGGGCGCCGTAGGCTGTCAATTATAATCTAAGGTTCAACGGGACACAGTCCGTTGTGTTTCGGAGACTCCGGCTAGCTGCCTCGCCAGCCTGGACACCTACCGTCTCGCGGCCAGGTCTCCTTTTTTGGCTTTATCGCTGTCCCTTTCAATCTACCCCTGAACGTCCACCCCTCTCTATCATTCTTGCCCGCAGCAGAATGCTTGGCCTTTGCCTGGGTGTTAACGTAAGGGTCGTCCAGGTCACCTTTTTTTGCTAGGTATTTGAAAGTTACAGCGATTTCTAAGAATTGAGCCCAAAAGAAACAACATTTATAGTTAATTAATACAAAGCATCGTATTCATACGGCGGCGATAAAAGGACTTTGGCTTGGCGGAATACAAGAAACATGAATGTGGCATCCATATCTTCGCTCGTACTTCCTCAAGGGGTCCTCCATGCACGTAGAAACGTGGAGGTATCATGCCCATATCATAATTACTTCACTAACGTTAACACATAACAAATCGATAATACCAACGTTTTTTGCATAAAGAAATAGTTTGACTTTGATAACTGATGAAAAACAGGAATGTATATTTATAACAAAAACACTGAAATTTGATTTGCGATTTTTTTATTATTCAATACGAAACGAGAAAGACCTTATAATTATGTTGATTTGCAGACAATATGGGATATAATTTTGACAGCTGAACAGTGGGATCACTCGTTTGAGAAATGCTTGTACATAAAGATATTATGCTCAGGCTTTGTATCGTAAAATGGCGCAGATACTGTTCACAATATTATGTATGGATGCAATATCGCAAGTAATTTTAAAGTACGCACACGTATAAACTGTTAAAGTTCATTGAAATTCAATATATTCTCAGGAATGACAAAACCACAGACTTACTTATGCCAGCATGTGACGTGGCATAATGTCATCACAGCATTATTCTGCTACCTACAAACAATAATGTTATGACAAAAGTACTTTCTGAAAGAATCGGTCGATTGGTCATCATCAGTGACAGACATCACATTCAATTATTGTAGGTCAATGCACCCACTCACACTACACCAGATAAATAGGTAAGTAAGTGAAATAGTTGTACGAAGCGTGTATAACCGAGACGAGGATAATATGTACTTACCTTTTGAAATTTAGTCACAAAGGTGTGATAGGGTACATAGCCAATGGAAGAAAATATCGCATAATATACAATTACCTGCTGTACTGGTCCGTTATCTGAATGCGAACATCCAGGTGTTGGATCTTCATCGTGGAATGGGTGTTTTGCGTCTGCAGCGAACTCTCGTTTAACGTAAACCAGCTGGAGGTCAATCTCGGGATTAATTTCAGCGAGACGCGTTGCCGGTATCTGAAAGAAACGTTATACATTTTTGTTATCATATAAAAAACAATTTTGAGCACGCGTACTTATTTTATGACAATACTTACTTATATAATTGAGGTAAGTATCTAGCCGTCATAATGTATGTCAAAAGGTTTTTGAAAGAAAGTTTGACATCCTCGTATGTTCTTAAGCAATTTGTAATAAATATAAACCTATCGTAGGTATTCTGCTAAAATAATTATAAAAAATCGCAGGAAAGGACTTAATAAATAAAAACTAACGTTCTCCTGCTTTATATAAGTGCGCGTGTCAGGGTTGTTTTGATGGCTAGTCGTTACATCAAACTTGTCTTCCGTACCAGATTGGTCTCCATCACATTCTCGCTTGACTTCCATGTTTGCGTATCAACAATCGTATGCAATGTGCTAGACTGTTCTGTTGTAAATAGGTTCGTTTCTTTCAACATGAACGAAACAAATCAAATTAAACCATAGACAATATACATACAAATATTAGTTGACCGGAAATGGTTTGAGATTTGACGTTTGGTTCAGTGTATCATTGAAAATCAAACCGTTCTCGGACCATCAGAAATGGTTTGACATGAAACGTCAAACCAATTCGGACGATCCATAGACTAATGGCAATCTGTCAAAGTGTTGATAAGCATTATTCGGCATTTATATATCGTGAGGTGTTCATATTAATATGTTAGATATTTACACCATAGGAGTTCACTTGAATTGTATGTATAATAGATTAATAATCAATACCTATTATTCATAAGTAACCATACGCGAACAAGACGCCGCTTTTGGTGTTATTATCTCAAAATCCAGCACTATTTTCTATGCAAGTTCGATTTAATATCATTACTATAATTGTTATGTCAGACAAAGAATTTATTTTCATTTTATTTATATTTTGTAACGGAGATTCTAAACTACAAACTGTGTTTAATCAACCCGGAATGATCTTTATATTACCTAACGAATTTAATATGTTCGATTGTCGTCTAAGTCACAATATCATACTGTCGACATGAACAAGTGGTCAATAATTATGAAAAGCTCTAATCAAAAGTAGTTTTTAAAAACTCGTCATACCTATAAATCTTATAAATTAACTAAATGGCTACCTATTTATGAAGCATTCTTTATATTTTGTATATTTAAAATGAATGAATACGACAGTTTGTTAAATTTGTATTATTGTAGACCATGATAGGAGGTTAGAATTTCATAACAAGTTGACGTTTCAAATATGTTTCTGTTTTAGAGACTAATATAAGTATTATGAATTAATTTTAAGTACTGGCAACACTAATTAGTTGTCAGAAAAGCGTTTCCGTGGACATTCTACCAAACGGTTCCAAATCAAATAAATCCAACGGTGCCATTTGATTCGTTCAGTTCAGGTTCAATGATACGAACTTTATAAGTGTTGCCGAAAAACAGTTAATAATATTCCATGCAGCATTTATCTGAAAAAAAAGAATGTACATATGCTAATGTCAAGAACACCGACTAAACGTAGAACTTTAATCGTAACTAAAACGTATGTCCTGTCGCTGGAAATTAGCAGAGAGAGGAGCCGTCACGAAAAAGATATCGTCAGTGTTGCTATCATAGGAGAAAAAAAAAACAATTGGATTAATTTGTTATTATATACCGAGATGCGATGTTCTCGTTATGATGGAGGAAATGCTGACGATCATTTTCATACCATTGTTTTGTTTAGACAACATAATACTTAAACCTATTATTAAATTGTGTCACCATGTTAAGTGCGTATTTTTATTAAGGTATTGCTCCCGGAAATACTTTTCAGTATGTCGGCAACACTATTCTAACATTACCTTGAAAGGATCCTGTCTGTCACGTAACACGTTGCTTCTGGAATATATACACTTAACATGGATGTAAAGCAAGAATGTGATGGATAACACTCGGATATAGAAGACAAGCCTTTGTTTGACACGCTGACGAGCCGTCCAATCAACCCGGACCCTTGCACTCATGTAACGCAAGAGAATGCGGACATTTCAAGTTGCAATTTCGTGGTTAGTTTTTGGAAACTAAATTCTTTTACAATCACTTTAGATTGAGAATAATAACGATTGGTATACTATTATAATAATATGTTGCTTATTTACAATCTATGTAAGGTCATTCGATGACATTAAACGTGGTTTCAAAAGAATACTTTATTAAGCAATTTGGCAGCTACGATACATCTGTGATATTATAGGTTAGGTTAGGTTATCTACTAATTCTTGTTAAATATAAATATTATACAATGTTATATTATGGTGATTACGAGACCCGAAACTGTTTTCACCGTGTTTACAAAATGTAATAATGCTTCTTTCAGTACCTTAATATGGCGGACCTCTCTAATATAAAATCTGAGACAGATGATCAACCAGCTGTCGTCAAGCGTGAGATAATTGAAGATATAACACACCCATTATATAATGATGAATACCCTCAACCGGGTTGTTCGAATTCAGATTACAGGCCAATTGTAAGTAGTTATAGTGTGTGCTGTCTTATATAGAAGGTTGGAATTCGAAATTCAACTCTGAAACTCATTTCTCCGTTATTAATTCGCTCACACTGATATTTTTAAACAATTTATGTGTACCTAGGTTTATAAATCTTTCGTCAAATCATGAGCATTCATTTATGATGATTTATACATCATAATTATTCGAATGTAAAGCAATAGTTAATGCGATTATCTAAAATTGCGATTAATTGTATGGTGAATAAAATTAATGGCCCGTGAGTCCTTTTTAGGTAGGTAATACAAGGTAAGCCTATTGTCTATAAAAACTACTTGCAGTCGTTAAATACGTGAAATGGGGTGAGAATAGACCAATTATTCTATTTTCAAAACTTTTTGTAACAGATTAATGTTGTAAGCCTCAAATTCTACTAAATTATCTACCATGCTACACGACAACATAAATTCAGGCGTTCCAGCTAATGGGTTTGACAGGTCAAAACTGGCGCACTGCGCATGCGTTATAAGTAAACCGGAATAATTTTAGATTTAACGTTTAGTTCACTGTAACAGCTGACTTCAAAACATTTTCTGACCGTCAGAAGTGGTTTGGTCGGAAACGTCAAACCACTTCTCACGATTTGTCATTGTAATAACTGTCAAGGAGGACCTAGCCTAAAAACGATGTCATTTATTATATTCCGTACCTATGGTATGTTCTCTACATAATATTATTGCGTTACCTATGAACATTTTAATAATTTTAGGATTAAGAAAAATTGAGATTCTTCCGCATTTATATAATTCGTGAGATGTTCATATTAATATTTTAGACATTTACACAGTAAGAGTTCAGTAGAATAGGGTCGGTTTATTATAGCGTAGTAACCGATACCTATTATTCATTAGTAACCGTATGCGAACAATAAATCGATTTTGGGCGTATTTTCCCATGATTCCACACAAATTTTGTACCTACCTATGCATAGAGTTCGATTCGATATCATCACTTGTTTGGTATTTAGTGAGAGGTGGTAGGATTCGCTACTCGACTGAAAAATTACAACAAGATGGATTAAACTAAAATACCCGACTTAATTTGTCTGTTCGTACACGTTTAGTTACTAAATTATTCGCCACTCGACTAAACTACTCGCCTGACCCGGAGCGGGCTTAAGGGTGTTTCCATTAGCGCAGCGACAAAATTAAACCGCATTGACGTGCCTATTCAATCGTGAAGACTCAACACCTGAAGGGCAAAATGAAGCAGTACGCAAACAAGAAGCAAAACGCAACATTATCTTCAAAGGAGGTATAGTGCTTCGAACGGTATCCAATAATGCAACAGAAATACTGAATGGATATTTATGATCGTGTAACAGTTTGCATTATATTTTTGATTATGCTCACATGACATGATCAACCCAACTAGCGGGTTGACATTAGATTTTCCAGCCTGGAAATGACCTGCCAATGGTTTCGATAACCGGAATCGTTTCACAAACGCCTCGTCTGTCATTTTGAATGGATCCGTCCGGTAACCAGATCTTAACAACAAAATTTCAGCGTGAATCACTTCCATTTTGGGTACGTGTATAATAACCTTAAATGTAGTAATGACATTTTAATATTATTTAATCAGTTCTTATTAGTTATCATTGAATTCTTAAAACGATTGATTGTTAAAGTACGTAGCAAATTTATCCTTAAAGAAGCTACTTACTTCACAATTTACCTTATAATAGTGTTATTACAATATTCAGTACCTACGAAAATGTGAACGGAACTTCCAATGTATTTTACATTTGCCACTCTTTGACTGTCGGCGGCTACCTTACTACATGGCACTGGTGTCGTTAACTTTGGTTGGGAAGAAATAATTTATGATATACCTATACATAGATTTTATTCTTGCGCGCCCGGCAAAACGTAACTTCGTTAATATAAAATTTTAACAATTCAAAACTAAATACATGCAATACTATCTCAATAACACGAAATGGAACGCAATTTTTAATGAACCCACGAGCCGGAACGGTATCTTGTAAAATTTTACGAACCAGAATAGCGCCCCGGTCTATTTCGAGCCCTGATTGGACCATCACTGATTGTAACTTGGGAACTATCTTACATTGATCATTCATTTGTTGAACTTTGATTTATTATAATTTAACCATGTTGCGTGTTCGCAACACATAAAAATAGTATTGGAGGGCCATTTTAGAAAAAATACGTATTTTTTATAGGAGAAAAAGGTTGCATTTAATTTATTTTGAATAAAATGACAGTATTCTCCGATCGTATATATCTACCACATCATGCAGACTGCATTGTATATAGGTACGTACTTGTTGTATGTTATCAATGTCATCCATATATGCAATGTGTTTCATTTATGCTTCATTTTTTAATAAATTAAGATCGATGATTTCACTAGAATGTGAATCGCAAAAAAGCAGTGCATTTATTTGATGTAATTGAGTCTGTAGGGTCTCACCTAGATTGGACTCCATGTACGCCAATTTTGTCTATTATCCAATCCGTATAGTCAAAAATGAGCGTCATCGCATAAGTAAAAGATTATTTTGACAATTTGGAATCGGTGAGCGATCGTTACTCTATTCATGGTTGCCTGTCTAAATACTGTTCATAAATGTCAAAAAGCATGCGCAGTATCAGCTCGGTTTGACAGCTAACCCGTTCGTTGGTTCTATCTAAGCAAACAACAATCAGAAAGGCAAATGACATTTAATGAAAATCGGGCTCAATTTACCGAGAGTACACCGCAGAGAAACGGCAGATTTTTTTTACAATACTTGAAAGCATCTAAGCGACACCTTTTGAGCATAGACAATCATTGAAAAAATTGGTATTATATGGCTAAATCGCTATTATAAGCGTAGACAATAAGTACAAACATAAAAATCTTTTACAACGAATAAAATTCAAACATTTTCAATTAGGTATCTAATAAAATACGCCGTTTTCAAAAATCAGTATAGCATATTATAGTTCGTCAATGCATTTCATAAAATTTTAATAATTATAAAGTTAAATTTGACACAAAGACACACGTGCTTAAACTTTCGTATAAAAACGCTCTAAATAGGTAGGTATGTATGCAAAAATAAGGAACATTTTTCAAAATTACGTTATAGATAACAATATTTTTTATATAAAATTTAGCCGTGTTAACTAAACGATATTGTTATTATTTCAGATAATTCCGACTTAAATTTAATCAATAAAATAAGAAATACGAGTGAAAATGGCTCGAATGGCTTTTATTTACTCTTTGATTAGTGATTGTTTTTATAAGATAATATAATATATCCATAGTCGGTATTCCGTCTTTATTTTGTATTCATTTAATTAAATGTATAATAAATAAAACAGGATCCAGTTTATGAGCCCCACGAAAACATTTCGCTTCCACAAACAAATGGCCCGGTCAAATAGCCTCGATAAACGGCTCTCACTGATTGAAATTAAACGTCAATGGTTTTCATTAAAATGCCACCTTTCCTACTTAAAACTTACCTTTCGGCATAATTTACCAATCATAAATATTCATGAAGCGTGTTATCTCTTATATTAAATATTATATTAAACTAACCTTGTATTTTTTTTAATCTCAATTTTCTCGGTTATGCGTTAATACGGAATACTGAATATAGATATATATTACAATCTTATAAGAACAATCACTAATCAAAGAGTAACTAAAAGCCACCCAAGCCATTTTCACTCGTATTTCTTATTGTATTGATAAAATTTGAGTCGGAATTATCTCAACTTATAAAAATGTCGTTTAGTTAACACAGCTCAATTTTATATATAAAATATTGTTCTCTATAACGTAATTTTGAAAAATGCTCCTTATTTTCGCATACCTACCTACCTATTTAGAGCGTTTTTATACGAAGGTTTAACGCTCGCACAAACCAACGCAAATATTCTCCAAGTACTCCGTCAAAATATCCCGAAAAAAGCACCCACCATCGGTACGGAAGGTCCGGTCAAAAGAGTTTCAAAAAAGCCAACGCCGCTGATTCTCCCTACTTACCTGTTGTTAATGAACAAACGTAACATTTATTTACGTAGGGGATCAAAAGATACAATGAAAGCCATCAATTTGTCATATATTTGGCTATTTTTTGAGACTCTTTTGACCGGATCTTCCATATCGATGCAGGTGCTTCTTTTGGGTTTTTTGACGGGGTAAATGCGAATGGATGGCAGTGTCAGAGACAAATTATAACTTGATGAATTTTTTTATGAAATGTATGAATTAACTTTGGCGAACTCTATCTATACTGATTTTTGAAAATGGCGAATTTTATTAATTTAAAATGTTTGAATTTTATACATTGTAAATGATTTTTATATTTGTACTTATTGTCTACGCTTATAATAGCGTTTTAGCCATATATTAGCGGTTTTTTTCTATGATTGTCTATGCTCAAAAAATCTCGCTTAGATGCTTTCAACTATTGAGAAAAGAAATTTGACGTTTATCGAGGGTGTACGGTCGTAATATAGAGCCCAGAACACGATATAATTATTGTTTTCTATGATGATGTATACACACATATAACTGCATTGCTTTGAACCACCTATGGATCTTTCCGTAACAATATTTGACTCTCACTTCGCTATTTAATAATGTCTGAATTAGCTGAAAAACAAAAGCGTCATAAAAACAAATTGAATGTTATAACTAATAATTGATAATATTGATTTCGACTTTTACGATTTTTCTAGGTCTCTTCCAAGGGATTTTTTACAAGGCATCACGATACAGATGAGAGTCAACAATCCTCTGACGATGGTATCCAGGATAGAACGATACAGTATTCAGAAGTGACTAAAGAAGAGAATCACATTAAACAAGAAATCTTAGAACGAGATGCGCCAAAGGAAATTCGACTTATTCTTAGAAGAGTAATCCATTTCTCACGTAATTTCATTTGTTGCATTTGTAACGAAGTTTTAGGATGCGGAAATGCTCTAAAAACTCACAAAATGGTGCACATGGAGGTGTTTCCTGATCAAAATCAAAGCATAGTAGTCTCACAACATAGCAATGTCAAAGTACATACAAAGACAATTACTGGTGAAAAACCTTATAAATGCAAACTATCTTCATATAGAAGTACGATATCTAGTAATCTTAAAAAACATACAATGACACATACTGGTGAAAAACCTTATAAATGCAATGTGTGTTCATATAGATGCTCGCAGATTAATGATCTTAAAAGACATAAAATGACACATTCCGGTGAAAAACCTTACAAATGCAATATATGTTCATATGGGTCCTCGAGACTCGATGATCTTAAAAAACATAAAATGACACATTCCGGTGAAAAACCTTACAAATGCAATATATGTTCATATGGGTCCACGAGACTCGGTGATCTTAAGAAACATAAAATGAAACATACTGGTGAAAAACCTTATAAATGCAATGTGTGTTCATATAGATGCTCGCAGATTAATGATCTTAAAAGACATAAAATGACACATTCCGGTGAAAATCCTTATAAATGCAATGTATGCTCATATGGGTCCTCGAGACTAGATGATCTTAAAAAACATAAAATGGCTCATACCGGTGAAAACCCTTATAAATGTAATGTATGTTCATATGGTTCCTTGAGATTCAGTGATCTTAAGCAACATAAAATGACACTTACTGGTGAAAAACCTTATAAATGCAATGTGTGTTCATTTAGATTCTCAAAATCTGGTTATCTTAAAACACATCAAATGACACATACTGGTGAAAAACCTTATAAATGCAATGTATGTTCATATAGATGCTCGCAACTTGGTAATCTTATAAAACATCAAATGACACATACTGGTGAAAAACCTTATAAATGCAATGTATGTTCATATAGATGCTCGCAACTTGGTAATCTTATAAAACATGAAATGACACATACTGGTGAAAAACCTTATAAATGCAAAGTTTGTTCATATAGATGCTCACAACTTGGTAATCTTATAAAACATGAAATGAGACATGTTGGTGAATAACCTTTTTAAAACAATATTATTCATATTAGTTGTATAAAATATTATTACGAAAATGTACGAAAATACTATTCATACTAAAATAGTATTTTCAAGTGACCCACGAAATGTTAGTATGATTTGGAATTATGCTAAGAGACTTCAGAGCGACATTTTTTCTTGAAGGCGCAGTGTCGTGTCTAGCTAACAAGGGAAAACAATTTACATATAATGAATTATGACAATTACATATTGAAATTTCTCTTAACGTGTTTACTGTCAACAAATGGTGATACTGCATTGTATTATTAATTTAATAAATCGCAAAATAATAAATACATATTTTACTTTTACTTTTTAATAAATCTGGACCGGTTTCGTCCTCTTCAAAAGGACATTATTAACTTTAGAATTGTCTCTTGAGGAAGTACTATAAATTTTGCGTTTTATTAATTTAACCAATAATATATATAGGAATATTATATAATTATTTTTTAGGTTCATTATCTTGAGTAACAATGACCCACCTTTTTAGTTTCACCGTCTGCTTGAAGGGTGGTTATATGGATTATTATAACACAAAAGGATTACACTGGTTTATAATGTTGAAACAAGCGTTGCTTTCTGTTGGCATGGTATATCCGCCGCGTGGGCAGTGGACCCTTGCGTGGTACTACCGCTTTCGCATTTTTTTTTCATACTGATTGGAAAATATCTCTAATTATTATCTTGTGAAGAGAGGGAGGGAGATGCGTAGGAAGTCTGAAAAGTATAGCTAAATTCCCGAATATTCTCAGGTCTTTTTGGGTTTTGAAAATGTACCGTTGCTTGGGATCGAAGCGACCTTGGCTCGGCCGAGGCTAGGGGACAGAAAATAGCCTTGGGCGCAGGCAGGTATTCGAAGATCGCCTTCCGCAGACATCGTTTGCGAAATGTTATTTATTTTATAATATTTTTCAAGGATTGCAAACTTTTATCAGCGGTATGTTTGTTATTGAGGTAATGTTTGTGATATGAAATTGGTGACGTTTTTATAAAGAAGAGTTTTACCTCATCACACAGTTCTTATTTTAAAAGCCAACATTGCAAAGATCAGATGCTACATTCATCATAATAATAAGTATATATTGTATTTTACTGCAGACAGGAAACATATTCAAATACACTGACAGAAACGCTGTGGCCATGTTTACTCTTTTTAAAGAAGAATTAACGCGTGCCATGTGTTAAGACGCGCAAATAACCTACGACGTGAATTGTCCACACTTCATTTAATATGATAATATGACCGAATGATTACACGCATTTAGTTTCAAACAATTGGTACTGCGCCTTTATTGGTATGCGTCAAACACTGTACAATTAGACATTATCTACCTACTTAATGACACGACCTTAAAATGCGTGCCTTCTGCGAGCATTTCTTACGACGATTTTATGACGTCACAACTATTTTGGTCCGATTGTGAATGTCGATTCCGTGTTGAATTATAAATATTTTATTACATAATATAAGTAAAATGCTTGCGTGCGTATAAGCAAATATATTAGTGAATTATGATAATTTCATACTCTAATCACACTATGAGTCATCTAGCATATTTCACGACATATGAATTTTAAAAAAATCCCGCATTTTTGGGACATAATTTTAATATAATATTATACCAATAAAGGCGTTAGCTACCCGTTCACTAATTAGCTAGGATAGAGTATCTGTAGTAAATACTTTGAAATAATGGTCAGTCAAGAAGGGACCGAATGTGCGTACGTCATTTTTATCATCAACACTGATAACGTAAACAATTAATATATTTGTAGCCCATTCTATAGCGACGTAATATTATTAAAGTTTCAAACCCACTTGTTTGTTGTTGGTGTATTTTGGATTTGTGTTAGTGGAAGTTAGGTCTTATGACATAAATTTAAGTGTATCTAAATCCTATATTATCTATTTTTTAACCCATGGGCCTACAACAGATTTTGTTTTTATGAGAAATGGCAAGAGTCAGCCACTTGCTCATCCTATTAAGTCCATACTCTGACCCTACAAAAATTGAAAAATAATATGTGTACATGCCAAACCCAGGATTTAACCTGGGACCGCCGGTGCTTTAACCCCGCATCCATCGTGGGTGTTAGCTAGTTCATAGCTTTGTTTTAGCGACCCGACAAAATGGTGGACACTTTTTCATCATATTTATTTATTTTAGTTGAATTATAAATATATTCCACTCGTGTAACGTTGTTTTTTTTTTTTTTTTAATTTTCATGCCATGCCTAAACCAAACTTTAGTCGCTAAAAATATTATTCTATCTATAAAATATCGTATTTTATGTATGATTAAATGGCGTCTTTTTTGCGCTCTCAGCATTTTTAAAGAACACGTATTATCATTTGTTGGTATTAACAGTCAGTCAACAATGCCAACTAATGACAAATATGTTCAGTGTGAGGATGTGTCGGTTCCTGAGAAAACTTTGCTTTTGGTGGAATTATTAATGAAAAAAGTGGAACAGCTGGAAGAAAAAATTAATAATTATTCGTGTTTGTGTCAGTGCGTACGTCTTCCCCCGCTACCGCCTGCCACTCCGCAGTTAAAACCGAAGCCACTAATTGCACCGACGCTAATCGGCGTAATCGACGTTAATGCAGCTGTTAATGAGCCCAAACCACTGACAGCTCAAAAACACTCAAAGACC
This sequence comes from Rhyacophila brunnea, assembly GCF_057557595.1. Lineage (NCBI taxonomy): Eukaryota > Metazoa > Arthropoda > Insecta > Trichoptera > Rhyacophilidae > Rhyacophila > Rhyacophila brunnea. Next base: position 34,016,641 of record NW_028232785.1, read on the forward strand.
CGTGCAACAACTATAATAACAAGATCACAAAAAATTGCCGGAGATTTGAAGGACACAACTCGTGCAAAGGAGACTTCAGCGGGAAAGCGAGTTGTCACTCCCAAGGCCTCGACGTCTCAGAAATCTGATGGGACACCGGTATCAGCAAATGATGTGTCTCTTGGAAACTCCACTACCGGTGAGGAATGGTCAACGGTAGTGAAGAGGAAGAGGGCAGCCATTGCGATTCGTGGTAGCTTTGGTGGGGCGGTGAGGGGGGCGGAGGTGGTTAAAAATTATCACTTCTACCCCTTTCATCGCGACACCACAGTTGCGAACTTGAACGACTATATTAAAAAAAATTACAAATTGTACTGCTGATTTCACAGTAGTTAAACTGAAGTCAAAAGGTGATTACGCTTCATTTAAGGTAGGGATCCCTACTAAGCTAAGTACGTTGGTTTTGAAGGCGGAAAATTGGCCCCGCCATTCATTTATTAAGATCGGACATGGTCTAAAAAAGATTTTTTCCCATAAATTCTCGGAAAAAATATTTAGTAGTGGATAATATATATATATAACATTCTCAAGTTTTGTGTCTTTTTTGTTGAATAAAATAAATAAATTATTGTTCCGAGTGACACTTTTCAGTTCCCATTAAGTCTGTGTTCTCTGATTAGCCCTTATCGACTTATAAAGTTGGCTAGGTATTTCATCGGCTTTGATAGGTATGACATATTGTGAAGCTTGGGAGGTCGTAATATGACAGATCGATCAATCCACGCAATAGCTGGTGAAAAGAGGGACCGGAATGTTTTTTTGATCTAATACGATAATACTGATAAAACTACGAGGAAATTTAATACTTATTAGAATTTCGGATCACTTGGCAACCGAAACACTTGGAAAGGATACGTCAACATTATTTGCGAACCAGAATTATTAAATACATTTGACATTGAAAAGGGTTCACAAAATATTTTTTAGTCATACGGGTGATAATAAATATTTCTACTAAGAAAGATTTAAAATATGAAATGTATACCTACGCTGTTACCTGTAAATGTATTCCGAAAAATGAACTCACTGTTTCCGCCGTAATCCGCGTTGACAATTGTCAGCACGTCGCCGAGAAAAGAGTCGTAATGACGATATAACTTACCCACAGAACAGATAATAAATAGAATACCGATAGGCTATATTCAATACGCCGCATGTTGATGGCGGGTTTTGAATGTGTGAGTGTTCTAAAAAAATGAAGCACGCATTATGCACGTACAATAGTGTCTGTACACCTTACGTACATATTACATGAGCGTAAATGCATAAACCGAGAGCAGTTTTCAGTATTCGACGAAAAACGTATTCTTGACACGTGTGTAAATTAAACCCGAATTCTTACTTACTCGAGTCCCTTGCCTGCTATCGCCTTACCCGTTATGTATTTCAGTTCCCATTATTTCTGAGTTCCTGAACCTACCTCATCTGCAACACTTACCAGTCCGGGAGGGGTACCAGATCCTACATCAGATCCCCGCCTCATTCGGAGATGGCTGTTAGTGCATGCATACTAAGAGGGTTATTCGAATTTTAATTTGGGTGACCCAGAAAAATGCTGGGTACTTTAAACACTAAACTTGGATATTAAATCATGTGCATCGCCAGTGAACGTTAGTGCGTGTTTGAGCAGGTAGGTACCTACCTAATAATTATTGTAATCGCAATATTAATCAATGAAGTATAGAATTATGGCATTTTAATTAGATTTAGTGGTACGTATATATTTTGTTAGTAATGTATACAACACCATTCTCAGATACCTATACATTGAAGTCATGAAAGGAAGATAAAAAATACTGTACTTACAAAGAATGGAGCAGCATTTTGTCTAGGTATGTCACTGAAATCAACACTCTTGTTGTACTCTGAACATTAATAACAATAACTGCTTACCTACATATTAAAAGCGCCCGCGATGGTCGAGTGGTAATGTATCCGCTTCTTAAGTCGATGGTTTCGAGTTCAGATCCCAGGTCTGGGAAAATTAACATAGGTATTGTTTTTCAACGTGTGTTTGAATCTAGAGCATGTTTCTAAAAGGTTGAGCAAGTGGTTAACATAAATTTCTCGTAAAAAACACCGTTATGAAACACTCTTAGTGGAGCGGCCATGATCCACACCGGACTGTGGAGCCAAATAATAATATATTTAAACTTTTCTTAAAGTATTATTTGATAAGTATGTTAATTTACAGTGGATTGTAATAAAAGAATAATATTATATAAGTAGTAATATCTTTTATTATCCAAAAACCATAATATAACAGGCTGCCAACTACATTTTCAAAACAATATTTTTTTTTCAATATTGAATATACACACATAAATTATAAAAACATCAGAAACAAAACCGTCACCATGAAAGACCCTCCTTTTCCCCGCAGCGATGCTACAAAAGAGATCTACGCGCTGCTTGTCTCACATATCGCAAGACGTGGCAATATAACTAGGTAGGTAGTACGACCTTGTTCGTGCACTATGCCCCATCAGTGGTTAATCAATGACAGGGTGAAGTACGTAGAAAACTACAATAATCAGTAAGTATACCAAATTATTTTATGAGCACATCCAATAATTATATATCCAGGTATATCTATACTCGTTTTTTTTATCAAATTTCTAAATAAAATGATAGAGGATAAAACTTAAATAATCATAATTTACGTGGGAGCGTACTTTTTAATGTGGGTAATTATGAAAATATACATGCATGAACCGATAAATTAGTGTTGGTTAATTTCACACTCCTAATAATTTTAAAATAACAATTCAGGTTTATGTAAACATAATTTTTTTAATTCTCCAGATGTTTGATAATTTTAGCAGGAACCAACACGTAGTTTTAATTTATTCCGGTAAGAAAATCCAATACAATTTACAATGTCACAACAAGAAAAACAACGTTGATTTTATAAAAAATAAAATATAGTCACAGGCAACTTCATACAAAGGCGGCAAAATCAGTAGGTATAAATCAGATGGCATTATAAAGGTAGTCGTTTGAGGCGCCGTCCGGGAAAACAATAACTACTCGCAAATACTCTTAATATACAATATGTTCTACCCCTAGGGTCGCTTGACAAGATAGCATATATACACTCCTAACCTACATTTAAAAGGGTATTACCAGTATGAATCTTGTCATTTATATAGGCATAGGACATCCACATTATGGATTATCTTATACGATGGCCACGGCATAAGCGTCGACCTATAGCATCGTGGGTCCCAGGTTCGAATCCTGGCTTACATTCATTTCTCGTAATTATATTTTATAAGATTATTTACCATTATCTGTTATTTCATGTTTTTTAAGATAACCGAGTTGCGAGAATCTATATGAACAAACGTTGCATTTATATGGTTTTACACCTGTGTATCATTTCATGTCTTTTAAGACTAAAAAGTTGCGAGCATCTATATGGGCACATTTTGCATTTATGAGGTTTTTCACCTGTGTGTGTCATTTCATATTTTTTTAATTGACTAAGATGCGAGCTTCTAAATGGGCATATCTTACATTTATAAGATTTTTCACCTGTGTGCGTCATTTCATGGATTTTCAGATAACCAAGTTGCAAGCACTTTAAAGGGCACACGTTGCATTTATGAGGTTTTTCACCTGTGTGTGTCATTTCATGTTTTTTTAATTGACTAAGATGCGAGCTTCTATATGAGCATATCTTACAATTATGAGGTTTTTCACCTGTGTGTCATTTCATGGTTTTGAAGATTATTAAGTAGCTAGCATCTATATGGGCATCCTTTGCATTTATGAGGTTTTTCACCTGTGTGTCATTTCATGTTTTTTAAGACTAATCAGTTGCGAGCATCTATATGGGAATACCTTGCATTTGAGGTTTTTCACCCGTGTGTGTCATTTCATGTCTTTTAAGATCATTCAGTTGCGAGCATCTATATTTGCATTTATTGCATATATGAGGTTTTTCACCGGTGTGAGTCATTTCATGGAATTTAAGATGGCCAAGTTGCGAGCATGTATATGGGCATACCTTGCATTTATGAGGTTTTTCACCTGTATGAATCATTTCATGGAGTTTAAGATTACTAAGTTGCGAGCATTTATATGGACATACCTTGCAGTTATGAGGTTTTTCACCTGTATGAATCATTTCATGGAGTTTAAGATTACTACGTTGCGAGCATCTATATGGACATACCATGCATTTATGAGGTTTTTCACCCGTGTGTGTCATTTTATGTCTTTTAAGATCATTCAGTCGCGAGCATCTATATTTGCATTTATTGCATTTATGAGGTTTATCACCGGTCTGAGTCATTTCATGGATTTTAAGATTACCAAGTTGCGAGCATGTATATGGGCATACCTTGCATTTATGAGGTTTTTCACCTGTATGAATCATTTCATGTTTTTTAAGACTAATCAGTTGTGAGCATCTATATGGGCATACCTTGCATTAAGAGGTTTTTCACCCGTGTGTGTCATTTCATGTTTTTTAAGATCATTCAGTTGCGAGCATCTATATTTGAATTTATTGCATTTATGAGGTTTTTCATCTGTGTGTGTCATTTCATGGTTTTTAAGATGACCAAGTTGCAGGCATGTATATGGGCATACCTTGCATTTATGAGGTTTTTCACCTGTATGAATCATTTCATGGAGTTTAAGATTACTAAGTTGCGAGCACCTATATGGACATACCTTGCATTTATGAGGTTTTTCACCTGTGTGTGTCATTTCATGTTTTTTAAGACTAATCAGTTGCGAGCATATATATGGGCACACCTTGCATTTATGAGGTTTTTCACCTGTGTGTGTCATTTCATGGTTTTTGAGATGACCAAGTTGCGAGCATCTATATGGGCACACCTTGCATTTATGAGGTTTTTCACCTGTGTGTGTCATTTCATGTTTTTTAAGATTAGTAAGTCGCGAGCATCTATATGGACATACCTTGCATTTATGAGGTTTTCCACCAGTATGTGTCATTTTATGTGCTTTGAGATGATTTATTTGCGAGAATATATTTTCTTGATGTTGATCAGCAATAAAGCCCGTGTGAATTACTTTGTGACTTTTAAGAGTACTTCTACATCCAAAAACTGCGTTACAAAAGCTGCAAATCAAATTACGTGAGAAATGTACTACTCTTTTCAAAATAAGTCGAAGTTCCTTCGGAGTCGTTCGTTCTGAGATTTCTATTTTAATCTTTTGTTCATCTATCGTCACTCCTGAATACTGTATCATTCTATCTTTGAATCCACCAGGCGAGGATTGTTGACACCTGTCTATATCGTGATGCTTTGAGAAAAAGCCTTTAGTAAAAACCTAGAAAAAACAAAAATATTCGAAGTCAATATTATTCTCAATTAGATTTTAAACTGTTCCATTTGAGTTATTTTTTATTCTTTTGCCTTTCAGCATCTTCAGACATTATACGTATAGTGAGAATGAAAATTACATTAAGAAATGGTAATAGTACCGACATAGATATTAAATACAAACAATGTTACGTTACGATCCGTTAATAGTTTAAAAAAATGCACCTACATGTAACATCAAAGGAAAATGCACAAAACAGACAATGACACAATTGTGGTACTGCTTTTGGTAATAATGTATAAATCTTATATAGTTTTGAATGCAAAATTTTAGATTGATGTGAATAAGATAGTTTCACTTTACTGTGTTTATTTATAATATTTCTTGATAAAATAATTTATGATCACCAGAATACCGTACATACTATGAGGCAGTTTAAACCCTGTTCGAAAAAAAAATTGTAAGCTTCGTGTAGTAACTAGTAATTTCTGTGTCACTGTATCATTGAAGAGTGTGCATAGTGTCGGAAGATGCCAAAAGGCATAACCAATGTCACAAACAATATTTAAATTGAGAGAGTTTATATTCAAATTTCATCAAGCGACCTCGTTCAAAAGTATAAACAATGTTTTAATATTTACTAGAACGATCGTATCTTGGCTACGATTATAAAGTGTGTTATGCAGTGTTACATACTTTATCGAGGTTCGGGGACATAGATTTATACCTGAAAGTGCGGGAACGAATATATATTCAAATTTCATCAAGCGGCCTCGATCAACAGTATAAACAATGTTTTAATATCTCATACTTTAAAATTCGTGAGGACACGCATACTAAGCGTCGCATAGGGACGGCAGTTATCCAAAGAGCGACACTCTCGAGAAGGAATGAATCGGTTAATATAATTTACACATATAAAATGTTATATCATACATATCTATCTTTTTCTAGTCTGAGCGAAACAGCAAGTCGTATTTTAAAATAAATCAATAATAAATCCGTTTTGTTTTGGTGAAATGAACTATTCTGATGAAATTATTCGTCAATGAAAAACACTAATAAGTTATGTATTAATTTGTTGATGCTATTGTATAGATTGATCAACTTGCTCAACAATAATATCTACAGGTAGTAGCGTAAAGCCTACAAAAAATAAGAAAAATTCAAAGGGGAAGACAGAGGTTAACGCGATGGGAGAAATTATGAAAGTTTGCTGAAAGGGGGAGACTGGCAGCAGATCATTAAACAACTAATAATTAAAGCAGTGGACTGGGTATGCAAACAATTCAAAGAAGGACACTTAAAGGAAATTCTAGGGGAGGTTCTGGAGCAAAATGGATAATAAAAAACAAATTAGGATTTTACAATGGAATGCCAGAAGTATGAAGCAAAAAAAGGATGATATAGAACTCTACTTAATAAGACAAAAAATTTCAATAGCATTAATCTCAGAGACTTGGCTGAGGTCTGAATTAGACTATCTGAAATTCAATGATTACACGATGTATCGAAAATACAGAAGGGATGGATACGGAGGAGAGCGATTCTGGTGCATAAAACACTGGCGTCTAAAGAAGAAAGAAAGAAAGACGGAAGAGCTAGACAAAATAATTATAAAGCCATTTAACAGAATAGGGGTGAGGACCTGATCGAAGGATCCCCTTCTAGAAGAGAAGAGGCGATATGACAGCGAGTCGCAGTCAAAGCCTCGGTAAAATCACAAAAAAAAAAAAAAAAAAAATGACGCATTGTGGGGAAAAACTACATTAATGCGATGTATGTTTTGAAAAATTCCTTTAAAAATCCGTACAAAGTTTTTATCGTGAAGAAATCCTGCAGATAAAGACTGACGATGCAATGCCTTTCCAAACAAACTAAGAGGGCGATGTAGAACCATACTAAGTCCGCGCGTTAGTCATTTATATATGCGCCCTACTTTAACGGGCTGATGTCGACGACGAATTCGGTGACTAAAACATAATATATAATTTTTATTAGTATGCTCAAGTGGAAGAGAGAAGGGAAGTGGGACGTGTTTTTTTGTTAGCACAGCTGCTAAACGTCAACGGTTCTATGTGGCGCTCAAAGATTACAACTACCTACTGGTGGTTTATAATAACTTTTTTTATAAACTTAGGATTGTGTAACGAAGTCAGAAATAATACTTATGTATTATATTCGACTGTAAGATTGTTGCCTTTATATTCACTCATTAACCCAACGCCATAATATTAAAAACTTAAATAAATAAAGCAGTAAAATACCATTCTATTTTCACTAGATGTTTTACTTGCAGTAGGTACATCACTGAAAAATAAAAATGTGTATAACTTGAAATTATTTTATTTATATCAGTAGTCATGGTCACATAATTGTAGTTTGATTTGATATAAATAAAAAGGTTTGCTGCAAAAGAGATAAAATCATAATTCCGGTGTAAATGAAAACCATGGAACAGATTAAGAAATAGTATTACGATAGGCTATACCCCAAATCCACTACATTTTAACGCAGGGATTCGAATGTATCCTACGAAAATAAACCACACATTATAGACGCGCAATAGTGTGTGTTGCAAACTTCAATTACACCAATATTGAATGACCGTCGGTGAATTAACCATGAGTCGTTTTCAGAATAAAGGACAAGCGTTTTTTCGACACGTGTTTAAGTTTATACCATATTTTTCCACACTGAAGATCAGTGGCCACTTACTCTATATCAATTAGGTGTTTCAGTTTCCACTATATGAGTTCTCTGTGTAAAACATAACCATGAAATAAATTTTAATAATAGATGGTATCATTTATTTTAACAAATTCGCATTTTATAAAAATAAAAAAATGTGGGTTTATCTCTCACTTAAATAATAAATATAAGTTGGTAATTACTATTATTCTTTCCAATATTTTTAGATACGTATTGACACACACGGTGGCCGCGCGGCTTAAGCATTGGAACATCACGCCGTGGGTCTCAGGTTCTAATCCTGGATCTGGCAAGTACACATATTGTTTTTCGATTTGTGTGTGAGTCAGGGTATGGACCTAATATGTTGAGCAAGTGGCTGACATCCATTTCTCGTGAAAAACAAAACCTGTTAATACAAACCTCTACTTTGTGGAGGCCCATATGATCCTATTAAGATCAGACATGGTCTAAAAAAGATTTTTTCCCATAAATTCTCGGAAAAAATATTTAGTAGGTAGTGGATAATATCCGTACCTATATGGCAGAAGCATATAAGTCATTTTTTCGCATTTTACAGGAGAAGGTTTTTAAGGTTTAAAGAAGTGTCACAAATCAGGATATGATGGAAATTGGATTGTTTAATGTTATTATTATAAAAAAACTAGTATATTTTTAAAATATATTTGATAAAAAAAGATAATCAAGCAATTCAATGAGTTATTGAGCATTTAATGACATATGAGGTTTTGGCATAAAAATATTTTCAACATTTTGACATATCATTTACAATAATAGATGTTTTGTTATAGAAAAACTTATGAAATTAAAACAAGAGCATCGAAATTAAATGAAAACATGATAAAATTAAACTAACAGTGATAATAAATATTGGTAAACAGTTGTTTATGAGTATTACTTATATTACTTATAGTAGAGGAATGAGTGGATAAGGAAGCAGACAAGGGTTTGCGATGTAATAGAGTTAATTAAAAGCCTTAAATGGAGATGGGCTGGACACATAGCTCGAAGAAGAGACAATCGTTGGACAAATCTAGTCATCCAGTGGTATCCAAGAAGTACAAAACGTCCACAAGGTAGACCTAGAGGTCGCTGGATCGATGAAATGATAAAGTTCTGCGGAAGTACGTGGCAACGCAATGCACAGGACCGAGAGAAGTGGAAGCAACTTGAAGAGGCCTTCATCCAGCAGTGGATAGATTCAGGCTGATGATGATGATTATGTATATAAAAAAATTAACAAGTATTTAAATTTATATAAAATGTATGATAAACTGGATCTATCAATGGCAATAAACTGATGAGGTCATCTTTCTTAGATTGATTTATTGGCAGAGGACCGTTATAGTATTGCTTAATGTTAACAATGTTCCTTCTTCCTCTTGTTGTACGTCGTAAATGAAGTTGAAGAAATGGGTCATCTTCATGTAATGAATATTTAAATTTTATTAAACCAAACTCCTCATAACTGAACGATCTAATTTTGTTCCAAACGACATTTTCTCCAACTGTATTAATTTTTCGCTTCACCAGTTGATTAGAAAGAAGTCTTGAATAATTGTAAATTTCATCCTGAGACATCTCTTTACCAATAAAAAATTTCTTACCCCTTACTGTTCTAACAAACTGATACCAATCATGGGGAATATTAATTTCTATGTTGGAAGTTTTCTTGGCTTTTTCAACACGTGAATGGTCAGTGTCACATTCAATTTGCGTATGGCCTGGGAGCAAATATTTATGGTCCATGACCTGGATAGTTGGTGATGTACTTACAAAGAAAGATAGAGCTGCAGTTATTATGTTATTTTTATTTTGTCCCGGACAAGAATCAGAGGATGCAATAACATTTTCAACAGTTGGACTTAAGGTATTCAGAAGACTTATCACATAAAACGCTATTTCGTTGGCTCCCCTTGCAGCTATTCCCTCGTTCCACATATAACATGAGGTTTGGTTCGATGTGCAATTTCTTATGGTCAAATTATATGTGTACAATTGCCTTTTATAGTACACTATACTTGAGTTAAGAGAAGGCGTTGGCAAACACTGCTGCAGGTCGAATGCTAAAAAAGCAATTTTACCTTAAGATTGGAGAGCTTTGGTCTTATCGTTTTTTTTTTTAATTCATAGCCTTCATCTGCCACTTGCAAACTTGTGGGTTTCCAATATTTGTCTTATTTGTAAATCTGTAGCACATTTTAATTGAATATTGTATGTATCACAAGTTATTCATGTGTTTTTGTAAAGTACTTTAAATTTATATCCGGTGTTTTTAAAAATTGAAGCATACATAACTATATGACACAGGAATCATATTTTTTCTGTTTGCATATAACAATACATTTCAAACATTTTGGATATGTTTAGCTGCCCAGATAGGTATTCGTTGGATGTGCGACGACGTGAATAATGACTTTCATGTTTAGGAAAGCTTTCTATGTGTGCAGTAACTTCTTCCCGTTCGTTTGTTTTCTTGTTTATGGGATAGTGTTCTCCACGGTTATCATTACCTTGTGTTTTTATTTAATAAAAACAACGATACAATGCAGTTCCACCATGAATTGACAGTTAACAAAATAAAAGAAATTATCATTACCAATAAATCCTGTATCTTTACTTTGTTTGCAGTGATTCCAAAGACATGTTGAAACATTTTTTTGCAAACTTTATATTCCAGTACCTCTGTATTGCTAATTTTATAAATTCAATAAAGACAGCTGCCAAAAATGCAGAATACCATAGATAAGTCTGCGCATGTGTAATTTTATAATATGCCAAAAGCGTATATGTCAGACATATATGCTTTTGCCTTGTTAGAGTTTGAAATTTTATATTATGCAAAAACGTATATGTCAGAGATATATGCTTTTGGCTTATTAGAGCTTGACATTTTATGACATGTATTGTTTTTCCAAGTCGTTTTACGAGAAATCTATAGGTTTTAGAGATATATGCTTTTGCCATAACATAAAGTAGGCATTTTTTGATATATTGGCATTCAAATCTCAAAATCGCCAAAACACGACTTATATGCTTCTGCCATATTGGTACGGATATATATATGACATTCTCAAGTCTTGTGTCTTTTTTGTTGAATAAAATGAATAAATTATTGTTCCGAGTGACACTTTTCAGTTCCCATTAAGTCTGTGTTCTCTGATTAGCCCTTATCGACTTATAAAGTTGGCTAGGTATTTCATCGGCTTTGATAGGTATAACATATTCTGAAGCCTGAGAGGTCGTAATATGACAGATCGATCACTCCGCGCAATAGCTGGTGAAAAGAGGGACCGGACTGTTTTTTTGATCTAATACGATAATACTGATAAAATACGAGGAAATTTAATACTTATTAGAATTTCGGATCACTTGGCAACCGAAACACTTGGAAAGGATACGTCAACATTATTTGCGAACCAGAATTATTAAATACATTTGACATTGAAAAGGGTGCATAAATTATTTTACAGTCATACGGGTGATAATAAATATTTCTACTAAGAAAGATTTAAAATATTAAATGTATACCTACGCTGTTACCTGTAAATGTATTCCGAAAAATGAACTCACTGTTTCCGCCGTAATCCGCGTTGACAATTGTCAGCACGTCGCCGAGAAAAGAGTCGTAAAGACGATATAACTTACCCACAGAACAGATAATAAATAGAATACCGATAGGCTATATTCAATACGCCGCATGTTGATGCCGGGTTTTGAATGTGTGAGTGTTCTAAAAAAATGAAGCACGCATTATGCACGTACAATAGTGTCTGTACACCTTACGTACATATTACATGAGCGTAAATGCATAAACCGAGAGCAGTTTTCAGTATTCGACGAAAAACGTATTCTTGACACGTGTGTAAGTTTAACCCGGATTCTTCCTCACTCGAGTCCCTTACCTGCTATCGCCTTACCCGTTATGTATTTCAGTTCCCATTAGTTCTGAGTTCCCTGAACCTACCTCATCTGCCACACCTACCAGTCCGGGAGAGGTACCAGATCCTACATCAGACCCCCGCCTCATTCGGAGATGACTGTTAGTGCATGCACACTAAGAGGGTTATTCGAATGCAAAATGCCCTGCAAGATGCTGGATACTTGAAACAATAAACTTGGATGTTAAATCATGTGCATCGCCAGTGAACGTTAGTGCATCTTTGATCAGGTAGGTACCTAATAATTATTGTAATGATGATTATGGCTTTTTAATAAGATTTAGTGGTAGGTATATATGTTGTTAGTAATGTATATGTTACGCCAAATGTGCGAAATCGACTATTACATGAAATGGGCTAAATTTTGGCTAATTCATGTAATAGTCAAGCCTGTTGCCTTATTCATGAATAAGGTAAATTTTGTGCCGAGTACATGAAGTCGCCAGGGCATGGAATTCTTAAACTGTCAACATGACAGCAGAAAAAGTAAATTTAATACGGATGATTTTATTAGTTATAATTGGACATAATATAATATTATTAGGTTAGGTTGGGTTAGGTTAGGTTAGTGACAAGGCCATAAAAATGCACGTCTTCAGCTGGCATTTATTGCAATAAATTTGTGACGTCACAACTTTTCAGTCCGACCTTAAATGTCGATTTTTGTTTGAAAATACGTGGCCTACCTCTAAACAAAGCTATAACAATTATGTAATGAGTCCCATAGTACAGTCTGAGCAGCTCATAGCCACTCAGAGTGAACTATGGATGATTTCTTTCAGATAGACCAAACGGTCTTGTAAGTAAAATGTAAGTAATTAAGAAGTCTAGAGTTTAAGGTTAAACATAAACCATTTCATGTAAATATGATATCAATAGCTAAATGCTGTAAACTAAAGTTAATTTATAACTATGATCTTCTTTGCACTATACAAAATCATTTTGCGTATATACGTATTATTTTGAATCCGCGCGACAGAAAATAAAATCAATAACGTAATTGATCTATTTTGGGTAATGTAAAATCTTTAGTACCTAGCATGACATTTTTATAGCATTCAATTGGTCGAATACGAAGACACTTTTGACCAATGGGCATCAGTATAAAATTAAACAAGAATGTCATCATTTAACTGGACTATGATTCGCCAGAAATGTTGTCATTTTTTCCGATAGCGTCCAGGATCTTAATTTAAAAATTTTATTTTGGGAGTGGGAAAGTACAATCCGCAGAGGAAGGTTGTGTTGGTTCGTCTGCCGGGAAAAAGTTGAAAATATCCACTCGGGAAGAAAGCTGAGATTTAACTGCGTAAATAGTGTGCATTCAATGCATTTATTAGTTTGCCGTGAGAAAGCCCTTGCTACGAATTGAATTCGAGAGGCACTTAAAGTGTAACGAAATTGTAATTATCTCGATTATTCCGCGTTTGATGTAAACAATTGCATCACTTTACGATGACATTATTCATCATCAGCCGCGTATGACAACCGGTTTGCAGTACCCTTACGAGGATTTAAGTGCTAAAATCAATAACCCTCAATCTAGAGGACGTTGACTATCACCTCATGAATATGTGTGACGTGTGTAATTAAATAAGTATTAAAATAAATACTTATATAATAAAATTAAGTAACTAAAATAAGTTTATAAAATAATTAAGTAATTATTTGAAGCTAAGATAAATTGTGTAATTATTGTTAATAAACATTTGAATATTATAATAAATCTATTTACTGAAATTAATTTAATAAACAAATAAATCAGTATTATCGAAGAAGTTATTTTTTTTATTTAAAACAATAACCCGCGATGTATTCTACGGAAAACATCTGATTCAAAGACAAGTGACAGGAGATCAGCTGTAATTGGTGATTACGTAAATATTTACGAAAGTAAATTTGATTTGAAGGTCAATTAGATAATTAATGACCTAGACGTCAACCTACTACTAGGTGACGATTCTAAGCAATAAAAAGTTAAATAATATTGTCACAGTGCATTCATATAGTGTCGGACAAGAACTTTAGGTGACCACCCTCTCTCAAATAAGATTGAGCTAGCTAAGCAAAGGTTCTCAATCGGTCTAAGGGCAGGGCCGGTTGAAGATTAAATGCCTTTGAGATTATTCCGGGACCGGGGTGTACGTCATTAGGTTAGGTTAGGTTTTGAAATTCTGAATTATTCAACTGAATGTCCATTTTGAGGTTTGCTAACAAGTGTCAACAATACAATGGACCATTGCATGTACGATACCCAAGCACGAATCAAATCGCGAAAATACCTTTTAATAAAATTCATCCGTTATCATATTATATTTCTAGTTTTTTTGCGCATAGTAAATGGACATGAACGTCATTTTAGTTATTGATTGGTATATTTTTATATTATAATCAATGACATTTGACACAAATTTGGTTAGTTTCTAGTTTGATTAGTTGCAAAAAATACCACCGGAGCGCGACCACCTATTTCGACCATAGATAATATACGTATATTTTGACCAATCCACGAGCATTTCACACATTTAGCTTAGTTGCAAAAAATACCACCGTAGCGCTACTATCTAATTTGTCCAAGACATGAAGTAGGCAGAAAAATTACCGCCGATTTCACGCATTATCTTGATATTTTGTCTAATTCATGAATAAGACAACGGGCTTGCATTTTTCATGATTTAGGAAAAATTTTGCCCATTTCATGTCATATTCAATTTCGCACATTCGGCGTAACATATGCAACACCGTTCTCAAATACGTATAATATTGAAGTCATGAAAGGATGATAAAAAATACTGTAGAAAGAATGGAGCAGCATTTTGTCTAGGAATGTCACTGAAATCAACACTCCTGTTGGACTCTGAGCAATAATAACAACTGCTATATTAAAAGCGCCCGTGATGGCCGAGTGGTAATGTATCCGCTTCGTAAGTTGAGGGTCTCGAGTTCAAATTCAGTTTGCGCATGCACAATAAGAGGGTTATTCGAATTTCAATTTGGGTGACCCAGCAAAATGCTGGATAATTGAAACACTGTACTTGGATGTTAAATCATGTGCATCGCCAGTGAACGTTAGTGGCTGTTTTTTTTTAATTTTTCACGTATAGTTAGGTAGGTATCCGTGGCTCTATCCGACTGATTTTCTCGTAGGGATGCTTACATACTGTAGCTTAAAATATAGAAGGGATCTTTATTTAGCTACATATTTTTTCAGACTTTTACGCGGCGTAAATGTGAACTCTGCCATTATTGGTGGTGTTGGCTTGTGTGTCTCTGATAATTACCTTAGGAATCGAGGGCATCCGTTGTTTGTTCTCCCACGGTGCAGAACTAATCTGCCATTAGTAATGCCAATTGGGAGGGCAGTAACCATGTTTAATGAAATCGCTTCGGATATTGATATATTCCACTTACGTGAGGGTGAATTTAGGTGGACGTTGTTTTATAAGTTTTTAAGATAGGGTCTATCAAAGTTCACTCTCTGTGCTTCCATCTACTTTTATTTTGTTACTTATTTTATTTATTTTCTTATTTTATTTCTTATTTTGTTTTAGGTGGACGCTATTTTATAAATTCCTAAAAATAGGGTCTCCTTAGAAACTCGGTGTACTTCTTTGAACTTCTATATTATATGTTTAATTGTATTTTCATTGCATTTGTATGTTTATATTATGTTCTCTTTTTATATTTTCATTTTTATCCCTTTTATTACATTTCTTTTTCTTTCTTCTCTATAATAACGTTTCATATCATATTGTGAACGTCTTAAACTTATAATTTGTAATGTCCACAATATGTTAAAAAATAAATAAATTGAATTGAAAATATATTGAAGTTCATGAAAGGATGATAAAAAATACTGTACAAAGAATGGAGCAGCATTTTGTCTAGGTATGTTACTGAAATCAACACTCTTGTTGGACTCTGATCAATAATAACAACTGCTAACATATTAAAAGCGAGTTCAAATCCCGGGTATGGGAAAATTAGCATAGGTATTGTTTTTGAATGTGTGTTTGAATGTAGAACATGGACCTAATAGGTTGAGCAAGTGGTTAACATATATTTCTCGTAAAAAACAATTTTATGAAACACTCTTTATGGGGTGGCCATGATCCACACCGGATTGTGGAGCCAAATAATAATATATTTAAACTTTTTTCAAGTATTATTTAATACGTATGTTAATTTACAGTGGATTATAATAAAAGAATAATATTATATAGTGATATCTTTTATTATCCAAAACCCATAATATAACAGGGCTGCCAACTACATTTTAAACTCTATATAATTTTTTCTATATCGAATTCACACACACATGTAAAAACATCAGAAACAAAACCGTCACCATGGAAGACCCTCCTTTTCGCCGCAGCGATGCTACAAAAGACATAAACGCTCTGCTTTTCTCGCATGTCGCAAGACGTGGCGATGGAACTAGGTAGGTAGTACGACCTTGTTCTTGCACTATGCCCCAACAGTGGGTAATCAATGACAGGGTAAAGTATGTAGAAAACAAAAATAATCAGTAAGTATAGGTACCAAATTATATTATATCATATTATAAGCATATCCAATAATTATATATCCAGGTATAACTATTCTCGTTTTTTTTATTAAATTTCTAAATAAAATGACAGAACATAAAACTAAAATAATCCTAATTTACGTGGCAGCGTATTTTTTAAGTAGGTTATTATGAAAATATACATGCGTGAACCGATAAATTGGTGTTGGCTAATTTCCAACTCCTAACAATTAAAAAATAACAATTCAGGTTTATTATATGCATAAATTTTTCTATTCTCCAGATGTTTGATAGTTTTAGCAGGAACCAACACGTAGTTTCAATTTATTCCGGTAGGAAATTTCAATACAATTTACAATGTCACAACAAGAAAAACAACGTAGATTTTACTATCAATAAAATATAGTCAGAGGTAACTTCATACAAAGGCGGCACAATCAGTAGGTTTATATCAGATCGCATTATAAAGGTAGTCGTTCGAGGCACCGTCCGACAAAACAATAACTTCTTGCAAATACTCTTAACATACAATATGCCGTACGCCTAGGGTCGCTTGACAAGATAGCATATAATCACTCCTAACCAACATTTATAAGGGTATTCACAATATGAATATTGTCATTTATTTAAGCGTAGGACATCCGTATTGTGAATATAATAATATATTTATCATTTTATACGATGGTCGAGGCAAAAGCGTCAACCGAAAGCGTCGTGGGCACAGGTTCCAATCCTGGCTGGACACCGTTTCTCGTAAAAACTAAATCTGTTAAAACAACCTCCACTCTATGGAGGCCTATATGTTCTTATTAGGATCGGAAATGGTCGATAAAAATAGTGCATTACGTCGTGAGCATCTATATGGACATACAGTGTATTCATATGGTTTTTCACCTGTGTGTGTCATTTCATGTTTTTTAAGATCACAAAGATGCGAGCATCTTTATGAGCATACCTTGCATTTATGACGTTTTTCACCTTTGTGTGTCATTTCATGTTCTTTAAGATGACTACGTTGCGAGCATATATATGAACAAACCTTGCATTTATGAGGTTTTTGAGGTTTTCCACCGGTGTGTCATTTCATGTCTTTTAAGAGCACTAAGTCGCGAGCACCTATATGTGCATTCCTTGCAATTATGAAGTTTTTCGCCTGTGTGTGTCATTTCATGTTTTTGAAGACTACTAAGTCGCGAGCATCTATATGGGCAATTTTTGCATATATGAGGTTTTTCACCTGTGTGCGTCATTTCATGGTTTTTAAGACTACTAAGTTGCGAGCATCTATATGTGCACACCTTGCATTTATGAGGTTTTACACCTGTGTGTGTCATTTTATGGATTTTAAGATTACTAAGTTGCGAGCATCTATATGTGCATAACTTGCATTTCTGAGGTTTTTCACCTGTGTGTGTCATTTCATGGCTTTTAAGACTACTAAGTCGCGAGCATTTATATGGGCATACCTTGCATTTATGAGGTTTTTCGCCTGTGTGTGTCATTTCATGTTTTTGAAGACTACTAAGTCGCGAGCATCTATATGGGCAAACTTTGCATATATGAGGTTTTTCACCTGTGTGCGTCATTTCATGGTTTTTAAGACTACTAAGTTGCGAGCATCTATATGTGCACACCTTGCATTTATGAGGTTTTACACCTGTGTGTGTCATTTTATGGATTTTAAGATTACTAAGTTGCGAGCATCTATATGTGCATAACTTGCATTTATGAGGTTTTTCACCTGTGTGTGTCATTTCATGGTTTTTAAGAGTACTAAGTTGCGAGCATCTATATGTGCACATCTTGCATTTATGAGGTTTTTCACCTGTGCGTGTCATTTTACGTGTTTTGAGATGATTTAGTTGCGAGATAATATTTTATTGACTTCGACTACCAATAACGCCCATGTGAACTATTTTGTGACTTTTTAGAGCACTTCCGGATCCAAAAACTGCGTTACAAATGCTGCAAATCAAATTACGTGAGAAATGAACTACTCTTCTCAGAATAAGTCGAAGTTCCTTCGGAGTCTCTCGTTCTGAGATTTCTCCTTTAATGTTTCGTTCATCTATTGTCATTTCAGAATACTGCATCATTCTATCTTGGATTCCATCGGGTGAGGATTGTTGACACCTGTCTATATCGTGATGCTTTGTAAAAAATCCTTTAGTAGAAACCTAGAAAAACCAAAATAATCGATCTCATTATAATATAAATTAGATTTTAAACTGTTCCATTTGAGTTATTTTTTTATACTTTTGCCTTACAGCATCTTCAGACATTATAAGTTAAGTGTGAGTGAAAATGACAATAAGAAATGGTAATAGTTCCAACATAGATTTTAAATACAGACACCATAAAAAGCACCTGAATGTAACATCGAAAGGCAAATGCACAAAACAGACTATGACACAATATTGTGGTACAACTCTTGGTAGTATGTTTAAATCTATTATAGTTCCGAATGCGAAATTACAGATTGATGGGAATAAAATAGTTCTACTCGGCAACTGTGTGTACTGTTTATTTCTCATATATATTGATAAAATAATATTATAAAAACACCAGATTAACGTAAATCCTATGAGGCAGTATTGCACCCTGTTCGATAAAAAAAACATTATAAGCTAGTAATTTCTGTGTTAGTGTGTCATTTGGGAGTATGCATAGTGTCGGAAAATGCCGAAAGGCGTAACCGATGTCACAAAAAATGTTCAAATTGATAGAATGTATATTAAAATTTCATCAAGCAATATAGATCAATAGTATAAACAATATGTTAATATTAACTAGAACTTACTTATCTTGGCTACGATTATAAATGTTGTATGCAGTGTTACAGAATATATTGGGGACGTGGATTTATACCTGAAAGTGCGGGAGGGAATTTATATTCAAATTTCATCAAGCGACTTCGATCAACAGTTTAAACAATATTTTTATATATCATACTTCTGAATTCGTGAGGTCACGCATACTAAGCGTCGCATAGGGACGGCAGTTAACCAAAGAGCGACACTCTCGAGAAGGAATGACTCGGTTTATATAATTTACACATATTAAATGTTATTGGATAAATATTTTTCGAATTAATAAAGTTTACCGGTTGAGCACATCTGATATTTAAATAATGATCTGAGCAAAACAGCAAGTCGTGTTGCTAAACACCTTAAAAACTGACCTGCGCAGAAGCACACGTACTTTCGTGCGCATATAGTAGGTGTGTAAACGCTGTGTCTTTGTGTGAAAAGTGTGTTTTACACGTTACAATAGTATATTTTCAGTTTACAATGAAAACCTCATCTCTATCGCGGTATGACAAAAATCCTTTACAAAGATAAGCACGAGAAATTAATGTTTTTAATTTGACCCGATATTTACAAGTGATGAAAAGCAGTACAATTTTATGATAAGTAGATATATATTTATAAGTAAAATGATATTCACAGTTTGCGTTTTATAACAACTGTACTAAAAAAAACAATAAAGACATTTGAAAATTATAAAAAAAATGTGATTGGGCATCGATATAATATTTAATATGTATATTGATTACTTCTACTATTTAAGTGATAATTTATGTTCTCCTAATTATTTAATAAATACATACCTGCAGCAATACAATCAGTTAATATGGCCTTAAAAAGCGTTTTCTTCAAAACTCTATAATTCCCCTGTATTAATTAACCTATCATAATAATTAAGAAGTTGAGATTCTAACTAGTGGCTCTTATAATACTCTCTGAAGCGCTTTCCAAATTGAGTTACCATAGGCGTATTAGTTAATATTAGCTTAATAGTTAATCGGCTTTTGTATTTTAAATCAAGGTAGGTAGGTATTGATTACTTTAATTACTTTTTTTCAATACGACTGGCTAGGAATGGTACGGAGATTTATTGAGATTTTAAACGTCAACCTTCGATAAAAATCGGCGAATAGAGAAGCAAATGTTACAATATATAAAATTGAATATACCCCATGTCTTGTTGTGTAATCTGAATGTGAACATCCGGGTTGAGGATCTTCATCAGAAAATGCTGGCATTTTATCTTCAGTGAATTCGCGCTTTATGTCAGTCTCAGCTTTGCTACCAGTGACACCCGTCGCAGCGAACTGAATTAAACAACGTTTCATATAACATGCTGTCAATAAGTACATATTATTAATATAACATATTAAAACGTTATTATCTAGGTGGAAGTAGCCTGTTGAAATCCGACATAAATAGTGCACACTAAACATTATCAGGCATACTTATTGGTTTTCATAAAATTAGTATTTAAAATTCAATGAAACCCTGCCTAAACTAAGCCATAATATCGCGGTAAATAATAAGAGCTTTCCAAATTGAAGTACTATTGCCAATCGGCTTTTGTATTTTAAATCGAAGTGGGTTTTTTAAAATGTAAATTTAAAGGTAATTTAAAATACACGTAAATTATTATCGATATGCCGCCTGATTATTACGCACCAGGTGCGTCTATAGCGTCCAATGACTTTATAAAGTTTTTCCAAAAAAAGATTTCTTCAGTCGGTTATATATTTTCTAAAAAGTGTTTTCAAAATTATGTATGTTCCATATATTATATAAAATTCCATAAAAATGTTAAAATTTTATAAAGGAACGTCTCTCAACAATTTACGTCTGAAACGAATTCTACAGTTTTTTGACAAATTGTTCAGCGCAGAGCGGATACTTTGGAGAGACTGGTAGTTTTGGGTAGCCTCCAAGGCAGGTGAAGCAGAGGAAGAGCGTAAAAGTAAAAGAACTGACTGAGAGCAGCCTTCACTCTGTCCTGATAGAAGCAGAGGATTGAGAGGAGTGGGAATTCTTGATCACTTAAAAGTTGATAACATCCCAAGGTGGCACCATCCTTTACCATGAGGGAACGACCAAGAACTAATGGGAAACATTGAAAATGTACAGATGTATTTAACGATAATAACTGTTCACACGTAAGATTGCTGACTGTCGTAAAAAGTAAGCGAGACGCCATGTTGTCATTTTATGATAGGTACTTTTTGACAGATCGTGAAAATCGGTTAACCTCAAAATGAGACTGCGCGGTGTAGGTTGTTTTTTTTTCAGCAGGTTTTCCAGTGTCGCTCTACTGCGCAGGTCCGAATATCGAACAAATCCCATCTGTCACGTGAAAATTCAGAAGCGAACTTTTTTGATTCATACAAGCAATCTTGCAACTTGCACAATAATACGTGTGTACACTTGGATTTTCTTTTTATGGCCTCGGTAATACGTACTGTCTGCAGTAATTTTTAATTACCAATGCAATGTCATTTATAAAAAAAGTGAACAGCAATGGCCCCAACTTTCAGCCCTGAGGCACACCAGAAAATGTTTTAAATGTCATGTCTGCGACTGATAGAGGGTGAACGATACGTATTGTTGAAATTCTTAGAATTCTCCCGAATAACGCGATAAACCGTTTAACGGCCTGCTCCAAATGCATGCTGCTCATTCATTATAAATGACCGGCGCCATTTATAGATTAATACTTGAGTCGGCAAAGAAATGACTCAATCCTCGGAGAAATCATGCTGTGCATGATCATCTCAAAAACTTTTGCTGGTGAATAGAGAATGGCTAACGGCCTATAGTTTTCCACTGATGACTCCGTACCACTCTTATGAATTGGAGTAACTTTCGACATCTTCCGTGCTTCCGGAAAGATACCCGTTTCCATTGTCAGGTTGAATATATATATGAAAGTGGCCCTTGACAAAGTCAATACAGCTTTTTAAAAAACATCTTGGGACATGTGCGGTGCCTAAGAGCGAGTATTCTTATTTTTTTAATAAATCTAAACACGTCACCCTCATCAATTGGGAAGATGTCAACGGATTGGGCACCGCATTATCGTTTTCTCTACATATATATGAACGCGACATACTTGTTTCTCCGTCTAAACGCGCCCATTCATGTAGCGTCTCGAGACAATGGTGTCGCGTGTGAAACGGCTCTAAGATTAAAACATGTATTGCTAATTCTAACCTTCGATATAAAACTGCACCAAGGCAAGAAAAATAACACATTATACAATTGAACAAACCTGATGTATTGGTCTGTAATCTGAACCCGGTTGAGGATCTTCAACATCACATAATGGGTCTATTACATCTTCAATAATCTCGCGCTTGATGACGTATAGTTGATCATCCGTCTCAGGTTTTATATTAGAGAGGTCCGCTGAAAGATACTGAAAGAAACATTATGGTTAACACAGTAAAACCACTTTCACTTTCAATGACTAATTATAGTCAACATGAATTAGAAGATAATCTGCCCTAACCAAATCACAAATGTATAGTAGCTGTCAAAACGTAAAATCGAGTTATTTTTTAAATCAACGTTTAATATCATTGTATGTCACTACGCAGTTTATAAAAAAGCAACATATTATAATTCCACACTAATCGTTGTTATTTAAAATCTAAAAAAATCAGTTTCAAAAAACTAACCTCGAAATTGCAACTTAAATCGTCGGCTTTCTCCTGCTTTACTTGAGTGCGAACTTCCGGGCTGATTGGGTGGCTAATCTGCGTATCAAACAAAAGTTTGACTTCTTCATCAGATTGTTCTCCATCACATTCTCGCTTTACGTCCATTTTAATGGTAAATATGTCAGGAAGAACGTGACAGATAGGATCCATTCAAGGTACCTACATTAATTTAAGAAAAGTGTTGCCGCAATACGTAATTATTTATTATGTATGGCCGAGATACTAAAAAGTCTATTCCGTGGAAGCGATCAAACAATAAACTGTGTTTTATTGGATTTAAATTTTTTCTATTCTATTTGAGGAGGTAGTTTTTTTTCACTCGGGTTTTGCCTTTCGATATTTTCAAGCACTACACGACGTATTCACCAATGGCAAATACACACTAACAGCGTATACTGTTACACCCGTGACTATTTGGCCTCTCTTGATAGTCTAAATTGCGTCTAATTATTAGGTGTAAACATGTCACCTGACTTCTAGTCAACAATGGGCGTACGTACGTCCAAAATTACTTGATTAACTGTAAACATGTTCAACATGTAGGTACCTACTTAGCACGTAAGAATTGTATCTAATTATAATAATAGTATGTCTGGGAAGAATGTGATTGTGCCGAATAAAAGAGACGAAGACAAAGAAATTCGGGAGTATGTAAAAAGAAAAGATGGCATCGCTGCTCAATATAAAAAGAATGGAAAAAAATACATACCTAGTCACGGGAGGACTTGGTATTGAGTTCGCGAATTCCTGCGCTAACAACTTATTCATGTATTATAAAACGAATTCAGATAATAATAAATAATTAAAATATAAGCGATATAATTAACATTATTAACGTAATAATATAATATTAATTTGGATAGGTACTGTTAAACATAAGTTTCTTTTGTAAAAATAACCCTTGAAAATATTATAAAGCCACGTTTTCAACAAATAAAGACTTTTCATTTATTATTTAATTTTTGTGAAACCCGGGTCCTACCAACATCCCGAGCTAGCCACAGGACCCGAGATATCTCAATATGTACCTACACTGTGATTTTTAACCTATATATTAAATCAATTAGGTACCTAATACAACAAAGTAGAGACACTTCATTGCCTACCCATTCAATCAAGGATCAAGTAAGTAGGTATAACAAACTAGACATTGTCAAAGGGCCATGTCTTTTGACTTTGCCCTGTCTATCCGTGCTTGGTGCAAATCACACCCAATGTCCGTGTGCCTGGCTCAAAATATGGGTGGCATTTGGTTTGTATTACACTGACAGATATGTTCTTTTACCACGTTGAAGATTAATATTGTATTTAACAACGTCTGTAGAAGAAAACTTGAAAATAGGAAAAATGCAAATGGGTCCTTTTGCCATTTGAATGCCGAGATGGGCTAATCTCGTTATGATTGAGGAAATGCAGACGGTCATTTTCATGCCATTGTTTTGTTTAGACAAGAAAACACTTGTGGCAACACTTTTCTAACATTAGGTACCCTGAATGTATCCTGTCTGTCACGTTGTTCCTGCCATATTTACACTTAACATGGATGTAGGTAAAGCAAGAATGTGATGGAGAACACTCCGATACAGAAGGCAAGTCTTTGTTTGACATGCTGCCTAGCCGTCCAAACAACCCGGACCCTCGCTTTCATGTAACGCAAGAGAATGCGGACGTTTCAAGTTGCAATTTCGAGGTTAGTTTTTGGAAACTAAATTCCTTTACAATCACTTTAGATTGAGAATAACAATGATTGTTTTAATTAATATTATAAACTGTGGCCTCTTTACCAACTATGTAGGAACATAAGGTGATATTAAACGTTGTTTCAAAAATTACCTGTTTATACAATTTGACAGCTATAATACATACATGTCATCTAGGTTAGGTTATCTACCAATTCATGTTAAATATAATTATTATACATCGTTGTATGGACGTTACAAGAACTGAAATTGGTTTTACAGTGTTTAGAAAATATAATAATGCTTTTTTCAGTACCTTATGGCGGACCTCTCTGATAAAACATCCGATAATCAACCAGCTGTCGTCAAGCGCGAGATCATTGAAGATATATCACACTCATTATAGGTATTATGATGATGAATGCACTCAACCAGGTTGTTCGAATTCAGATTACAGGCCAATACAACAGGTACGTTCAATTCTACGCAGGTACATGTGCCGTTTTCTTCTCTTGGTGCCGTCTTACATTGATGTTTTAAATTTGTAATGCATCTTTGAAACTTCATAAGAAACTATTATATTATACGAGGGTGGGTCAATAAGTCCTTAGAAAAGCCGACAGGTGGCGCGACTAGTACTGTAAGCGGTTTGTTTTCATGCAGCGGCACTACCGATTCAGTATGCTGCGAAGTTTCAATCAGATTGGTCGGGTTGTTGTTTTTTATTTTGGTACATTTAAAAAAAAAATTTCCTTGTTTACAAAAATGGAGAAAATTGAGTTTAGAGCTGTTATTAAACATTTTAATATAAAAGGGTTAACAGCAAAGGAAATAAAAAATGAGTTGGATTTAGTTCACGGCATATCTGCTCCTTCACTTGCAACTATTTATAACTGGTTAAATGTATTTAAACGTGGTCGTACATCAACAAAGGATGAACCACGCTCAGGACGTCCTGTAGAGGTGACTACACCAGAAATGATCAATAAAATCCACGATATGGTGTTAAGTGACCGAAGATTAAAGTTGAGTGAGATAATTGAGGTTACAGGGATCTCAAAAGGTAGCGTCATTTCTATTTTACATGACAAATTGGGCATGAAAAAAGTTTCTGCAAGATGGGTGCCGCGTTTGCTCACAGTCGACAATAAACGCAATAGGGTGGTGGCCTCTAAAGCCCTGTTGTCGCTCATGCAACGCAATCCGGATGAATTTTTTCGTCGCTTTGTGACTGTAGATGAAACATGGATACACCACTATACTCCCGAGACGAAAGAACAGTCAAAGCAGTGGATTGCGAAAGGCGAACCATGTCCAAAGAAGGCGAAAGCCGTAAAATCAGCTGGTAAGGTTATGGCTACTGTATTTTGGGATGCACGTGGAATTATTTTCGTTGACTATTTGGAAAAAGGAAAAACAATAACAGGGGATTATTATGCATCTTTATTGGACCAGCTAAAAAACGAAATTGAAGAATAACGGCCTCATTTAAACAGGAAAAAAATCCTCTTTCATCAGGACAATGCCCGTGTTCACACATGTTTACGATCAATGGCTAAAATTGAAGAATTGAAGTTCGAATTGGTCGACCACCCACCGTATTCGCCAGATTTAGCCCCCAGTGACTTTTTCCTTTTCCCAAACTTAAAAAAATGGCTAAGTGGACAACGTTTTTTTTCAAATGAAGAAGTCATCGATCGGACAAATGCTTATTTTGAGGACCTTCCAAAAACTTATTTTTCTGACGGTTTAAAAAAAATTGAGAAACGTCTAACCAAGTGTATTGAGCTCCAAGGAGATTATGTTGAGAAATAAAAAAAAAATACAAAAATTAAAACTGTTTTAATGCTTTTTTCTAAGGAATTATTGACCCACCCTCGTAATTCGGTCAAACTTGTTTCATTTATTGATTGCTTAGTAGATTCGAGTTATCGGCGATAGCTAAAACAGATATTTTGAGACAGTATTGAGTAGGTACCTATATAAATCTTTTGTTAAATCAAGTACCTAAGTATATTTATATACCTATGGTGATTTATACATCACAATCATTCGAATGTTAAGCAATAATTAATGCGATTATCTAAAAAAATTTGGTGAATAAAATTAGTCGCCCGTGAGTCCTTGTTATGTAGGTAATACAAGGTAAACCTATTGTCTATAAGAAAGCTACTTGCAGCCATAAAATACCTACCATAAACGGAAGCAATATCTACGTGAAATGGGGTGAGAATAGACCAATAATTCTATTTTCAAAACTTTTTGTAACAATTTTGTAAGCCTCAAATTTTACTAAATTATCAAACATGCTGCATGACAACATAAATTTATGCGTTCCAGTTAACGGTTTGACAGGTCAAAACTGGCGCATTGCGATTGCGATTGCATACCAGTAAACTTCAAATCATTTTCTGACCGTCACAAGTGGTTTGGTCTGAAACGTCAAACCTTTTCTCACGATCTGTCAAAGTAATAACTGTCCAGGCAGGACCTAACCTAAAAATGATAGTCGTTTATTATATTCCATACCTATGTCATTTTCTCAACACAATATCGCGTTACCGATGAACATTATAATATTTTTAGGATTAAGGAAAATTGAGATTCTTCTGCATTTATATATCGTGAGATGTTCATATTAATCTTTAGACATGTACACAGTAGGAGTTCAGTAGAATTAGGTAGGTATATTTTAGGGTAGTAACCGTTACCTATTATTAATTAGTAACCATATGCCAACAATAAACCGATTTCGGTCGTATTGTTCCATGATTCCACCCAAATTTTCTATGCATAGAGTTCGATTCGATATCATCACCTGTTTGGTTTTTAGTGAGGTGGTGGGGGTCGCTACTCGACCGAGAAATTACACTGACTCGAGTAAATGATTTTACTAACGTACTCGACTCAATTTGTCTGTTCGTACACGTTTAGTTACTAAATTATTCGCCACTCGACTAAACTACTCGCCTCATCCGAACCGGGCTTAAAGGGAGTGGGACGACTGGACTCCGGAAAATTGGACGCCGCACTGTAGTAGACACGTCTACAGAACGTAGACGTGGTATTCTTATCAGTTTCTATCTACTACTTAGTTAAAATAAAAAACTCTTTTTTCGTTGCAACTTAAGCATATGCACAATTAAATCATTATTTAAGTCTGCATATTTACATTCTCACCAACTTTTAAATCATAATAATATAATCATTTAAATACAAATAATAATATTATATATTTTTAAGTACCTAACGTCTATTTATTTTCGAATTCCGTGGCGTCCAGTTGTTCCGGCGCCAAATCGTCCTAGATCCGGCTTAAGGGTGTCTCCATGAGCGCAGCGACAAAATCAAACCTCATTGAAGTGCCTATTCAATCTTGAATACGCAACACCTGACGGGAAATTTTTGAACGAAGCGGTACGCAAACAAGAAGCAAAACGCAACAGTATCTTCAAAGGAGGCATAGTGCTTCGAACGGTGTCCAATAATGCAACAAAAATACTGAATGGACATTTATGGTCGCGTAAGATTTTGCATTATATTTTTGTTTATGCTCACATGACAGCTAGTTGGGGTTGACATTAGATTTTCCAACCTGGAAATGAATATATCTGCAAATGGTTTCGATAACCGGAATCGTTTCACAAGCGCCTTGTCTGTCATTTTGAATGGATCCGTCCGGTTACAAATCTTAACAACAAAATTTCAGCGTGAATCACTTCCATTTTGGGTACCTACATGTAAAATAACCTAAAATGTGGTAATGTCATTATCATATTATTTAATCAGTACTTATTAGTTATCGCTGAATTCTTAAAACGATTGATTGTTGTACGTAGATAATTAATTCTTAAAGAAGCTACTTACTTCAATATTTACCTCATAATAGTGTAATTACAATATTCAGTAGGTACCTACGAGAATTTGAACGGAAATTTCGATTAATAAAATATGTATGTTTCTGTATAACAACACACGATAAATACTTAATTGAGAATTTAAATACAAAACAACACTTCCAACGGTAATATGTAAAACACAAAAAACAATAAATAAAGAGCCGTTCAACGTTACCTACGTTTAATCTGTCAAAATTAGCGCCTCAACCGTCGAAGCTTATAACGCTCAAAAGCCTCCGCCACTTTCAGACGCGTTTGTCAAAATCTAATTAGAAATTAAATTTCTTATACATTCTAATCACTTTCTCATACAATGACTTCGATACAGCTTTGTCCAAAAATTGCCTTTCTAGGTGGTCATAGTCCAGAAACTTTGCAATCTTTATGTTGGTTGGTTTTCTATATTGTTAGTATAAATGTTTTGATTGATTTATGTTTGTATTTTATTTCTTGACAGATTCCGCTCGTAAACCGCGACATGGATTGTATGATTGCACCTGATATCTTTGAGAGACAATCTGCACAGTCGTTTGGTGAAATTGAAGTGCAAGAAATGGTCATCAAAAAGGAAATAGCAATTGCTTCTGCGAAAGAAGTCCGTCTGAGGTTGAACAGATCTTCATTTTTCGTTAGAAATTTTGTTTGCAACGTGTGTTGTAATTTTTTTTCATCAGCGCACATTTTAAAGTGCCATAAACGTATGCACGATGCGTCGCTGACTTTCGATGAAGTGGCTTTTCCATGCGACCAAAGCAGTCACTTGTATGAAAAGTTTGATGCGTCGACGTTTGCAAGTGATTCACAGGTAACTCATATGATATACATGCTCATTTGATTATTGTTGTTCGGTATATAATGTATTATATATGCTAATATGCAACATAATAGTACACACAAAACTTTGTCAGTCATACATATTTGTTTTCATTAGATTAAGGTTACCATAATTTACTGATGTGTTGGTTAGTTTTTAAAATTCAACAAAACCCCGCGAAGCCAAGCCATAACAAATAATAGTCCAAAATTTTTCGTCTATCTAGATAATATCTTAAATCATGTTATTAAATCATACAGATCTTTGGATATTTTATAGATCGAAGAATATTTTTTATTAGTTATGGTTTGGTATAAGCAAGGCTTAATGAATTTTAAAGCCATCTGTGAAATGTACTCCTAATTCAACTAAAACAAATAAGTATAATCGAAAGAGTGTGCACTATTTTGTCGAATTGCCCATAACATTGGAATGTCGTTCGGTGATTATACATTCACCTGCCAAATTAAGTCAAATATTGGCGACCAATTATTGAATAAAGAGCTCTAGGAGACCTTCACTGGCTTATCGTAATGATGATACTGTTACTTAATATTTATAATGTTATTTTCAGAAGCGCGAAAACGGTCTGAATAATATTAAGTATGAGAATAATGATGAGGCAGCCATCATCAAAGAAGAATTAGTTGAGAATACAATTCAGCAAATCAATGATAAATTAACTGAACCTGGCTGCTCTAATCTTCAATACAAGCCATTAGACCAGGTATGTTTAAAAACAAATGCGGCTTTGTCCGATAGGCTGACGTCAAATTCAGGGCGCCCAGTTCGGACTACTTTTGTTAAAGCACTGCTGGTCTTATTGTACGGGAAATGTTAGGTTCTTAGGCATTAAATGCTGCTGACTTCACGAATCCATTTCTCAAAATCAATTTATATGCAAATCTTGATTCAAATAAAGCGATAGTAGCAGTAGCTATATGGCACTTCCTGTTGAAATCACTGTTCTTTCGAATGATTCCATATTTAAAACAAAATAATAATCATGGCTCGACAAGGATATCCATTAACCTACGTGAGCTTTGGCCCCACTTTTGAAGAATTGTGCGGCGATGCCACCAGCATGTTACCCGCACCAAATGATGCATTTTTGTGGATGTAATGAATTATAGGAAGTCTTCTGGATTGGTATTTTTCCGTGTAGGAAATTTTCCTTATTAACACACCCGTTAAGCAAAAATGAGCGTCATCGCTAAATGCAAATTTTTATTAATAATCATGTCCTTTCTTTTTCGTACAAGGTTGTTGTTATTGCATGCTTGCATGCAGCGTATATTTTTAGTGTGGATAAGTGATTGTACCCCTTACCCTAATCTCTTGCAGACTAGACAAATAAAAGGTAATGGAAATTTGTGTTAAAATAACTCTTTATCGTTAAACATCCAATAATTTTAGACAAAAGCAAAGTGTGCCGCAAAAGTGGTCAAGCCAAACGTTATTAATTTATTTGCACATTAATAATAGTGATAATATTTTAAATAATCATGTTCCAAATTTACGATATATTGAAACCAACAGTAAAGGTTTCTACTGGGAATTATTGGCCACATTTTCTCCCATACGGAATAGTACCTGTCGTTAATAATCTATTTAGTCTGATTTATGTAATATTAAAATACTGTCAATGATCGAGGTTGCTTGATGAAATTTGAATATAATTTTCTAGCTTTGCCTTTCATCATGGCAGGCACTGTGCACACTCTCCAACGACACTAAAATAAACAAGATATAATTATTGTTATCGAAGATGATGTATACATACATATAAGTGCATTGTTTTGACCCACTAATGGATCTTTCCATAACAATATTTCTCTCTCACTTCGCTCTTTAATAATGTCTGAAAGTGCTGAAAAACAAAAGCGTCAAAAAAACAAATTGAACATTATAACTCATAATGATAATATTGATATCGATTATTACGATTTTTCTAGGTTTCTACGAAGGGATTTTTCACGAGGCATCACGATACAGATGAGAGTCAACAATCCTCAGACGATAGCATCCAGGATACAACGATACAGTATTCAGAAGTGACGATAGATGAGAATAGCATTAAACGAGAAATCTTAGAACAAGCTGCTCCGAAGGAAATTCGACTTATTCTTAGAAGAGTAAACCATTTTTCACGTAATTTAATTTGCTGCATTTGTAACGCAGTTTTCGGATGCGAAAATGCTCTAAAAACTCACAAAATGGTGCACATGGACGTGATTCCTGATCAAAATCAGAGCGTATTAGTCTCGCAGCATAGTAATGTCAAAGTACATTCAAAGACAATTACTGGTGAAAAACCTCATAAATGCAATGTATGCTCATATAGATGCTCGACATCTTGTCATCTTAAAAGACATAAAATGACACATACAGGTGAAAAACCTTATAAATGCAAACTATGTTTATATAGATCCTCGACATCTTGTAATCTTAAAAAACATAAAATTACACATACTGGTGAAAAACCTTATAAATGTAATGTATGTTCATATATATGCTCGCGACTTAGTAGTCTTAATGAACATAAAACGAGACATAGTAATGAAAAACCTTATAAATGCAATGTATGTACATTTAGATCCTCGACATCTGGTCATCTTAAAAGTCATGAAATGTGGCATACCGGTGAAAAACCTTATAAATGCAATGTATGTCCATATAGATCCTCGAGATCTTATTATCTTAAAACACATAAAATGACACATACTGGTGAAAAACCTTTTAAATGCAATGTATGTTCATATAGAAGCTCGCAACTTGGTAATCTTATAAAACATGAAATGAGACATGTTGGTGAATAACCTTTTTTAAACAATATTATTCATATTATGCAGGTGATACTTTTCGCATTCCTGAAAAGTATTCTCAAGTGACCTACCTCACATTGTGTCTGCATAAAGTGTTCAACCCATGCGTGCTTCCAACGCTCACGTAAGTGTCTGAAACATGAACTCTTAATGTAATGTAGAATTTAAATAAAATGGATAGCTTGCGCAACTTGACATGAAAAAGTGCTTCTTGAGCACAACGGTAAATATTGCAAAAAAACTAATGGACAAGGAAGCAGACAAAAATACGCGATGTGATCGAGCTCGCTAAACAGATGAAATGGTAATAGACTAGAGATGTCTTGTCAGTGAGTGGACAACCGCTGGACAAATGGCGTCCTACAGTGGTACCCAAAGAGCGGAGCACTGAATGCCTACAGGTACACCTTGAAGCCCGCTGGATTCATAATGTTTGGAGAATGCACGTGACAAAAAAAAAACTAGGTACCGAGTAAGCTTGAGGTAGCCTTACTGGGTTTCGAGAAAAAAACTTCAACAAGCTTCCAGCCAAATAGATTCTGGCTTTCTGGAAAGTAGTTACATACCATCTATCTATGGAGTGCACACTGGAGACCTACGAAATGTTGGTATGGCTTGGAATTATGCTAAGAGATTTCAGAGCGACATGTATTCTTGAGGGCGCATTTTTGTGTCTAGCTAACAAAGGAGAACAATTTAAAAATAATGAATTATGTCAATTACATATCGGAATTTCTTTTAATGTGTTTACTGTCAATAAATGGTGGAACTGCATTGTATTATTGATTTAATAAATCGAAAAATTATAAGTACTTATTTTACTGGTATACTTAAATCTGGACCGGTTTTGTCTGCTTCAGAAAGACATTATCAACGAATTGTCTCTGTGACGCGGAAATTGATGAAGCACTAAAAAATTTGCGTTTTATTAAATAAACCAATAATATATATAGGAATATTATATACCTAATTAATTTTTAGGTAGATTATCGGGAGTAACACTTTTTTTTCTAGATGCCTTTATGGATACCTCGCATTTACTATCGAGGTTTCTTGAGGACTTTGGCACGCATACTACTCTACTTGATGCTAGTCAAATAAAAATTGTGCCGGCTGAGAGAATATGCCTTATTGAAAACTATTATTCTACCCGCATCGGGTATTGCTAATAATTTGAATTCGGCCAGGGCCTATGAAACCGCCTTGCAAAAACCCTGTAAATTTCTTTTTATCGCAAGGCGATGGTGATTCTGATGAATATTTTATCGTATTCATTGGGAACTGAGGACTGCGATTTGTAGCCGAGTTTTTTCCCGTGGTAAAAGAAATGTCGCATATGACTGATATTCTGAGCATATACTTATCCTATCTTATATGATTGCATTCACTGGATCTGAAAGGCATGAATCGTCGTTACATGTCGCCATTTATTGTTTTTATCCTTTTTATTACATCAATAGAGAAATTAAAATGGCATCTCGTTTGTCACGGTCTCCGGAAGGTCTCGAATGTCCGCATCTGCCATCTGTAATATAAAGTTCAGGTTGTGCCGCTCCTTGCTAAAGATTTGACAATCTAGGAGTACATGTAGGAGTTCCTAGTCGCTTATGTCGTCGCATGGACATATTCCATCACATGTTATTTTAAACCGGTGCAAGTATGCTCGCATGACTACGTGACATGTTAGAATCTGAGTCATCTCAAAACACAACCCTTGATGCACCCTGACGTCTCGTGCTGCTGGAACCAAAGGTAAAAACTTTCGGGTCAACTCCCCTGTCGATGAGTTTATATATCGTGAGTTCCATTCGTTTTTCACCTTATCTGAAATTGTAATTTTCGCGTAGCTCAGAGGAAATTTGTCATAAACTATCGCGGTCTTGAATAGAAAAGGCAATCGGATTAGTAGACAAAAGATGTCCAATTGCTTGGATTGAGCTTTTGGAGTCCGGATAAATACAAATACTATTGTTTTCGGTGAGCTTTCGTTGTATTGGATCAGAGTCTGCCCACTCCAGAGCGCGGTGGATGGCATAGAGTACGGCCTGCATTACCGTACAATAGCTAGCAAGGCGGTACCTACAAGCCGCTATCTCACCGCACTTAATGTATGTCACAAACCCTGAACCAGTACCGCCATCAATTTTGCTCCCATCCGTGAAAATCGGCATGTTATTGCATTCGTTGCTTTCCTACGTTGCATGATAAGAAACCACTACAGAAAATAGTCTAGCCGTTTGTGGCAGCCTTCTATAGTCCACCGGTTTTTCGTAAAGCCTATCGTCTGGCAGAAAATCTGCAAGGCCCTCCTCGCCCTTCTTAGCTATGTAAGTGAGAGCGACTTGTTTTAAACGTAAATCTAGAGGCATAAATCCTGCTAGAGCTTGCGTTGAATTTAGTGAAGTCGTGCGTAAGCTCTGCATATTCGTATCGCTAGTGCACGCTGAACCGTATTGAGTTTTGTTGCTATGTTTTTACGTTTGGCAGCTTCATACCATATGCTGGCCGCATACGTGATCATAAGCTCAATAGCACAAGTTTAGAGAATTCTAAAAGCTTCAGAAGATACACCCCATGTGGGTTTGGCCATTCTTGCTAGTTTGAGCGAACTCACCGCTGCTCTTTTGCTGATGCTGTCCGCGTGCTTCGACCAATTTAGTTTGTCATCGATTACACCCCTAAATGTTTAAAATCCCTAGAAAAAGATAGAGGTTGCCCATTCATCACCAGCGAAGGCGGAGAGACTCGCCTCCTAGTAAAGAATAAGGCCTTCGTTTTCTACGAGGGAGAAAGACAGTTTGACCTTCCTTCCACGGGCCTCGACGCTCTCCAACACGCTGTTAGTCATGGTTTCTAGAAAAGCAAGTTCTATGGATTTCACAATCACCAATACATCATCAGCAAAGGCATGTGTGTGTACACCTTCAGGAAACGGCATAGAGAGAAGATCGTCGAGAACTATATTCCACAGGACAGGGCCGCAAGACCAACCTTGTATGCATCCCTTTGATGTCTCTTTGGTAGCAGATGCTCCAGCATATTCAACGAAAACTTCTCGGTCAGATAGATAGTTTTTGATAAGCCTTAAAATGTTAGCGGGACAATTTTTAGATTTCAACTGTTGTAGAAGATATGGCCACCATGCGTTGTCAAACGCGCCTTTGATATCAAGTGATACCGCCACTACGAGCTGACCATCGTGGTTAGCCCCCCTGAGTCTATTAATTGCTGCATGAAGCGCGTCTTCAGTACTATTTTGAGAAGTAAAACCGTACTGGTATTCGCTGAACAGGTGTTTAGTCTAAAGTTTCCAGGAATCTCGATTAATAATTAATTTTTTGAGTACTTTGCCGAACACGGGCAGCAATCCTTTGGGCCGATATGACGACACGTTAGCGTAGTCGTCCTTTCCCGGTTTGGGAATAACCACCACTCTAGCTACCTTCCATATTTTTGGAAAATGACCAATTCGCAAAAAAGCATTATAAAAAGCGACAACTATGCTAGGAACAGTTAAGAATGAATTGAGACAGATATCCGTGAAGTTGACGTGTCCCGGAGCTTTAGCTGGATTGAACACCCTCATTGTTCTTTCCACTTCCTCGAGAGTGAAGTTTTCGTCGTCATCTTCTTTTGAAAGAATCGAGGCGGCATTTCGGATCAATGTCTGCTGCTCCGTTTCGAAAAAAATACGATTAAAACCAAATAAGTTTCCCATTTTCTTTATTTATATATAAAATATAATACACATTGTCAATAAATACAGTTTTTAGCCAAGCTATCGTCATACTCAGCAGGTTGGTACCTTCCACTTTTCAAAGGACTAAAATTCATTCTCATTCAACTCATTCAAAACAAAAACTTCCGTCGGCTGACATTTTATTTAGACAGAACCAATTCCAATCTCTGTGGACATAACTATTATAACCATAACAAGGCAAACTCTTAACAACTAAGAGAAGCATGCATAGAACATTAAATAACACAAATTCACAGGCATAAACGAAAATACGATGACAGTTGTATATTTTTTTGTATTTAGTGACGTCACACGTATTACGATTCAATTAAGGAGATGTCTTTACCTACCAGCGCATCTATTCTATACACAAGACTTCTATCAGCCGCTATCTATAACTATCGAGGGTAGTTTTAAATTTTTTGTATCGAAGTATTAGCACTTATTGTAACAATTACAAGAAATTGGTTGTAATTGTTACAATGCGTGCTATGTTTTAACACCACCTCTCTTTTTTTAAATTTTATAGCGGAATAGCCAGTATTGACTGTTTAGACGGCTAACTTATTGTAATTGTTACTAAACGTTCTAATACTTGGATATAAAAATGAAAAACTACCCCCGATAGCAATCTTGTGTACAGAACAGATGTGCAAAGGCACCTAGCGCAAAAATACGAAGCTTGCACACATTTAAATTATTATAAAAATCGATGTTTTTTTAAATAAATATAAAAAATATTAAAACTATGCATTTGCAAAAAGTGCATCATAGAAATCTAAATAAACTAAATTTTAATAATACCTAAATATTAACAATCAGATAATATGATGGGGTCTTTTGACAAATTCACATTTTTTTACAATTGTTAGTTTACTTTAGACTTAAAATAAAAAATATTTATTTTTCAATGTTTTCAGATACATATTTATTAATTAATACAGTTAAAATATTGTAAATTATAGAAAAAATGTATATCGCCTTAAACCTTTCGAATCCAAACCAACACAGAATATACTTTGTCAAAAAATACACATCTATCTATAAATTATCTAAAATTATGCCATATTCATACGTAAAATAAGATATTTTATAGATAGAATAATATTTGTATCTATTATAGTTTTGTTTGAGCAGAGCATAACAATTTAAAAAAAAATTCAAACAACGTGACACGAGTGGTATGTATTTATAATTCAACTAAATAAATAAATAAATATGAATGAAAAAGTGTCCACCATATTGTAGCATCGCCCAAACAAAGCTATGAACAAGCTTACACCGACGATGGACGCGCGGCTTAAGCGTCGGATGTTCCAAGTTCAAATCCTGAGTCTGGCATGTACACATATTATTTTTCAATTTTGGTCAGAGTATGGACTAATAGGTTTTATTAATTAGGAATTAATTAATATATGGAAACTTATCTGGTTGTCATAACTTTTCATTATTCTATTGAAAACATATTTTTGTAATTAAAATGTAATTGCTTGTTTCCCCTATAAATTAAAAAAAAAAACAGTAAAAGATCCAGGTGGAAACAATATGCCTAGACAGTCTAGACACGGCTAAATGCAAGTTAAGACCCAACCATACACCAATGGTAAATGCACATTGATCATTCATTGAAAAAGTTAAGTTTTCTCTATTCACCTATTGCGCGGAGCAGTTCCATCGTAATCAATAGAAATGTCCTGACAAGTGAACACGACAAGACCTCTATAGAATTTCCCAAATATAATCTTTCGACTGTCTGACCTGACTAGCAGTTTTTATTGGGAAATAAAGAAAAAGTAGCATTAAAAATTTAAAAAATAGCACCGTGTTCTTGAGATTCTATCTTTCACCGTGTTTCTAGACGAAGGCATATCTTTTAAACGAAGGCATATCGTAAACATATCGCACATTGAGATCTATAGGGTCGTAACTGCATATAACATTATCTTAAATAATTTGAGTTTTCATGTAAAATAATTAACTACAATTTAATTAATTGCTGTAGACCGCAGAAAATTGTACCATGTTAGAATAACTTTGTGTACTTTATCCTACTGTAGTTCGTAAATACATACATAAATATTTTTTTAATTATATTGTGGATTTTTGCAGTTGCGGCCATATAGTTTGCGAATTGACGAACAAACATGCACATGCGGCTTCATAGTTTTAATAGAAAAAAAACAAAATGCACCTTTTTAAGTTTTATATAAAAGTTCTTTTATTATATAAATAAAAAAAATATTAAAGAAAGAGAAATAAAAAAAGAACAATAAAAATAATTTAATCAGTACGATTCGAAATATAATTTCTTTCAACGTCGAAAAATTAAAAAAAATCGGTGTGTGTACTTGTAATACATGTACGCACGTTAGAAGTTATACTTCTTTGGCGTAACAAAATAAAACTTGTGATAACCTAGATTCTTCGACTAGCTCTTAATTATCTTTTTAAATTACACATGTAAGAAAACGGGCCGCTTATTGAAGCGCCGTTGGTTTATTACTATAAATTTTAACTTATATTACTAAATTATATAATTATTTATCGTTGTTTTTATTTATAAAGTACCAACTGTCACTGACGTTTAGTCGTTTGTTAACATAAGGAATTGCAAATGGCTGACAATAATAAATTCGCTGCCTAGGCAACGGAACAATTCTTAACTACAATATTATACAGTATAATCGTCACGATTGCAGTATCATACTCTGGCGTAAAGGTAGTTCGTTCTGCTGATAGCCGAACAATCGGTGATTCGAATCCAATCTAGTGCGTATTTTTTCGTGTGAACAAATAAATTATGTGTTACATGTCACACGCCAAAAATACACTCTGATCCGATTAACCAAACACGCCTAGTGAAGAATAACATCAAAATATATGTGCGAATGCACTTACTCGATCAGAATGCAAATCATCTGCAAATACGGCTATCTAGTAGAATGAATTTTGTACCAACATTTTGTGCCCCAATTAAAGCTCTAAATTAAAATTTTATATATAAAATAACCATATGGACACAATTGTGTAGGAGGCCACTGCTTCCAAGAAGCAGTAAATGCCATATATCGAACTGCATTCATAAGTAATTTTTGGGTTATTTTGCAGTTACGACCCTATAGATCTCAGGGTGCGATATGTATTTACCTTACCATGTTAAACATAAATAATTTTGAAAACACTCATGAGAAAATATAGCCAACAGAGAAAATCTTTTTCGAAAAAAAGTAAGAATCAAAACTGCGTCTCTTGGGTATCGCGCACTGTACATTACCGCTATCATACGACTGCCATGCTTAATTACGACAAATTATTTTAACTATTGCCCTTTTTAATACCTGTTCATAAGCGCTCTCCAAACTGAAAAAATCCATAAACATGAAAATTTATCAGCTATGTTTGTTGAGATACGTTTTAGATTATATCGTTACTCATAATACGGAGATACGCCTTTGACAAGCTGCATGCTTGGGCTGGTAGTCATACCAACACCAACGAATTGTACATTCCTTTGCCGACGATCAGGCCACATACAGCTATCCATGTGATAAGCAAGCATTTTCCGAATTCGGTATAGGAACGCATACGAATATAAGAAGATAGAATAGAAGAAAAAGATGGTTGTACTTATTCAGAAACTTTCGCGGGTGTGCACACTTACGTCCCCAAAAAGCGGAGTAGTTTAACTAAGATAGTTAATCACTTTCACTAGTACTTTTAGGTTTCGTAATGTACGAATTTAAATAGTCTTTATACTTGTAAGGTATTATTTGCTATTTTATTATTATTATACAGAGGACTATGAAATAGGACTCTGTTAAAGTCTCTTTTGTTTTGTCAGGAATAGCGAAAGAGGGCGGAAATAATCACAGGAGATATCAAATTGAAAGATAAGAACTTCTGATAGATGTTCGATTTATTAAACGGTGAAGAATTACAGTAATACAGATTTATTACAACTGACAGAAAGCCAGCTTACAATATGTGAGGTACAATGGTCGACAGGGAACTTACAAATTAATTACGTGTGCAATCGTTCATATAGAAAATGAATAATGTTCTACATGTTTCCAATTATCAAACACAAATAACATATTTTATTGTTTTGTGGTTTTCTAGAATTAATTACAATAAATGAATCAATATTTAAATTGACAATATTATTGATATCAGAGGATGCTATTGTTATCAGCGGAAGTTGCGGTTTCTCTAATTAGAATCAATCTCTTATCTATGTATCGATCTAATGCATAACAGCACGACAACTGATAGTAGTTTCATCGCAATCGGATGAAGGGTACAGGAACGAATACGGGACAGACAGACGAATAAACATTTAATTTTATATATTATATAAAGATATTACATTGTAATAAAGACAGTTTAAATATAAAAGGTGTTTATATAAAGTTGATCCCGGCGTTCCATTATACCTACACAATACATATAAACGTGAACTCTATTGGCATTGTAAAATTTATATCTCCGTCAAATAGTAGGTATACGCCATTACGGTTTTATGCGTTTCTGCTGATAGGCACAAAGAACTGCCACAGGACCGCGCTCCTGCTAGAAGAAGAAAATTGAGCTGATCTACTACACTCTCGCGCTCGGTCCTCTTCGTATTTATTCGGGAGATTGTAGAGCAACAGAGTAAGGCCATCCTCTCACGTGGACACTCAAAAAAGACGAGACTGAAGCTCCAGTATCCAGCTAATGTATTTCAATGGCGGCTCGCTGACGGCAAGACTGAAATCTCTCGTTTCAAATCGCCCGCAACTGAAACCGAGGAGACACGACATGCTAGTCTCCCGGTCTCTCAGTTTCCAGTCACCCATTAAACAGTGGTACCAATATCTGTAAATTTGATGAAAAATCATATATTCTTAACAACATTGGTACCACTGAACTGAAATACACAAGCAATAACAAGTCAAAATCTAAAGATGGGCGAACCGATTTTTAATTTAAAATATGTGGCAGATGTTGAGAAATACTCCTGCCTGTATACTTACATGCTGCCAGATTATTCCCGTAAAGATATTACGGAAAAAGCTTAGGATGAAGTAGGACAGACAATGGGTTTGACAGTTTGAGGTTATGAGATTATTGGGTTTCAGTAGCCCGGTGTGCGAAGCATTTCACTGGCCAGTTAATGAATTCCATCAGCAACCAGTTTGTCGGATTTTAGTTTCTGCGTGAGAGGATGGCCTTGGTCTAAGCTCAGGCAATTCAACCTTGCCGTGTTAGGAAAACACTCGCAGATTGAAATATATGTATGGAGCGAACTCGCAACGACCGTCGCCGAGCACAGGTGCGAGGCGCGAAGCGTGCAAGGTGGCCATTGCGATAGTATAGTATGCGTCCGTATAGTATAGTAGGATATGTCACCAAGCACGTAGCCACCAAGGAAGGCACCTGCCTATGTGGCCTTAGCCTAAAGCATTCACCCTAACCTAACCTTAATCTAGTATAGTTAATATAGTAGGTATTTGTATTAAATTTGTTACTTTGTACTCTGTATAATTACATAGTGTTTGTTCCATTAGATATTAAAACAATATTGTCTTCAATTTGATGTTCACTATGTAGATTAGTCGTGCTTAGTTACTGCGCATTTGAAACAGAATTTTAAATACCTTCGCCTAAACAAATAAATTAGAAATCTACGTACCTCTTTTATGTGGATACTATCGTTGTCTTCGATGTTTTCCTCTTTGACTGACACGTCAAATCGACCCTTGCTGTTGAAGTGATTTACGTCAATCGATAGGTAAGCACCGTCACTGATTATCTCCGCCGTTTCGTCATGTGATAATTCACCGGTTTCTTCATCCATTTTATGCGGTATTTGATATTAAAATCTGTCAATAGCTTCACGACCTCTGGCTAACGTGTTTGACTGGCAAATTTGCTATGGTTTCTACCATAGACATCAGGACTTCGATTAAAAAAAAAATTGTCTATGCTCTCTAGGGAAAATAAAAAGATTCGACGGCATCGTTATGGGGAAAAAACAATATTCTTTTACTGTTACATCCAAATTATTCTAAAACATTAGTTGGTTCTTGTCGGTTTACAGGAACCCAAAGCAAAGACATTTTGAAAATAGCCGATTATACTGCATTATTTGTTAGGTTAGGTTAGGTTTGGTTTCCATTTAATATTACTTATTTTTGCCTTA
Organism: Rhyacophila brunnea; assembly: GCF_057557595.1. Lineage (NCBI taxonomy): Eukaryota > Metazoa > Arthropoda > Insecta > Trichoptera > Rhyacophilidae > Rhyacophila > Rhyacophila brunnea. The sequence continues at coordinate 34,058,825 of NW_028232785.1, forward strand.
TACCTAACTTACTGTCATCCAAAACAACGTATTAACACCCCCAATTAGCTATAAGTAGGGCTAGCTCAGACTATTATTTGAGGTAAGTACATTAATGTAGGTTATTTGCAATAACTATTTTTTTTTTTGGGATTCTAGGGGGATACTATCCATAGGTAGGGTAAGAGGTACAATCGTGGGCCACCCTCCAGTGATGGGCCACTCAGCAGTAAAACCCAAAAAATAAGTATTTTAAAACTTAAATGATGGGTATTTGTTCCTATATGAGACTCACAACATCATATACTTCGGTTCTAGCACATTATTTTCGTGTATAGGTAGCAGGACTGACCATATAAGTGACCATTTTGTATACCAAGTCACACGTTTTGCATTTTGTCTGACAATTATTGCTTAACTTTTTGTTAAGGAAATAACATATTTTGTAAGGTAAGATCTCTTTAACTATACATCTAATTATACTTTTTATTTAACAATCGTTATGCTGGATATTCAAACATAATATGTTATATTATAATTATATTATAATTATGTTAAGTCTACGACTGTTTTAAATTAAAATGACACATCTAGCTGGGTGGCCATTTACTGCACTAAATAATATAATAATATGTAGGTAACAGTAAGTTGTATGATGGACCGGGCTGGCCCATGACCGAAAAAATGGTCTTTTACTTTTAGTTAACTTTTTTATGCTAAATACAATATTTATAATGCACTATGGTACTTGCCGTTTTTATTTTTATGTTATTTTAATTTTTAAAAGTCGTTGGCCACGTGGTCGATCACTGAATTTGTCGGCCGATCACAGTATTTAGAAATATTTAACTTCCCATTTCTTTCAGAATATCAAAATATAGAATAATTTAAGTTTAAAATATGATGTTAAAACTATAGATAATGCTGTTGCATACTTTTTATAAAAATGGGGGATCACTATGTGAAGTTGCAAAAAAAAATCGGAGTGCCACGATCGATATCAATACATTGGACATATTTTCTATCCGAATCTGGTTACTGTGAGGATAGAGTTTCCTATATTATTTATCGAAAGGCATAAGTCACATCGTATCTACCAAGTTAGTGAGGTTTGTCTAAAATTTTATTTGAAATACTTACATCTTATAACACTATAATCCTAATGCACGTAGGATTCTTCAGCCTATAGATATAACTGTTTTCCCTTCAGTTATAGCTGCAAAATATCGCAAAATGCTGTTTTCATCCTTAAAGATTTTACGATGTAGTGGGCAATTTAAACAGAAGAAAACCTTAAAGAATATTCAAAATACTAGCGGAGGTAAACAGATAAAACATTTTTTATACCATACCTACTGATTGCGGAAAAACTTATCTGACAACAGCTGGCTAATAATACAATAAATCACTATTTTTTATAAAGACGAAGTTACGGCACGATTCCCCAACTTCGCCTAATGTGTTTTAGTAGGTACACTAAAAAAATATTGTCCATGGATACTCACGAAATCTATTAAAAAATAACCTTAAGCAAATTCAGGTTTTATGCTAGAGACAATTTGACATATTTTAAAGAAATATCTACGTTGGCGAAGATAGGAATCACTTCAATGACTGTTTCATACAACCTACCAATTTACGCTAGGGCTGCCAAAACCCAAAGAATTATAGTATCATTTTTATGTGTTGATTTACATAGTAAATTTTTAATAAAGGAAATATGAGAAAAATTGTTAACTGGTGATTCAAAGTGATGAATAGTTTTTAGTCTAAAAACAATAAAAATAAAAAAAAACACATTTATTTCAAGAAAATCGTTTTTTTGTGACAACCCTAAAGCCAGGGGAAGTGTATGAACAAGTAGTTCACAAAACATAGCCTGACATTGCATACTCAAATAATTGATGTTTTATTATAAATATCGGAAATCGCACGTTACATTTGGCAAGCAGACTATATCACTATATTATATTAAAAATATGAAGAACCTACCTCTACAAGATTCGTAGAAATCAGCAAAAGTTCAGAGGTATTCCGAAAAAATCTCTTCAAACCGGACTCGAAAAAACGGTACTAACACAAACACGGCGAAAATAATGGCGGTTTGAAAATTGTGTGGTGACAGGACGAATATTATCTTTATAATCGCCTTAGTGGCTTAAAGTGGTGCAATAGTAAAAACATGAGTTTTTAGTGTTTAATTGATTTAGGTGAAGTTAGTGACTCTTGGCGAAGTTAGGGGGTTTTACGGTATCTAATGTGTCAGTGCTGATAGAGAATGCAACATGGCAATAGATACTGAACGCATGAAAGAAATAAATAAAAATATGGTATATATAATATCTACAGTTCTAATTCAAACATTATCATGGCCGCAGATACCAAAAATAAACGATAAACATTTTTTACAAAGGGTTCCATTCGCCATTACTTTGCAAAAATATAGAGATATTTAAGACCAAAAAATGGAAAACAAAAAAAGTGCAGAGGAAGATAAAAATAGCACATTTTAATGGGGCAATTGAAAGTAGAGGCAATCAAAAATAATAAAGTTTAAAAAATAGCGGCCAAAATCGTTGTACGATTTGTGAAATAATAATAAAACATCTTAATAAATTAGAATGTTCAGTGTATAAATATAGGTAGCTTCCATTCAAATTGCGTTCCAAAATCTCAGCAGGTCCATGTCCCAATTGAGATTGCCATCTTTCGTTTCCAAAGTTTGAGTGAAATGTATAATAAATGACAAAACATAATATCTGCCAATACTGTGATTTTGCCATCCGATATTTTGTTTGCTAACATCATGGTCGGTATTATAAGGTGACTAAGATGACAAGATGGTTGGAACTAACGAAGAACGAAGAACCAGCAGGATAAAGAAACCTTTAATAAATCTACTAGAGGAATACTCTCATAGGTAACGTAGTTATAAAAATACCTTTCTCTCTCTATATATATATCATCAGGTTCAAATAATGATCCGGAAGTCAGTGTAGGAATTAATTTTCCAGCAAAATCCGTCAAATCTGATTCTCAAACGTCAGTTAGTGGTGCTGAATTAACAGATACTAGGTAGGTAGGTACAATAATAATCCGTTCTAACAAATTCATCGCCAGCTGGCTTTCATGGACAAGATTTAAAAGAAAGACATCCACAAAAAAACAAATTGGTTGATGAACGCGTCCAGATCGAGGCATTTATGAGAAAGCGTCCAAAACACGAGAGCCATTACTCCTGTGAAGATGTTCTTATTTAAATATGCTTACCAAGTCATTTAAATACTTATACAAATTATGTAATGGTGAATATAAACCAATGAAGTTTGAAAATGGAAGTGTGAGAACTGCATATCGTCACTGTTCTGGCAGAAGACACTTATTCGAAAAAATGACAAAGGTACCTACTGAGTTAGTTATACCAAAATGTTCCTTATTTGAAACTTCACCGCTTAGATTATAGAAAATAAACAGTCATTGTTTTAAAGTCATCCTTTTTACGATTACTTAATAAACTCACATGATAGACATTTCAAACATTTTAACAACTTCAAAGTCAAATTACTCAAAACTAGAATTCTTCAGTTAGTGTGTTATGCCAGAACAGAGACGATATTATGATGTAGGTATTTAACAAAACGGGTTTCAAATTCAATAAAGCTTATTAGATATGTACATAAGGCGATGAATATATTACATGTACACGTTATATGTCTATCAAAGAGGCAAGGAATGAAATCTCCAAACAACACAATGCACATTTCATTGATGCACACAAATGTTATTAGGTACAGTAGGTAAATCAGGAGATAAAACTACAGCTAAGGAAAGATCAAACCAACTAGTTATAGTTGTTTATAACAAGTTCTACCATGTCTGCTATTATCCACAAATATGATGTACCTACTTACGATAAAAGATTATTGTTTGTGTACAATTTAACTATTAGAGAATGCTCTTCTCAAGAATTCTCTGAAGGTTATAATGTGTCACGAGTCAAACGATGGAGAGGTTCTAAAGACATAGCATCATGTGTATTTAAGAAAATCATGAATCTTTCACCTGAAATCAAACACGTTGTCACATTGTCTCAGATGCTGTAGATGGACAGAACAGAAATATTAGTGTGGCATATATGTTTACTTATGCATTATAAAAAATACCTCGGTGAAGAAGCTGATGATTGACCAAAAATTTCTTCTATCCTATCATACTTGACTCGAATGTGATAGTGACCATTCAAGAATAGAGATAGCAAAAAAAAGGTTGACGACAATAACTTAAAAAATATGGTACTCCGGAATTGATTCCAATTTGTAAGAGTGGCCAGAGATCGAAAGCCGTTTGAAGTGATAAAAATGTCCCAAATTACTTTTTTTGCTTTTTCAAACTACTTACATATTCACAAATTCATCGCAAATAAGATAGAGAAGGTAATAAGTTGAAGTAGTTAAAAATTAGATGGCTTTGATGGCAATGAACTTGAGGGCAATGTAGACGAACAAGATATTGTTAAGGATTAAAATTTAAAAAAATATACCTATATAATGATTTATTCGTTTCTTTATATTAGTACCTATATCTACTATTTTTGCAACCCGCAAAATATTTGTTACCTATGTCTGGTATCCATATGAACCTATGTATCATTTTTAATTAGTGCAAGCATTAAACATAAATATAATATTATGTTAAGCTATTTTTTGAAGTTTTATTATCCAATTACCTCACATATCATGTTAGTTTATCTTACCATATAATAACATCATATTGAAACATAAGATGGCAAAAAATGATAACTTGGAAAATCTTTTATTATACCAAACGTGAAAAAACAAAACTTTGAAATACTTATTCTATATCTAAAACTCATTTCGAATACATCGTTTCATTATATTATTTACAAAAGACATATTCACCAGAAAGATACAAACAATCTCAAAATTTAAAACAGCTCTCCTGCACAATTAACAAAAGTGCACATATCAGGTTTTGCCATCTGAATACTGAATTTATAAAATGAAGATATTATTTAATATAATTACTTTCTTCGGTAATTATGCTATACATGGCGTATTGTAGTTATAAATTACAGTATTTTCTTAATGCTAATTTCCTCAAGGCATACGTCATTTCAACCACGCAGCACGATCGTCCATCCCTTACATAATTTATTAGTACTACGTACATATTAAGTAATTAATTCTTTTATAAAACTAATGTCTAAACATTTTATTTTTTATTAGTAGCGCCTATTTTATATAAAACAAAATCCGCTACGTTTTTCGATTATTTATTTGCATTCGTCATCTCGTGTAGGTACCTTATTGTTACCTACCTTTTTTCTGGATCTTTGTTCATCTTTACTTTTACACACCGGGCGATGGACTTTACCCAAGGATAACACATTTAGGTACGTAGTGGAGCAGGGAATCAGATCAGGTGTTTTATTTAATCGTTTATAGACATCAGGGTAACAGTTCGGCCCGCTTTTATTTAATATTTATAAACACCAAGAAAAGCCTGGTGTTAACAGGTAGTTGTCACTACCTATCAGGTCAAGGGACACAATAAAAGAATATTACAAAAAAAAAATACAATAACAATGAAGATAAAAATGTAATAAATAGTAAAAGTAAAAGTCAAATAAAAATCGCTGTTTTTGACCATTCCGAGGTATTTATTTATTTGTTCACTCCCAAGTCCAAATAACAGACGATGACCAGCAACCAGCATACCGAGCGAAGAAAGAGAATGCATTTTCTTCGCTCTGACGGGAGATGGCAATAACTATATGGGTTACAATGATGAACCTCATATTAATGTAGTGTCCTTGTGCGAACCGTGCTACTTATTATGAATGGGATAGTGTGAATAAAAACGATTAAAACCAAATAAGTTTCCGATTTTCTTTATTTATATATAAAATATAAAACATATTGTTTCTAAATACGGTTATTAACCAAGCTATCGTCATACTCAGCAGGTATCTTCCATTTGTCAAACGGCTAAAAATGTTGGGTTCATTCCTTCAAAACAAAAACTTCTGTCGGCTGACATTTTACTTAGACAGAACCAAGTCCAATCTCTTTGGACATAACTATTATTACCATAACAAGGAAAACTCTTAATAATTAAGAGGAGCATGTATAGAACATTAAATAACACCAATAATTTACAGCCATAAACGAAAATACGATGACAGTTGTACATTTTTTTTGTATTTAGTGACGTCACACGTATAACGATTCAATTAAGGATATGTCTTTACCTACCTGCGCATCTATTCTATACACAAGACTGATATCGGCCGCTATCAGTAACTATCGAGGGTAGTTTTTCATTTTTTGTATCGATGTATTAGCACTTATTGTAACAATTACAAGGTTGTAATTGTTACAATACGTGCTATGTTTTAACAGCACCTCTCTGTGTTAAATTTTATAGTGGGATAGACAGTTTTGACTGTTTAGAAGGCTAATTTATTGTAATTGTAACAATACGTGCTCATACTTCGATATAAAAATGAAAAAATACCCTCGATAGCAATCGTGTGTACAGAATAGATGTGCAAAGGCACTTAGCGCAAAAATACGAAGCTTGCACACATTTAAATTTTTATATTTTATATAACACTAAATTTATTTTTACATTATAAAAAACTTAATAAACTAAATTTTAATAATACTTAAATATTACCTACCTAATAATAAGATGGGGTCCTTTGACAATTTTTACATTTTATAACATTTTTTTACAATTGTAAGTTTACTTTTGACTTAAAATTAAAAATCTTTTTCTTTTCAATGATTTCAGATAGGTACCTAAATATTTACTAATTGATACAGTTTAAATTTTAAATTATCATAACATGTATATCGCCTTAAGCCCTGCGAAACCAAACCATAACGGAATATTCTTTGTCAAAAAATACACCTCTATCTATAAAATATCTAAAATTATGCCAAATAATCATACGTAAAATAAGATATTCTATAGATAGAATAATATTGGTATCTATTATAGTTTTGTTTGAGCAGCGCATAACAATTTAAAAAAATTACAAATTACGTGACACAAGTGGTATGTTTTTATAATTCAACTAAAATAAATAAATATGAATGAAAAAGTGTCCACCATATTGTAGAATCGCCCAAACAAAGCTATGAACTAGCCAACACCCACGATGGACGCGCGGCTTAAGCGTCGGCAGTCCCAAGTTCAAATCGTGAGTCTGGCATGTACACATATTATTTTTCAATTTATGTAGGGTCAGAGTATGGACTTAATAGGTTGAGCAAGTGGCTGACATCCGTTTCTCGTAAAAACAAAATCTGTTGGCCCATGTGTTCCTATTAGGATCGGATATGGTTAAAAAAAAAAAACAACTAGCTTACGGTAGTGGAGTTCGATACACTTCAATTTATGTCGCTAAGACCTAACGTCCACTTACACAAATCCAAAATACAACAAACGAGATTTCTCAGAGCAAGTGGGTTTGAAGTATTCAAAAACTGTATTTAGCACAGAGGCAATAGTTATTATTGTATGGTTTAAAATAATATTACATACGGTTTCATAATAATATTATGTCGCTATAGAATGGGCTACAAAAATATTAATTGTCAACGTTATCGGTTGATGATAAAAATGACGTACGCGCATTCGGTCACTTCTCGACTGACCATTATTTCAAAGTCTTTACTACAAATACTTTATCCTAGCTAATTAGGGAATGGGTAGCTAACGCCTTTATTGGTATAATATAATTATATATTGAAATTATGTCCCAAAAATGCGGGATTTTTTAAAAATAAATAAATCGTGAAATATGCTTCAAATGGCCTTGTCTGAATACGCCAATTAGGATGGCCCTAATACAACGGATAAATTTCTACCCACCTGACAATTTGACCATTGCCTGGCGCGACAAGTAACGGTCAGTCATTCATCAATCGTGGGCATATAAACACTTACCTAAGCTAAACCGTCAAGTACACGCACCGCATGACCCAATGAACAATACCCAACGAGACTGATAATACGACCAGGATTGACAAACAGGCCACGGAGCCAACCTCAATAGCATAAAATCCTAAACATACCCTCCCCTTCCCCCCAGCATCCGAATCATTCTTTCACAGTTTACAGTTCAATAAAAAGCACAGCCAGTGCCATGCTACCAAATTTTATGCATGAGTAATTACAATTATCACATTCAAAAGGCTTTTCCCCAGATTGCGTCTTTTTGTGCAATTTAAGGCAACTAGACGTTATGCACGAGTTATTACACTTTAAAAATTATGGCTTTTCAACAGAATGAGTCATTTTGTGTATTTTAATTTTTCCTGACTGTCTGCATGAGTATTTGCATTTTACACACAGTTAACTGGATATTCACTAGAATGAGTCATTTTGTGTGTTTTCATGTTACCTGCTTGTTTGCATGAGTAATTGCATTTATCAGAGTAAAATGTCTTTTCATCAGAATGAGTCATTTTGTGTCTTTTCATGTGACAGGAATGTCTGCATGAATACTTGCATTTATCACATTTAAATGGCTTTTCACCAGAATGAAACATTTTGTGTGTTTTCATGGCACCTGACTGTCTGCATGAGTAATTGCATATGTCACATTTAAATGGTTTTTCACCAGAATGAGTCATTTTGTGTCTTTTCATGTGACTTGTATGTCTGCATGAATAATTGCATTTATCACATTTAAATGGCTTTTCACCAGAATGAGTCATTTTGTGTGTTTTCATGTCACCTGACTGTCTGCATGAGTAATTGCATATGTCACATTTAAATGGTTTTTCACCAGAATGAGTCATTTTGTGTACTTTCAGGTTAACTGCATGTCTGCATGAGTAATTGCATGTGTCACATTTAAACGGCTTTTCACTAGAATGAGTCATTTTGTGTGTTTTCAAGTGACCAGATTGTTTACATGAGTAATTACATATAACACAGTTAAATGGCTTTTCACCAGAATGAGTCATTTTGTGTGTTTTGAGGTTAACTGAATGTATGCATGAGTAATTGCATATATCACATTTCAATGGCTTTTCACCAGAATGAGTCATTTTGTGTTTTTTCAAGTCACTTGAATGTTTGCATGAGTATTGGCACTTATCACATTTAAATGGCATTTCATTAGAATGAATCATTTTGTGTTTTTTCATGCTACCAGACTGTCTGCATGAGTAATTGTATTTATCACACTTAAATGGCTGTTCACCAGAATGAGTCATTTTGAATGACTTTATGGCGTGACCAGGACGAAATCTTGAAAAATGACCATCGTCACATTTAACGAACCTTGCAACGGAATTGGTCGTTTTCGCAATTGTAGTTTTGTGTATCGCTTTGTGAAGCAACATTAGGTCGAACGATGAAAAAAAATCGAAACAGATACTGCATACAAAATTTTGTATATGAAACGATTTTTTTTCCAGTTGTATAACGGCCACTAATAATTCTGTGTTTACCATATTATTAGATTGAAAAATATCAATTTTACTATTGCGACAGGCGACATCTTTGAACCTTTCTATATATTCCTTGAGTTCTTGCTTGATGTCTTGTTCCTCAATGTGTAAGTCTTCGCTAGACGCTTGTGCTTCAGTCATGTCCCAGGACGACATGAGGCTCGCAACATTGGCCGGTAGAGTGCTTCTAGCGATAATCTAAAAAATACATTTAAAAGTATTAATAAATTATGAGATTTTTAAAATAACAGTTCATTATAAGTATGAGATCGAGGTAGAAATATTATACCTAAACACGGTGTTGGTGAACCTTTTTACGTAGGCACGCGTGCCAAAATTTTCCAAATATAATCTTTTGACTGTCTGACGTGCCGAGCAGTTTTTAATTGAGAAAAAATGAAAAAGCAGTTTTTGAGTGATCTATTAAAAAGTTAAAAAAATAACATTGAGATTCTTTATTTCACCGTGTTTCTAGACGAAGGCATATCTTTTATTTTTTGCATATAGTTTTCTTGTTTTCACATTTTTCAAAAAGGTCGTGCGAGCATTTTAACTACGCTTCTTTTATAGAATTCCTATAACTTAACGGTTTTCCATTTTCACTGTCATAATTACTATCACTAGCTTCACCAAGTTTTTGTGGAGTTGAGGTGAGTACGACACGATTGTCATTTATTTTCTTTCGCGAACCGATTATAAACGATTGCTTCAGTTGATTTCGAATAATGAACCTGACAATTATTAGCCTTCTCCAAGGTGGTGCGATTCGATATATCTGGATTATTTCAACTTCAAACAAGTGCGGTGGCCATATACATTTTAATGCCAAAAAATGTTTAATAGTTGTAATATAAATGAACCTGTAAATAGACGTACCTGGTCTCCTGGGCTGTATTGTCGATCGGAGGGGCCGGGTTGAGGATTCTCATTATTTATTTGGCGATTTGCATCGTCAACGAATTCTTGTTTGATTATGACACCCTCATTATCATTCTCTGACTTTATATTGATCAGGCTGTCTTCACACTCCTGAAAATAACAACATGATTAATAATATTATCTAACAGTCAATCCATTTCTGGATAAGACCTGCCACAGCTGTATCCTCTGCTTTCAGTGGCCACCAATGTACGACTGCATTTGCAAGTGAATGTATACTCACCGAAAGACATACCAGTGACTGCAGCACATTGCGTACTTCAATCTGCCTTTTTGTAAACATATAGCACATTGAGATCTATAGGGTTGTAACTGCAAATAACATGATCTTGAGTAATTTGAGTTTGAATGTAAAATAATTAACTAAAATTTAATTAATTGCAGTGGACTGCAGAAAATTGTACCATGTTAGAATAACTTTGTGTTCTTTGTCCTACTGTAGTTCTTAAATATATAAAAATATTTTTTTAAATTATATTGTGGATTTTTGCAGTCGCGGCCATATAGTTTGAGAATTGACGAACAAACTCTTAGATGCGGCTTCATAGTTTAATTAGAAAAAAACAAAACGCACCTTTTTCATTTAGAATTTATTAAAATAAGTTTTATATAAAAAAAAAATAATATAGAAATACAAAAAAATATATAAAACACAGAAATAAAAGAGAACAATAAAAATAACTTAATCATCAGTAGGACTCGAAATATAATTTATTTTAATGTCTCGCGATTAAAATAAATCGGTGTGTGTACTTATATACGCACGTTAGAAGTTATACTTCTTTGGCGTAACAAAACAAAAACAAAACTTGTCATAACCTAGATTGTTCAACTAGTTCCTAATTATCTTGTTAAATTACAGACGTAAGAAAACGGGCCGCTTATTGAAGCGCCGTTGGTTTATTTCTATAAATTACTAAATTATATAATTATTTATCGCTGTTTTTATTTTTAAAGTACTGACTGTCACTCTGACGTTTAATGGTTTGTTTAGGTAAGGAATTGCAAATGGCCGACAATAATAGATTCGCTGCCTAGGCAACGGAACAATTCTAAACCATAATATTATACTGTATAATCGATCACGATTGCAGTATCGTACTGTGGCGCAAAAGTAGTACGTTCGGCTGATAACCGAATAATGGGTGGTTCGAATCCAATCGAGTGCGATTTTTTTCGTGTGAAAAAATAAATTATGTGGTAGGTACATGTCACACGCCAAAAATACACTCTGATCTGATTTCCCAAACGCGCCAAAAGAAATATAACTTCAAAAATATATGTGCGTATGTACTTACTCGATCAGAATGCAAATCATCTGCAAATACGGCGGTCTAGTACAATAAATATTCTACCAAAACTTAAATATTTTTTAGGCAAAAGGGCCTCATGTAAGATAATGCCATATAGCTCAGAATATATATTTTTTTAATATAAATAACCATATGGAAACAATGGTGTGCAATAAAAAATATTTTGTTTTTCTATCGAACCGCATTCATAAGTAATTGTGGGGTTATTTTGCAGTTACGACCCTATAGATCTCAGGGTGCGATATGTTTTTACCTTACTATGTTAAAAACACATCATTTTGAAAACAATCATGAGAAAATATAGCCAACAGTGAAAATCTTTTTCGAAAAAAAGTAAGAATCGAACCTGCGTGTCTTGGGTATCGCGCACTGTGCATTACCACTATCCTACGACTACGATGTATAATTACGACAAATTTTAACTATTGGCCTTTTTAATACCTGTTCATAAGCGCTATTTAAAACTGAAAAAAAAATCCATAAACACAAAAATGTATCAGCTGATATGTTTTTTGAGATACGTTTTAGATTATGTCCTTACTCATAATACGGAGATACGCCTTTGTGTTACAGATAGGACCGATTATAGTGAACAATTCTAAATACTCAACTAAAAACTCATTTTTTGTAGATATGTTTTTGTGTTAATCACACATCGATATATATGTTCAAATTGAAGAAACATCAATTATTTAGACATTACATAGCTAGCCACAAAACGACACGTTCTATACGTAAAAAAATCTCATAGGTATTACATAATATATGAAATAGTAGATTTTTATTTCGGGTATTGTTTGCGGAAAGTGATGCACTGCTAAGTTACATTTTGCGTCCTTTGTCATTTGATAACAAAGGTTGTCTAGAGCGGCAGAGTGACGCAGATCAATAAATTATTATCGAAGGTACAGTCAGAGATTTGTGAAAAGATGTCCAGCCGTTTGTGGAACTAATTGCTCGAAAAGCAATGCGACCAAGTAAAGGAGCAGATTGTGGGCACCATCCATTCTGCCCTGATAGAAGCGGAAGATCGAGAAGGATAGAAAGTTTGGTCGCTCAAAGGATGACGAAATTAAATGTGGTCACGATCCTCAGCCATGAGTTTACGACCAAGAAGAAGAGCAAAGCGTAGTCTTTGCCGCATTAAGCCGGTTTTCACGTCAAAACTCTTCCGCCTGCCACGTGTCGAATACGTCATTGTTATTCACAAAATACACGTTGCCAAATGGAGCTCCGCAATTTGGTGGAATGCGACTTTTTAATTTGAAAAAAAAAAAAATTGTTGCAATAGACAAGTTGCATGCTTGGGCTGCGAGTCATGCCAACACCAACGAATAGGTCATTCCTATGCCGACAAGCAGGCCACATACAGCTGTCCATGTGAGAAGCATGAATTTTCCGAATTCGGTATAGGAACGCATACGAATATAAGAAGAACATGGTTGTACCTTCTACGTTAATTGAGAAACTTTCGCGGGTGTGCGCACAACAACTCACCAAAGTTTCATCGCAATCGGATGAATGGTATAGGAACGCATACGAATAAAAGAAGATGGTTGTACTAATTCAGAAACTTTCGCGGGTGTGCTCACAACAACTGACAGTAGTTTTATCGCAATCAGATGAAGGTTATAGGAACGCATACGGGACAGACAGACAAACTAACATTCATTTATATATATGATATATAAATATTACATAGTAATGAAGCCAGTTTAAATATAAAAGGTGTTTATGTAAAGTTGATCCCGACGTTCCATAATACCTACACAAGAAATGTCAACGAGAACTCTATTGGCATTGCAATAAGGGTGAAATTATATCTCTGTCAAATAGTATATGCCATTACGGGTTTATCTGCACTGCTCTTCTGCTGATAGGCACAAAGAACTGCCACAGGAATGCGCTCCTGCGAGAAGAAGAAAACTGAGCTGATCTACCACACTCTCGCGCTCAGCCCTCTTCGTGTTTATTCGGGAGATTGTAGAGCAACATAGTAAGGCCATCCTCTCACGTGGATACTCAAAAAAGACGAGACTGAAACTCCAGTATCCAGCTAATGTATTTCAATGGCGGCAAGACTGGAATCTCTCAGTTTAAAATCGCCCGCAACTCAAACCGAGGAGACGCGACAAGCTAGTCTCCCGGTCTCTCAGTTTCCAGTCACCCATTAAACAGTGGTACCAAGATCTGTAGATTCGATGAAAAATCATATATTCGTACCAAAATTGGTACCACTGAACTGTGATACACAAGCAATAACAAGTCAAAATGTAAAGATGGGCGAACCGATTTTTAATTTAAAACATGTGGCAGATGTTGTGAAACACTCCTGCCTGTATAATTACAGGCTGCCAGAATATTCCCGTAAAGATATTACGGAAAAAAGCTTAGGATGAAGAAGGAAATACAATGGGTTTGACAGTTTGAGGTTATGAGATTAATGGGTTTAAGTAGACCGATGTGCGAAGCATGTCACTGGCCAGTTTATGAATTCCATCAGCAACCAGTTTGTCGGATTTTAGTTTCTGCGTGAGAGGATGGCCTTAGTCTAAGCTCAAGCAATTCAACCTTGGCGTGTTAGGAAAATACTCGCAGAATGAAATATGTATGGAGCGAACTCGCAACGACCGTCGCCGAGCACAACGGAGATAAAATCTCATGCATTCGCCCATAGACAACGACACTAAAAAACTAAAAGCGTCTCTTAAATCAAAGTCTTATTACCTACTCAACTGATGATGGTTAATACGATGCACTCTGTTAATCAACAGCAGATTATTTTACTAAGGCTTCGGCCACATGGTAGGTGCAATGCTTGTCTACTAAAACACTCTGCCTAATTGCACGCTACGTGCTTAGGTATAAATTCATTTGACATTTGGGAGCGTTCAAGTCAACAACTATAATATGTCACTCTCAAAACTACCAAGAAAGCTACTTCTCATAGTGAATTTAAATTTAAAATTTTGGAAATCTCAAATTCGAACTTGTTGCGTGCGTACTGTCAATTATTCATCCCATGCGTCATTATTCATAACCTCAAAATATATGGTGTTTGACGTTTGTCATACTGAAGAAACATCGCCATCTTGCAAAATCACTAGGTGGCACAATAAAAATAACCAACACGTTTGTTCGTCGGGAGACTCACGAGGTGACTAATAATCACGTAGCGAGGCGCGAAGCGTGCAGTGTGGCCATTGCGATAGTATAGTGTGCGTCCGCTTATGTCACCTGGCACATACTAGCCACCAAGCAAGGCACCTGCCTATGAGACCTTAGCCTAAAGCATTCACCCTAACCTAACCTTAATCTAGTATAGTTAATATAGTAGGTATTTGTATTGAATTTGTTTGCCGTTGCCTTCCACTAAACAGACAAGAACCGTGATTACTTTTGCAATATTTATTTCGTAAAATCGAATGAAAAAGCTCTGTATAATTACCTACATAGTGTTTGTTCCGTTCGATATTAAAACAATATTGTCTTCTATTTGTTGTTCATTGTGTAGATTAGTCGTGCTTAGTTAATGCGCATTTGAAACAGAATTTTGAATACCCTCGCCTAAACAAATTAGAAATCTGCTTACCTCTTTTATGTGGATACTATCGTGGTCCTCGATGTTTTCCTGTTTGACTGACACATCAAATCGACCCTTGCTGTTGAAGTGATTTACGTCAATCGATAGGTATGCACCGTCGCTGATTACCTCCGCAGTTTCGTCATGTGATAATTCACCGGTTTCTTCTTCCATTTTATGCGGTATTTGATTTTAAAATCTGTCAATAGCTTCACGACCTCAGGCTAACGTGTTACACTGGCAAATACGCTATGGTTTCGAGCATAGACATCAGGACTTCAATTAAAAAAAATAATTGTCTATGCTCTCTGGGGAAAATAAAAAGAGATTCGACGGTATCGTTATGGGGAAAATACAATATTCTTTCACTGTTAGATCCATATTATTCTAAAACATTAGTTGGTTCTTGTCAGTTTACAGGAAGCCAAAGCAAAGAAATTTTGAAAACAGCCGATTATACTGCATTATTTGCTAGGTTATGTTAGGATTGGTGTCCATTCTTTAATTTAATATTATTTAGTTTTGCCCTATAGTTACCTAACTTACTGTCAACCAAAACAAGGTATTAACACCCCCTCAATTATTAGTAGGTATAAGTAGGGCTAGCTTATTCTAATATTGGAGGTAAGTACATTAATGTATTTTGCAACAACTATTATTTTATTATTTTTTGTTGTTATTTTATTTTGCGATTCTAGGGGGATAATATCCATAGGTACTACCATATTATGTCAGTTTTCAGATGACAAAACCTAATAACTCGACTTTTTGACGAAATTGAGTTACCTAACACTATATTCATACTCCTCTCGTTCCATAAGATGCCAAAACCCAAATATATAGTAGACCCACTAGTATTGGAGTTATGAGCGTTGGCATTTTGTTATATCCCCAAAATCTTGATTGTTGAAAGTAGACAGAAGCTTATACAGCAAAATATCTCATTCTGCCATCTTTCGTTTCCAAAGTTTGAGTGAAATGTATAATAAATGACAAAAAATAATATCTGCCAATACTGTGATTTTGCCATCCGATATTTTGGTTGCTAACATCATGGTAGGTAGGTATTTTAAGATGACTAAGATGACAAGATGGTTGGAACTAACGAAGAACGAAGAACCAGCAGGATAAAGAAACCCCTAATAAATCTACTAGAGGAATACTCTCATAGGTAACGTAGTTTTAAAAATACCTCTCTCTCTCTATATACCATCAGGTGCAAATAATGATCCGGAAGTCGGTGTAAGAATTAATTGGCCAGCAAAATCCGTCGAATCTGATTCTCAAACGTCAGTTAGTGGTGCTGAATTAACAGATACTTTAGGTACAATAATAATCCGTTCTGACAAATTCATCGCCAGCTGGCATTCATGGACAACATTTAAGAGGAAGACATCCACAAAAAAACAAATTGGTTGATGAACGAGTCCAGATCGAGGCATTTATAAGAAAACGACCAAAACACGAGAGCCATTACTCCTGTGAAGATGTTCCTAATTAAATATGCTTACCAAGTCATTTAAATATAAAAATTATGTAATGGTGAATATAAAACAATGAAGTTTGAAAAGGGAAGTGTGAGTACTGCATACCTATCGTCACTGTTCAGGCAGAAGACACTAATTCGAAAAAATGACATACCTATTGAGTTAGTTATACCAAAATGTTCCTTGTTTCAAACTTTACCGTCTGGAAACCTTCTTAATAAATAAACAGTCTTTATTTTAAAGTCATCCTTTTTACGATTACTTAATAAACTCACATGATAGACCATTTCAAACATTTTAACAACTTCAAAGTCAAATTACTCAAAACTAGTATTGTTCAGTTA
Organism: Rhyacophila brunnea; assembly: GCF_057557595.1. Lineage (NCBI taxonomy): Eukaryota > Metazoa > Arthropoda > Insecta > Trichoptera > Rhyacophilidae > Rhyacophila > Rhyacophila brunnea. Next base: position 34,075,961 of record NW_028232785.1, read on the forward strand.
GTGTGTTCTGCCAGAACAGAGACGATATTATGAAGTAGGTATTTAACAAAACGGGTTTCAAATTCAATAAACCTTATTAGATAGGTACATAAGACGATGAATATATTACATGTAAACGTTATATTATTTATGTCTATCAAAGAGGAGGCAATGAATGAAATCTCCAAACAACACAATGCACATTTCATTGATGCACACAAATGTTATTACAGTTAACCAGGAGATAAAACTACAGCTAAGGAAAGATAAAACTAACTAGTTATAGTTGTTTATAATAGGTTCTAACATGTCTGCTATTATCCACAAGTATCGGGTACTATAAAAGATTATTGTTAGTGTACAATTTAACTATTAGAGAATGTTCTTCACAGGAAATCTCCGAAGGTTATAATGTGGCACGAGTCAACCGGTGGAGAGGTTCTAAAGACATCGCATCATGTGTATTTAAGAAAATCATGAATCTTTCACCTGAAATCAAACACGTTGTCACATACTCAGATGCTGCAGATGGACAGAACAGAAATATTAGTGTGGCATGTATGCATTATAAAAACTACCTCGGTGAAGAAGCTGATTGACCAACAATTTCTTCTATCCTATCATACTAGACTCACATGTTATAGTGACCATTCAAGAATAGAGGCAGCAAAAAAAAGGTTTACGACAAGAACTTAAAAAATATGGTACTCCGGAATTGATTCCAATTTCTAAGAGTGGCCAGAGATCGAAAGCCGTTTGAAGTGATAAAAATGTCCCAAAATACTTTTTTTGCTTTTACAAACTACTTAAAAATTCATAAATTCATCGCAAATAAGATAAAGGTAATAAGTTGAAATTGTTATAAATTAGATGGCTTTGATGGCAATGAACTTGAGCGCAATGTAGACGTAGAAGATATGGTTAAGGGTTAAAATTTAAAAAAATATATATAATGATTTAATCGTTTCTTTATAATAGTATATGTACCTGTAAGAACATACCTAATACGGAATTCATATTATTTCATGGAACGGAAAATTCTCATTAGGAATTATTTTTGCAAACCTCTGAAAATATTTGATGTCAATGTCTGGTAACAATATGAACATATGTAACATTTTAATAAGTGTCAAGCATTAAACATATATAATAGGTATGTTAAGCTATTTTTTGAAGTTTTATTATCCAATTACCTCACATATCATGTTAGTTTATCTTACCATAATTTATTAGTATTACTACGTATATATTTACTTATTAATTCCTTTATAAAACTAATGACTAAACATTTTATTTTTTATTACTAGCGCCTATTTTATATAAAACAAATCCGCTACGTTTTTCGATAATTTATTTGCATTCGTCATCTCGTGTACTTTATTGTTCCCCTTTTCCTGGATCTTTGTTCATCTTTGCCCGGCGTGTTACTTTTACACACCGGGCGAAGGACTTTACCTAAGGATAACACATTTACGTAGTTGAGCAGGGAACCAGATCAGGTGTTCTATTTAATCGTTTATAGACATCAGGGTAGCGGTTCGGCCCGCTTTTATTAATATTTATAAACACCAAGTAAAGCCTGGTGATAACAGGTAGTTGTCACTACCTATCAGGTCAAGGGTCACAATAAAAAAATATTACAAAAAAATACGAGTAGTTGAAATAGTGAAAAGTCGAAACAATGAACGTAAAAATGTAATAAAAATAGTAAAAGTAAAAGTCACATAAAAAATGCTGTTTTGGACCATTCCGAGGTATTTGTTTATTTGTTCACTCCCAAGTCCAAATAACAGACGATGACCAGCATACCGAGCGAAGAAATAGAATGCTACTTCTTCGCTCTGACGTGAGATGACAATAAATATATGGTTTACAATGATGAGTTTCCTTAACGAACAGGTACTACTAATTATGAATGGGGTAGTGTGAATAAAAACGATTAAAACCAAATAAGTTTCCGATTTTCTTTATTTATATATAAAATATAATAAGTACATATTGTTACTAAATACAGTTATTAACCAAGCTATCCTCATACTCAGCAGGTTGGTACCTACCACTTGTAAAACGGCTAAAAATGTTGGGTTCATTCATTCAAAACAAAAACTTCCGTCGGCTGACATTTTATTTAGACAGAACCAATTCCAATATCTTTGGACATAACTATTATTACCATAACAAGGCAAACTCTTAACAACTAAGAGAAGCATGCCTAGAACATTAAATAACACCAATTTACAGGCATAAACGAAAATACGATGACAGTTGTACATTTTTTTTGTGTTTAGTGACGTCACACGTATTACGATTCAATTATGTCTTCACCTACCAGCGCATCTATTCTATACACACGACTGATATCCGCCGCTATCGGCAAGTATCGAGGGTAGTTTTTAATTTTTTTTGTATCGAAGTATTAGCACTTATTGTAACAATTACAAGAAGTTGGTTGTTATTGTTACAATTAGTGCTATGTTTTAACAGCACCTCTTTGTGTTAAATTTTATAGCGAGATAGACAGTTTTGACTGTTTAGAAGGCTAACTTATTGTAACTGTTACGATGCGTGCTAATACTTCAATATAAAAATGAAAAACTACCCTCGATAGTAATCTTGTGTACATAATAGATGTGCAAAGACACCTAGCGCAAAAATACGAAGCTTTCACACATTAAAATTTTTATAAAAATCCATGGTTTTTAAAATAATTATAAAAAATATTGAAACTATGAAATAGTGAAAATCTTTTAAGTACATTATGGAAAACTTAATAAACTAAATTTTAATAATACCTAAATATTACATACCTAATAATAAGAAGTATATTATAAATACTTATATTTTTATTTGTACCTATCACTTTTTTGGATTTTGCTTTATTATTATATTAGGTAATATTTTTTTCTCTTCAATATACTATATAGACTGTGGTACTGGGTGGTGTGAATTGGTACATAAGCTTTGTTTTTACTTCGATTTTTGGACACAGAACATACTTCAATTTAAATCAAGCACAATCTTAAAAAGCTTGACACAATCATAATTATTAATATATACTTATATCATTTTATAAAACGCGTTTTCTATCAGAAACAAATTGATTATTGTAATGTCATTTAACACTTTCTATAAACCTATTCGATATATGTGAGAACGTGACTATGGTGTGGTACTTTATATAATTATGAAAATCCAGAATGAGGTTCTCGTTGACCTCACGTATGCCTATCCCTAATGTATTGTCTGCTGGTTTGCAGCTGTCTTGAGAATGGGACTGGTTTGATTTTGATAGATGAGGTGCATCATAATTACTATACTAACATTAACACATCTTCCATAAACGTAATGTATAGCTCAATCATTGATATAATACTACTAGATGAAGAGTTCCCATACAAGTGTCATTTTAAAAATGTACCACAGAAGAAGATATTACGAATATCGTCTTATAATATTTCCCTGTAGGTATAATGCGTTAAGACCGTTAACATGGATTCCCGAATTTCACTCGTATTTCCCTGGCTGTAAAACTAAATTTGCGTTCTTAGAATAGTGACCCTCAGGGTACTGCAACCCAAAGCTTGCAAGCTACCAAAAATTCATGTCTGAGCGGACAGAGCAAGTCGTCATGAGCTGACTATTAAGGCCGGTCCGGACCAGCCGAGTGATTTAGTGAATTAGTAACTGAAAAGTGTCAGAACACAGTCAGTGCATTAGTGAGTGACGCGTCAAAATGAACAGAGCGTCGAGAGCGACGGATATTTCAAAGAGGACACCATTCGCGCGACACGATAATGCTGCCGTCTGTCGTTACTTCAAAAATAATTCAAATGACACTGTGCAAAAACGGCGTTGTTGAATTAAATCGATTTATGCTCCAAATTCCTATTGATAAATACTTATTTACATAGTATACCTACCTATTATATTTTTGTGGTTGCATAAATTTTTGTATGCTTACCTATGGATTTTTGTAGTTTGTTTAGGTAATAAATAGGTACTTTATGCACAATATTAAATCCACATCAGACATCTGTCGAGCCGCCAAAGAAATGTTTTGCACATTCCCAATTGTAGAAATATTTTTTTAACAATACCTACCCTTATCCAATGCATCAGGTGAAAGATCGTTTTCTATTTTAAAGCGTGTAAAAAATTATTTGAGAAGTACTATGGGAGAAGAAAGATTTAATAGTATGGCCATTTGACTTGATCCGCCCCTGATTTTATGCTCCATTGTACTTACTGACTGCAAAAAATAAACAGAATGATAAATGAATAACTATAAATTATAATTATTCTAATGAACACTAGGATAATGTGTACCTACCTACATCTTTACCTACTTTCAATAACAACAAGTTTTCTGTGAAATATTTCCATTCTTTATCAAAGTTTTAATCAACAAATTATCCACTTTACTAAATCACTGGCACAGTCCGAACAAGGCTTTAGTTAGAGTAAGATGCAAGCTAGATCGGGCTTACTCATAATTATTGCCAGGTCGTTTTCGAGACAAATATTAAGTGAGCTTATATCGAGTTAAGTCCGCTGATAATAAAACAGAAAGTTTTAACACTGGCCGAGTCACTGAAAATCGGGCGTCATTTTAAGAAGCATATGATTAATCCAGTAGTGTATAAATGAGCTCGATGCTACCTACATAAGACATTTTTTGGAAATCGATGTTACCACCGTTTTTTGCACGAAGAAATAATTTGACTTTGATAACTGACGAATAACAGGAATGTATATTTATAACAAAAACACTGATAGGTTATAAATTTGATTTGCGATTTTTTTATAATAATTCAATACGAAACGAGAAAGACCTTGGAGGCAATCTGAAATCTGATTTTGACAGCTGAACAGTGGGATCACTCGTTTGAGAAATGCGTGTACAAAAAGATATGCTGATGCTTTGTATCTTAAGATGGCGCTGGCACTGTTCACAATATTATGTATGGATGCAATATCGCAAGTAATTTTAAAGTACGCAAACGTATAAACTGTTAAAGTTTATTGAAATTAGATCATTCAAAATATTCTGCGGAATGACAAAACCACAGACTTACTTTGTCGCCATGCCAGCATGTGACGTCTTCTGCTACCTACCTACAAACAATAATGTTATCTCAAAAGTATTTTCTGAAAGAAGAGGTCGATTGGTCATCATCAGTGACAGACATCACATTCAAATACTGCAGGTCAATGCGCCCACTCACACTAAACCAGATAAATAGGTAAGTGAAATAGTTGTAGGAAGCGTGTATAACCGAGACGAGGATAATATCTACCTATTTAAATTTAGTCACAAAGCTGTGATAGGATACATAGCCGATGGAAGAAAATATCGCATAATATACAATTACCTGCTGTACTGGTCCGTTATCTGAATGCGAACATCCAGGTGTTGGATCTTCATCATGGAAAGGGTGTATTGCATCTGCAACGAACTCGCGTTTAACGTCAACCAGCTGGAGGTCAATCTCGGGATAAATTTCAGCGAGTCGCGTTGCTGGATACTAAAGGAAACATTATGCATTTTTGTAATCATATAAAAAAACAATTTTGAGCTCGCGTACCCATTTTATAACAATGCTTACTTATATAATTGAGGTAGGTAGCTGTCTAAATGTATGTCAAAAGGTTTTTGAAAGAAAGTTTGACATCCTCGTATGTTCTTAAACAATTTGTAAAAAATATAAACTTATCGAAGGTATTCTGCTAAAATGATTATAAAAAATCGCAGGAAAGGACTTAATAAATAAAAACTAACCTCAAAATCACAACTGAAATCGTCTGTGTTCTCCTGCTTTATATAGGTGAACGTGTCAGTGCTGTTTTGGTGGCTGGTTGTTACATCAAACTTGTCTTCAGTACCAGATTGGTTTCCATCACATTCTCGCTTCACTTCCATGTTTGCGTATCAACAATCGTATGCAATGTGCTAGAGACAACTTTCTGTTGTGTTGTATATAAGTGTTGCCGAAATACAGTTAATAATATTCCGTGTAGCTATTATCTGATAAACAATAATGTAAGTATTGAATTTTGTAGTTATTATGGTACAGATACTAATGTCAAGAACACCGACTACACGTAGAACTTTTATTGTAACTAAAACGTGTGTCCTGTCGCTGGAGACTAGTAGAGAGTGGAGCCGTCACGAAAAAGATATCGTCAGTGTTTACAGTATAGGAGAAAAAAACCCAATTTGATTTATTAGTTATTATATAGTGAGATGCGCTGTTCTCGTTATGATTGCTGAAATGCTGACGATCATTTTCGTACCATTGTTTTGGTTAGACAACAAAACATACATATAATTGTGTCACCGTGTCAAGTGTGTATTTTTATTATAGGTACCTAGTTTCCACAGGAATACTTTTCAGTATTGCGGCAACACTTTTCTAATATTACCTTGAAAGGATCCTCTCTGTCACATAACACGTGGCTTCTGGAATATATACCCTTAACATGGATGCAAAGCAACGATGTGATGGAGGACACTCCGATATAGAAGGCAAGCCTTTGTTTGACACGCTGAGTATCCATCCAAACAATGCGGTCGTTTCAAGTTGCAATTTCGAGGTTAGTTTTTGGAAACTAATTTTTTTTTACAATAACATTAGATTGAGAATAACAATGATTCGTTTTACATTATAAACTGTAGCTTTTTACAAACTATGTAGGAACATATTGTGATATTAATTGTTTCAAAAAAATACATGTTTATACAATTTGACAGCTACAATACATCTGTGATATTAAAGGGTTGGTTTGTTTATCTACTAATTCATGTTAAATATAAATATTATACAATGATATATGGTGATGACGTGACATGAAACTGTTTTACCGTGTTTACAAAATGTAATAATGCTTTTTTCAGCACTTTAATATGGCGGACCTCTCTAATATAAAATCTGAGACAGATGATCATCCAGCTGTCGTCAAGCGCGAGATTATTGAAGATGTTTCACATCCATTATATGATGAAGATCCTCAACCGGGTTGTTCATATTCAGATTACAGGCCACATCATCAGGTACGTTCAATTGTACGTAGGTATATGTGCCGTTTTCTTCCCTTGATGCCGTCTTATAATATTGAAGGTTTGAATTTGCAATGCATCTTTGAAACTCATTTCACCATTATTAATTCGCTCCAACTTGTTTCATTTAGTGGTTTTAGCTCACACTGATATTTTAAAACAAAACCATGAGCATTTATTTATGATGATTTATACATCACAATCATTCGAATGTAAAGCAATAATTAATACGATTATCTAAAATTGTGATCAATTGTATGGTGAATAAATGAAATTAATCGTCCGTGAGTTCTTTTTAGGCAAGTAGGTAATACAAGGTAAGCCTATTGTCTACAAAAAACTACTTGCAGCCATAAAATACAATAAACGGAAGCTATACCTACATACGTGTGAAATGGGGTGGAAATAGACCAATTCTATTGTCAAAACTTTATGTAACAAATTAATGTTGTAAGCCTCAAATTTTACTAAATTATCTACCATGCTGCATGACAACATAAATTGAGGCGTTCCAGCTAAACAGTTTGACAGGTCAAAACTGGCACACTGCGCAAGCGTTATAAGTAAGCCGGAATAGTTTTAGATTTAACGTTTAGTTCACTGTATCAGCAAAGTGCAAACCATTTTGTGACCGTCAAAAATGATTTGGTCTGAAACGTCAAACCACTTCTCACGTCTGTCAAAGTAATAACTCTCCAGACAGGACCTATCCTAAAAATGATAGTCATTTATTATATTCCGTACCTATGTCATTTTCTCAACATAATATTGCGTTACCTACCTATGAACATTATAATATTTTTAGGATTAAGAAAAACTGAGATTCTTCTGCATTTATATATTGCGCGATGTTCATATTAATATTTTAGTCAGTGGGAGTTCAGTAGAATTAGGTAGGTATATTATTGCGTAGTAACCGATACCAATTATTCATTAGTAACCATATGCGAACAATAAACCGCTTTTGGTCGTGTTGTCCCATGACTCCACCCAAATTGTCTATCCATAGAGTTCGATTCGATATCATCACTTGTTTGGTATATAGTGAGAGGTAGTGGGGGTCGCCACTCGACCGAAAAATTACAACAAAATGGATTGACTCAACTAAATGATTTCACTAAAGTACTCGAGTCAATTAGTCTATTCGTACACGTTTAGTTACTAAATTGCTCGCCACTCGACTAAACTACTCCTAATCTACCTAATCGAACCGGGCTTAAGGGTGTATCCATGAGCGCAGCGATAAAATTAAACCTCATTGACGTGCATATTCAATCGTAAAGACTGATATATTAATATTTTGTAGTTGTGATCCTTATCGTCACAACTACAAAATAAAAGAGAAAAAAGAAAGCTCTCTAGATTTGGGATGGAATAAAGTATAAAGTTAAAGAGCTGAGCATGAGACATAAGCAAAAGGCCATGGGTTACGTGCATCCTTTTCAAGCTGAACAATAATTACTTCTGTAACCTCGCAACTGACAACTGTAAAAAAATTAAATTAGAATGCAAAAGGGGATTGCACGGCTGAAGGCACGTGCAATCTATGATTAAAGATGTACTTATTAAAGTCCTGGACGCCACACGGTCTTGATACCGTGAAAGATTATAATTATATAGCAGTGTGGAGTAAAGGGGAAATAATAAATGAAAGAGCAATTTATGTACTTGACCGAAACTATATTATAGCAAAAAACAAGAATATTACATTAAAGGGTTATTAAGGAAATACTATAATAAAGGCAAGCAGCTAAGTTTTAAAAGAAACATTGGAAGATAAGTGAATCAAATAGTAATAGTTTTAAAATACCAAACTTGGAACGACACAGAGGCTTGAAGCACTGCGGCTGCAATCGTGCTGCTTTAAGTGACGTCCATTATAAGTTTTGGGTAAAACCAAAGCAGAGCACGACTATCCTGGATGACAGATAGAATCAAAAAGCCGCGTTGCTTCTTTCGCACCTCGCGACGTCCGTTGCGGCCGGAAATTCCAACAGCGACATCTCTTATTAATCGCGTCGCTCCATCGACGTTACCATAGATCATCGTCGGGGTTGCCAGAAGTATAAATATTGGTTATGTTCATTTTTTGTAATGTATTATAATGTATTTTGTGTATGTAAATTTCTTATACATTCTAATCACTTTCTCATACAATGACTTCGATACAGCTTTGTCCAAAAATTGCCTTTCTAGGTGGTCATAGTCCAGAAACTTTGCAATCTTTATGTTGGTTGGTTTTCTATATTGTTAGTATAAATGTTTTGATTGATTTATGTTTGTATTTTATTTCTTGACAGATTCCGCTCGTAAACCGCGACATGGATTGTATGATTGCACCTGATATCTTTGAGAGACAATCTGCACAGTCGTTTGGTGAAATTGAAGTGCAAGAAATGGTCATCAAAAAGGAAATAGCAATTGCTTCTGCGAAAGAAGTCCGTCTGAGGTTGAACAGATCTTCATTTTTCGTTAGAAATTTTGTTTGCAACGTGTGTTGTAATTTTTTTTCATCAGCGCACATTTTAAAGTGCCATAAACGTATGCACGATGCGTCGCTGACTTTCGATGAAGTGGCTTTTCCATGCGACCAAAGCAGTCACTTGTATGAAAAGTTTGATGCGTCGACGTTTGCAAGTGATTCACAGGTAACTCATATGATATACATGCTCATTTGATTATTGTTGTTCGGTATATAATGTATTATATATGCTAATATGCAACATAATAGTACACACAAAACTTTGTCAGTCATACATATTTGTTTTCATTAGATTAAGGTTACCATAATTTACTGATGTGTTGGTTAGTTTTTAAAATTCAACAAAACCCCGCGAAGCCAAGCCATAACAAATAATAGTCCAAAATTTTTCGTCTATCTAGATAATATCTTAAATCATGTTATTAAATCATACAGATCTTTGGATATTTTATAGATCGAAGAATATTTTTTATTAGTTATGGTTTGGTATAAGCAAGGCTTAATGAATTTTAAAGCCATCTGTGAAATGTACTCCTAATTCAACTAAAACAAATAAGTATAATCGAAAGAGTGTGCACTATTTTGTCGAATTGCCCATAACATTGGAATGTCGTTCGGTGATTATACATTCACCTGCCAAATTAAGTCAAATATTGGCGACCAATTATTGAATAAAGAGCTCTAGGAGACCTTCACTGGCTTATCGTAATGATGATACTGTTACTTAATATTTATAATGTTATTTTCAGAAGCGCGAAAACGGTCTGAATAATATTAAGTATGAGAATAATGATGAGGCAGCCATCATCAAAGAAGAATTAGTTGAGAATACAATTCAGCAAATCAATGATAAATTAACTGAACCTGGCTGCTCTAATCTTCAATACAAGCCATTAGACCAGGTATGTTTAAAAACAAATGCGGCTTTGTCCGATAGGCTGACGTCAAATTCAGGGCGCCCAGTTCGGACTACTTTTGTTAAAGCACTGCTGGTCTTATTGTACGGGAAATGTTAGGTTCTTAGGCATTAAATGCTGCTGACTTCACGAATCCATTTCTCAAAATCAATTTATATGCAAATCTTGATTCAAATAAAGCGATAGTAGCAGTAGCTATATGGCACTTCCTGTTGAAATCACTGTTCTTTCGAATGATTCCATATTTAAAACAAAATAATAATCATGGCTCGACAAGGATATCCATTAACCTACGTGAGCTTTGGCCCCACTTTTGAAGAATTGTGCGGCGATGCCACCAGCATGTTACCCGCACCAAATGATGCATTTTTGTGGATGTAATGAATTATAGGAAGTCTTCTGGATTGGTATTTTTCCGTGTAGGAAATTTTCCTTATTAACACACCCGTTAAGCAAAAATGAGCGTCATCGCTAAATGCAAATTTTTATTAATAATCATGTCCTTTCTTTTTCGTACAAGGTTGTTGTTATTGCATGCTTGCATGCAGCGTATATTTTTAGTGTGGATAAGTGATTGTACCCCTTACCCTAATCTCTTGCAGACTAGACAAATAAAAGGTAATGGAAATTTGTGTTAAAATAACTCTTTATCGTTAAACATCCAATAATTTTAGACAAAAGCAAAGTGTGCCGCAAAAGTGGTCAAGCCAAACGTTATTAATTTATTTGCACATTAATAATAGTGATAATATTTTAAATAATCATGTTCCAAATTTACGATATATTGAAACCAACAGTAAAGGTTTCTACTGGGAATTATTGGCCACATTTTCTCCCATACGGAATAGTACCTGTCGTTAATAATCTATTTAGTCTGATTTATGTAATATTAAAATACTGTCAATGATCGAGGTTGCTTGATGAAATTTGAATATAATTTTCTAGCTTTGCCTTTCATCATGGCAGGCACTGTGCACACTCTCCAACGACACTAAAATAAACAAGATATAATTATTGTTATCGAAGATGATGTATACATACATATAAGTGCATTGTTTTGACCCACTAATGGATCTTTCCATAACAATATTTCTCTCTCACTTCGCTCTTTAATAATGTCTGAAAGTGCTGAAAAACAAAAGCGTCAAAAAAACAAATTGAACATTATAACTCATAATGATAATATTGATATCGATTATTACGATTTTTCTAGGTTTCTACGAAGGGATTTTTCACGAGGCATCACGATACAGATGAGAGTCAACAATCCTCAGACGATAGCATCCAGGATACAACGATACAGTATTCAGAAGTGACGATAGATGAGAATAGCATTAAACGAGAAATCTTAGAACAAGCTGCTCCGAAGGAAATTCGACTTATTCTTAGAAGAGTAAACCATTTTTCACGTAATTTAATTTGCTGCATTTGTAACGCAGTTTTCGGATGCGAAAATGCTCTAAAAACTCACAAAATGGTGCACATGGACGTGATTCCTGATCAAAATCAGAGCGTATTAGTCTCGCAGCATAGTAATGTCAAAGTACATTCAAAGACAATTACTGGTGAAAAACCTCATAAATGCAATGTATGCTCATATAGATGCTCGACATCTTGTCATCTTAAAAGACATAAAATGACACATACAGGTGAAAAACCTTATAAATGCAAACTATGTTTATATAGATCCTCGACATCTTCTAATCTTAAAAAACATAAAGTGACCCATACTGGTGAAAAACCTTATAAATGCAATGAATGTTCATATAGATCCTCAACATCTGGTAGTCTTAAAAGACATAAAATGAAACATACCGGTGAAAAACCTTATAAATGCAATATCAAATCAAATCAAATCAAATCAAATTTATTTATTTTACATATAATGAACATAACAAATTATAAATTCAAAGCGTTCACGACATGACATAAAATAAGTGTTAATAATAAAAAAAAAAAAAAAAATACAGAGAAAGAGTAATAAAATAAGAAAATAAATTAAATAAGTAACAAAATAAAAGTAGATGGAAGCACACAGAGTGAACTTTGATAAACCCTATCTTAAAAACTTATAAAACAATGTCCACCTAAATTCACCCTCACGTAAGTGGAATATATCAATATCCGAAGCGATTTCATTAAGCATGGTTACTGCCCTCCCAATTGGCATTACTAATGGCAGGTTAGGTTAGGTTAGGTTAGGTTAGTTACTAGGTAAGGTTTCTAGTTTGCAAACTATGTTCATTTATATGTACGACATCTAGTATTCTTAAAAACCATATAATGACCCATACGGGTGAAAAACCTTATAAATGCAATGAATGTCCATATAGATCCTCGACATCTGGTCATCTTAAAATTCATAAAATGGCACATACCGGTGAAAAACCTTATAAATGCAATGTATGTCCATATAGATCCTCAAGATCTCATGCTCTTAAAACACATAAAATGACACATACTGGTTAATAACCTTATAAATGCAATGTATGTTCATATAGATGCTTGCAACTTTGTAATCTTACAATAGATGAAATGTGACATGTTGGTGAATAACCTTCTTAAAACAATATTATTCATCTCCTGAATAGTATCTTCAAGTGAACTTCCTCAAATTGTGTCTGCGTTAAGTGTTCAACACATGCGTGCTACCAACGCTCACGTAAGTGTCTGAAACATGAACTCTTAATGTAAGATAAAATTTAAAAAATGGATAGCTTGCGCAACTTGACATGAAAAGGTGCTTCTTGGGCACAACGGTAAAGATTGCAAAAAAAACTAATGGACAAGGAAGCTTACAAAAAAACGCGATGTGATCGAGCTCGCTAAACAGATGAAATGGAAATAGACTAGAGATGTCTTGTCAGTGAGTGGACAACCGCTGGACAAATGGCGTCCTACAGTGGTACCCAAAGAGCGGAGCACTAAATGCCTACAGGTACACCCTTAAGCCCGCTCGATTCATAGTGTTTGGAGAATGCACGTGGCAGCAAAAAAACTGGGTAACGAGAAGGCTGGAGGTAGCTTTACTTGGTTTCGAGAAAAAACTTCAACCTTCCTTCCTTTCTGCTTCCAGCAAAATAGATTCTGGCTTCCTGGAAGGTAGTTAAATACCATCTATCTATAAAGTGCACACTGGAGACCTACGACATGTTGTTATGGCTCGGAATTATTATGCTAAGAGATTTCAAAGCGACATGTATTCTTGAAGGCGCAGTGTCGTGTCTAGCTGACAAGGGAAAACAATTTAAAAATAATGAATTATGTCAATTACATATTGGAATTTCTTTTAATGTGTTAACTGTCAATAAATGGTGGAACTGCATTGTATTATTGATTTAATAAATCTGAAAATTATAAGTACTTATTTTACTTTTACTTTTTAATAAATCTGGACCGGTTTCGTCTGCTTCAGAAAGACATTATCAACTTTAGAATTGTCTCTCTGAGGCGGAAGTTTTATTAAATTAACCAATAATATATATCATCATCATCAGCCGGGGTCAATTCACTGCTGGATGAAGGCCTCCCTAAGCTTTCTCCAACTTTCTCGGTTCTGTGTCGTTCGCTGCCACGTATTTCCGCCGAACTTTACCAGTTCGTCAATCCAGCGGCTTTTAGGGCGATCCTGTGGCCGTTTCGTGCCCCTTGGGTACCACTGGATGACGGCATTTGTCCAGCGGCCGTCCTTTCGGCGATAATAAGTAATAAAATAAGAAAATAAATAAAATAAGTGACAAAATAAAAGTAGATGGAAGCACACAGAGTGAACTTTGATAGACCCTATCTTAAAAACTTATAAAACAACGTCCACCTAAATTCACCCTCACGTAAGTGGAATATATCAATATCCGAAGCTATTTCATTAAACATGGTTACTGCCCTCCCAATTGGCATTACTAATGGCAGGTTAGTTCTGCACCGTGGTAGAACAAACAACGTATGCCATCGATTCCTAAGGTAATTATCAAAGACACACAAGCCAACACCACCAAGAATGGCAGAGTTCACATTTACGCCGCGTATAAGTCTGAAAAAATAATATAAAAATATTAAATAAAAATAAAAGATCCCTTCTAAATTTTAAGCTACAGTATGTAAGCATCCCAAAGAGAAAATCAGTCGGATAGAGCCAGGGATAATATCCATACAGCCGAAAGTAAAGAAGTCTTAAAAGTTTCTTTTGGATTCCCTCCACCATAGTACTTCGACTGATGCGGGGCCCAAATTCACAACCCTGACCAAAGCTTATCAATAAAAAGCGAATGAAAACGAAGGTAAATCAGAACCACAACTTCGCCTATTACAAAATACCTACACATCTTGCTATATTCAACCGTATAAACACAATAATGAATTGGTTTCTATTGTTTTGACAATGATATTAAATATTGTTTTATCGGTTTTTGTCTATTATTTAGTGGAAGCCAGCGGCAAATAAATTGAAAATAGCCGAGACGATTACTGGATTATTTGTTGGATTATCTTAGGATAGGTTTAGGTTTTCATTCTTGAATAATTATACAGCATTTTGAAGTAGGTACTAATACCGGGAAGAATGGAGGGACTCACATGAATGCTGGCAGCATTCTTCAAAGGCATCACTTAATTTGAGGGTGGTGTGACATCACGAGGTTTAATTTATATAAAACACATCTTTGATTCGACGGTTCCACGTGGAACTAAATTTATTAACGCTAGGGCATAGGTAAACATTGATAATATTACATCATTTACATCTAAGGAGGTCTTAAATTAGTCACCGCACTGTCTTTATATTAGGGGTCGGTTTATCATTATTATCCCGCGCACTAAGCACTGATTCACTTCTTCTCTCACTAGGGAATTGATTAACTTTCATTGGATTTTTGCGCGAGTCACCGATTGGTATTACAGCGATTCCGGGTTATTAACGATTGATTTAAAAATGGGCCGGGGCGCCATCGATACACTTTATCGGATACTTGTTATTTACCACAATATTTATTAATAATTAAAAGTTCATTTAGTAATTGGCTAGAAGCTCGGTTGATTTTTGCGATTTACGCGGGCGACGCCACCCGCCGGCGTAACACTTATTTTTGTTATCACTCCATTGTAGGGTAGATCTGGACTGACTTTATTTTTCGAAAGCATCTTTTAATTTTGTAGGGTCTATCCTACGGAGGGGAAGAGAAAGGGGAAGGTCACTGACTAACGGGAAAACCATTTCGGGACGGGCCGCTTCTGTCCTTGGGCCAGGTAATCAAATGCATCTTTTCTGAATGACCGTTTACGAAATGTTATTTGTAATATTTTCGTGTAAGTCAGAGGTTCTAAACATTCTACAGGGGAGCTGGATATTTTTGTTGTTAAATTGTTGATCTGGAATTTGAAACTGTCGGGCATCAGGGCCTTTTTTATGTCTGGTGACAGTACTCAGTAATGTAAATTGCTGGTGTTCCCGCCTGGCTTCCAGTAAACTGATGTACGCTTTTTCTGTTATAGGTACCGTAAAACCCCCTAACTTCGCCAAGTGTCCCTAACTTCACCTAAATCAATTAAACACTTAAAACTCATGTTTTTACTATCGCACCACTTTAAGCCACTAAGGCGATTTTAAAGATAATATTCGTCCTGTCACAACACAATTTTCAAACCGCCATTATTTTCGCCGTGTTTGTGTTAATACCGTTTTTTCGAGTCCGGTTTGAAGAGATTTTTTCAGAATACCTCTGAACTTTTGCTGATTACTTCGATTATTGTAGAGGTTGGTTCCTCATATTTTTAATATAATATAGTGATATAGTCTGCTTGCCAAATGTAACGTGCGATTTCCGATATTTATATTAAAACATCAATTATTTGAGTATCCAATGTCAGGCTATGTTTTGTGAACTACTTGTTCCTACACTTCCCCTGGCTTTAGGGTTGTCAAAAAAAAACGATTTTCTAGAAATAAATGTGTTTTTTTTATTTTTATGGTTTTTAGACTAAAAACTATTCATCACTTTGAAACACCAGTTAACAATTTTTCTCATATTTCCTTTATTAAAAATTTACTATGTAAATCTATACATAAAAATGCTACTTTAATGCTTTGGGTTTTGGCAGCCCTAGCGCAAATTGGTAGGTTGTATGAAAAAGTCATTGAAGTGATTCCTATCTTCGCCAACGTAGATATTTCTTTAAAATATGTCAAATCGTCTCTAGCATAAGACCTGAATTTGCTTAAGGTCATTTTTTAATCGATTTCGTGAGTATCCATAGACAATATTTTTTTAGTGGACATACTTAAACACGTTAGGCGAAGTTAAAGAATCATGCCCTAACTTCGTCCATATAAAAAATAGTGATTTATTGTATTATTTAGTATGAAAAGGGTATTATTTCAATATGAATTAAAATAAACACTATCATTGTGCATTACATAAGATCTATAATACTTCATATTGGTGGATATTTTGGTGGCAAAACGACTTTCTGTTAAAAAACCAGGTGAAGTTAGGGGGTTTTACGGTACACGTCAAGATGAAGTTATGTTAAGTTTACTAAACGTCGCTCCGGTTTCAGACGGGACACCGGTGTCGCGCTCGTATATTATAAGGAGGCTTTTGTATACGAATAAAGGGGATTTTGTATTATGTTTATAAACGCCCAGAGGCCGGAACCATTTCCGAGCTGATTCATAGTAATGGTCGATAACGAGAAAGAAATTATCCGGCAACGTCGTTTGTCAGAACGCAAAAAAAGCAACGCTGCATTTGTGTCCACCGCTTTTGTGATAGGAGTTCGCTTGTAGCGCTAAAGCGCTTCTCGGTGATAGCGAGATCGAAAGCGAAAAAATTTAGGCTTCCAGAGATTGCAATAAAATTGTACATACTTAAACATAATATACATCTCGTGTTCCGAAAAATTGATAATAATGTAATTAATAGTAAAAATAAAAATCGCCGTTCTAGACCATTCCGAGGTACCTATTTATTTGTTCACTCCCAAGTCTTAAATAACAGACGTTAACCAGCATACCGAGTGAAGAAAGAGAATGCATCTTCGATCTGACGGGAGATGGCAATAACTATAATATGGGTTTCAATGATGAACCTCATATTAATGTAGTTTCTTTGTGCGAGCCGGTGCTACTTATTATGAATGGGATAGTGTGAATAAAAGCGATTAAAATCAAATAAGTTTCCCGTTTCTTTATTTATATATAAAATATAATACTTAATGTTACTAAATACAGTTATTAACCAAGCTATCGTCATACTCAGCAGGTTGGTATCTTCCACTTGTCAAACGGCTAAAAATGTTGGGTTCATTATTTATTCAAAACAAAAACTTCCGTCGGCTGACATTTTACTTAGACAGAACCAAGTCCAATCTTTTTGGACATAACTATTATTACCATAACAAGGAAAACTCTTCATAATTAAGAGAAGCATGCATAGAACATTAAATAACACCAATAATTTACAGCCATAAACGAAAATACGATGACAGTTGTACATTTTTTTGTACACACACACATCTATTCTATACACAAGACTACTATCGGCCGCTATCGATAACTATCGAGGGTAGTTTTTCATTTTTTTTTGTATCGAGGTATTAGCACTTATTGTAACAATTACAAGAAATTGGTTGTAATTGTTACAATGCGTGCTTTGTTTTAACATCACCTCTCTTTTTTTTTAAATTTTATAGCGGAATAGCCAGTATTGACTGTTTATACGGCTAACTTATTGTAATTGTTACAAAACGTTCTAATACTTCGATATAAAAATGAAAAACTACCCCCGATAGCAATCTTGTGTACAGAATATATGTGTAAAGGCACCTAACGCAAAAATACGAATCTTGCACACATTTAAATTGTTATAAAAATCGATGTTTTTTATCAAATAAATATAAAAAGAATTAAAACTATGCATTTGCCAAAAAGTGCAACATAGAAAACTTAATAAACTAAATTTTAATAATACCTAAATTTTACCAACCTAATAATAAGATGGGGTCCTTTGACAAATTTACATTTTTGTACAATTGTAAGTTTACTTTAGACTTAAAATATTTATTTTTCAATGTTTTCAGATACATATTTATTAAGTAATACAGTTAAAATATTGTAAATTATAGAAAAAATGTATATCGCCTTAAACCCTGCGAATCCAAACCAAAACAGAATATACTTTGTCAAACAATACTCATATAATATAAATTTTCTAAAATTATGCCATATTCATACGTAAAATAAGATATTTTATAGATAGAATAATATTTGTTACTATTATAGTTTTGTTTGAGCAGAGCATAACAATTTAAAAAAAAATAACAAACAACGTGACACGAGTGGTATGTATGTATCAACTAAAATAAATAAATATGAATGAAAGAGTGTCCAACATATTGCCGGATCGCCCAAACAAAGCTATGAACTAGCTAACACCCACGATGGACGCGCAGCTTAAGCGTCGGCAGTCCCAAGTTCAAATCCTTAGTCTGGCATGTACACATATTATTTTTCAATTTTTGTAGGGTCAGAGTATGGACTTAATAGGTTGAGCAAGTGGCTGACACCCATTTCTCGTAAAAACAAAATCTGTTGGAGGCCCATGTCTTAACAAAAAAAAAAACTAGCTTACGGTAGTGGATTTGGGTACACTTCAATTTAACGTCCACTTACACAAACCCAAAATACACCAAACAACAAACGAGATTTCTTAGAGCAAGTGGGTTTGAAGTCTATAGAATAGAATAATTAATATTGTATGGTTTAAAATATTATTACATACGGTTACATAATAATATTATGTCGCTATAGAATGGGCTACAAAAATATTAATTGTTTACGTTATCGGTTGATGATAAAAATGACGTACGCACGTTCGGTCCCTTCTCGACTGACCATTATTTCAAAGTCTTTACTACAGATACTTTATCCTAGCTAAGTAGTGAACGGGTAGCCAATGCCTTTATTGGTATAATATATTATATTGAAATAATGTATAAATAAATACGTTGTTGTGAAATATGCTACCAGAAGTTATGCATGAGTAATTATATCATACTCAAATGGCCTTGTCTGAATACGCCAATTAGGATGGCCCTAATACAACGGATAAATTTCTACCCACATGACAATTTGACCCTTGCCTGGCGCAACAAATAACGGTCAGTCATTCATCAACTGTGCGCATATAAACACTTACCTAAACTAAAACGTCAAGTTCACGCACCGGATGACCCAATGAACAATACCGAACGAGACTGATATTACGACCTGGATTGACAACCAGGCCATGGAGCAAACCTCAATAGCATAAAAGGTCAGTGCCTGGCATCCTAGACATATCCTCCCCTCCCTACATTCAAATCATTCCTTCACAGTATACAGTTCACTGAAAAGCAAAGCCAGTGTCTTTAATTTTAGAGTTTTTACAGACAATTTGCATGCGTATAAGAATTTACACGAATTGGCTTTTTACGGGAATGGGTCCATCATTTAATTTCATCTTATTAAAATATATGCATGGGTAATTGCATTTATCATAAAAATTATGTGAATGACTTTTCACTAGAATTAGTTCTTTTATGCAATTTCATGCTACCAAACGTTGTGGATGCGTAACTACACTCATCTCATTAAAATGACCTTTCAACAGAATGAGTCAATTTGTGCGGTATTATGACACTGGACGTTGTGCATCAGTAATTACATAAATTTAAGATTTAAATGGCTTCTCACCAAAATGTGTCCTTTTATGCCATTTCATGCTACCAGATCTAATGCATGAGTAAATATTAGATAAATCACATTTAAATAGCTTATCACCAAAATGAGTCTTTGTGTGTATTTTAATGCTACTGGACGTTATGCACGAGTAATTACATTTATCACTTTGACTTTTCACCAGTATGAGTAAGTTTGTGTCTTTTCATGTTACCAGATGTCGTGCATGAGTAAGTGCATGTGTCACATTTAAATGGCTTTTCACCAGAATGAGTCATTTCGTGTTTTCTCATATTACCTGACTCTATGCATGAGTAATTGCACTTATCACAGTTAAATGGCTTTTCACCAGAATGAGTCATTTTGTGTGTTTTCAAGCCAATAGACTGTCTGCATGAGTAATTGCATTTATCACAGTTAAGTGGCTTTTCACCAGAATGAGTCATTTTGTGTATTTTTAAGCCAAAAGACTGTCTGCATGAGTAATTACACTTATCACATTTAACGGGCTTTTCACTAGAATGTGTCATTTTGTGTGTTTTCAAGTTACATGCTTGTTTGCATGAGTAATTGCATTTATCACAGTTAAATGGCTTTTCAACAGAATGAGTCATTTTATGTCTTTTCATGCTACCAGAAGTGGTGCACGAGTAATTGCATGTATCACAGTTAAATGGCTTTTCACCAGAATGAGTCATTTTGTGTCTTTTCATGTCAACTAATCGTTTGCATGAATAATTACATATATAACAGTTAAATGGCTTTTCACCAGAATGAGTCATTTTATGTGTTTTCATCCTACTAGACTGTCTGCATGAGTAATTGCATAGATCGCACTTAAATGGCTTTTCACCAGAATGAGTCATTTTGTGTCTTTTCATGTTACTTGGATATCTGGATGAGAATTTGCACTTATCACATTTAAATGGTTTTTCACCAGAATGGGACATTTTATGTGTTTTCATGTTAACTGATTGTTTGCATGAGTACTTGCATATACTACATTTAAATGGATTTTCACCAGAATGAGTCATTTTGTGTGTTTTCATGCTACCAGACTGTCTGCATGAGTAATTGCATAGATCGCACATAAATGGCTTTTCACCAGAATGAGTCATTTTGTGTGTTTTCATGTTACTTGAATTTCTGCATGAGTAATTGCATAAACTACATTTAAATGGCTTTTCACCAGAATGAGTCATTTTATGTGTTTTCATGCTACCATAAGTCGTGCACGAGTAATTGCATTTATCACATTTAAATGTTTTTTCACCAGAATAAGTCATTTTGAGTGACTTCATGACGTGACCAGGACGAAATCTTGAAAAATGACCATCGTCACATTTAACCAGCCTTGCAACGGATTCGGACGTTTTCGCAATTGTGGTTTTGTGTATCGCTTTGTGAAGCAACATTAGGTCGAACGATGAAAAAAAATCATAACAGATACTGCATACAAAATTTTCTTTGTGAAACGTTTTTTTTTCCAGTTGTATAACAGCCACTAATAATTCTGTGTTTACCATATTCGATTGACAAATATCACGTTTAGTATTGCGACAGGCGACATCTTTGAACCTTTCTATATATTTCTTCAGTTCTAGCTTAATGTCTTGTTCCTCAATGTGTAGGTCTTCGCTAGACACTTGTGCTTCAGTCACATCCCAGGTGGATATGAGGCTCGCATCATTGGCCGGTACAGTGCTTCTAGCGATAATCTAAAAAATACATTTAAAAGTATTAATAAATTATGAGATTTTTAAATAACAGTTCATTATAAGGAAGAGATCGAGGTAGAAATATTATAACTAGACACGGTGTTGGTGAACCTTTTTACATAGGCACGCGTGCCAAAATTTTCCAAATATAATCTTTCGACTGTCTGACGTGCCGAGCAGTTTCTTTATACGGAAAAAATGAAAAGGTAGTTTTTAAGAAATCTATAAAAAAAAGTTTAAATATTACAATGATAGATTCTATCTTTACCGTGTTTCTAGACGAATGCATATCTTTTATTCTTTGAATATTATGTTATTTTTGCTTGTTTCAAATTTTTCAAAAAGGTCGTGGGAGCATTTTAACTACGCTTTTTTTTATAGAATTCACATATCGGAACGGTTTTCCATTTTCACTGTTTGTCAGAATTACTACTACTAGCTCCACCAAGCTTTTGTGGAGTTGAGGTGAGTATGACACGATTTTCATTTATTTTCTTTCGCGAACCGATTATAAACGATTGCTTTAGTTGATTTTGAATAATAGACCTGACAATTATTGGCCTCCTCCAAGGTGGTGCGATTTGATATATCTGGATTATTTCAACTTCAAACAACTGCGGTGACCATATAAAGTTTAATGCCAAAAAATGTTTAAAAGTTGTGTTATTAGTGAACCTATTAATGGACGTACCTGGTCTACTGGGCTGTGTTGTCGATCGGAGGAGCCGGGTTGAGGATTCTCATTATTGTTTTGGCGAATTGCATCGACAACAAATTCTTGTTTGATGATGACATCCTCATTATCATTCTCTGACTTTATATTGATCAGGCTGTCTTTACACTCCTGAAAATAACAACATGATTAATAATATTATGTAACAGTCAATCCATTCCAGGATAAGACCTGCCACAGCTGCATCCTCTGTTTTCAGTGGCCACCAATGTAAGACTGCATTCGGCAAGTGAATGAATACTCACCGAAAGACATTCCAGCTAACTGCAGCACATTGCGTACTTTAATCTGCCTTTTTTTAAACATATCGCACATTGATATCTATAGGGTCGTAACTGCAATCATTATGATCTTGAGTCATTTGAGTTTGAATGTAAAATAATTAACTACAATTTAATTAATTGCAGTGGACTGCAGAACATTGTACCATGTTAGAATAATTTTGGGTACTCTATCCTACTGTAGTTTGTAAATATATAAATATATTTTTTTAAATTATATTGTGGATTTTTGCAATCGCGGCCATATAGTTTGAGAATTGACGAACAAACTCTCAGATGCGGCTTCATAGTTTTAATGGAAAAAAACAATATGCACCCTTTTCATATAAAATTTTATTAAAATTAGTGTTTTATATAAAAATTCTTTTAACCCTTAGAATGCTACGCAACGATATATCGTTGTTTTTGATAATGGCCAGAAATGCTAACAACGATCGTCGTTTTGTCTTTGATGCCTGAAATGTTAAGTTAATTTAGGAACATTCTACTGCACCAGTGGTACGAAACATTGTTTTATCTATTTAGTTTTATTGTTGTATAATATAACCCGATTCATATATGTTTTGTGACTGGGTAGGCTTAAAACTTATAACTATTGTATTTTTTTTCATGGCATCACCCTTTTTACAATAAAAACAATTCCAAACACAAATTTCAGTTTACCATATAAAAAATTGTTTACAGTCAAATTCTTGGTAGAAGGACAATGTTTTATTGTATTTTATGCATTTGAAATAATGGGAAAGACTTTTACTCAACTCAGTGTTTGAAGTAGAGTGGATTTGTGCTAAATAAAAGCCGTTTCATTTATAAAAAAATAATGAAATAAAATCATTTGCAATACATATTTTAAATGTTTTAATAAACAAACACCATGAAGACCTTTTTCACAAATCACGCATATTGTACGCGATCTTTTAACGGGGCCACCATGCAAAATTTTTTTTTCAGCCGGGTAGTTTCCTAATTCCACTACTTTGTATTATCCCTAATGTGGAATAACCGAATGTTTCCAATAACTGAAAAAAATCAAAACTCTGTGCGCGGATCGTGCATTTCGCTCGCTCTCGCGATCGCCCGTATGATAGAGCGAGAAAGAGATATGTCAATTACTTGCCTCGTTATCTATTAAAAACGATAAATTAATTACGAAACGTGTTTTCATAATATTCCGATTTCGCAGAATCAATTAGAGTGGTAAGGTATCAAAGGTGTAAAATAATACAATACTTTAAATTATCGACAACTATTGGTAGAAATAATCGGCCGGATTTTGCACAACATCGTAGCAGCCAAAGGGTTAATATAGAAATAAAAAAATATATATAAAACATAGAGAAATAAAAGAGAACAATAAAAATAACTTAATCATCAGAAGGATCCGAAATATAATTCATTTCAATGTCTGAAAATTAAAAAAAAATTGGTGTGTGTACTTATGTACACACGTTAGAAGTTATACTTCTTTGGCGTAACAAAATAAAAAGATAACTTGTGATAACCTAGATTCTTCGACTAGCACTTATTTTTTCTTTTAAATTACACACGTAAGAAAACGGGCCGCTTATTGAAGCGCCGTTGGTTTATTTCTATAAATGTTAACTTGCATTACTAAATTATATATCGTTGTTTTATTTTCAAAGTACCAACTGTCACTGTGACGTTTAATAGTTTGTTTATGTAAGGAATTGCTAATGGCCGACAATAATAGATTCGCTGCCTAGGCAACGGAACATTTCTAAACCATAATATTATACTGTATAATCGATCACGATTGCAGTATCGTACTGTGGAGTGAAGGTAGTACTTTCGGCTGATAACCGAACAATCGGTGGTTCGAATCCAATCGAGTGCGTCTTTTTTCGTGTGAACAAATAAATTATGTGGTACATATCACACGCCAAAAATACACTCTGATCTGATTTTTTATACGCGATAAAAGATGTATAACTTTAAAAATATATGTGCGAATGTACTTACTCGATCAATGCAAATCATCTGCAAATACGGCTATATAGTACAATAAATATTGTACCAAAGATTAAATATTTTTAGGCAAAGGGACGCCATGTAAGATAATGCCATATAGCTCAGAATGTATTTTTTTATATAAAATAACCATATGGACACAATGGTGTAGGAGGCCACTGCTTCCAAGTAGCAGTAAATGCCATATAGCATTAAAAATAGATTTAATTTAATTAAAATAAAAGAAAATCTTTTTCGAAAAAAAGTAAGAATCGAACCTGCGTGTCTTGGGTTCGCGCACTGTGCATTACCTCTACCCTATGACTGCCATGCTTAATTACGACAAATTTTAACTATTGGCCTTTTTAATACCTGTTTATAAGAGCTCTCCAAACAGAAAAAATCCATAAACACAAAATTGTATCAGCTGATATGTTTGTTGAGATACGTTTTAGATTATGTCTTTACTCATAATACGGAGATACGCTTTTGTGTTACAGATAGAACCGATTATAGTGTTCTAATTGAATAAACATCAATTATTTAGACATGACGCCCACGGTGGCCGCGCGGCTTAAGCGTTGGTTAAGAATCAAAACTGCGTCTTGGGTATCGCGCACTGTGCATTACCACTATCCTACGACTGCCATGCTTAATTACGACAAATTTTAACTATTGGCCTTTGTAATACTTGCTCATAAGCGTTATCCAAAGCTGAAAAAATTCTTAAACACAAAAATGTCGATCTTCAGCCATGAGTGTACGACCAAGAAGCAGAGCAAAGCATAGTCTTTGCCGCGTTAAACCGGCTCTCACGTCAAAATTCGTCCGCCTGCAATGTGTCGAATACGTCATTGTTATTCACAAAACACACGTTGCTAAATGGAGCTCCGCATATTGGTAGAATGCGACTTTTTAATTTGAAAAAAAATCTATTGTTGCAACGAATTGGTCAGTCCTTTGCAAACGAGCAGGCCACATACGGCTGTCTATGTGAGAAGCATAGATTTTCTGAATTCGGTATAGGAACGCATACGAATAGAAGAAGATAGAATAGAAGAAGAGGAAGATGGTTGTACTTATTCAGAAACTTTCGCGGGTGTGCGCACAACAACAGACAAAAGTTTCATCGCTATCGGATGAATGGTATAGGAACGCATACGAATATAAGAAGAAAAAGAAGCATGTTCGTACTAATTCAGAAACCTTCGCGGCTGTGCGCACAAAAAATCACCAAAGTTTCATCGCAATCGGACAAATGGTATAGGAAAGCATACGGGACAGACAGACAAATAAACAAACATTCATTTTTATATATTATATATAGATATTACATTCTAATAAAGCCAGTTTAAATGTAAAAGGTGTTTATATAAAGTTGATCCCGACGTTCTATAACAGTACCTACACAATACATAATAACAACGTGAACTCTATTTGCATTGTAATAAGGGTGAAATTTATATCTCTGTCAAATAGTAAACGCCATTACGGTTTTATCTGCCCTGCGCTTCTGCCGATAGGCACAAAAATTTGCCACAGGACCGCGCTCCTGCGAAAGAAGAAAACTGAGCTGATCTAGCACACTCTCGCGCTCGTTCCTCTTCGGGTTTATTCGGGATATTGTAGAGCAATATAGTAAGGCCTTCCTCTCACGTGGATACTCAAAAAAGACGAGACTGAAACTCCAGTATCCAGCTAATGTATTTCAATGGCGGCAACACTGGAATCTCTCAGTTTCAAAATCTCCGCAATTCAAACCGAGGAGATGCGACATGTAGTCTCCCAGTAGCCAGTCACCATTGCCGACATTCAAAAGATGGCGGTGCAGTTACCCATAAATCAGTGGTACCAACATCAGTAGATTCTATGAAAAATCATATTTTCTTACCAAAATTGGTACCTCTGAACTGAAATACACAAGCATTAACAAGTCAAAATGTAAAGACGAGATTTGGGAGAAAGAGTTTAGAGATGGGCTAACCGATTTTTAATTTAAAATATGTGGCAGATGTTGAGAAATACTCCTGCCTGTATAATTGCAAGCTGCCAGAATATTCCCGTAAAGATATTACGGAAAAAGCTTAGGATGGAGTAGGGAAGACAATGAATGGGTTTGACAGTTTGGCATTTTGTGCGAAGCATGTCACTGGGCAGTTTATGAATTCCATCAGCAACTAGTTTGTCGGATTTTTGTTTTTGCGTGAGAGGATTGCCTTAGTCTAGCGTGAACAATTATTACCAAAATAAAATAATACTTGCTATCGAATTGAATGTAGGAGGGTAATTGACTAAACAAAGTTTGAAAACCTTTCTAAATAATTTGTAAAATATAGAAACATATTACTATACTCCATACTGGTGTTTTGCAGTAGTATTTGACAGATTCTTAAAAAAACTAACCTCAAACTTGTAAACTGAATCATCAGCATTCTCTTGCTTTATGGTGGAGGCGTCCGGGACGTTTGGATTCGTAATTATTGGTACTTTAAACCAAGGCTGCACTTCCTCATCAGGATCGCGCTTGATAATAGTATCCATGCTTCAATATTTGGGCTTCTGTCTGCGTATATTAATCTATGGCCAGGCTCAGTACCGGGAAAGAAAATGAAAAATGAAGCGTCCTCGTTGGTGTTGCCATAATCGAGAAAATAATATTTTGTGAAACGAAGTAGGTATACATGAGTTACCTAAAATTAGATAATTTTAAAGAGTTAGGTAGGTAGAATCATTGATATACATAAAAAAATCAATTTAACTGTTGTTCAAATCAATTGAATGATTCATCATATTAAATAATTCAAAAATAAGTACCTACTTACCTACATAGTCTAAAGCTGGTAATTAATGGTAGGTACTTACCTAATTCTATTATCATAAAATAGAGGTTAACACAGTCAGGCAAACACTATTAACAATATTAATAATTATTGAGTGGATTAACCTGGAACGCAAAGTTCGAGCCCCCGTCCCCCTATCGACCCATCCTTAAATAATAATAAAAATTATTCTAGGTATATTATTATATTGGTTTTATTCACAACTCTGACCAAAGTTTATCAATAAAAATCGAATGAAAACGAAGGTAAATCAGAACCACAACTTCGCCTATTACAAAATACCTACACATCTTGCTATATTCAACCGTATAAACACAACAATGACTTTGGTTTCTATTGAACATATATAATTTAGAAAAATACTTTCTGAGAAAGTATATAGGTATTATAAGCAATAGAAAAAAATCTTTTTTGAAAAAAATGAGCCACCCCGGCCGGGAATCGAACCCTGCATCTCCCGGGTATACGCCCCATCCGTCGCATTTAACCAATTTGCTACGGCGTGACATACAAATTGCGTCAATTTTAATACCTACTCACCAGCGCTCTTCCAAATCAAGCTACTTTGGCAATCGTTTTTTGTTTCCTAAATCAAAATAGGTAACTATTTACTATTACTTCGATTACTAACCGACGTCGTGGAATTTGTTTCTATTGTTTTGAACTCAATGATAATATTGTTTTTATCGGTTTTTGTCTATTATTTAGTGGAAACTAGCGGCAAATAAATTGAAAATAGCCGAGCCGATTACTGGATTATTTGTTGTATTATCTTAGGATAGGTTTAGACTATCATTCTTGAATAATTATACAGCATTTTTAAGTGGGTACTCAGTAATGTAAATTGCTGGTGTTCCCGCCTGGCTTCCAGTAAACTGACGTACGCTTTTTCTGTTATAGGTACTCGTCAAGATGAAGTTATGGTAGGTTCACTAAACGTCGCTTACCCCGGTTTCAGACGGGACACCGGTGTCGCGCTCGCATATAATAAGGAGGCCTTTGTATTCGAATAAAGGGGATTTTGTATTATGTTTATGAACGCCCAGAGCTAATGAGTCAGCGCATAACTTCGCGATATAAATTAAAACATAAAACTGGCTGCGATCATAAAAACATGTGTATCGGCGGTTTGAGAATGAAGCGGCCGACGGAAAAGTGTACCGTACACGCTTTGACTCATTAACTCGGGGCGTAATAACATAATGCAAATACCCTTTTATTCGAATACAAAGACCTCCTTATTATACGCGAGCGCGACACCGGTGTCCCGTCTGAAACAGGGATTAGTGTCTTTGAATGATCAAAAATTAATAAGTAATTTCTTTGCTATAGTATTATACCTACCTATATAATGTGTAATTTTTTACGTCACTCGTATGAAATTAATAACGCAATGATTCATTGAATAATTAGCTACTAAATGCAAAAACGAGCTAATTTTTATAATATTACGCAGAAGCATAATATAAAACCTAGGTCAGGGATGGCGAACCTTTTTACGTACGCGTGCCAAAATTTCCCACATAATATTTTTCGACCGTCTGACGTGCCAAGCATTTTTTTGGTGATTTTTTTTTTAGTTTTCTAAAGAAATAGTATTTAAGAGTTCTATTAAAAAGGTTTCAAAATTACAATTGAGTTATAAATATTTTGTCTTTCAGCGTATCTCTAGCCGAAGGCATATTTTTGATGCTTTGTATATTTTTTCCCTTGTTTAAAATTACTCAAAGAGATCGGTGGAAGCATTTAAACCACTCTTCTTTCATATTATATTCTCTATCATTGAGTGGTTTTCCATTTTTAGAGATTATGTTGGAAGTAAAAATAACAAGCAGTTATTATATTATTTGAGTGACTGCCGATAATTAATTTCATAAGGTTTGTTGAATGTATATTTTTATTTTTAATTCCCTGATCCTAACGACCAACTACACAATCGTATATTTACATTAAAAGTAATGTATATCCTTTTAAATGATTTGCCTGCAATTTTTTATACAATGCGATTTGTCATTATTTATGGATGAAATGCGTCGTTTCCGTTTCCTCATGGGTACCTAAACATAATATGAAAAACCGAAGAAAATACGCATGGCTATATCGTTATTATTTTGTAGTAAGTTTTATATTATATAAGTAAGTACTTAAGTATAATTATATTTATTTGTAAAACTTTTTTATAAAAAAAACATTTTTAAATATATAAAATAGTAATATTTCGTTTCTCTCCAAAGTGAAACATTCGCGTGCCAAAGGTTTGCCATCCCTGACCTAGGCGAATTTCAGGATCACGATCAGCAAATCTAGACGTTTGATTTTTGTGGGACTTCCCGAAAAGCAAAAATTGATTGTCCCGTGCGGAATAGCTAAATTATTCACGATTATTCAACAAAAATACAAATAATACGTTTAGGTTAAGACATAGGTTCCTATTCAATTTATTCCCGGAAAAAGACACTAAAAATATTTTCAAGCAAATTTTATTTATTTTAAGCACAAGTAGGTACCAACCATAGATTAAATAATAAGAATAGCTTGATATCAAAGTGGGACAAGCACCACGTCCCACTAAATTAATGTTTTGATTGATTATGGTAGTTCAAGTGGTGCTCTTTTCAAAAAATCCGCCAAAAGTATCAAAAACGCTAGTTTTCATTATAGATTGAGTTTAATGTTTGTAGTTTATATGAAAAACGGACACTTTATGCCCATGTTTGTGAGTCTCCTGTATTTTTTTGTAAATGGCTTATGTGCCACTAAATTCGTGTTTTGATTGAGTATGTTAGTGCAAGTGGTGCACTTTTAAAAAAATCCATCAAAAATATCAAAAAAGGAAGTTTTCCTTATAGATTATTGAGTTTAATATTGGTAGTTTATATGAAAAACTGACACTTAACACCCATGTTTGTGTCTACTGTAAATTTTTGAAAATGGCTTATATCCCACTTTGATAAATTTAAATTTTAAATTTAAAATGGTGAGATGCAAGAAGCAGAATGATTATGAGGTGTCTGGAAACAAAAACGGCAGTTTTTAAAAATTAATAAAAACAAAAATGGAATTTCTGAGAGTGGGTAATGGTGAAAGAAAAATAGGATCGCCCATCGGGTTAGTTTCGCTATTTGGTCTTTCGCTTGTTGGAGCCAAGTAAGCCTCTTATTGTCGGTTACCAGGGTGAACTCTCATCATTCTAGGCAGACCCTGTGACGTTTATTATCCCAGATGATCTCGAGGGCCTCCTGTTCATTGCTGTGGTACCGTAAAACCCCCTAATTTCGCCAAGTGTCCCTAACTTCACCTAAATCAATTAAACACTAAAAACTCATGTTTTTACTATCGTACCACTTTCAGCCACTAAGGCGATTTTAAAGATAATATTTGTCCTGTCACCACGTCGCTATAGGATTTGTTTCCCGAATATCCATTTATGTCGAAATCGACATTTTAATGCAGTTCAATTTCTTTTATGGATCTCTACCGAAATCATTAATAAAAACAATATATTTTTATCTAGGAACAGAGATATAACGCCATGTTAAGTTACAATAACTCCGTGGTGTTCTCCCGAATGTCCAACTATTCGTACCTGAATATCCAAGTTAATTTCGGTCGAAATATATCTCTGGCTGAGTGTTTATTTCCCGAATATGACTTTAGCCAATCAAACCGCGCTCACGCCGTGCATCTCGCTCCCACATTCACGCTGTCTAGCTCAAAACAATCACGCCCACTTTCATATTTTTCGGCCGTCTGGAGACTTCTTTCAAATTTCGTCTTATTGATATTGTTTTTAACGTTACTATTGTTTTAATAGTGAATTCATCAAATCTGAAGAGATCATTTATAGCTGATACATCACCAGTTCGTCCTGAACTTACAGTAGAGTTGTGGAAGTGAGTATTTTAACCTAAATAACTGCATTTTGTTTTGATAAATGACACAAAATCCCAACGGTTATATGAATTCTACAGTATGACCCGGCAACTACTATGATGTAAAAAATAATTATTATTTCAAATTATTATTAATCAAACATTGTTTGTCTTTATTATACTTTTAATCTAGGTATTTCTATGAAAATAAAGGGCGATGCTATTATTTATTTTTAAATGCCCTGATAGTTAATTTAATTTAATATATATGTTAGTAACTACTTAGGATATTGGTACCTACCTAATATTATTAGCAGCCAATGGTAATTAATTTATACATGCTATTATTTTGTGTTGTTATTCCTTAAAATAGAAAATATTATATAATATTTATTTGGTGGTTTGTAATAAGTTTAATTGTCAATTATAGAAATATATAGATATAATAATATACAGATATATATAAATAGATTTTTTTTTTTTTTGGAAAAAGCATTAATATAAAATTGTTAGCAAGTACGAGTAAGTACCTACCATCATAAAATATTGGAGAAATGACCGTGACGGCGGTTATTAATTGAAGTAGTACCGTATAATATATTTTCTCAGAAGTGATTAAAAAAAATTTATGTAAGTATGTTCAATTATTGGAATGGTACATTCTTAAATCTTGTGAATTATTCGTTCAATAAAAAAATAGTTAATTACTTAAAAACTATTTTATTACTTAATCCGAAAAAAACCGAAAAAGCGATTGCCGCATGTTATTATTACATACGAACTTGGGTAATTACGATCATTAAGTATTTAAATAGTAGATGTAATTATTAACAATTATCATGTAAATAAATATAACATTTGAGGCGCGTACTTTTTGACCACTCAGTAATCTGTGGGCCGTGCAGCAATGCGCGGCGGTCTTAAATCCCGAACGTCCAAGTTTTGTCCCGAATATCCATTATTCTGAGAGAGCGCTAAAAATTTCCCGTATATCCACAGTGAGTACTTGTAAATAAAACGTATTTTCTGTGCATTTAATGATTTATACCAGTATATTATTCTTGGAATCTATTCTTAGATAATGTTGCAATCTTACAGTATAGAAAGAATGATTGATACATCTACTGATATTAAAATATACGACAATGAAATTTGTTTTTCGTCTCCTGTAAAATTGACATTTGGTCTATTCGGGAAACAAATCCTATAGCGACGACCAGACAATTTTCAAACCGCCATTATTTTCACCGTGTTTGTGTTAGTGCCGTTTTTTGGAGTCCGGTTTGAAGAGATTTTTTCGGAATACCTCTGAACTTTTGCTGATTTCCACGAATCTTGTAGAGGTAGGTTCTTTATATTTTTAACATAATATAGTGATATAGCCTGCTTGCCAAATGTAACGTGCGATTTCCGATATTTATAATAAAACATCAATTCTTTGAGTATGCAATGTCAGGCTATGTTTTGTGAACTACTTGTTCCTACACTTCCTCTGGCTTTAGGGTTGTCACAAAGTTTTTTTATTTTTATGCTTTTTAGACTAAAAACTATTCATCACTTTGAATCACCAGTTAACAATTTTTCTCATATTTCCATTATTAAAAAAATACTATGTACCTAAATCAATACAAAAAAATGATACTATAATGCTTTGGGTTTTGACAGCCCTAGCGTAAATTGGTAGGTTGTATGAAACTGTCATTGAAGTGATTCCTATCTTCGCCAACGTAGATATTTCTTTAAAATATGTCAAATTGTCTAGCATAAGACCTGAATTTGCTTAAGGTCAATTATTAATAAATTTCTCGAGTATCCAAAGACAATATTTTTTTAGTGGACCTACTAAAACACATTGGGCGAAGTTAGGGAATCGTGCCGTAACTTCTTCTATATAAAAAAATAGTGATTTATTGTATTATTTAGTATGAAAAGG
Source organism: Rhyacophila brunnea (assembly GCF_057557595.1). NCBI lineage: Eukaryota > Metazoa > Arthropoda > Insecta > Trichoptera > Rhyacophilidae > Rhyacophila > Rhyacophila brunnea. Next base: position 34,109,453 of record NW_028232785.1, read on the forward strand.
GTATTATTTCAATAAAAATTAAAATTAACACTATCATTGTGCACTACATAAGATCTATACGACTACATATTGGTGGATATTTTGGTGGTAAAAGGACTTTCTGTTAAAAAAAAGGGCGAAGTTAGGTTGCGGTTTACTGCCGATAGGCAACCGCTGGCGTATAAAATGTTGTGTCGATCGCCGTCGTCCCTATCTTGGAAGAGAACAGCCCCCATTCCGTATTCGCTGGCGTCCGTCTGTAGGGAGAATCGTCGGCCTAAGTCGAGGCGGGCTAGTTGTAGGGGTTTCCGCAGATCTCCTTTTATGCTTTGCATAGAGGCTGTCGCGGCTTCCGTTTACCGGAACTTCTGTGATGTTGTGATGTGATTTGCAGCATTCGGAACGCTGTTTTGGATGCGGAAAGGCTCTAAAGTAACAAACTGATTCACACGGACGTGATTGCTGATCAGCAACTTATTAACCATCAATTACTTGAAATTTGAACTACGTATAACATCCTCGGTAGCAGTTATAATTACGTAGTTTCAGCTTGTAGGTAGTACATCTTATCCGCATCAATGGATACATGCAACAGCAACAAATATCATTGATCAATGTCCAGTGCCGAATGATCTACATTGACCGTAACGCGAGTGCCGGCTTCATTTTATGATAAATAAAGTTCGATGGTTTCACTAGCATGTGAACCGCAAAAAGCAGTGCATTTATTTTGATGTAATAGGGTCTGTAGGATCTCACCTAGATTGGACTCCATATACGCCAATTTTGTCTATTAACCAATCCGTTTAGTCAAAGATTATTTTGAGAATTTGGAATCGGTTCTCGATCGTTACTCTATTCATGGTTGCCTGTCTAAATACTGTTCATAAATGTCAAAAAGTATGCGCAGTATCACAGCTCGGTCTGACAGTTAACCCTTTCGTAAGTTCTATCTAAGCAAAAAAAATAGTTGTCAAATCACAACAAACAGAAAGGTAAATGACATTTAATGCAAATCGCACCAAGTAGTCATGAAACTAGCAATATTTCTCCTGACATAAAATTTGAAGTCTCCCATGTGCTTTGTTATAAATTATTAATATTATAAAAACAAATACCATCTTTAATGAGTGTAGTCATGTGCTGTGGTTAAAGATTCATCTCTAAAGTAAGATAGTCTCGGTCAAAGAGATTAGAGATCTCTTTGGTCTCGGTTCACTTCTCCTTGCATGCAGCGTATATTTTTAGTGTGGATAAGTGATTCGACCCCTTACCCTAATCTGTTGCAGACTAGAGAAATAAAAGTTAATGGAATTTTGTGTTCAAATAACTCTTTATCGTTAAACAACCAATACTTTATAGACAAAAGCGAAGTGTACCGCAAAAGTAGGCAAGCCAAACGTTATAATTTATTTGCACTTTAATAATAGTGATAATATTTTTAATAATCGTGTTCCATATTCACGATATATTGAAACCAAACGTAAAGGTTTCTACTGGGAATTATTTTCTCCCATCCGGAATAGTACCTGTCGTTAATAATCTATTAAATCATGTGGAATTCTGATGTATGGAATATTAAAATACTGTCAATGATCGAGGTTGCTTGATGAATTTTGAATATAATTTTCTAGCTTTGCCTTTCAGCATGGCAGGCACTGTGCACACTCTCCAACGACACACTAGAACAGAACATGATACAATTATTGTTCTTTAAGATGATGTATATATACATATAAGTGCATTGTTTTGACCCACTTCTTCTTTCCGTAACAATATTTCACTCTTACTTCGCTTTTTAATAATGTCTGAAAGTGCTGAAAAACAAAAGCGTCAAAAAAATAAATTGAATATTATAATATTGATATCGATTATTACGATTTTTCTAGATTTCTACCAAGGGATTTTTCACGAGGCATCACGATACAGATGAGAGTCAAATATTCTCAGACGATGGCATCCAGGAGAGAACGATACAGTATTCAGAAGTGACGATAGGTGAGAATAGCATTAAACAAGAAATCTTAGAACGAGGTGCTCCGAAGGAAATTCGACTTATTCTTAGAAGAGTAAGCCATTTCTCACGTAATTTGATTTGCTGCATTTGTAACGCAGTTTTCGGATGCGGAAATGCTATAAAAACTCACAAAATGGTGCACATGGACGTGATTCCTGATCAAAATCAAAGCATAGTAGTCTCGCACCAAAGTAATGTTAAAGTACATAAACAGACAATTAATGGTAAAAAACCTTATAGATGCAAACTATGTTCATATAGATGTACGATATCTAGTAATCTTAAAAGACATAAAATGACACATACTGATGAAAAACCTTATAAATGTAATGTATGTTCATATAGATGCTCGCGAATTAGTAGTCTTAAAGAACATATATGTTCAATATTCGACGCACTCAGAAAACAAGGAAGCCCTGCGTGCTATATAAATATGTTCAATAATATATACAGTAGCGCAACAGCATCTGTCAATCTCCATAAACCATCGCGCAGATTTCCTATCAGCAAAGGAGTCCGACAAGGTGATATAATCTCACCTAAATTATTTACAGCTACCCTTGAAGACTTATTTAGGCAACATGACTGGAATGACAAAGGGATCCCATAAATGGAAAATACCTGAGTCATCTGCGCTTTGCCGATGACATAGTAAATTTCTTGCAAGACTCAGAAGACCTCCAAAGCAGAATGCAGGAACTCGCTGAAGTAAGCAACAAAGTAGGATTGAAAATAAATGTAACAAAGACGAAAGTCATGTTCAACTGCTTTGCAGGCCAAAAAGAGATCCTCATCAATGGCACTCAGCTCGAGCAGGTGAAAAGCTACATCTATCTGGGACAACAAGATGTTGTCATTGCCATTTCGCGTCAGAGCGAAGAATACGCATTCCCTTTATTTGCTCGGTATGCTGGTTGCTGGTCAACGTCTGTTATTTAAGACTTGGGAGTGAACAAATAAATACCTCGGAATGGTCTAAAACGGCGATTTTTATTTGACTTATACTTTTACTATTTATTACATTTTTTATCAATTTCTCGGAACGCGAGATGTATAGTATGTTTACAATTGCAATCATTAGAAGCCAAAACTTTTTCGCTTTTGATCTCGCTATCAGCGAGAAGCGCTACAAGCGATCTCCCATCACAAATACAGCTTTGCATTTTTTTGCTGTTCTGACATACAACGTTACCGGATATTTTTTTTCTCGTTATCGACCATTACTATGAGTCATCTCGGAAATGGTTCCGGCCTCTCCAGGCCTCCAGAGAAGTGTGACATTATATCTTCTTTTAAAATCGGAGACTCTCTTTTTTTGAATAAATTATTAACGTAGAAGTATCTTTCCAGCAGGTATATTCTTAACGGTCATCACTTTAGTACGTTTCCATTATTTTCATCGTCCAAATTAATACGGAAGGCATTCCATACATTAAACTGTTATCGGCGGATATCTCCAATTCGTAATACGGCGAAAATTTAGGTTTGTCGACATGCCAGTCAAGTTCGGATATGTTCGTGCTTCTTGTGAAGAGCGAACCTAAGCTGATGAAGCCGAATCAGCTGTGTTTAGTCGGTAACTCGGTAATGAGTCAGAATTGACGTTTTTACACCTTTTGATTGTAATAGGTACCTATTTGTATTGTTTATAATAATTATAATGATCTATTCAACTACCTATTCATTCTACTTAAACAATTCATAATTTTTTTGTAATATTTTGTTATTGTGACCCTTGACTTTATAGGTAGTGAAACCTACCTGTCATCAACAGGATTTTCTTGGTGTTTTTAAATATTAAATAAACCATTACCCTGATCTCTATAAACGATTAAATAAAACACTTGATCTGATTCCCTGCTCAACTACGTAAATGTTTTATCCTTAGGTAAAGTCCTTCGCCCGGTGTGTAAAAGTAACACGCCGGGCTACGATGAACAAAGATCTAAAAAAATGTAAGAATACGCGAAATGACGAATGCAAATCAATAATCTCAAAACGTATCAGGTTTATTTTATATAAAATAGGTATATAAGTAAATATAAGAAATAAAATATTTAGTCATATTAGTTTTAAAAAAGCAATTCATTACTTAATATGAACGTAGTAACTAATAAAGTATGTAAGGGATGGACCGATCGTGCTGCGTGGTTGAGATGTATGCCTTGAGGAAATTAGCATTAAGAAAATACTGTAATTTATAAGTATAATACGCCATGTTTAGCATAATTACCGAAGAAAATAATTGTAATAAATAATATCTTCATTTTATAAATTCAGTGTTCAGATGGCAAAACCTGATATATGCACTTTTGTTAATTGTGCAGGAGAGCTTTTTTAAATTTTGAGATTGTTTGAAACTTTCTGGTGAATTTGTCTTTTGAAAATAATATAATGTAATGATCTATTCAAAATGAGTTTTAGATATATAATAAGTACTTATTTCAAAGTTTTGATTCTCCACGTTTGGTATAAAAAAGATTTTCCAAGTTATCATGTTTTGCCATCTTATGTTCCAATATGTTGTAATTATATGGTAAGATAATCTAACATGATATGTGAGGTAATTAGATAATAAAACTTCAAAAAATAGCTTATAAATATATGTGTTTAATGCTTGACACTAATTAATAAAAACATTACATAGGTTCGTATTGATACAGACATTGCCATCAAATATTTTCAGAGGGTTGCAAAAATAATTTGTGTGTGTCATTTCATGGTTTTTAAGATTACTTAGTAACGAACAGCAATATGGGCACACCTTGCATTTATGTTGCTTTTCACCGGTGTGTGTCATTTCATGGTTTTTAAGATTGTCCAGTTTCGAGCATCTATATGGGCATACCTTGCATTTATGAGGTTATTCACCTGTGTGTGTCATTTCATGGATTTTAAGATAACTCAGTTGCGTACATCTATATGCGCATACTGTAACATAAAAAGACTGAAGGTTCTCCTACAGAATGTTAATAAGATAAATACTTACCTACATACGAGACTGATACTCATACCTATGTAAAGAATGTAGTTAAATGAGGGTTAATGACTTTACCTAGTGTCGGACTTGTAATTCTGGTGATGCCCGTGCCGAACTCGCTCTCACGTCCACCTGCCTTTGCCACCTTCCGGTGTAGAGCATGAGATTCTCTTTATCAAAGGGAGTGGATCCTGCCGCTATTCAGAGCAGCTAAACCCACGCCGGGAAGCATCTCCCATGGCGTGGATTCCCAGACTCACATAGAGTTTGGAATTAGGCTTGCATGTTTCATCCAACCTTTAAGATACCTCCGTCCAACAGGGTGAACGCCAGCAAGCTTTTCTTTGGGAGGGAAACAGCTGCAAAAGACCATGTGTTTGGTGGGAATCTAGGTTGATAATTGAAAGAAGAATATAGTTAGATCGCTGTGACGCGGAAACATTTAATGCAAGAGATTGGTCCAGCGATGATATGCATAAGTTTATAAAGAAGATAAATGGACGGAGACCCTCACATGAGTATCTCCGTCACCAGCGATGAATCCTACCCTACACAACACATGATGATAATGATGACAATGATGAATACATATTTACATGGTTCCGCCATGCGGTGGCATGACGGAGATGACAGAGTTCTCCTCGTAAGTCCTCCCTTTACCACGTCCTTGGGTACACTTTCTGGGTAATCATACCACAGGCGCTTCTCACTAAAGGGCACGGGTATGCGAATATCTCCACCATCTTCATGCGCGGCGGGCAGCCGAGCCCGTCCAAGACGATGCCTCCGCAACCGTACATTAGTCTATGGTCAGATGACACGGTTACACCTAATAATTACGTAGGTAATTAAGACTATCGGGAGAGTCCCAATAGTCATAGGTGTGACAGTATACCTACCTACGCTGTTAGTGTTTATTTGCCATTGGTGAATACGTGTAGTGCTTGAAAATATCGAAAGGCAAAACCCGAGTGGTAAAAAACTACCTACTCAAAAAGAAAAGTACAAAACTTAAATCTAATAAAACACAGTGTATTGTTTAATCGCTTCCACGGTATAGACTATTCAGTATTTCGGCCATACATAATAAATGATTACGTATTGCGGCAACACTTAAATTAATGTAGGTACCTTGAATGGATCCTATCTGTCACGTTCTTCCTGACATATTTACCCATTTTTACCATAAAATGGACGTAAAGCGAGAATGTGATGGAGAACAATCTGATACAGAAGGCAAGCTTTTGTTTGATACGCAGACTAGCCACCCAATCAGCCCGGAAGTTCGCACTCACGTAAAGCAGGAGAATGCCGACGTTTCAAGTTGCAATTTTGAGGTTAGGTTTGGGAAACTGATTTCTTTTACAATTACTCTGTATTGTGACTAACAACGATTAATATATTATTATAATATGCTGCTTTTTTATAAACTCCGTAGAGACGCAATGACATTAAACGTTGATTTAAAAAATAACTCGATTAAGTATACATTTTGACAGCTACGATATATTTGTGATTTAGGTTAGGGCAGGTTATCTTCTAATTCATTTTGACTATAATTACTCATTCAAGTGAAAGTGGTTTTATTGTGTTAACCATAAGGTTTCTTTCAGTATCTTTTAGCGGACCTCTCTAATATAAAACCTGAGACGGATGATCAACTATCCGTCATCAAGCGCGAGACTATTGAAGATGTAATAGACCCATTATGTGATGTTGAAGATCCTAAACCGGGTTGTTCTTATTCAGAATACAGGCCAATACATCAGGTTCGTTCAATTGTATAATGTGTTATTTTTCTTCCCTCGGTGCAGTCTTATATTGAAGGTTGGAATTAGCAATACATGTTTTAATCTTAGAGCCGTTTCACACGCGACACCATTGTCTCGAGACGCTGCATGAATGGTCGCGTTTAGACGGAGTAGCAAGTATGTCGCGTTCATATATATGTAGAGAAAACGATCATGCGGTGCCCAATCCGTTGACATCTTGTCAATTGATGAGGGTGACGTGTTGAGATTTTATTAAAAAAATGAAGAATACTGAGAATAAGAGACCGCAAAATATGTTCCAACATTTATTTTAAAGAGCTGTATTGACTTTGTCAAGGGCCCAATTTCATATATGTTTTATCTGACAATGGAGACGGGTATCTTTCCGGAAGCATGGAAGATGTCGAAGGATACTCCTATTCATAAGAGTGGCACGGAGTGGAAAACATACGGCCTCTATCAGTCACAGACATTTAAAACATTTTCTGGTGTGCCTCAGGGCTCAAACTTAGGGCCATTGCTGTTTACGTTTTTTATAAATGACATAGAATTGGTAATTAAAAATGCTATGTTTGTGTTTATGTTGTTTGCTGATGACTTGAAACTCTTCATGAAAGTTGTCGCCTTGGACGATTGTCGTCAACTCTAACTTGATATAGATAATATATTATATTGGAGATGGTTTACTAATGCCTCGCGAGTATTGTTCCAGTTTTCGATGCATGGATGGATATTATCCGACTGTCTTTCTCTTAGGAATGCTTTCATACTGTAACTTAAAATTAAGAAAGGATCTTTATTTAGCTACATAGTTTTCCCGACTTATACGAAGCGTAAATGAAAACTCTGACATTCTGGGTGGTGCTGGCTTGTGTGTCTCTGATCGGAGTCGAGGGCATCCGTTGTTTGTTCTCCCAAGGTTCAAAACTAACCTGCCATTAGTAATGCCAATTGAGAGGGCAATGACCATGTTTAATGAAATCGCTTCGAATATTGATGTATTTTACTTACGTGGGAGTGAATTTAGGTGGACGTTATTATATAAATTTTTAAGATAGTGTCTATCGATAGTTCACTCTGTGTGCTTCCATATACTTTTATATTTTTGTTATTTTATTTCTTATTTTATTACTCATTATATTTTTAATTCACATTGTTCTGTATTTTCATTTGTAACACTTATTTTATGTCAATCATGAACGTTTTAAATTAAAAAATTGTTATGTTCTTTGTAAAATAAATTTGAATTTTTATTAAATGTGCAGTGCCCAGATACTAGTATCTCGTCTGAAACGGCTCTTACTTAATGAAGTAATTTAAAATACGTGCGAGAACTTGTTTTATTTATGGGCTGTGGAGTAGTAATACATGTTATTAGAATAGGTTCGTTAAATTTTTTATAAAGGTTGTTTTGTTAGCCCGATAGAACTTTAAATAAATAAATTGTAAAAATAGAACACTAGTTAATTTTGGTAGTTTTTTTAATTCGAAAGACACGTGCATGGCATTAACATTTTTAAATGGTTTAGGGCATATTGCCACCGTATCTGTTCTCAACGAAGCATATACTGGTCACCTAATTTAGAACACTTTATTCGTGCACTGCCAGTTGTATAACACGAATAATGTTGGCTTTCAATGCACCAATTGTTGGTTAACTATCGGCATCAGCCAGTGAATTCACAAACCCCCACAGAACATATCGCATGACTTTAGAGATCAATTAACAGGTCCATTTATGGAACAAACTTACCCCTAAATTTTATATTCGATTAGTGCTGTTGTGGTATGGCATATTTCGTCCGGATACTTGTCATTATATTTTCAAAAATATTATTGGTCAATGTTCCATAACGCAATCTTCAGTCTAATTTTGAAAAAATATTGTCCGGTAATGCAATCAAGGGATTTTTAAGGATCGGTCTCAAGCCATATGCAGCATATTTCCATACTAACAAAAACCGTTAAGCTACAATGAGCTAAATCACTAAAGAGCAATTTCTCGAGAAAATGCAATTATAGGTTGCGCGAATCGACAACATTATTTATAGGTAGATTTGGTAAATTTGTCAACGTGATTCTATTCGTGTTGCTTTGCCAGACTAATCCAATCATTAATGTCATAAAGTCAACGGGTGTCACACACCACACAACGATTTGACAATTAACTCTTTTGTAAGTTATATCTAAGCAAAAAAAAGACCTAGCATTTACAACTGTTAAAACAAAAATTATTTTTATTTGCTTTAATATTGTTGAATTAGATATACCAACCCTATTCTTTTTGTAGATTTCTTCCCTGCAATTTTTCACATATAATCCATTGGACGTCGTTAAAAAAGATACAATTGACAATAACCTGACCAATAACAACATAACAGATTCAACCAATAAAATGGAAAATATGATACAGCATTCAGAGATAACTATAGATGTACTAAACGTGAAACAGGAAGTTTCGAAATTATACTTGCCAAAGGTGGTTCGAATTGTGTTGAGCAGAGTTGCATATTTTCCATGTAACTTTATTTGCAATAATTGTTATGGAGTGTTTGAATCTGTAAATCATCTAAATAGTCACTACATTTCATGCACGTCTCAGCAACCTAAGTTATATAAAACACATATTGGTAAAAAACCACATCAGTGCGATGTGTGTTTTAAAAATTTTCTGCAAATTGGTAACCTTAAACAACATAAAATGACACACACCGGTGAAAAACCATATCAATGTAATGTGTGTTTTAAAAAGTTCAACGCAAATAGTAAACTGAAAAGACATAAAATTATGCACACTGGTGAAAAACCACATCAATGCGATGTATGTTTAAAGAATTTCCAGGACATTGGTTATCTCAAAATACATAAAATGACACACACTGGTGAAAAACCACATCAATGCGATGTTTGTTTAAAGAATTTAAGGCAAATTGGTGATTTCAAAAAACATAAAATGACACATACTGGTGAAAGACCACATCAATGTGATGTATGTTTTAAAAAATTCTCTCGAATTGCCCACCTTAAAAATCATAAATTTACACATACTGGTAATAAACCTCATCAATGCGATGTGTGTTTTAAAAAAATTGTTTCAAATAGTGATCTCAAAAAACATAAAATGACACACACTAATGAAAAACCACATCAATGTCATGTATGTTCTAAACAATTCTCTCAAATTTCTCGTCTTGAAGGTCACATAATGACTCATACTGGTGAAAAACCATATCATTGCGATGTGTGTTTCAAAAAATTTGTCTCAATTAGAGATCTCAAAATACATAAAATGATACATACTGGTGAAAAACCACATCAATGTCATGTATGTTCTCAACAATTCTCTCGAATTTCTCATCTTAATGGTCATATAATGACTCATACTGTTGAAAAACCACATCAATGCGATGTATGTTTTAAACAATTTACTTTCATCGGATATCTCAAAAAACATAAAATGACACACACTGATGAAAAACCACATCAATGCGATGTGTGTTTTAAAAAATTTCTGCGTATTGATCGCTTAAAAACACATAAAATGACCCATACTGGTGAAAAACCACATAAATGCGATGTTTGTTTTAAAAAGTTCACCTCAAATGAAGATCTCAAAAAACATAAAATGATTCACACTGGTGAAAAGCCAAATCAATGCGATGTGTGTTTTAAAAAATTTCTGCGATATAATCATTTAAAAACACATAAAATGACACATACTGGTGAAAAACCACATCAATGCGATGTGTGTTTAAAAAAGTTTATTTCAAATAGTAAACTTAAAAGACATAAAATGACGCATAACTGGTAAAAACTATTTAAATGCGATGTGTGTTTTAAAAAAATTCAATTAAATTGTAATTTAGAGATACATCAAATGACACATACGCGTAAAAAAATACTTTAATGCGATGTGTGTTTTAAAAAGTTCATCACAAATGGTAAACTCAAAAGACATAAAATGACAGACACGGGTGAAAAACCACATCAATGCGATGTGTGACATTTTGTGAGCGTTAGTCAGTCAGTCATCTAAAAAGACATAAAATGACACATACTTACTGGTGAAATACAACTTCAATGCCTTATATATTCATATAAATGCACGTATTGTCATGCTTAAGAATCTCAAAAAATGATATACACTAGAAAAGCTGTTAGAAGGCGACGCTTGCCTATAAAATGTTCTTAAATGAGTCATCTAACAATACATTAAACGAACATTCTGCTTGAAGTCACACCAATGTGACGGATGCTTATATAAATGTAGACAGATCAGTAATCTGAAAAAGCATAAAATTTCATCATTCGAGTTCATTCATTCAATGAAATATTCTGGATATTTCTTGGTTAGTACATAAATGGATTCTGCCTTGAACATTATAGATACGTAGACGAAATGACGTGATTATTGGGTGCCTCCTGAATAGGGTCATCCTAGGGAACATTTTCCGCATAATTTCGAATGTGTGTATCAAGCCTTGATTATTTGTTATAATTGGGTCTCACATTACTTATTGATACAGCCCTGGAGTGTTGTTGCAATTGTTCCATTAGCGTTCATAATGGAACAATTTAAAGGTCTAAACTTTACACCTCATCCAATAGTCACTTGGGTAAACGAAACGTATGCCCAAATTCCTTGTTGATTTAAAATGATTATTTTTTGTAAATCAATAAATATGTATTTAGGTAATAAAATGTTAGTCATAATTTTGATAGTGTGTGTGATTAATTGTGCTGTGTAAACGATGAAGGGGAATGTTAATACAGAATACTATAATATACCCCTAGTAAAACAAGAATTTAGATATAATCATTATAAAACCTATTTTTTAATGAAATGGCATATATGTGTAACGCCATGCATTGTATTTTAGATGAGAGTATTAAGGATAATATTAGTCAATCATCTTAAGTCCTCCGTCGTGGGCAGTCAGAAGTGGTCAAGAGGCCCGAAGCCACGTCGGTTAGCGGTCCGAAACGTCACACTTGTTGGCAATTTCTCACATTAATTTTGGCATCAACGAAAGTATCTTTTCGGTTGCAATGCAGTATCGTTCGCTACGCGATTATTAATTTTATTATGTTCGATAACACAATTAAATCTTTAAATGTTTTATATTGTATTTATTGTCAACATAATATGTTATTTTTTATTTTAATTGAACTTGTATTTGTTATCTCTTCATAAATAAATAAAACTGTCTTACTTTCACATTATTATTTATATTACAATATTATAAGACTGAACGTACACATTAACAATAAATATTTTTGCTTGATTTTATCAATGTTATTTTTGTACATAAAATTTTTGTAATAACTGTTGAAAAAATGCGAATCCCGAGATCACAATTTTGGCTCGAGATTGAATTCCCTACCCCTGAATACCAGGCAGAATTTTGCAACCGAGAGGATTTCGAAGATATAAAAGATTCCAGGTTGAGAGCACATCGTTGCAACCTCGTAGAGTCTATGATGATTACTCGGCCGGCGAACTTCCGATCCGGCAATTCAATGACACACCTTTACAGTCCCTTAGAGCAGCGACACCTCGTCTTTTATTGCTGAGCGTGAATCGGGAAGGTTACGATATGATTTTGGAGAATAATGCATTAATTAATATTATTATTAATATAATTAATTAGCAGTGGTGAATATGGCAACATCACTGGCAACTACAGCATCGACAATCGGATAATCATCAAGTGGCACGGCATTACTGGCCATTTTGTCGGGCATTGAGAAGTCACTGGCAATCCTGGCGCAGAGATTCACACATCAACAAATGATCCGTCAATACAAAAAGAAAAGGGAGAATGACAAAGTTGACCGAGGTACTAGAACTTAAGCAGTGACTGATCACTATACCTGCGGATCAGTGGCGCACCCAGGATTTATTATTGGGGGGGGCCCAAGGAGGAGAATGTAAATTAGTCCCATAGGCTCTTTTTCTTCTTCACAGCTTAATATCTCGTTTATCTGTCTTTTGTCTATTGCACTCGGTATACCTATACCATGGTCCCTACATCCTGAAACGGGCCCTCAGGCTAGGATATTTGGTGGGCCCCCTACCTACCGCTAACTGCTACTGAAACACTACATTAACGTTTTTCAAATTGTGTTTTAGTTCAAATTAAGGGTACTTATACAGTGAATTATTGGCGATTTTTAATACATCTACTTTAATAATGGAGCTGTCGAGTATGGATACGTAATAATCAAAAAATATATTGCACAATTATATAAGTACTTAATTGAAAATGTTATTAAAAGCTAATTTATGATATGTGTTTATCTCACTTATCTGGTCAACCCGAAACGTCCCGGGCCCCAGGCTAGAGCCCTGTCAGCCCTCCCCAGCCATGACCTACACCAGTCCGGAATTCGGGTGGACTTTGACAGTTCCCTTAGGTATTGGGTTTCTAAAAAAACCTGACATAAGTGTTTCGAAATTTTTGTGTTAGAAATTAAAATCTAAGAAATTTTTCTAAAAAAAGTGCTGGAGAATTATTACAAATCATTTTTTTGCCGTGTTTTTATTTGTCTAAGCTCAAAGGTATAGTTTATTGGCTTTCAATGTCAATGTTTAAAATCATTCTGATAATTTTCATGTTTAGGGGTGCCAGGGCTCCTTGCCCCCTCACCCCCTGGCTGCGCCACTGGTTTACACCACTCCGGAATTCGGGTGAACACCGAGAATTTTTTGATATTTCCATTAGATATTGAGTTTCAAAAAAAACCCGACATTAGTTTTTCGAAATGTTTGTGTTGAAAGAGGGTGCTGGAGAATTTCAAATCATTTTTTTCCGTGTTGTTATTTGTCTAATATATTGGCTTTCAATTTCAATGTTTTGGGGGGGGCCAAGGCCCCTTGCCCCCCCCCCTGGGTGCGCCACTGCTGCGGATTGCCTATGGTGCCACGGTAGAATGTTTCTAAAGAACGCAATCTATTAAATATTTACATTTGAATATTATATTTCTGACTCGAAGTTGTAAATGTTAGGAATCGGAAGCATTCTTTGTTTGTTCTCCCAAGGTGCAGAACTTATTTGCCATTAGTAATGCCAATTGAAAGGGCAATAACTATGTTCAATTAAATCGCACTTCGTCAGCTTGCTATGCATGCTTCTGTGTTTGTTTTGTGTGGATATTCAGGAGAGAGTTAAAATGGTTTTTCTACGATATTAAAGTTCATTCTTTTTTGATATATTATCATAATTTTAATACTTTTTTATTTATAAAAGAAATGTAATAATACGTTTTAGCTCTCTCCTGAGCATTTGCATGAGACGGGCGTGGATGGTTTGCATAATGAGCCGACGATATGATATTGATATATTCCGCTTACATGATGTTAGTTAGGTGGGCGTATTTTGTGTGTTTTTAAGATATGGTCTATCAATCTAGTTCACTCGGTTGTGCTTCCATGTACTCTTATTATTCACTTATATAAGATACCTCGTCACAGGACAGATGTTATGTTTCATGATGCTGTGTATCGTGCGGTTAGCTTATTTGATGGCACCATCAAGGTTGATTTGTTTTTTATTAACTATAATATATTATAATATTTGTGCACGTATTAAATAGGTTAAATTTATAATTGTATAAATTATCATATTTCATTATTATTTACTCATGCTGTCTTTTTATTTTTATTGTTATTTGTAATTAAGATATTTTTATACATTTGTATTTATTATGTATTATGGCGCATTGGCCAATAGCTGTAATGCCGTAATACTCTTTTTTTATAAATAAATAAAATAAATAAATATCACCCTGTATTTTTATTTCAATATTGTTTACACTTACTGTTTATGTCATGTGAACGTATTGAATTTATAATTTTCATGTTCATTACTTGCTAAATTTAAATAACCAATCGATGGTGCAGATCACAAACCTTCTATGTCAAATTTTTCGATTTTGACTTTATGGTATCAAAAAATCAACAAAAATTTAACGGATCTGTTGAACTTTACCTCATATGTCAAAGAGAAATATAGCCCAGTTTATTGATCTTTTAATTAAAACTCCTATGTCATGTTCATCGTATTATGCTGCACAATTCTCCTACATGATGTGAAGTTGCTGCACATTGCTTCTATATCAGTCCATTGTATGAAGCTATCAATGAAGTTTTACAAGGAAAACTATATACAAAAAGATTTATTAGAGATAAATGGGTTTTAGGTCTACGTTTTTTATAATATAAACCCAAATAATGAGTTCCTGAAGTAGAAAGATCATGCGATTAGCATTGTAAGCCAATAAAAATCAAGAATTTTCGGTATGTACAAACCTATACTTTCAGATTCTGTTCAAGATAATGAAAATATTCTATCGAATGAGATAATAGGAAGGCATATATTATCAATGATGTAAAGAGAAACAAAAGCAAAGTGCATGAAAACGAAATATATCTGCAAATAATAGAGTGAAAGAACAGGAATATCCGGACCGAGTTAGAGACAATATTAGTAAAAAAAAAACATACTGTAAAAATAAAAACAAACGAAAGCTTGGTCCACGTTGCATCTCACAAGCATGTGTTTCAAGAAACTCGGGAATTTCGACCACTTTTGGTTGGATATGTCATGGGCACAGAGAAAATCATACGTTTCTTTACTAATAGATTGTATAGACCCCAATCAGAAGCTATGTAAGAACTCTGGATGTATGTAGAAGGGAGTATATCTATTACTACCACTTAAAGATAAAAGAGGAAAGAAAAGAAGTTTGCCGATAAATGTTCTGTAATACTTTCACCATACGAGTTTAGAGTGCTAGAAATTGGGCTAAGAATGCCATTCACGGGATACCAAAACCAGCAGTGCAAGGACAATGAGCGAAATGTTGATACTAAGAAAAGATATGCTGCAGAATTTATCGATTCACTACCAAGAATGAAGTCATATTACTGCCGTAGGGATCAATTAAGACTCTTTCTTGAACCAATGTTTCGTTAGAAAATGGGTCTTTATCGAGTTTACAAAGATAGATGTAATGAAACATCAAATACATAAGGCATTGTCACAGTGTACATTTGATGAAGTTCACTCATAAGAAGACTTAGAAGCTCCGACATTTTCATTTCTTGATTAATCACCTAACGAATCTCATATTAAATTAGAAACCAGTCCATTTAAATATTGAGCGATGGGTGCGTGTATCGAAATAAGAACAATATACTTGCAAAGTTAATGCACTCCTCGAATTGGCAGTAAAATATCAATTCGAGATTACCTACTCAAAAATACTTGGAAGTTGGACACACGTAAATGGAAGGAGATTCTTTACATGCTGCAATCGAAAGAAAATTGAAGAACAGGGAAATTTATCTGCTATCTAAGTATGCAGTGGCTACATGAAAAGCCATAAATATGTCATTTTCTTATAGAGCGCACTATGTAACTCATGATGTTCTACTTAACTATAATGTTGCATTGATTCAATACAACCATTATAATAAATTCAATACAATGCAGTTCCACCATGAATTATTGATAGTTAATAATAAAAAAAATTAACTATAGGTAATGGACTAGTGACTTCGATACACGTTGGTAAGACTAGAAACAAAAAAGGGGATCCAATTGTTAACGTTGTGTGTCACTTGGCTTACCTTCCAAATGGGAAAATCCAGTACACAATTAATTTTAGTCATGATCTTAAAGAGCTACCGAGACGATCGAAGATCATAACAGTTCCAATTGTTTATCCAAGATTGCACGGTTCAAGTAAAAATATCGGCCAACAAGTTCAAGCACCTTCAGGAACTAAAATGTCCAAATCCAAAGGACTGTCACCATTTTTATGACTCTTTACCACATTTATAATTTAAATATGTTAGAATTTAAAAAAAAGCTTCATACATAACATAGTTGGGTTTGATTCTGTTTTGTTTATGTTTGGTCATTTAAAAACATATTATTTTTTATTTATTAATTAATTATGCAGCCATTCAATATTTAACTCCTATGTCACGCAAACTGTTTCATTATTTTTTAAATAAAACTAATTTACTTTTCTCATAAAATGTAATGTAAAGGAAAACCTCCTTTGTCAAATATTTCAACAAATCTGAGTGCACAATACTTCTATGTCATGATAAATGTAATACGGTTTATATTAGTTATAAATAAAATTATACAATCATTAGAAAACACAAAAACATTAGACTTTGGATATTTTTTTTTTAATAAAAGTCTTACATTATCAAATAAATCAGTTTAAACCTTCCCCTGTAAAATCCCATTTTTTGACTAAGAAGGTTTGTGATCTGCACCATCGCAATGTAATAATTTAAATATCAAATATTTTAATAATTTAAATCATACTATTCGACCCCGCTAGTTCACAGCCTCTGTCCCACAAATAAATATCTTAAAAGTAAATACGTCCCTTAGATTTAAAACAAAACCTACCTGCTGGCAAGATTATCTCCCTTAAAAGGAGTCACCCCGGCCCAAGCAACGACAAATTTACCGTCAGATTGCCTAGAAATCTTTACCACCCCTGCCCCTGGCGTCATGCCCCCCTTCAGACATTTACGCATTTGAATAATATGTTGATTCAAGTGCGCCTCAAAAGCAGGGCTTTGAACCGGCACTACACCGGAAATCCCGATATTATTGTCGGAACGAAAACCGGAAAAAATGTTGTTTTCTCTTCAATTCTGCTAAACGCAGACAGTTCTGTTGGTGTTAGTACCTACCTATCTAAATGCCTTTGGAAACTTCTCTACCGACTATTACTTGGTTGTAGGTCATACACAAACGAGGTTGATTCTATGCATTCCTCAATAAACTGAGCAACAGAAAAAAAGAGTAGCAGTCAAATATCTACTTCTCATTGGGGTAAATAATATGGTCAAAATATACAGATTTTCTGTGGCATGATGGTTTTAGTTACCTATAAGTTATTTTGTCTTATTTGCTGCTGTTAAAAACTTCACATTAGTAATGTGATCAGCCCAGGATATCTTCATGGTCCTCGTTACAGCCACACACAGATAGCCTTACCCTCTTCTAATTTAACGTATCGGCTTTGACTCAATAGACCATAACGTAACGTATCTACTGATGTACCTACCCTCAAGTTCGAAGCTAGCTATGGGTGTTGGTGTGCACTAACTTGGGGTGTGAAATAAATTGTTTGTTTCAACTTTGTAATTTAGTGCTATAAAGGAGCACGGGTCAAGAAATAAAAAAAACACCAGGATGAGCTTTACTTCGTATATTGTTTTCACCATTTATTTTTATAATATTTCTTTACACTTACATCCTAATATCAATTCATGACTTTATAAAAATACTCCCTTTATATGTAACAAGGTTCTATATATTTCTTATTTTTTAGGTACTTACACCAAAAGCCGAATCTATACGCTTTGAGATTAAAAAGTACCTACTATTTCTTTCATGTTCTATCGACAAACTAGCTGGCATTTCTTTTTAACTGTATTTCAATTGAGCACTAAATTAATTACATTACTTTGCCAAATGTAGCAGTATCCTAACCAGTCTTTGTGTTGCCAAGTGCTCTGATATTCTCATATTTAATTTCATCGTACTTTTATCAGTATTATCGTATTAGATCCAAAAAACAGTCCAGTCGCCTCTCTTCACCGTGAAGTGATCGATCTGTCATAATATTATGAACTCTCAAGCTTCAAAATGTTATAGATACCTATCAATACCGATGAAATACCTTGCCAACCTTACAAATCGATAAGGGCAAATCAGGAAACGCAGAATTAAAGAGAACTGAAATACCTAACGGGTGTGTAGTATCAATCTAACAGGTACCTAATCGAACGAGAGTGTCGAAGAATATGGAATAAACCTATTTAATTTTATTCAATGAATAAAACATAAGATTTGAGAATGTAACATTCTATATTATATTATATTAAACATACCTACATTATGTTTGAAAACATTTGCAAAATGTTTTTTCTGAGAATTTAAGAGAAAAAAATCAAAGATTCACTTTGTATTACACAATAGATAATTAAGTATCTAAAAACATTGTAAAGAATAACATTAAATAATTAGGTACTTGTGAATTTGTTAAATGATACCATTTATTATTACATACATTTTATTTTATCGTTATGTTTCTTACAGCTAACTCAAATAATGGGAACTGAAACACCTTCCTGGTGTGGAGTAACAGGCAACCGATCTCGGGTGTAGAAAAATACGGGAAAAACTTAAGCACTTGTCGAGAATACGCTTGTTCTTTGTTCTGACAACCACTGCTCCCGGTTTATTCACTGATACTCATTCAATATTAGTGTATTTTAAGGTTGGAACATACACTATATCGCATCAATCATGTGCGATTCATTTTCGTATGTGACTCACACATTCATATCTCTGCATAATATTGCGCTTCGAAATTCTATTTCTCAATCTCTTTTGTGGTTTTTAATTAAACCATAATTATTATTTTTTCTCTATGCAGCGCAATCCTTTTTATTTATTTAAAATCAAACTACAATGTTATAAACATAGGTACTGAAATGACATTCGATATAAATAAAAAACATTTCAAGTTATACACATATTTATTTTTGAGTGATGTACTTACCTACAATGAATGCAAGTAAAGAGCGAGGTATTATGTTTATATTATGTTGGTTATAATTATATTAGAAATTTTCATATCAGTATTCAATATTGCATACATAGTAAATAGGTAATTTAAATCACTATAATAAAAACGCATACAAAAATATTTCATAGAAACTGTACCATACGGCATTTTAGTTTCTTCGTGTTTGCGTTGTACATTAATACTTATATAAGAGAATTAAAATTTTGCGAATTCAGTGGTATATAATATATAACAGCAATAATTATAATTACTTCTTCTTTCACCCTGAAATACCCCAGCATTAGAGAGTAGAGAAATCACAAAATCGCGCCACTTCCCTCGGTCCATCGCATATGCTCATAATGAAATATTATTATAAATAAAAATGTTGAACATACATAATTTTGAAAAACACTTCTGAGAAAATATATTATAACCAAGAGAAAAAATCTTTTTTGAAAAAAATAAGCCACCCCGGCAGGGATCGAACTCACCATCTCTTGGGTTTACGCCCCGTCCGCGCATTTATCCCTTATGCTACAAGGCGACGTACTAATTGCGACAAATTTTAATCATTGGCCTTTTTAATACCTGCTCATCAGTGCTCCACGAAATAAAGCTACTTTGGCAATCGGTTTTTGTTTATTAAATTAAAATCGAACTTACGAACTCGAAATCGGCCACTTAAAGTTAGGCGCGTATCTCTTAGTTTGCTTGGAATGGTACAGCATCTTCAGTCGTTTTCTGTGAGATTTTTTACGATGAAAACATTGCAAATAGTCACATTTGCACGTGTCAGATTTTTTTTGTATGGAATATTACGACTTCATTTTTCTTGCGGCACTTTCTGACTCGTTTGTGGAATCATTAGTCAGGTTGAGGATTATCCTTAATAGCAATGGTTAGGTCGTTTTTTTATCGAGAAGAGTCGCATTTTTTGGGACGTGATACATCACTATTATGATATTTCAATGACCACAAATATTTATTTTGTTATTAGGTTTCATTTCGTGTGTCGTATGACATTCTAATTTTTGAAGCCACGTATCCTGTTAGTTTTAGTTAAGCAATTTTTATCTCAATGATTTGGTAGTAAGGTATTATTTTGTATAGTTACAAGATTTGAAACAGGACTCACGATACGGTTTTTCATCAGTATGTGTGTCTTTTTATGTTTTTTAAGAACACTATTTGTAATAAACTTCTTAAAACACACATCGCATTGATGTGGTTTTTCACCAGTATGTGTCATTTTATGTGTTTTGAGAGTACTGATTTGAGTAAAGTATTTTAAGCACACATCGCATTGATGCGGTTTTTCACCAGTATGTGTCATTTTATGTCTTTTAAGATCATTATTTGCAATGAACTTTTTAAAACACACACTGCATTGATGTGGTTTTTCCCCAGAATGTGTCATTTTATGGATTTTGAGATAACTAAATTGCAGAAATTTTTTAAAACACACATCGCACTGATGTGGTTTTTCACCAATATGTGTCAATTTATGTCGTTTTAGACCTTTATTTGCAATGAACTTTTTAAAACACACATCGCAATGTAGTGGTTTTTCACCAGTGTGTATCATTTTATGTGTTTTGAGAGTACTGATTTGAGCAAACTTTTTTAAACACACATCGCATTAATGTGTTTTTTTACAAGTATGTGTCATTTTATGATTTTTAAGATGACTACTTCGAGAGAATGTTATAAAACATAAATCACATTGATGTGATTTTTTACCAATATGTGTTTTGTATTTCTCAGGATGCTGAGACTTCGTGCATGAAATATAATGACTATTTAGATGATTTGCAGATTCAAACACTCCATAACAATCATTGCAAATAAAGTTACGTGGAAAATGTGTAACTCTTCTCAAGACAATTCGAACCTCCTTTGGCAAGTACGATTTCAGAACTTGAACGTTTTGTTCATCTATAGTTATCTCTGAATGCTGTATTATATTTTCCATTTTATTGGATGCAGGTGTTATGCTGTTTGTGGCCAGGTTATTGATAACTGTATATTTTCTTACGATGTTCAGTGGTTTATGTGTGAAACATTGCCGAGTAGAAATCTAGAAAAAATAGGATTTGTTTATTCAATTCAATAGTAATAAAATCTCCCATATAGCATTGATGCAATGAGTTTTATCAAGTACCTAAATATTATAAGGACTGGTTGTTTTTTTTTTTTTAAATAGAACTTACGAAACGGTTTACTGTCAAACTAATCTGACACTGCCCTGACTTGACATTTATGATTACTAATCACTCATATTATTAATCATACTAATCAATGAATAGTATAGACTGGCAAAACAACATGAATAGAGTCACGATTGAAAAACGCTAGCAAAACATCCATTTTGACTTGAATGGGCTTAAAAAGACTATCTTTATAATTGAACATACCTGATCTAATGGCCTGTATTGTGGATCAGAGGAACATTGGGGATTCTGATTATCGGTTTGGCGGATTGCGTTGTCAATAAATTCTACTTTGATGTTGACTGCCTCTTCATAATTCTCAGACTTTATATTAGTCAGAGCGGTTTCACGATTCTGAAAATAACAACATTATTAAAATTATGTAACGGTAAAACAGCTCTTTCTTCTGCTATCAGTGGCCGCCAATATATGAGTGCATTTGGCAAATGAATGTAAACTCAACGAACGATAGTCCGGCCCGATTCCATCTCACCAGTTTAGCTGGACCACATGGCGTAGGTACTTGTGTCTCTCAGGAATAATACGTTTTAAATCATGTCCAACATGCAACTTAGTGTTATGTTGAAGCTATTCGTAATGTTTGAGTTTTTTATAACACTAACGCACACGTCATTAGTGTTGATAATAAAATTATACTTTATGGATAATGGCAGGTAATTTGTCAAAATGAAACAAACAAATTGGGTTATTTACGCCGAATGGCCGACATGCAGTGATTACATTATACAATTTTATATAACTCTATAAGTATATAAAATAATGCATTATGTTCAAAATAACGGTATTGTAAAAAAAAATTCAAGTATATATTGTACTCGTACCTTGATAATTTCACTTAAAAATTTTTTTTTTGATATGAAATATTTATAAATATAAGTAAGTATATTATATATTTCGTTTAAAATTTAATTAATAAATAGATTCGATAAATAATAATGTTTCTTTTTTCCCCTGGCTGTTCAGTTTTTTCATGATCTGTTTTGCCCGGTCACCGTTTGGCAGAATGTCCACGGGAACCAGTGTTGCCATATTTTTCTATGCCGATTATAGTACAAAGGCGTAAAAATTATAGTATTTCTGAAAAATATATAGTACAGGAACATTTTTCGGGTTGAATCCTTTAAAATTATAGTAATTTGGTATATTTGGCGGAAAATTGTAGTATTTTATATTTTTCGCGAAATCAAAATTATAGTATTGTACTATAATTATAGTACGGTTGGCATCACTGACGGGAACGCTTTTTTGACGACTAATTAGTGTTTCCAGTACTTACTTATAAATTAATAAATTAATTCAATAACATATTAGTCACTAAAACAGAAAAACATTTATTGAAACGTCACCTTGTTCTGAAATTCTAACCTATCATCGTCTACAATAACACAAATTTAACAAACTGCCGTATTCATTTATTTTAAAAATGTACAAAATATAAAAATAATCCTCCATGAATAGGTAATAATTAAGTTCATTTATAAGATTATTAGGTGTAAAAAAAGTTTTTAAAATATACTTTTGCCTAAAGCTTTTCATAATTGCCCACTTGTTTGAATGTATTCATGTCGACAGTAAAATGATTTTGTGACTTAGCCGGCTCGCACATCACAACTCGCCTCGTGTGCCTTACCGCCATAAATCAAAGCTTCCGAGAACGGGCAGGCGGTGTTCCTTGATAAAACCTCGCACATCTGCCTAGCGATATCGACATCCGCCGCATCGGAGATTCTCTCGTCTGCCATTTTTATTGTGTTGATTGTATGAACAAACGTCAAACGCGGTGACCAGCGATGAGCGAGATGACAGTGTAGACAGAGATAGAGACAGAAATGGCCGATGGCCGCGGGCTGTGCACTTGCGCGGAGCTGACATTTTTTGAGATCGACATGCAGACTTTGGCCAATGCAACTAGACGAATGTCGCAGGGTCGCAGAGTTGCAGTTGCATCGGCCAATCTGCGAAGCTCCATTTTATAACGTTTGTTTCTTGGTTTACGATGACGTCACATCGACGAATTCGTCGTAAGACGCATGCGGCGAGTTCTGATGTGCGAGCCCTCTTAGAGACGACAACCGAACTTATGAAACTGATAAAATTCGTTAGGTAGGTACGAGTACCTAATAATATAAAACCTGATCATTTCGGGTTTATTTAACACAGTTTGTAGTTTAGAATCTCCGTTACAAAATATACCTACCTAAATAAAATGAAAATAAATTCTTGGTCTGACATGATAATAATTAAATCGAACTCTTTGCATAGAAAATATGGCTGGAATTTGGGATAATAAGACCAAAAACGGCTTCTTGTTCGCGTATGGTTAGTTATGAATAATAGGTATTGATTATTAATCTATTATATACAAAATTTAAGTGAACTCCTATGGTGTAAATGTCTATAGTATTAATATGAATATCTAACGATATATAAATGCTGAATAATGCCTATCATCACTTTGACAGATCATCATTAGTCTATGGATCGTCCGAATTGGTTTGACGTTTCATGTCAAACCTTTTCTGATGGTCCGAGAACGGCAGCGTTGCCATGTCTACTGAAATTTCAGTAGATCTACTGATATTTTTTGCCAATATACTGAATTTTTGATTTTTTTTCGAAATTCATGAAATCTACTGATATTTGGCTATTTCCCATATTTTTAAGTCAACGATGGTGAATTTATTAATAAAGTTGAAAAGATTTACGCACGCCTTTTTTGATTTGGATACACGCTTCTAAATTAACAAAGGATGCATTGTTACGGTACCCAATACCGGCATTTTAACCCACTGACATCATCATTGCTTAGAAAATAATAAATTAATACCTACCTATTATTATTTATTACGTAAAACGTCACACCATAACGTAACATGACTCAATAATCATTATATTTTAATGCTATGCTATGTGTGACCAGCAAAAATAAAATTTAATGGGGATGAACAATTGCATCATTGTTAAGTGATAAGCTGATAAGAAGGAAACCGAAGAACAAGAGACATTATTCAAACATTTCAATCATTGTTAGTACAAAGGGTTTTTGTCCACAAATATTTTTTTTAGAACGCAAAAAAACTTTTTTCTTCTGGTTTCAAATATTTTTCTTATGCACGTAAGTTCGAATGAATGATACTTTTTGGATCCGGCTCAGGTACATAAAGTAAATTTGAACATCAACCTTTCAGCAAGTAAAGGTGAATGTACATAATTATATGATATAACAATTTATAAGTCTTCCGATTAGTGAGAGCGCCACATGCTGATTTTGATATATCATTCAATATTTTTTTTACTGTGGTGAGCTTAGTACTAAATTCGAAAACCGGACAATTTATGGTGGCATATCTATAACTAAAACTTTCTCATGATATTTAGAATGAAAATAAAACCGAATAAAACATCGCGAATGGAGAGATTTCCTTTCTTTAACTAGGGATTATTTTAATTACACCAAACAATTGGATCTCGAAACTCGAACAAGGAACAACTGGGTACCTACCTAGTACCTACTTTTTATAGTTTTGTTTTCATCAGATTGTTTAGAGTTTAGACAGTCGAAAATGGTTTCTACTGTGCCCTTAATTTTCATCAGTTTTATTCTAGCATTCTCCGATAGCAGCAGTTATAGCAATATTAAAATTATTAATACAAGTTCGTTAATATTGATACCTATTATTTTTGAACTTCTTAAAATATTTTTCCTGATTCATTTGTTATTCAGAAAACATTTTAAATTGTCCTTAGTAGTAATCGTGAAACCAGTGATATAAAAATAACTAGGTGCCTACTTAAGTGTAGTGATAAATCGTATTATAAACTAACATTATTTTGTGTAGAAAACAATAATAACGAAAACAAACAATAAATCAAACAATAAATAGATGGTGATGAATAGTTTTATTATTGTTATTTTATTTCATAATTATTATTACAAGACCATAATATTCTAAAGTAGCATCAAGATCGTTTGTTATCTGCACAAGGTGAGTTCTTTCCTTATTTTTAAATCATACCTATCTGATATACTTATTGCATTTTCTAAAACCTACTAATATTTGTGTTTTCCATAATATTTGTGAGTAAATTCATGATTATGTTAATAGTAAACTTGACATGATTAATGCACTGAAATGAAATGAAATGCAATGAAAATTTGGAAAATAAGTTTGCAATGGAATATTTCTTGAAGCCCTCGCTAATTATTTTTGAACTTTCTGAATTTTTTCTAAAAAAAACGAGACGTTAATTACCTTACGCGGTATTTTACTCTAAAAAAACGAGACGTTAATTACTTTACGTGTAATTTTTTGAAAATCCAGAAAAGAATTGGTCATTCAATGAGTAGGTATTCAGAATCTGAAATCTACTGATATTTTGTCAAATCTACTGATTTTTTTTGTCACATTCTACTGAAATTTTAAATTTTGACTTGGCAACACTGCTTTCTGGCACTGAGCAGCAGTGTTGCCAAGTCAAAATTTTTAATTTCAGTAGAATGTGTAAAAAAAATTCAGTAGATTCGACAAAATATCAGTAGATTTCTGTTTTAGGAAAAAAATTTCATAGTCGGCTTGTTTTTTTTAGGAGAAATAATTTGCCGCGGGCCGCAGGTTCCCAGATTTTCATAGTCGGCTTGTTTTTTTAGGAAAAATATTTCGTCGCGGGCCGCAGGTTCCCAGATTTTCATCGTCGGCTTGTTTTTATTAGGAAAATTATTTCGTCGCGGGCCGCAGGTTCCCAGATTTTCATAGTTGGCTTGTTTTTTTTAGGAAAAATATTTCGCCGCGGGCCGCAGGTTCCCTATTTTTCATGGTCGGCTCGTTTTTTTAGGAGAAAAATTTCGAAGTTCCCAAGTTTTCAAAGATGGCTAATTTTTTTCCCGGCTGGTGGGAATTTTGTGAAATGGAGAAATATCAGTAGATTTCAGAAAATATCAGTAGATTCAGTATATTGCCAAAAATATCAGTAGATCTACTGAAATTTCAGTAGACATGGCAACGCTGTTTTCATCCGCGTGAACATAGACAATATAAGTAAAATAATTATCGAAGGCGTAGAAAGTAGGTAAACCGGAAACCGTTTAAGTTTTGACGTTTGGTTCACTGTTCCTGCGAAAATCAAACCATTCTCTGACCATCAGAAATGGTTTGGTATGAAACTTCAGACCAGTTCTGAACCGAAGTCAGCTGTTCAGTGAATCGTTCAGCTGCCGAAACCCAATTCATTGGAGGTTCGCCTAAATAGGTACATAGATTGTTTACCAATACACATACATTGCTCTCAATGAGTTGTTATGTTAATCTCTTAATTAATTAGTTAAAACTAATTTTTATTTCGTCGCCTTTTAGTGCAACCTTCTCTCTTATGGCAACACTGACACTATTTTAGTAACGTTTTCGTGAGCTGTCAGCTGTCACTGATGCCAATTACTGTTCATTCAATTTACGTAACATTTTAAAAGATGGAAATTAAAAGTGAACCGGCAGACTTTGACACCGATCCCGGAACATCATTCAGTTCTATCTATATACCGATAAAACGCTCGCACAGCCCGGAAGGACAAACGTCACAATCATATTTTATTCAACAATTCCGTATCGAGCATTCGTACGCCGCCATTTTGGAGGTAATATAATATGTTTATTATTAAGTATATCTAATTATTGTACAGTGCTTGACGCATACCAATGAAGGCGCAGAACCATTTGTTTGAAACACAACGCGTACAATCATTTGGTCATACTATCATATTAAATGAAGTGTGGACAAGTAGTACACCACATGCCACGCGTTGTTTCTTCTTAAGAAAACAGTTACCATGTACACAGCTTGTCAGTCAGTGTATTTGATTAATATGTTGTCGGTTCGCAGTAAAATACATTATATATTTATATACCTACCAAGATTGGCGTTTTGGTAATTACAACCTTCGGTACAAGACGGTTATGGAGAAGCCAGGCGGGAACCGCTCTAATTGTCATAGCTGATGTTGGCATACCTAATTTTTGAATTCAAGAATGATAACCTAACGTAACTTAACCTAAACTAGCCCAACCTTACAAATAATACAGTATATCGGCTATTTTCAAAATGTGTTTGCTGCTGGTTTCCCCATAACAACTTGTACCCAATCTACGTAATGAAGGGTTTTGAGTACAGAACAGAGTAATAAATAGACTTCTGTTATGCTATAATACCCCGAATACACTACCTTTTGATGCAGGGGTTTTTTTCTTTTTGTTTCTTTGTTAAACACCACAACAGGCCGTGAAGCCCAATAACAGTGGCATAACTCCCAAGCTATCTATTAGATTATGTAAATATATTTTTAACCTTACTGGGTCGAACCCGGAGCTCCCGGATGGAAGGCGAGCGCCTTACGCACTGCACCACGCGAGAGTTTTCTACGAAAATGAACCTCACATTATAGTCGTGCGATAATGTGTGTTGCAACCTTACAATACACCAATATTGAATGAGCGTCAGTGCCTAAGCCGAGAGCAGTTGTCAGAACGAAATACAAGTGTATTCTTGACATGTGTTTATTTTATTCCATAGTCTTCCACACCTTAGATCGATTGCCTCTTACTCCACACCCGTTAGGTATTTCAGTCCTCATTAATTCTGTGTTCCCTGGTGTAGGGCACCCGGTTTCCTCCGGGCATAGGGCAACATATCCTACTTAGCACCCTTTCTCGAAGACATTCGATGCAACGGCCTTGGTGACGTCAAAGTTTATACGTGAGTCTATAATATGTGTAGATAATAATTATTTTTTTACGACAGGTGTGGAATGTTTCAATTCAGAACCTACGCCAAATTTGTGTTATGTGGTATCGTCGTTTGCAGGTGTGGACATTCAATTAGGATCCTTATACCTATACACTGTGACGTATAGCTTCATATGTAATTGTATAGGTCAGTTGTTTGAATGCAGATATAATATATTTACGGTGACGTCCCGTGGGGTTTGGCAGGTTATGCATTGTACAGATGCGGCACATTTTAAAAGGCGGCGAATGAAGGATCCAATGAAAATATCAGATATATTCATAAAGAAGATGCTGCTGTCGCTTCATTAGAAAGTTTGAAGTTATAATAGTTTTAAAAATCATATCTGGCCGTCTGAGCTGGTCGCCACAAAGGCCAAGTATTTATAAAATATATACAAATTGTGGCGTCATATTGCAACTGTGTAGTTTTCTTCACATGGATTAGTTTGTCCGTATTATTTTAGCTTTGTTTTTACATGTTATACCTATGTAAATTAATAAGAATCATTTATTTTTGTTGATTCCGGGCTTCAATGGCTATAAAGTGTCACTCTAGAAGTTGTCGAAGGCCACACCATTTTCCTCGCCTATAGGACGTCGTCGAAATTGCAACTTTCTGGGCGAGCCGTGCATGAAAAAAGGTGCCCCATGCTTTGCATTTCACCGCACTCACAGGTTTGGTCATCGGAGAACCCCCACTTCACCATGTTGTCTCAAGTGCGCCCTACCATGATTGTCAGTCTGTTTAGGGCGTTCCATGTACGGTACCCGAGACTGGCTCCGGGTAGGAGATGCTCTGTTGGCTTTACCCAATCTTTGAGACCCTCAGAGGCTAGGTTCGCCTTCCACGCGGATAATCTATCTTCTTCGGGTGGGAGCGTCAGAGGTATGGTTGTTGCCAAGCTTCTTCTGGATTTGAGGCTTGTTTTTTACATTTGATACACATGGCATGACGTTTCGCGGGTCCCTCTCTTGGGCTGCCCTTTCAACTCGGGTTGTAGTTTAGCGTCAGATTGGCTAGGTGGGGTGGGGATTCCTGTAAGCACTCGAACTTTGGTTACAGGTGTGGGTTTTAAAGACCCCGTTATGATCCGGCAGGTTTCGTTAAGCGCAGTGTCCAGATGTCTCGTGTGCGCAGACTTGTACCATACCGGACAGGCGTACTTAGCCACCGACTTCCATAGTGCATGAATTGAGACCCTGAGTGTATGTGGTTGAGCTCCCCACGTATTACTACTTAGTTTTCTCAGGATGCTGTTCCTTGCTTCTGTCTAATTTTTGTTATTAATGCAGTGTTGCTTATAGGACAGCGTCCAGTCTAAGATGATTACCAGGTATTTTGGACGGTTTGTGGGTTCATTTGTGTGTCATTTGTCATATCGCCTCTTCTCATCTAGAAGAGGATCCGCCGAACAGACCCTCGCTCCAATTCTGTTAAAGAACATTACAATTCTGTCAATCTCTTCCGTCCTACCCACCGCCAAGGCACTCGCATTCTCGAAGATATCCTGTGTTGTTTATATTTTGGGCATTGTACTGCTATATGTACAATGTCCTCCAAAACATCACATTCATTGCAAAGTTGCGGATCGCTTCTTCCCATGAGGAAATTAAATCGTTTACCGCTTGTAAGCTCATTTCTCTTCAAATGAAACTCTACAAACCAGGACAACAAACGTGGAGATAGTAGAATGGACTTACTCCGTTTTCCATTTTCTAAGGATGTTCTGTGGTCAAAATGTATCCATTGACAATTTGAAACTAAAAGTTAAAAGTGGCCGCATTCTAAGTCTACTTTAAGGTGACACTGTATTTATATTGGTCTGGAATAGGCTTAATGATTCAATGTTATACAACGATATCTCGTCAAACACATTATTTATTTTATAAATATATTAATGACAGTGCATACTTACTATTTTGTTTATAGGTTGACATCAAACCTGATGTGGAAATAATATGTGAAGTTGATCCTCTTCTCAAAGAGACTGACAATGAAAGCAGCCATACGTTCGTCGAATCTAGGGAACGCCCAAATCCGTCTTTGGTGAGTATTATTTTTTCAGATCTAGGTTCGTGCCTAATAAGTTCATATGGGCCTCATCAGAGTAGAGGTTTGTATTAACATATTTTTGTTTTTACGAAAAATGGATGTCAGCCCTTTGTTCAACCTGTTAGGTCAATATATTCTCATACACAAATTGAAAAACAATATGTATACTTGCCAGACCTAGGACTCAAACCTGGGACCCACGACGGTGTAGGCCGACGCTTAAGCCGCGTGGCCATCTTGATACAATTGTTCGATTACTAGACACGCGTACACCGCCTCGTATTGTTGCGAATTATTGACGCATAATATACTTATAAGTGGAAGATATACAGAAATAGTTTGAAAATATATCTGGCAAGTCACTATAAATTATGGAAAGGTGATTATATACGTAACTGTGTATCAGCTTTTTTTTGATCCAACGAATAATTCACAAGATTTATGAATGTTTGAACATACATAATTTGAAAACACTTCTGGGAAATATATAACCAATAGAAAAAAATCTTTTTTGACACCCACTAAGCATCGACCCTGCATCTTGGAATTTGCGCCGACGCTCATTGAAC
The DNA here is from genome assembly GCF_057557595.1 of Rhyacophila brunnea. NCBI lineage: Eukaryota > Metazoa > Arthropoda > Insecta > Trichoptera > Rhyacophilidae > Rhyacophila > Rhyacophila brunnea. The sequence goes on from NW_028232785.1 coordinate 34,140,445, forward strand.
ACAGTGGTATAGGCATCTTATCTAATTGCGACGACGAACTCTGAACTCTCAATTTTTACAATATTCTCTGAAGCGCTTTCTAAATTGAGTTATTATCGGCAGTTATATTTTGTATTTTAAATCAAAATAAGTATTAATTACAATAATTACAAACTGACGTCACGGATCACTTGAAGATGTTGTAACTTACTTGAAATTGCTAATAATTTAATTTACTATTTTTGCCAATCTGCGCAGATCCATTTGGCACCGTGTGTTTTGTGAATAACGATGACGTATTCGACACGTTGCAGATGGACGGGTTTTTACGTGAGAGCCTGCTTAACGCGGCTAACACTATGCTTTGCACTTCTTATTGGTCGTACACTCATGGCTGAGGATCGACATTTTTGTGTTTATAGATTTTTTCAGTTTTGGAAAGCGCTTATGAGCAGGTATTTAAAAGACCAATAGTTAAAATTTCTCGTAATTAAGCATGGCAGTCGTAGGATAGTGGTAATGCACAGTGCGCGATACCCAAGATACGCAGTTTTGATTCTTACTTTTTTCGAAAAATAATTTCTCTATTGGCAATATTTTCTCATGAGTGTTTATAAATTATGTATGTTTAACATGGTATGATAAATACTTATCGCACCTGACTCTGGCTGATCATAATGGCGATACTGTTACATAATATTATTAATCATGTTGTTATTTTCAGGAGTGTGGAGACAGCTTGATCAATATAAGGTCGGAGAATGATAATGAGGTGTTCATCATCAAACAAGAATTTGTTGACGAAAAAATTCGCCAAATCAATAATGAGAATCCTCAACCCGGCTCCTTGGATCGACAATACAGCCCAGTAAACCAGGTACGTTCATTTACAGGTTCACTAATAACACAACTTTTAAACATTTTTTTTTATATTCGAATAATCGATATCTACATGGCATTAAAATTAATATGGTCACCAGAATTATTCTCAAGGAAAAAAATTCTGGTCACCCAATTTGGATGTCATTTATTCGAGAACTGCTGGGTGTATATCGCGAACAATAATGGTTTCCATTGGGTTTATCAGCATAAACCAGTTACTCCACGAAGTATTACAGGAATTAATCCAGATATATCAAATTGCACGACCTTGGAGGAGGTCCATTTTTTGAAATCAACTAAAGCAATCGTTTATAATCGGTTCACGAAAGAAAATAAGTGACAATCGTGTCGTACTCACCTCATCAGGCGGCGGAGGACGCCGCTGCGCGAACTTCTGATTTTGATCGATTTACAATGCTTGAGACCACTGTAGCGAGAGAATGCCTCATCTGAGTACTACAGTAACAAACCATTTAATTGGCACCAACAAAAATGCCTGTGTACGAAATAAAAAACAAAAACTTGGTGGAGCTAGTAGTAGTAATTCTGACTGACACTGGAAATAAAAAACCGTTAAGTTATGGGGAATATATAAAACAAGCGTGGTTAAATTGCTCCTACGACCTTTTTGAAAAAATTTAAAACAAGCAAAAATTATATATTCAAAGAATAAAATATATGCATCCGTCTAGAAACACGATGGAAGATAGAATCTCAAGAATTATTGCAAAAATTAAATCCTTTTTATTAAAATTCGTAAAAACTACTTTTTCATTTTTTCATTCACAATAAAAAAACTGCTCGGCACGTCAGACAGTCGAAAGATTATATATAGAAAATTTTGGCACGGGTGCCACTGTAAAAAGGTTTGCTAACACCGTGTCTAGGTATAATATTTATACCTAGATCTTTTACTTATAATTAACTGTTATTTAAAAATCTTTTTTATTAAAAATTTATTAATACTTTTAAATGTCTTTTTTAGATTATCGCTAGAAGCACTGAACCGGCCAATGTTGCGAGTTTCATATCGTCCAGGGACGTGACTGAAGAACGAGCGTCTAGTGAAGACCTACACATTGAGGAACAAAACATTAAGAAAGAACTAGGGGAATATATTGAAAGGTACAAAAATGTCGCCTGTCGCAATACTAAACGTGATATTTGTCAATCGAATATGTTAACCACAGAATTATTAGTGGCTATTATACAACTGAAAAAAAAATCATTTCATAAAGAAAATTTTGTGTGCAGTATCTGTTTTGATTTTTTTTCATCGTTCGACCTAATGTTGCTTCACAAAGCGATACATAAAACCACAATTGCAAAAACGACCGATTCCGTTGCAAATCTGGTTATATGTGACGATGGTCATTTTTCAAGATTTCGTTCTGGTCACGTGAAATCACTCAAAATGACTTATTCTGATGATAAGCCATTTAAATGTGATAAGTGCAAATACTCATGCAAACAATCTGGTCATATGAAAACACACAAAATGACTCATTCTGTTGAAAAGTCATTTAACTGTGATAAATGCAATTACTCATGCATACAGTCTGGTGGAATGAAAACTCATAAAATGACTCATTCTTTTGACAAGCCATTTAAATGTGATAAGTGCAAATATTCATGCAAACGATCAGATGTCATGTTAACACACAAAATGACTAATTGTGGTGAAAAACCATTTAAATGTGATATATGCAATTACTCATGCAGATATTTAGGTAACATGAATAGACACAAAATGTCTCATTCCTGTGAAAAGCCATTTAAATGTGACATATGCAATTACTCATGCAGATATTCAGGTAACATGAAAACACACAAAATAACTCATTCTGGTGAAAAGCCATTTAAATGTGATAAATGCAATTACTCATGCACACATTCAGGTAACATGAAAACACACAAAATGACTCATTCTGGTGAAAAGCCTTTTATATGTGACACATGCAATTATTCATTCACACGATCAGATGTCATGAAAAGACACAAAATGACTCATTCTGGTGAAAAGCCATTTAAATGTGATAAATGCAAATATTCATGCACGACGTCTGGTAGCTTGACAATACACAAAATGACTCATTCTGGCGAAAAACCATTTAACTGTGATAAATGCAATTACTCATGCAGACAGTCGTTTACCATGAAAAGACACAAAATGACTCATTCTGGTGAAAAACCATTTAAATGTGATAAGTGCGAATACTCATGCAGCCAATCAAGTGACATAAAAAGACACAAAATGAGTCATTCTGGTGAAAAAACATGTAAATGTGACACATGAATTTACTGATGCACGACGTCTAGTCACATGACAAGACAAAAAATTACTCATCCTGTTGGAAAGTTATTATGTGTTAAATGTTACTTTATTTTTAATATTATTATATTATATTTATTATTATTATATTATAATTACTCTTGCATAAAATCTAGTACCATGAAATTGCATAAAAAGACTCATTCTGGTGAAAAACTTTTGAACTGCATTGTATTGTTTAATTTAATAAAACGCATTTTTTTTGTTGTACTTATTCCACATTTAAGCAATAAATTAGGTCCGGTTTCGTCTGACTCAGAGGGATGCGTTTTAATAAATTAAACAACAATTAAATGTGATTAAGAAAAATTACTTATACATACATTCAGGTACCATGAAAAAACACAAAAACACGCAGTCTGGTGAAAAGCTTTTTAAACGTGATTTATGTAATAATTACTCGTGCATAAAATCTGGTAGCATAAAATTGCACAAAATGACTCATTCTAGTTTAAAGCCATTTACATATGATAATTGCAATTTCTCATGCATATATTTTATAGATAGATGAGTATTTTTTGACAAAGTATATTCTGTTATGGTTTGGTTTCGCAGGGTTTAAGGCGATTTACATATTTTTGATAATTCACAATTTTAACTAAATTAATAAATATGTTAGTACCTACCTATCTGAAAACATTAAAGTCAAAGATAAACTTTCAATTAAAAAAAAATGTTATAACATGTGAAATTGTCAAAGGACCCCATCTTATTATTACTTAGGGACATATAGTTTAATGTCATATTATTAAGGTATTAGTTTATTAAGTTTTCTATGATGTGCTTAAGAGATTTTTACTTATTCTTTGTTTTAATATTTTTTATAATCATTTTAAAAAACATAGATTTTTATAAAAATATAAATGTTTGCAAGCTTCGTACTTTTGCGCTAGGTGCCTCTGCACATCTATTCTTGTCACAAGATTGCTATCGAGGGTAGTTTTTCCTTTTTATATCGAAGTATTAGCACGTATTGTAACAATTACAACCAACTTCTTGTTATTGTTACAAGAACTGCTAATACTTCGACACAAAAAAATGAAAACGCCCCTCGATAGTTGCCGATAGCGGCCGGTAATAGTCTTGTGTATAGAATAGATGCTCTGGTAGATAAACACATCTACTTCATTGAATCGAAATACGTGTGACGTCACTAAATACAAAAAAAAATGTTCAACTGTCATCGTATTTTCGTTTATGCCTGTAAATAATTATAGGTGTTCTTTAATGTTCTATGCAAGCTCCTCTTAATTATTAAGAGTTTGGTTTGTTATGGTAATAATAGTTATGTCCGAAGAGATTGGAATTGGTTAGGTACCTATGTCTAAATAAAATGTCAGCCGACGGAAGTTTTTGTTTTGAATGAATGAACCCAACATTTTTAGCCGTTTGCAAAGTGGAAGATACCAACCTGCTGTGTATGACGATAGCTTGGTTAAAAACTGAATTTTGTGACAATATGTATTATATTTTGTTTATAAATAAAGTAAATCGGAAACATATTTGGTTTTAATCGTTTTTATTCACACTTTCCCATTCATAATAAATAGCACCTGTTCGCACAAGGAAACTATTTATTATTGTAACCCATAATATTATAGTTATTGCCATCTCCCGTCAGTGCGAAGAATATGCATTCTCTTTCTTCGCTCGGTATGCTTGTTGCTGGTCATCTTCTGTTATTTGGGACTTGGGAGAGATCAAATAAACACAACGGAGATTTTTATTTGACATATACCTAGTTTACTATTTATTACATTTTCATAAATTTTTCGGAATGCGAAATGCATATGTTTACAATAGCAATCTCTGGTGGAAGCCTATTAGATATTTTTCGCTTACGATCTTGCCATCAGCGAGAAGCGCTTTTTGATATCGCTATCAGCGAGACGCGCTTTAGCACTGCAAGTGATCTCCCACCATAAAAGCGGTGTACACAAATGGAGCGTTGCTTTTTTTGTGTTCGGACAAACAGCGTTGCCGGATATTTTTTTTCTCTTAACCAACCAGTACTATGAGTCAGCTCGGAAATGGTTCCGGCCTCTCTAGACCCCCAGAGAAGACATCCCCAAATGGGAACAATTCAAAGGTGTGACATTATGACGTCGTCTTTCAAATAATAAAAATCGGAAACGCTCCTTTTTAATAAAGTATCGACGTAAATAATAGACCTTTCCAACAGGTCTATTCTTAACGGTCATCACTTTAGTACGTTTCCATTATTTCCATTGTCCAAATTAATACGAAAGGCATTCCATACATTAAACAGTTATCGGCGGCTTTCTCCAATTCGTAATACAGCGAAAATTTAGGTTGGTAGACATGTCGGTCAAATTTGGATCGTGCTTCCTGTGAAGAGCGATCCTAAGCTGATGAAGCCGAATCAGCGCCGTCTAGTCGGTATCCGGCAATGAGTCAAAACAGATGTTTTACACGTCTTGAGTGAAGTATTTTTATTGTTTATAATTACTAATGACCTATTAAGTTTTGACGATTTATTATTGATGATAATAGAGGGGGTTTTTTACAAACACCAACTATTCATAATTTTTTTGTAATATTTTTTTATTGTGACCCATGACTTGATAGGTAGGTAATGGAAATGTTACCTACTTTATTGTATTGATTTTTTATATAAGTTAGAGTTAAAAGACGTACTCATTGTAAGTGTTTATTTGCCTTTTGGTGAGTGAACACAGTACCTTGAAGATGCCGAAAGGCGAAACCCGGGTCGCAAATAATACCGTCATAACATACCTCTTGAGACCCGAGGGAGAACCAGCCATTGAAAAAAATATTTCTTTGATTTTATTGAATTAATTCAGAAGAAGGAAGAAGAGAGTCTATGACAAAAAATTTTTTTTTTTTTTTATTTTATAACAAGTAAAATGAGGCGCCGAGTGCCAAAGGAGCTCAAGCGCCAACTTTACGATTTTTGACATTTGAATGTAGGATATTTCTATAAATCGATATGTCTCATGCCACAAAGTCTTATCGCTCAAATAATTATAGATATTTTACAATAGACATTTATTTTCTGTGGCATAATTGTTTTGGTCGTTATGTCGGCACGCCACAGAAGCTTATCCGCCATTATACTATGGAGAGCGCGAGACCAAAACAGCTGTCAGATTTCTCGTATTGAATATACGTTATCAACAGTGAAAAAAACTAAAAATGAGCTCAAGAAGGATTAGAAAAATAGTTTCGATGTACTGTATTAAACCTGTAAACGAGGAAAATCGCTCTAAGTTTAACATGTTCTATCCGTTTTTCTCTCACATAGGTACGCAGCTTTTTACAATATTTTAGATTACTTTTGAAATATGGTTATTAACATCATTTAAGTAATTATGTCCACTAACACATGAAGTGTGGAAAGGAAAATAATTCTTATTTCTAATTTCATCTTGTTTTATATCCAATTACGATTGATATACACTAAAAAAAGTATTTAAAAAATCACCTGAATCCTTGAGAAAAAATGATGGTGTTAAATTTGAATAATGATTTTGTTATTTTGGCCAGTTTGGAGTAACGATTTGATTTAGTATTATTAATAATATTGGGTATATAGATAGTTATTACAAAAAAAAACAATCCAAAGGCTTTGAAATCATTGCTGTAATGGCAAAAACGTATTTAATATTATATGGCAAATTTTATGCCAAACAAACTCATGTAACAATCATAACAAATTTGACCATTTTTTCAGTGTTTATTTGGCATAATAAAATTTGTTTATATCAAAATGTTTTTTTATTGCTTACCAAACCCTTACTTTAAAACATTTTTTTTAAATTAATGCCATTACTTGAGTTTGAAAATGTTAATGCCACAGAAGCTTATGCAATAAATAAAAGTATCAAGTGCCACCTTTTTTCATTTTTCTATATGCCAAAGAGGCTCAAACACCATTTTTTTTTGGAATCCAATAGATATTTTTCATTAAATATTATTGCAAATAATACTTTGATTTTTTTAAATTTGCTTTGCTTAGAAAAAAATTGTCCATTTCAACATTCAAGTTTAAAATTAAAAAAATAAATTCACTGAAAACTTGACGGCCATTTTGTAGCACTTTTGTTAAATGGTGCTTGAGCTCCTTTGGCGCTCGGCGCCTCAAATAGGTATTCTATATGCACATTATGTGGATATCAAGTCGGAGTTCTAGGATCATAAGGGCGAAACTACAAAAATGGCTGTTTTGAGTTAAATATTGCATTGTCTTGCTAGAACGCAGTTCTATCATAATATGTACAAAGATGAAACTCGTACGTGTAGCGGTTTGCCAGATATTACTTGGCGTATCTACAAATCCACGTGGAATTTTAATGTCATATGGGTGAATGTCCTCTTACACCTGTGTGACTCTGACATTATTGCCGATTAATCAAGGACACTTTGATGTAAGTGGCGTTTCGCCTTTATGTCACTGACATAAAGTTTAGTTTATGGAAGTTTCGTAATTTTTAGTTTGGCGTAAGTTGTCAATTTGACTTAAGTAAACACTTGTTATCGGTTCATACTTGCATATCAACAATGTTTTGAAGAAGTAATGATTGTGGATATCTTTAAACAGAACCAACGTACAAGCATGCGAAGAGTAATATATATTTAAGTTATGTTATTTCGACTCCTAACCGGTCAAATTGTTTTTAAATGTAATCTGATTAAATATTTATATACTTACAGCATCATTATAAATCATGTTTTCGCAGATCGAAATACAGAATTGGAAGACGAAGAACTGAATGTTTTGAACTCAAATCATGTACCAGATAATACACCGACTAATGATTATAATTTCAAGGAGAATAACTCTGATAAACAGTTAACCTTGATGAAATATTATAATGAATTGTTCATTTGTTCAAATATGGCTTTATCCACTAGCTGAGTGTATTAAAAATACGTTTTTTTTTCTCAAACATGCATATTATCATCTTAGGAGTTACTTCATGGTTTCAGAGCTCAAGATAATATTTTCGAGAGTTTCTCCCTGATACGTTACCAGGATGGCCAGCAAAATTACTAATGGAAAATAATGCAGAATATTCACTCATCATAAAAGACAGAATTGAGCTCTATTATGTATTATGTAATTAATATTTTATATTTTTTTTAGAAAACCGGATTCAAAATATCTGTCTTTTGTATTAAAAATACTATTTCTTTTCTTAGACATGCACATCATCCCAGAATTTATTTCGTGGTTAAATAGTGAAACAGGATTTTTTGAAGAGATTGTATTTGAGCCATTACCAGGACATTCGGAACAATTATTATTGTCAGTAGAAAATATATTAGAACCTACGCATGAACCACCATTATATGCTGAATTTAACCATGGTATATACTTCATAATATAATATTATGAAAACAGATAAAAGTGAGTTAATTCATCGATTTCCTGTAGAACAAACTCATTTACAGCATCTCAGGAATTACTACGTCTTTGAATAGCTCAACCGGTTTTTTGAAAAATTTAATGGATGCCCAGAAGAAATTACAATAATAAATAATGTCGATGATGTCCGATAATGTTCAATTCAGAAATAAGATTGTGTTTTTGATGAGTTAAATAATAAACGAACATGTATTGCTAAGCCCTACGAATGGAAAAGAAATAAGCATATAACTAATAGACAAAACGGAACGTTATATATTTCAGTTACAGGTAAGCAAATTGAAGGAAGTTATTTAAAGCCCAAAGACTGTTCTAAATGTCCCAGAAAGTGCAATGAAAATTTTACCGAAACAGTACGGCAAACAATGTTGAATTCATATTGGTCTTTAGGCGATATTGAAAAACAAAGACTGGATGGTGCCACAAGATGTTCATTATAAAACATAGTCGTTCCCAAAAATTCCGATAGTTAATCAAATGTTCTTTGAATCCAGGCACTCGCAAATGAAATGAGATTCCGTTCATGCGAGAATCGAAAACTAAAGCATTTGGATATAAATACCATCCATCCGCATGGTACTCTGCTGTTCAGATGGCACACAAAAAAAAACAATGTAACTGAGATGGATCAACAAGATTTTCTTGATTTTTCTGAATTACAAAATGACAAAAATGCATATAAGAAATATAGAATAAAATAAAAATAAAAAAGAATAAAAATAAAAATAAGAAGATTGATGCGGATGGAGAAAGTGTTATACGATTCATACGGATTGAGAAAATATGAATGTGACGAGCCATTAATTCAATAATTAACCATTCATCTTTTTGACTCCAGCCTAAATATAACGCAGCACTTTCCCTCACTGCGAAAAAGATATCAATGGGCATTATTCAGGAACAATATCATTATTTTTACAATTCTTTAAAGTTGTCAAATGTTGACAATAATTAGGAAAACATGGATGAAAAAGATGCATAACAAAATTATGTATATAGTTAGATTTAGGAATAGAATTTGATGAAAGATATTTCGCCTATGTTTTGTATTATCTATATTGTATTAAGGGGGGACATGCTCGTCGAAGGTCAAAATTGAGTTTTTATTGTATTTTCAAACCATGATCCTGGACACTCCTTAAACGTTGTAGATAATCTATTTATATAATTTTGAAGCCTTATTATCCTTTATAGTTATTTTAAACATTTGATGACTGCATGAAGTATTTTTGTTACATAAAATAGTATTCTTTTAAACCTCTCGCTCTAATGTTTTAGAATATAGTCATATTTCGGTACAGAACTGTGCAGTGGTGTTAAGATTTTTTACATTTATTAATTTTTAAACGCATTTATAAAACCATTAGTATAATTTATTACGAGATAATTTTTGTAAAATATTCACGATAAAAAATTATTTTGATAATCTCTGTGATCCCAAATATGACAAGAATTAGGCATTTTATTATTCAAAAAATCGGCAAGATTAACACATTTGAAGATGATTCTAAAGATATTAATTATAAGCTATGTCGTTGACCATTCAAGTGTGATAAAAATCTTATGAATAATGATTGCTTTATAATAATTATTGACCTAAGAATAAGGTAATGTTTTTTTGAAATACGCCATTTCTTTTGTCATTCCCTAGTGGTTAAGCTACAACATACGGCCGTAGCCATAAAATGACAAACTATAATTAAAGTAGGGAGTAAAATTATGTTAACGCGCGTGTTTGAACATGTACCTAACCGAATTTTTTTTTTTTTTTTAAAACGGTACATGTTCAAACACGCGCATCAATATCATTTTACTCCCTACTTCAATTATAGTTTGTCAATTTATGGCTACGGCCGTATGTTGTAGCTTAACCACTAGGGAATGACAAAAGAAATGGCGTATTTCAAAAAAACACTACCTTATTATTAGGTCAATAATTATTATAAAGCAATCATTATTCATAAGATGTTTATCACACTTGAATGGTCAAAGACATAGCTTATAATAAATATCTTTAGAATCATCTTGAAATGTGTTAATCTTGCCGATTTTTTGAATAATAAAATGCCTAATTCTTGTCAAATTTGGGATCACAGAGATTATCAATATAATTTTTTATCGTGAATATTTTACAAAACTTATCTCGTAATAAATTATGCTAATGGTTTTATAAATGCGTTTAAAAATTAATAAACGTAAAAAATCTTAACACCACTGCACAGTTATGTACCGAAATATGACTATATTCTAAAACATTAGAGCGAGAGGTTTAAAAGAATACTATTTTATGTAACAAAAATACTTCATGCAGTCATCAAATGTTTAAAATAACTATAAAGGATAATAAGGCTTCAAAATTATATAAATAGATCATCTACAACGTTTAAGGAGTGTCCAGGATCATGGTTTGAATATACAATAAAAACTCAATTTTGACCTTCGACGAGCATGTCCCCCCTTAAGAACAAATATTTACCAGTAACCTTATTTGAAAATATTTTGAGAGACAAAAGGGCGAATGTTTCCCATTAATTATATTTTATTTTTTCCAATCTAACTAATGACTAAAATGACGATATTGATGCTCTACATTACTCTTATTAATATGTTACAACGGCTTTAGTTTTTTTTTGTATTTTTACAGTGTGAAATTGTTTTTTTTAACAATAAAAACTATTTTACCCTATTTTCCCATTTATCTCAGTACAGTGTTTTTGTAGTTTCGCCCTTATGATCCTAGAACCCCGAAGTCACACTGCAGATGAATATTACCTTCTCTATAAACTTAGGGAAGGTAAAAAGAACAACCTTTTCAAAGGAATGGATAATTTTATTAGAACATTATCAATAAAAACAATAAAAAAACATTATAAATAAGATAATTAAATATATTTACACTTAAAATATATACTTTAAAATTGCTTTGAGCTGCATCATACAGCTCAAAGAAAAATTTTGTACACAGGTAGGTATATATTGCATTTTAATATTTGCAAATATACCTGGTGCGGGACTTGCATCCAGGATATCTGCACACGGATGTTGAATGGTCATCCTGAAAGCAAGGAAGATGGCCAACGTGTTCCAACCGCACCTCAGCGATCGGTTGAGGGACAACATTTCTCCTGCGAGCAGCTGGCTCTGAGTCTACCTGGGATGTCGAGGTTAACATGTTTCTTGGCCGACCTCGTGCTGGCGGTCTTAAAATGTTGGCTACCCGACCTTCATACCGAATCATAGCTTTTGCTTATCTGATTCGGTACGAAAACAGTCCCATAATGTCCTTTCAGAGTACATTTTCTTGTTTACAATTCCGCATATACATCAGCCAATAATAATTATTTACCACCGCCGAGTCCACAAAGTGGTTAAAAATCCTCACAGGCCATTTGTATGTCTTCATCGCACTCCGGTAATAAGCAATCATCCGATCGCATAGATCAAAGCCACCCATCGACTTATTGTATTGCTAAACAACGGCCGACTGAGTGACATTGATCTTCCTCTTTACTTCCTTCGACCATCGCATGCAGGTACCAACAGGAGTACTCGCGACCGCAGTGGAAAGTAATAACACGGATTTATTTTCTTCCCACTTGACTGCACAGACTTTGTCTTGCTGCCGAACCTTCTCACCCCAATCTCCCCTCTGCATTGCCTTATCGTTTATTAATTTCTTTATCACATCGCCGATTCTATTACTTCTGACAGTTCCAGTTAAGAATATTTTGTCTAGAAGTAACGAATCGGCGAGCTTTAAACTAGTGAAAAAACGATCAGTATAGACAATGCAGGATGAGTCATTGGGGAGAGTCCGGCAGAGTAACTTGACCACATTTGCACCCAGACCGAACTGCTTCATATCTCCATCTGATACCGTTCCCTTCCCTACATATATGTGAAAATCTAACACTAATCCATCTCTGGCCGCGAGAACAAAATTTTTAAGGCCTACAGGATTTGGCTTATTACGCACAAATTGCCTGTGTTCACAGCGGCCACTGAACGGTATCATTTGCTCGCCGATGGCGTTATGAGCAGGTCTGGGCAAAGTATGGCATTTTTTTAGTACCTCACTCAAAAAGGGACTAATTTTCCAAAGTTTATCTGTGTAGCCCATGTTCAGTAGTGTTATCTGCGAAATGCAAGTGATTCCGCAGTTCGAAGTACCGGTCTCTGGGCATTGCTTGATTAATAATTGGAATGTTTAGATCATAACACCAGTAAATTCGAGTCTACGGAAGCTTCAACTTACCTATCATAATTTGTATGCCAATGAATATGGTCAATTCCTTCGAATTCGAAGTCCCTTTTTTGCGCTGAATATAAATTTGTCTGCCCAGCTATTTTTTTTAAGAGAGCTAGGTTGAAATATTCGAAAAAGGAGTTTAATGTTTTATGGGTTATTTAGGAGTTTTTTCAGTTATTATTTTATTTAGAATTATTTAGGAGATATGTTTAATATTAAGTAAAGTAGGTATATGATGTCTAATTGTACAGTGTTTGACGCATACCAATAAAGGCGCAGTGCCTATTGTTTGAAACTCAACGCGTGGAAACATTCGGTCATATTATCATATTAAATGAAGTGTGGACAACTCACGTCGTAAGTTATTTGCGCATTTTATCACATGCCACGCGTTGTTTATTCTTAAAAAAAGAGTAAACATGGCCTTATGGAGTGGAGTTATCCATGGAATTAATATGTTTCCTGTCCGCAGTAAAATGCAATATTTACTTATTATTATGATGTATGTAGCATCTGATCTTTGGAATGTTGGCATTTAAAATAAGTACTGTGTGATTAGGTTAAACCCTTCTCCATAAAAACGTCAGCAATTTCATATCACAAACCTTACCTCAATAACAAACATACACCTGATAAAAGTTTGCAATCCCTGATAAATATTATAAAATAAATAACATTTCACAAACGATTTCTGCGAGAGGCGATCTTCGAGTACCTGCCCTGCGCCCAATGCTATTTCCTATCCCTAAACCTCGGCCGAACCAAGGTCGCTTCGATCAAAAGCAATGGTAAATTTTCAAAACCCAAAAAGACCTGAGAACATTCGGGAATTTAGCTATACTCTTCAAACTTTCTACGCATCTCCCTCCTTCTCTTCAAAAGATAATAATTGGATATATTTTCCAATCAGTATGAAAAAAAACTGCGAAAGCGGTGGTACCTCGCAAGGGTCCGCTGCCCACGCGGCGGATATACCATGCCAACAGAAAGCCACACTTGTTTCAACATTATAAATCAGTGTATCCCTTGTGTGTTATAATAATTCATACAACCTTCAAGCAGCCCGTGAACCTAATAAGGTGGGTCAGTGTTACTCCCGATAATGTACCTAAAATTAATAATATGACATTCCTATATATATAATTAGTTGATTTAATAAAACGCAAAAATTTTTAGTGCTTCATCAACTTCCGCCTTAGAGGAACAATTCTAAAATTGATAATGTCCCTCTAAAGCGGACGAAACCGGTCCAGATTTATTAAAAAGTAAAAGTAAAATAAGTACTTATAATTTTGCGATTTATTAAAGTAATTCCAATTTGTAATTGACAAAATTCATTATTTTTAAAAAATATTTATGTTTTCCCTTATTAGCTAGACACCACACTGCCGCCTTCAAGAATACATGTCGCTCTGAAGTGTCTTAGCATAATTCCAAGTCATACCAACATTTTGTAGGTCTCCAGTGTGCACTCTATAGATAGATGGTGTTTACCTACTTTCCAGGAAGACAGAATCTATTTGGCTGGAAGCAGGTTGAAGTTTTTTCTCGAAACCCAGTAAAGCTACCTCCAGCTTTCTCGTTCCCTAGTTTTTTTGCTGTCACATGCATCCTCCAAACATTATGAATCCAGCGGGCTTAAGGATGTACCTGTGGGCGTTTAGTGCTCCGCTCTTTGGGTACCATTGTAGGACGGCATTTGTCCAGCGGTTGTCCACTCACTGACAGACATTTATAGTCTATTACCATTTCATCTGCTTAGCGAGCTCGATCACATCGCGTATATTTGTCTGTTTCCTTATCCATTAGCTTTTCTTGCAATCTTTAACCGTTGTGCCCAAGAAGCACCTTTTCATGTCTAGTTGCGCAAGCTATCCATTTTTTTAAAAAAATATTTTACATAAAGAGTTCATGTTTCAGATACTTACGTGAGCGGTGGTAGCACACATGGGTTGAACACTTTACGCAGACAAAATGTGAGGTAGGTCACATGAAGATACTATTCAGGAATGCAAAAAGTGTCACCTGCATAAAATGAATATGTAATATTGTTTTAAAAAGGTTATTCACCAACATGTCTCATTTCATGTGTTATAAGATTACTAAGTTGCGAGCATCTATATGAACATACATTGCATTTATAAGGTTTTTCACCAGTTTGTGTCATTTTATGTGTTTTAAGATAACCAGATGTCAAGAATCTAAATGAGCATACATTGCATTTGTAAGATTTTTCACCAGTATGTGTCATTTTATGTTTATTAAGACCACCGAGTCTGGAGGACCCATATGAACAAACATTACATTTTTAAGGTTTTTCACCGGTATGTGTCATTTTATGTTTCTTAAGAACATCGAGTCTCGAGGACCCATATGAACATACATTACATTTATAAGGTTTTTCACCGGTATGTGTCATTTTATGTTTTTTAAGATCATCGAGTCTCGAGGACCCATATGAACATACATTGCATGTATAAGGTTTTTTACCGGTATGTGTCATTTTATGTTTTTTTAAATCATTGAGTCTCGAGGACCCATATGGACATATATTGCATTTGTAAGGTTTTTCACCGGTATGTGTCATTTTATGTCTTTTAAGATCACCAATCTGCGAGCATCTATATGAACACACATTGCATTTATAAGGTTTTTCACCAGTATGTGTCATTTTATGTTTTATAAGATAACCAAGTTGCGAGCATCTATATGAACATACATTGCATTTATGAGGTTTTTCACCAGTATGTGCCATTTTATGTTTCTTAAGAACATCGAGTCTCGAGGACCCATATGAACATACATTACATTTATAAGGTTTTTCACCGGTATGTGTCATTTTATGTTTTTTAAGATCATTGAGTTTCGAGGACCCATATGAACATACATTACACGTATAAGGTTTTTCACGGGTATGTGTCATTTTATGTTTTTTAAGATTACTAGATATCGTACATCTATATGAACATAGTTTGCATTTATAAGATTTTTTACCAGTAATTGTCTTTGAATGTACTTTGACATTACTATGTTGCGAGCCTACTATGCTTTGATTTTGATCAGGAATCACGTCCATGTGCACCATTTTGTGAGTTTTTAGAGCATTTTCGCATCCGAAAACTTCGTTACAAATGCAGCAAATCAAATTACGTGAGAAATGGATTACCCTTCTAAGAATAAGTCGAATTTCCTTTGGAGCACCTCGTTCTAAGAATTCTCGTTTAATGCTATTCTCGTCTATCGTCATTTCTGAATACTGTATCGTTCTATCCTGGATGCCATCATCTAAAGATTGTTGATTCTCGTCTGTATCGAGATTCGTCGTGAAAAATCCCTTGGTAGAAACCTACACAAATTGTAATAATCGATATCAATATTATCACTTATGTTAATTTAATATTCAATTTGTTTCTTTGACGCTTTTGTTTTTCAGCACCTTCAGACAATATTAAATAGCGAAGTGAGAGTGAGATATTGTTATGGAATGATCCATAAGTTGGTCAAATGCACTTATATGTATGTATACATCATCTTCGAGAACAATAATTATATCGTGTTCTGTTTTAGTGTGTCGTTGGAGAGTGTCCACAGTGCCTGCCATGCTGAAAGTCAAAGCTAGAAAATGATATTCAAATTTCATCAAGCAACCTCGATCATTGACAGTATTTTAATATTAATTTCATACATCAGAATTCTACATGATGTAATAGATTATTAACGACAGGTACTATTCCGTATTGGAGAAAATGTGGCCAATAATTCCCAGTAGAAACCTTTACTGTTGGTTTCAATATCATATCGTGAATTTGGAACAAGATTATTAAAATTATCACCACTATCATTAATGTGCAAATAAATTAATTACGTTTGGCTTGTCCACTTTTGGGGCACACTTCGCTTTTGTGTATAAATTATTGATCGTTTAACGATAAAAAGTTATTTGAACACAAATATCCATTAACTTTTATTTGTCTAATCTACAACAGATTAGGGTAAGGGGTCCAATCACTTATCTACACTAAAATATACGCTGCATACAAAGAGAAGTGAACCAAGAATATCTTACTTTAGAGATGAATCTTTAACCACAGCACATGACTACACTCATTAAAGATGGTATTTGTTTTTATATTATTAATAATTTATAACAAAGCACATGGGAGTCTTCAAATTTTATGTCAGGAGAAATATTGCTAGTTTCATGTCCACTTGGTTCGATTTGCATTAAATGTCATTTACCTTTCTGTTTGTTGCGAATCCACAACTATTTTTTTTTTGCTTAGATAGAACTTACGAAAGGGTTAACTGTCAAACCGAGCTGTGATACTGCGCATGCTTTTTGACATTTATGAATAGTATTTAGATAGGCAACCATGAATAGAGTGACGATCGACCACCGATTCCAAATTGTCAAATTAATCTTTGACTTATGCGATGACGCTCATTTTTGACTAAATGGATTGGTTAATAGACAAAATTGGCGTATATGGAGCCCAATCTAAGTGAGACCCTACAGACTCAATTACATCAAATAAATGCACTGCTTTTTGCGGTTCATATGCTGGTGAAACCATCGAACTTTATTTATCAAAAAATGAAGCCGGCACTCGCGTTACGGTCAATGGAGGTCATTAGGCACTGGACATTGATCAATGATATTTGTTGCTGTTGCATATATGGATGACATTGTTGCGGATGAGATGAAGTACATACCGGCTGAAGCTACGTAGTTATAACTGCTACCGAGGATGTTATACGTAGCTAAAATTTCAAGTAATTTATGGTTAATAAGTTTCTGATCAGTAATCACGTCCGTGTGAATCAGTTTGTTATTTTAGAGCCTTTCCGCATGCAAAACTGCGTTCTAAATGCTGCAAATCACATCACAGAAGTTCCGGTGGACGGAAGCCGCGACAGCCTTTATGGAAAGCATAAAATAAGAGCTGCGGCTGACAGACACGGAATGGGATACGCCAGGGGTTGCTTATCTGCAGTGGAACGCAAGTACCACAGCAATGAACAGGAGGCCCTCTAGATCATTTAGGCTATCAAACGTTACAGGGTCTGCCTAGAAGAACGAGGGTTCACCCTGGTAATCGACAATAAGGGGCTTATTTGGCTCCAACAAGCGAAAGACCAAAGAGCGAAACTAACCCGATGGGCGATCCTATTATCAGAAATTTTTTTCACCATTACCAGCTGTCAAGGGAAAGATAACTAACTACCGGACGCTTTATCTCGGAACCAGAACCGTCGGAAGACATAGACATGGACGTATGAGCATACCAGAGGGTATCCGACAACAGATCCAACCCCCATGGCTTTAGTGCTGGAGTTACCAGACCTGGTGACCGGCATAGTACAAAACGAGACGATCAGGAGTCGGCCGAAATGATCATCGAAAGACCCATTCCAAGAGACGACACCTAGAGTGACGATCGAACTGAAATGCACGACTATGCCCTATGTCGAGTAGTAAAAGTCACAGATGCCTGATAACAGTACCACGATCGCAGCAGCGGGCAGTCACAAGGGCGTACCATAACGACCATAAAGCATGTCACCCCGGAGCGGAAGAAACTAACAGGGCGATCGGACGACTATATTTCTGGAAGAAGCAACAAAAACAAGTAGAGGATTACCTCGGCAGGTGTCGGACCTGCGCCACCAAGAAAAGGGGAGCTTTACAGACGGCAGCTACACAAAGGACGCATACAGAAGAGCTCCGCCCATGGGACATTGCATCCAATACCACTAAGAATGGCAGTTTTCATTTACGCTGTGTATAAGACGGAAAAATATGTAGCAAATTAAGATCCTTCTAAACTTTAGGCTACAGTATGTGAGCATACATAATGATCAATATACCTCGCACGGCAAATCTTTATGAATTGAACTACGCTGGAGCAATGCTAATAAAGTATCCGTATTTACTTAGCAAATCCGTTGTCGATTTACGCAAATTATAACTTTTTTTTAAATGCCTTAAGGCCTTGATGCTTCACATTTACTATCGAGTTTCATTCGCGAATTTGGCACTCAAACTACTCTACTTGATGCTAACCTAACTTATAACTGCATTTTATCGCAAAATTGCGTTTAGCGATAACTCTCATTTTTGCTTAACGGATTTGTTAATAAGGAAAATTTCCTACACGGAAAAATACCAATGCATAAGACTTTTTATAATTTATTACATTCACAAAAATCCATTATTTGGTGCGGTTTACACGCTGGTGGCATCGCCGTACAATTCTTCAAAAATGGGGCCAATGCTCATGTTAACGTCAATGGATATCCTTGTCGACCCATGATTAATAGGTACTTTGTGTTAAATATGGAATCATTCGAAAGAACAGTGATTTCAACAGGAAGTGCCATACAGCTACTGTAACCATCGCTTTATTTGAATCAAGATTTGGCGATAAATTCATTTTGAGAAATCGACCTGGAAGGGCCACGTAGAAGGGCAATTTTTGATCGATCCAGTATGGAAGTCATTGCGTGAGAAAGTGATTAGAATGTATGAGAAATTTAAGTTCTAGATAGATTTTGATAACAGCGTCTGAAAGTGGCGGAGGCTTTTGAGCTTCATAAGATTCGACGGTTGAGGCGCTAATTTTGACAGATGGTAAACAGATTAAATGTCGGAACGTAACGTTGAAAGGCTCTTTATTTATTGTTTTTTGTCTTTTACATATTACCGTTGGAAGTGTTGTTTTGTATTTAAATTCTCAATTAAGTATGTATTGTGTTTTGTTATACAGAAACATACATATTTTATTAATATTAGGTTTGTAAAATACATCGGAAGTTCCGTTCACATTCTCGTAGGTACTGAATATTGTAATAACACTATTATGAGGTAAATATTGAAGTAGGTAGCTTCTTTAAGGAATAATAAGATTTAACAATCAATCGTTATAAGAATTCAGCGATAACTAATAGGTACTGATTAAATAATATGATAATGTCATTACCACATTTTAGGTTATTTTACACGTACCCAAAATGGAAGTGATTCACGCTGAAATTTTGTTAAGATTTGGTAAACGGATAATTCCATTCAAAATGACAGACGAAGCGTTTGTGAAAATGATTCCGGATATCGAAACCATTGGCAGATATTTTCATTTCTAGGTTGAAAAATATAATTTCAACCCCAACTAGCTGTCATGTGAGCATAGTGAAAAATTTATTGCAAATTCTTACGCGACCATAAATGTCCATTCAATATTTTTGTTGCATTATTGGACACCGTTCGAAGTACTATACCTCCTTTGATGATACTGTTGCGTTTTGCTTCTAGTTTGCGTACTGCTTTGTTCAAAAATTGCCCTCGATTGAATAGGCACGTCAACAAAGTTTGATTTGATCGCTACTCTCATGGAGACACCCTTAACCGATTAACTGACACCTACTATTTACTAATTAATTACCACATTTAAATATCATGATAATCATATCTAATGGCCAACTAATGAAAACGTGCCGTCGCGTTGTTATCACTAAATGAGAACACAATCACTGCTGACCTCGATCTTTAAATTACCACATTTAAGTAACACGTTAATTATATCGAATAGCCAAGTACTCCAAACTCGCCAGTCGCGGTGTTAGCACTAAATGAGTTAAAGACGGTTCGGATCAGGCGAGAAGTTTATTGGAGTGGCGAGAAATTTAGTAACTAAACGTGTACGAACAGACGAATTGAGTCAAGTACTTAAGTAAAATCATTTAGTCGAATCAATACATTTTGTTGTAATTTCTCGGTCGAGTAGCGACCACCACCACCTCACTAAAAACCAAACAAGTGATGATATCGAAATCGAATTGAACTCTATACTTCGAGAATTTGGGTGGAATCATGGGACAATATGACCAAAATCGGTTAATTGTTCGCACATGGTTACTCATGAATTATAGGTATCGGTTACTACGCTATAATATACCTACCTAATTCTACTGAACTCCTACTGTATAAATGTCTAAAATATTAATATGAACATCTAACTAATCGTCATATAAATGCAGAAGAATCTCAATTTTTCTAAATCATAAAAATATTATAATATTCATAGGTGACGCAATATTATGTTGAGAAAATGACATACGTACGGAATATAATAAATTAATGACTACCATTTTTAGGTTAGGTCCTGTCTGGACAGTTATTACCTACTTTGACAGATCGTGGGAAGAGGTTTGACGTTTCAGACCAAACCACTTCTGACGCTCAGAAAATGGTTTAAAGTTTGCTGGTACAGTGAACTAAACGTTAAGTCTAAAACTATTCCGGTTTACTTACAACGCATGCGCAGTGCGCCAGTTTTGACCTGTCAAACTGTTTACGAACGCCTAAAATTATGTTGTCATGCAGCATGGTAGATAATTTAGTAAAGTTTGAGGCATACAACAATAATTTGTTACAAAAAGGTTTAAAAATACATTAATTGGTCTATTCTCACCCCATTTCACGCAGATATTGCTTTTGTTTATGGTATTTTATGGCTGTAAGTAGTTTTTTTATAGACAATAGGCTTACCTAGTTTTACCTACCAAAAAGGACTCACGGGCGATTAATTGTATTAACCATTCAATTAATCGAAATTTTAGATAATCGCATTATTATTGCCTTACATTTGAATGATTGTGATGTATAAATCATCATATTTAAATATACTTACGTGATTTCATATAAGACGGCATCAAGGAAAGAAAACGGCACATATACACATACGTACAATTGAACGTACCTGATGTATTGGCCTGTCATCTGAATTCAAATTACCCGGTAGAGGATATTCATCATCATATAATGGATGTGAAACATCTTCAAAAATCTCGCGCTTGACGACGGCTTGTTGATCATCTGTCTCAGATTTGATATTAGAGAGGTCCGCCATATTAAGGTACTGAAAGAAGCATTATTACATTTTGTAAAAACGGTGAAAATAGTTTCGGGTCAAGTAGGGGAAAGGAGGGAGACTTGATCCCCGTTTTATGTTTGTTGTTATAACTTTTCTCCTACTGTGATTGTAGTAATTCTTTCTAACCTAATAGTTGCAAAATTTATATAGGTATTCGTTTATAATTCACAAAATGTGGATAACTGATTTTTAAAATATATAATTTAACAAAATTTCAGGTAAGGGAAAAGTGACCCTCATTGGGGATGACTTGATCACTACATATGAGAGATTTGATTAGGCGGGATCCCACATATGCATGATTGTCATAATCATAAATAATAGGTCTAATTATAAAAAGAAATTGTTTTATTGACTTTTAACTCTACCTAATAATATATGCTTTTAATAATTAAATCAACGCACATCATTCAACATTAAAATTGCGAAGAGACTTTGGAAAAAGGAATTCGCTTGCTAATAGACTTAAAAATTGGTTAAGGTACATTTTTTACAATCTGATAGCTCGCTACATCACCTATGTCTTCGACTGCAGGCCATTTAAATGTCTTGTGATCACGTTTTCTGGCAAATTTCACATTAAATCTCTTTGCTGTCTGTTGCTAAATCTGCCTAACGTACGATGTAGCTTCTTTTTGTGTGAAATAAAGTTGACAATTAATTATCCAATCATCTACCGTAAGCTCAAAGTCATCATCGCCGTCTAATTCGCACTTTGTTGAGAAATCAGCTTCAAGGACTCATCACTTAGGTTGTAAAGAGAATCACGCGATGGACAAACGGGAACATCATCTTCCGATGAACTCTGATGAAGGTTATAAACTTATTTTTGCTTTTCTGATTTCCATTTTATTTTCTTTGTTCCCTTGCCATATATTATGCCTCAATAGCCTATCGATACTAACTATGGGAGACAGTGGCGCACCCAGAGGGGGGGGGGGGGGGCAGGGGGCCCTGGCACCCCCCAAAATAAAAATTATCAGAATGTAATTCACCAGCACCTTTTTAGAAAAATTTCTTAGATTTTAATTTCTAACACAAAAATTTCGAAATACTAATGTCGGGTTTTTTTAGAAACCCAATCCCTAATGGAACTGTCAAAAAATTTTCCGTGTCCACCCGAATTCCGGAGTGGTATAGGTCATAGCTTGGGAGGGCTGACAGGGCTCTAGCCTGGGGGCCCGGCGTGTCGGGTTGACCAGATAAGTGAGATAAACACACATCATAAATTAGCTTTAATAGTTTAAAAAAGTCGCCTGCGGTGCTATTATACTACATGGCCATGAACATTTTCAATTACTTATATAATTGTGCAATATATTTTTTGATTATTATGTGTCGATACACGACAGCTCCATTATTAAAGTAGATGTATTAAAAATTTCCAATAATTCACTGTATAAGTACTCTTAATTTGAACTAAAACACAATTTGGAAAACGTTAATTTAGTGTTTCACACTGCCTTTAATCTTAGCGGTAGGTAGGGGGGCCGCCAAATATCCTTGCCTGAGGGCCCGTATCAGGATGTGGGGACCATGGTGTAGGTACACCGAGGGCAATATACAAAAGACCGATAAACGAGAAATTAGGCTGTGAAGAAGAAAAAGAGCCTATGGGACTAATTTACATTCTCCTCATTGGCCCCCCCCCAATATTAAATCTTGAGTGCGCCACTGATGGGAGATGTGATCCCTAGGGATCTAGTGTTCCACAGTAAACATGATCAAGTGTCGCCAATATTTGTAAAATCAAAATTATTTATTTAAAACGGTAACTACAAACGAAATTAAAATAACTACTAACAGCAAATAAATCTTGAATATATACATATAGACTGAATAAATACAGCAATCACTCACCGTTATGTAAAAAGCAGATATTGAAGTTTAAAGATTTAGAAAAAAACTTGTCTAAATTGTCAAAAAGAGTTCGATCAGATGTGCTCTTTACTCAATTGATTTCGACAGCTCTGAATATACTCTAACGTCTATGATATATGGCGGGCAGCCAGTGTTACCAACATTGAAAGATTTTTTTACATAATTACTTCTTCTTCTTTCTTTGTTCTTAAGTTCTTGGTGGGTGAACAAGTCTTCCAGGGGATAATGTCTCCCTCCCTTCCCCTAACCGCAATATAACATTGTATAATGTTTTTATAGGTTTAATATCATACAATCCACGTCGCAGTTTACTCGAGCATAAATGTCCATTCAGTATTTTTTAGTACTTTAGTAAAATCATTTAGTCGTTTCAATCCATTGTATTGTAATTTTTCGGTCGAGTAGCGACCCGCACTACGACTAGCGACTCTCAATAAATATCAAACAAGTGATGATATCGAATCGAACTCTATGCATAGAAAATTTGGGTGGAATTATGTGACAATACGACCAAAAGCGGTTTATTGTTCACATATGGTTACTAATGAATAATAGGTATCGGTTACTACGCTATAATATGCCTATCAAATTCTACTGAACTCCTGCTGTGTACATGTCTAAAATATTAATATGAACATCTCACGATATTTTATGTATACAGAAGAATGTCAACTTTTATTAATCGTAAATGTCGAGAAAATAACATAGGTACGGAATTTTATAATAATCATTTTTAGGTTAGGTCCTGTCTGGACAGTTATTACTTTGACAGATCGTGACAAGTGGTTTGACGTTTCAGACCACTTCTGATGGTCAGAAAATGGTTTAAAGTTTGCTGGTACCTACAGTGAACTAAATCTTAAACTATTCCGGTTTGAAATAGAATTGGTCTATTCATCATATTTAAATATACCTACGTGATTTAACAAAAGATTTATATACCTACTCAATACTGTCTCAAAATATCTGTTTTAGCAATCGCCAATAACTCGAATCTACTCCGCAATCAATAAATGAAACAAGTTTGA
Source organism: Rhyacophila brunnea (assembly GCF_057557595.1). Lineage (NCBI taxonomy): Eukaryota > Metazoa > Arthropoda > Insecta > Trichoptera > Rhyacophilidae > Rhyacophila > Rhyacophila brunnea. Next base: position 34,165,136 of record NW_028232785.1, read on the forward strand.
CCGAATCATAATATAATCGTTCCTTATGAAGTTTCAAAGATGCATTACAAAATAAAACCTTCAATGTAAGACGGCATCAAGGGAAGAAAACGGCACATATACCTACCTACAATTGAACGTACCTGATGTATTGGCCTGTAATCTGAATTCGAACAACCCGGTTCAGGGTATGACTCATCATATAATGGGTGTGATATATCTTCAATAACCTCGCGCTTGACGACAGCTTGTTGATCATCTGTCTCAGATTTTATATTAGAGAGGTCCGCCACATTAAGGTACTGAAAAAAGCATTGTTACATTTTGTAAACACGGTGAAAACAGTTGCGGGTCACGTAATCACCATATAACATTGTATAATATTTATATTTAACAAGAATTAGTAGATAAACAAACCTAACCTTTAATATCACAGATGTATCGTAGCTGTCAAATTGTATAAACATGTAATTTTTTGAAACAATGTTTAATGTCACCTATGTTCCTACATTGTTTGTAAAAAAGCCACAGTTTATAATATTAAACTAACCGTTGTTATTTTCAATGTAAATTGATTCTAAAAGATTTCACTTTTTAAAAACTAACCTCGAAATTGCAACTTGAAACGTCCGCATTCTCTTGCTTTACATGATTGCGAGGGTCCGGGTTATTTGGATGGCTAGTCAGCGTATCAAACAAAGGCTTGCCTTCTATGTCGGAGTGTACTCCATCACATTGTTGCTTTACATCCATGTTAAGTGTAAATATGGCAGGAACAACGTGAGAGATACATTCAGGTTAATGTTAGAAAAGTGTTGCCACAATACTGAAAAATGTTTACCATCGAAACTAATATTAATTTATAATAGATAAAACACTAACTTGACACGGTGACACACTTCAATAATAATTATATATGTTTTGTTGTCAAAACAAAACAATGGAGCGAAAATTAAAACCAGCATTTCCTCAATCATAACGAGATAATCGCATCTCGGTATTCAAATGGCAAAATGCACATCTGCATTTTTTCTATTTTCAAGTTTTCTTCCACAGACATATATTAATCATCAACGCGGCAAAAGAACATAATATCTGTCAATGCAATACAAACAAAATGCCACCCGTATTTTGAGTCAGGCACACGGACATTGGGTGTGATATGCACCATACACACACATTGTCAAAAGACATGGCCTTTTGACAATGTCTTATTCGTTATACAACTACTTGAGCCTTGACTGAATGCGTTGGCAATAAAGTGTTATTGTATTATTTGATTTTTTATTATATAGGTTAAAAATAATCAGTGCATGTATTGAGATATCCCGGATCCTGTGGCTAACTCGGGATGTTGGTAGGTCCCGGGATTCACAACAATTAAATTTCCTTCTTTCTTTGTTGAACTCGTGGGCTTTATATTTTCAACGTTTATTTTCACAAAGAAACTTATTTTTAACAGTATTCAAATTAATCTTTTATTGTTACGTTCCTAATGTTAATTATATCGCTTATATTCTAATTATAAATAATTATCTGAATTCTTTTTATTGTTATTTTTTAGCGCGGGAATTCACGAACTCAATACCACGTCCTCCCGCGACTATGTACCTACCCATTTTTTCTATTGTACTCTTTTTACATTGAGCAGTGATGCCATCTTTTCTTTTTACATACCTACTCCTGAATATTATGTTTCGTTGGCTTTCGTTTATTTTATTCGGCACAATCACATCCTTCCCTGACAATTAGGTACTATTATTATAATTAGATAAACAATAATTCTTACGTGCTAAGTACATGTTGAATATGTTGACAGTTATTCTAGGAATTTTGGACGTACGTACCTACGCCCATTGTTAACTAGGAGGTCAGGTGACATGGTTGCACCTAATAATTATGACGTAATTAAGACTATCGGGAGAGTCCCAATAGTCATGGGTGTAACAGTATACCTACCTACGCTATTATAGTGTGTATTTGCCATTGGTGAATACGTGTAATGCTTGAAAATAGCAAAAAGCAAAACCCGAGTGGTAAAAAACTACCTACTCAAATAGAATACTACAAAACTTAAAACTAATAAAACACATTTTATTGTTTTATCGCTTCCGCGGTACAGACTATTCAGTATTTCGGCCATACATAATAAATGATAACGTATTGTGGCAACACTTCTCTTAAATTAATGTACCTTGAATGGATCCTGTTTGACACGTTTTTCCTGACATATTAACCATTAAAATGGACGTAAAGCGAGAATGTGATGGAGAACAATCTGATACAGAAGGCAAGCCTTTTTTTGACACACTGACTAGCCACCCAATCAGCCCGGAAGTTCGCACTCATATAAAGCAGGAGAATGCCGACGTTTCAAGTTGCAATTTCGAGGTTAGTTTTTGGAAACTGATTTCTCTTACAATTACGCTGTATTGCGTTATTATTATAATATGTCTCTTTTTTATAAACTGCGTGGAGATATATAATGATATTAAACGTTGATTTAAAAAATAACTCGATTTCACATTTTGACAGCTACGATGCATTTGTGATTTAGGTTAGGGCAGGTTATCTTCTAATTCATTTTGACTATAATCAGTCATTGAAAGTGGTTTTACTGTGTTAACCATAATGTTTCTTTCAGTATCTTTTAGCGGACCTCTCTAATATAAAACCTGAGACGGATGATCAACTATCCGTCATCAAGCGCGAGATTGTTGAAGATGTAATAGTCCCATTATGTGATGTTGAAGATCCTCAACCGGGTTGTTCTTATTCAGATTACAAGCCAATATATCAGGTTCGTTCAATTGTATAATGTGATGTTTTTCTTCCCTTGGTGCAGTCTTATATCGAAGGTTGGAATTAGCAATACATGTTTTAATCTTCTAGCCGTTTCACACGCGACACCATTGTCTCGAGACGCTGCATGAATGGGCGCATTTAGACAGAGAAACAAGTATATCGCTTTCATATATATGTAGAGAACACGATCATGCGGTGCCCAATCCGTTGACATCTTCCCAATTGATGAGGGTGACGTGTTTAGATTTAATAAAAAAATAAGAATACTCACTATGAAATACCTTAGAAACCGCTTATGTCCCAAGATTTTTTTTAAGGGCTGTATTGACTTTGTCAAGGGCCACTTCCATATATTATATTCAACCTGACAATGGAGACGGGTATCTTTCCGGAACCATAAAAGATGTCGAAGGTTACTCCAATTCATAAGAGTGGTACAGAGTCATCAATGGAAAACTATAGACCGGTAGCCATTCTCTCTGCACCAGCAAAAGTTCTTGAGATGATCATGCACAGCATGATTTCTCCGAGGATTGAGTCATTTCATTGCCGTCTCAAGTACTAATCTAAAGATGGCGCTGGTCATCTATAATGAATGAGCAGCATGGATTTGAAGCTGGCCGTTAAACGATTTCTCGCGCTATTCAGGAGTTATTTTAGGAATCGTCAACTATGACATGACATAGTATTGGTAAATAAAAATGCTACGTTTATGTTGTTTGCTGATGACTTGCAACTCTTCATGAAAGTTGACACCTTGGATGATTGTCGTCAACTCCAACTTGATATAGATAATATTTTAGATTGAAGATGGTTTACTAAAGCCTCGCGAGTATTGTTATTCCAGTATTCGATGCATGACAGAGTTCTTTCGGGAATATCATCTGTAAGGAATTACATTTGACAATAAACTTACGTTTAGTGGTCATATGGATACAATGTGTGAAAAGGCGCTAAAACAGTTGTGCTTTGTCTTGCGTACTTCCCGGGTCTTTTCGGATGTTACGGTACTAAAAATTCTCTATATCTCCTTAGTTAAATGCAGACTTGAGAGTGGGTCTAACGTTTGGGCCCCGCAATAGTTGAAGTACGGCCTTATGGTGGAGAGGGTCTAGAAGATTTTTTTAGACTCCCTCACTTTCGGCTGTATGGATATTATCCGTGGCTTTCCACTTTACACTATCAAGATTCGTTTCTAGTGTTAAGTGTGGTTTTAATCTTTAAGTCCTATGTTGTTAATCTATTTCGTGTAGGTACCGTTTGAAGTATTCTCCTATATTTTTAATTAATCTCTGTGAACTCTGAATAAATACTAAGCCTGGAACTATTTCTATTTTATAAATAAGCTATCCTTTACATTTTTATTTCTTGTTAAAATTCATACGTACACCTGTGTGCTTATTTCAAATTTTAATAGTTTTTTTTTTAACTATTAATAATTGTTATTGTGATATATCGAGTAGGTTTATAGAAAGTGTTAAATAACATTACAATTATATTGTAGACGATGGAATTAAAGATCTGAAAAAGCACAGTTTCTGAATGGAAACGCGTTTTATAAAATGATATAAATGTTAAAATTTTCATTTTAAGGTTGTGCTTAATTTAAATTGAAGTATGTTCGGGACTCCAAAAATCGAAGTTAAAACGTTAAAACGGCTTTAATCGATCGATCAGTTCGCGCAACGCCGACTCAAGTACAAGCTTAAGGTAGTACATCAGTGAAACGGCAAATAATTTTCATTTTGAGAGAGAACGTCGAGCTGGAAACACGTCACTTTGTTTCGTGATGGCGATGGGCCACTTATTTCTTAAATCGTGTAAAGATGACTAAAAACGTTACCCATTTACTTTAAAAAGAAAACATGTCAATGAATATATTATTATTGTTACTAATAGAACAATAAACAGAACAATTAATGGACTTATGTTGGATTTATATGACAAATTATATGTCGTTTGGCATGCGTCATTTGCACCCGCGACCCGCAATCCACGCATCACCTAGCCACGATCTTTTTAGACCGTGCCTCAACTGATGTACAGCCTTAAGCATGACGACATAGCTATGCGTATTTTCTACACTTTTTTAATATTATTTTTACTATTGGCATTTACCAATCGATGCGCTAACGGAACCGACGAAATTCGTGCATAAATGACAGATCGTATCGTATACAAAATAATAAATACTCTTCAAGAATTTGTTTATTGTAAATATATAATTAAACAAATCGCTCCTAATGCTTTATGCGTGACACATAACATTATCGCACTCACCTCATCAGGCGGCGGAGGAAGCCGCTCCGCGAACTTCTGATTATGATCGATTTACAATGCTTGAGACCACTGTAGCGAGAGAATGCCTCAGCTGATCGCAACGAATTCTGGTGTCATTTTGTGTGTAAAATACCAAGCTAAGTTGTACAGTAACAAACTATTTCATTGGTATCAACAAAAAATGCCTATAGCAAATAAGAAAAAAATACTTGGTGGAGCTAGTTGTAGTAATTCTGACAGACAGTGAAAATGGAAAACCGTGCAGTTATAGGAAATCTATAAAAGAAGCGTGGTCAAAATGCTCCCACGACCTTTTTGAAAAATTTCAAACAAGGAAAAATATATTCAAAGAATAAAAGATATGCCTTCGTCTAGAAACACGATGAAAGATAAAATCTAGAAGTTAGAAAAAACTGCTCGACAGGTCAGACAGTCGAAAGATTATATTTGGGAAATTCTATAGAGGTCTTGTCGTGTTCACTTGTCAACTTAACTTTTTTATAAGTCTGATACTGTACTGGTGTGTTTTGCTCCTTTACCTCGTAATATTTTAACGTTATTTTATCAATGAATGATCAATGTGCTTTTACCATTGGTGTATGGTTGGGTCTTAACTTGCATTTAGCCGTGTCTAGGCATATTGTTTCCACCTGGATCTTTTACTATTTTTTTTAATTTATAGGGGAAACAAGCAGTTACATTTTAATTACAAAAATATGTTTTCAATAGAATAATAAAAAGTTTTGACAACCAGCAAAGTTTTCATATATAATTTATAATATAGTTAAGCTTAACAAGATAAAAAAGTAAGAATACCTAACATAAATATAAAGAAATTACTTAAGAAAAGTGAGGAAGACTAATGAAAAGACAAAAAAGTAAGATGTTTTTTAAATGTATAAGTATTATATAAGACATATTATGTCTATCTATACGAAAAATTAAAACGAAACAGGTGAATTATTGAATGGATTAACGGTGAAGAAATACATATTGTAATAATTTAAACAAGAGCGCCGAATAAAAGAGTTTTGTGCATGATTAGAATCCCTACGACTGACATGGTACATAATGGTAATAATGATCGGTTATTTAAAATTCTCATAATTTATTAAAACTTTTGTATGTCTTTTTTAGATTATCGCTAGAAGCACTGTAGCGGCCAATGTTCCGCGTCTCATATCGTCCTCGGATGCGACTGAAGCACAGGTGTCTAGCGAAGACCTGCACATTGAGGAACAAGACATCAAGAAAGAACTGAAGGAATATATAGAAATGTTCAAAGATGTCGCCTGTCGCAATAGTAAACAAGATATTTTTCAATCGATTAATATGGTAAACACAGAATTATTAGTGGCAGTTATACAACTGGAAAAAAAATCGTTTCATAAACAAAATTTTGTGTGCAGTATCTGTTTTGATTTTTTTCATCGTTAGACCTGATGTTGCTTCACAAAGCGATACACAAAACCACAATTGCGAAAACGAACGATTTCGTTGCAAGGCTGGTTAAATGTGACGATGGTCATTTTTCAAGATTTCGTCCTGGTCACGTCATGAAGTCACTCAAAATGACTCATTCTGGCGAAAAGCCATTTAACTGTGTTAAATGCAATTACTCATGCAGACAGTCTATTGGCATGAAATCACACAACATGACTCAATCTGGTGAAAAACCATTTAAATGTGATAGGTGCCAATACTTATGCAAACGTTCAAATGACATGAAAACACATAAAATGACTCATTCTGGTGATAAACCATATAAATGTGATAAGTGCAATTACTCATGCACGACGTCTGGTAGTATGAAAACACACAAAATGACTCATTATGGTGAAAAGCTATTCAAATGTGATAAATGCAATTACTCATGCACAAGATCTAGTCACACGAAAAGACACAAAATGACTCATTCTGGTGAAAAACCATTTAAATGTGATAAGTGCAAATACTCATGCAGACAATCAAGTGACATAAAAAACCACAAAATGACTCATTCGGGCGAAACGCCATTTAAATGTGATATATGCGATTACTTATGCAAACGGTCAGGTAATATGAAAACACACAAAATGACCCATTCTGGTGAAAAGCCATTTAAATGTGATATATGCAAATACTCATGCAGAGAGTCAGGTAGTATGAAAAAACACAAAATGAGTCATTCTGGTGAAAAGCCATTTAACTGTGATATATGCAAATACTCATGCAGAGAGTCAGGTAACATGAAAACACATAAAATGACTCATTCGGGCGAAACGCCATTTAAATGTGATAAATGCAATTACTCATGCAGACGGTTAAGTAACATGAAAAGACACAAACTGACTCATACTGGTGAAAAGACATTTAACTGTGATAAATGCAAATACTCCTGCAGACGTTCAAGTAACATGAAAATACACAAAATGACTCATTCTGGTGAAAAGCCATTTAAATGTGACACATGCACTTACTCATGCACGACGTCTGGTAACAAGAAAAGACACAAACTGACTCATACTGGTGAAAAGTCATAATGTGATAAATGTAATTACCCATGTATAACGTTAAGTAGCAGAAAATACACACGAAGACTCATTTTGGTAATAAGTTTTTTAAATGTGATTTATCTAATATTTACTCATGCATTTGATCTGGTAGCATTAAATGGCATAAAAAGACTCATTCTGGTGAGAAGCCATTTAAATCTTATATTTATGTAATTACTCATGCAAAACGTTCAGTGTCATAATATCGCAAAAATTGACTCATTCTGTTGAAAGGTCATTATAATGAGATAACAGTAGTAATGATTTTAATAAGATGAAATTACATGAAAGGACCCATTCCGGTGAAAAGCCAATTCGTGTAAATGTTTATACGCATGCAAATTGTTTGTAAAAACACTAAAATAAAAGACACTGGCTTTGCTTTTCAGTGAACTGTAAACTGTGCAGGAATGATTTGGATGCTGGGAAGAGGGGAGGGTATGTTTAAGATGCCCGGCACTAACCGTTTATGCTATTTAGGCTGGCTCCATGGTTTGGTTGTCAATCCTGGTCGTATTATCAGTCTCGTTCGGTATTGTTCACTGGGTCATCCGGTGCGTGGCACTTGACGGTTTAGCGTAGGTAAATGTTTATATGCGTACGGTTGATGAATGACTGACCGTTATTTGTCGTCCCAGGCAAGGGTCAAATTGTCAGGTGGGTAGAAATTTATCTATTGTATTAAGGCGACCCTAATTGGCGTATTTAGACAAGGCCATTTGAATGTGATATAATTACTCATGCATAACTTCTGGTGGCATATTTCACAACGACTTATTTATTTAAAAAGAAATTCTGCATTTTTAGGACATTATTTCAATATAATATATTATTCCAATAAAGGTGTTGGCTACCCGTTCACCATTTAGCTCTGATAAAATATCTGTAGTTAAGACTTTGAAATAATGGTCAGTCGAGAAGGGACTATTATAATAGGGAAGTTTTAATTTACGTTATCAACCGATAACGTAAATAATTAATATTTATGTAGCCTTTTCTATAGCGACATGATATTATGTAACCGTATGTAATATTATTTTAAACCATACAATAATACTTATTGTGTCTGTGCTAAATACAGTTTTTGAATACTTCAAACCCACTTGCTCAAAGAAATCTCGTTTGTTGTTTAGTGTATTTTGGATTTGTGTAAGTGGACGTTAGGTCTTAGTGACATAAATTGAAGTGTATCGAACTCCACTACCGTAAGCTAGTTGTTTTTTTAAACCATATTCGATCCTAATAGGAACACATGGGCCTCCATCAGATTTTGTTTTTACGAGAAACGGATGTCAGCCACTTTCTCAACCTATTAAGTAAGTCCATACTCTGACCCTGCACAAATTGATAAACAATATGTGTACATGCCAGACTCAGGATTTGAACCTGGAATCCACGACGCTTTAAGCCGACGCTTAAACCGCGTGATCATCGTTGGACTCTCAGCTAGCTCGTAGCTTTGTTTAGGCGATCTGACAATATGGTGCACACTTTTCCATTCAGATTTATATATTTTCGTTGAATTAGAAATACATATCACACATGTTAATATTTTTTTTAATTTTTATGCCCTGCCTAAACCAAACTATAATCTATAAAAATATTATTCTATCTGTGAAATATCTTATTTTATGTATGATTAATTGGCATAATTTTAGATATTTTATAAATAATGAGTATTTTGGACAAAGTATATTCTGTTATGGTTTGGTTTCGCAGGGTTTAAGACGATATACATTTTTTGATATTTTACAATTTCAACTGTATTAATTAATAAATATGTAGGTATCTGATAACATTTAAAAAAAATATTTTTTATTTTGAGTCAAAAGTAAACTTACAATTGTAAAAAAATGTTATAAACTGTGAATTTGTCAAAGGACCCCATCTTATTATTAGGTAGGTAATATTTAGGTATTATTAAAAATTAGTTTATTAGGTTTTCTATAAAGTACTAATTTCACTAATTCATAGTTTTAATATTTTTTATATTTATTTAAAAAAACATCGATTTTTATAAAATTTTTAATGTGTGCTTCGTATTTTTGCGCTAGGTGCCTTTGCACATCTATTCTGTACACAAGATTGCTATCGAGGGTGGTTTTTCATTTTTATATTACTGAAGTATTAGCACGCATTGTAACATTTACAATAAGTTAGCCGTCTAAACAGTAAAACTGTCTATCGCACTATAAACTTTAACACAGAGAGGTGCTGTCAAAACATAGCACTTATTGTAACAATTACAACTAACTTATTGTATTTGTTACAATACATACTAATATTTCGATAGAAAAAATGGAAAACTACCTTCGATAGTTGCCGATATCAGTCTTGTATATATAAAAGAACAGATGCACTGGTAGGTAAAGACATCTCCTTAATTGAATCGTAATACAAGTGACGTCACTAATTACGAACACTTGTACAACTGTCATCGTATTTTCGTTTATGCCCATAAATTATTGGTGTTATTTAATGTTCTGTGCATGCTCCTCTTAGTTGTTAAGAGTTTGCCTTGTTATGGTAATAATAGTTATGTCCAAAGAGATTGGAATTGGTTCAGTCTAAATAAAATGTCAGCCGACGGAAGTTTTTGTTTTGAATGAATGAGAATGATTTTTAGTCGTTTGACAAGTGGAAGATACCTGCTGAGTATGACGATAGCTTGGTTAAGAACTTTATTTAGTGACAATATGTATAATATTATTATTGTATACAGGTATAAATAAAGAAAATCGGAAACTTATTTGGTTTTAATCGTTTTTATTCACACTATCCCATTCAATATAAGAAGCACCGGTTCGCACAAGGAAACTACATTTATATGCGGTGCATCATTGTAACCCATATAGTTATTGCTATCTCCCGTCAGAGCATAGAAAATGCATCATCTTTCTTCTCTCGGTATGCTGGTTGCTGGTCATCGTATGTTATTTGGACTTGGGAGTGATCAAATAAACACCTCGGAATGGTCTTTAACGGCGATTTTTATTTGACATAATATACTTTCCCATTTATTACATTTTCATCAATTTTTCGTAATGCGAAATGCATATGTTTACAATTGCAATCTCTGGAAGCCTATAAGATATTGTTCGCTTTCGATCTCGCCATCAGCGAGAAGCGTTTTTTGATATCGCTGTCAGCGAGACGCGCTTTAGCACTGCAAGTGATCTCCCACCATAAATGCGGTGTACACAAATGGAGCGTTGCCTTTTTTTGCGTTCGGACAAACAGCGTTGCCGGATATTTTTTTATCTTAACCAACCATTACTATGAGTTAGCTCGGAAATGGTTCCGGCCTCTAGACCCCCAGAGGAGACACCCTCGAATGGGGACAATTCGAAGGTGTGACACTATGACGTCATCTTTCAAATAAGAAAAATCAGAAACGCTCAATTTTAATAAATTATTGACGTAGAAGTATCTTTCCAGCAGATCTATTCACTTTAGTACGTTTCCATTATTTTCATTACCCAAATTATTATGGAAGGAATTGCATGCATTAAACAGTTATCGGCAGCTACATATCTCCAATTCATAATACGGCAAAAATTTAGGTTGGTAGACATGTTGGTCAAATTCAGATATGTTCGTTCTGCCGGTAAAGAGCGATCCTAGGCTGATTAAGCCGAATCAGCGCCGTCTCGTCGATAACTCCGTAATGGTTCAGGATAGACGTTTTACACGTCTTGAGTGTAGTACCTATTTTTATTGTTTATAATTACTAATGTTCTATTAGGTTTTGACGACTTATTATTGATTATATTATAGGGGTTTTTTTTACAAACACTAACTATTCATATTTTTTTTATTGTGACCGATGACTACATAGGTAGGAAATGGAAATGTTACCTACTTTATTGTATTGATTCGTTATATAAGTTAGGGTTAAAAGTAGTATTCATTGTCAGTGTTTATTTGCCTTTTGGTGAGTGTACACAATGCTTGAAGATGCCGAAAAGTGAAACCTATGGTACAAATAATACCGTCATAACATACCTCTTGAGACCCGAGGGAGAACCAGCCATCGAAAAAAATATTTATTTGATTTTATGGAAGAGAATTCATAAGAAGAAAGAAGAGTAATTATGACAAAAAAAAATTATAAGCAAAATATATGTAGTGGCCGAATAATAACTATCAAATTCATCTATTGTTTATAAAAATATCAAGTTACTTTGCAGCGATACATTCCCACTGAATGTATTTTCTAGTAAACAACTGATCATGTTCGGTCAGCGTAATTAGAGACGGTGTAATATTACATACCACAATACTTAAATAATATTACGGGTATTGAGCTGAGTAAACATTTCCCATAGTATTTGGTTACAATAATAAATAATATTTCTTTTCGATATTCAATTTAAAACGCTGATGCTTATAATTAGTCTAATGTAATTGTATACCTATTATATTTTATATTGTGTAATTTTGTGTTGACGTGTTACTTTTGTATTGTATAAATAAGGAAAAACAATTCAACTCAATGTCACTCAAATCAAGCACTTAGCAAGTAAATATCATCGTATAACAAGCTGCTAATAATTCTCACCGTACGACATTGAAGACTTCGTCATTACTATCATCCTCTACCTACGCATTGAACACCACACACTGGAGTGACCTCAACAGTGGCAACCAACAGCCAACATAAATATACTACATGCACATGATGTGGACATCAGGTCACACTGCAGAAGAATATTACATTATTCTATAAACTTAGGGAAGGTAAAGGAAACAACTTGTTCATAGGTATGGATAATTTTATTAGAACATTATACAATAAAAACAATACAAAAACATTATAAATAAGATAAAAAATATATTTACACTTAAGGGGACGCTCTACAGAATTGCCCTTGAGAATTGAAAATATGATTTTTTTACATGTGGTCCGGAATTGTTGCTCTACTGGTAATATTCAAAGGTCGCCGACAATGCTTTGGTCTAAAGTAAATAATGATCTCTTAATTAAATTTAAATCATAGGGTGACCAAAAAATGATATCTTTTAATATACGTAAATGTTACTTAATTCAATTTGTTAATCAGCTGTTTGGTGGGAAATATTGCAACCAATATGATGGATAGCCACGATAAAAACCTAATATAATATTAATAACGTTTTAACTTGAAATTGCCCGAGAGCTAAACATACGAAGGATGTTGAAATACATATCTACCTACATTTTTATTTCATGTGCTATCCAAAAAACATTATTAATAAATAGTATTTATTTTGAATATTGTGTAAGACCTATTTCATAATTATTAAAAAAATAGGTACATATTGTTTAATTCTAATGCATATTTAAAAAAAAAGTGGACTATAGTGATGTCTGTTTATTAAAAAAAGAAAGTGACTTTTTATTAAAAGAAATGAAAACATAATTAATTATATTTTAATTTCTTTTAAAATGGAGTTCTACCAAGTAAATGCTAACTCAATTAATGACAAAAAAAATGTATTCAGTTGAAAATGTCCCACTGAAGCGGACGAAACCGGTCCTTATATATTAATTAAAAGTGGAATAAGTACTATAAAAAATTGCGTTTTATTAAATAATAACAACAATACAATGCAGTTAAACCATGAATTGACAGTTAACAAAATAAAAGAAATTAATGACTTTATTACTTACCCGATTAGTTTAATTAATTTAGTCTGACACTTTTACAAAGAGGTCACGCAATTTTACTTTTGCAAAAATATGTAGGTACAATAATAATTATTGTATTTTGTTGGCAAGTAAAGCCAATGCAAAAAATAATTTATATAAAAAAAATGATTATTAACGTGAGACACCCACAGATTATTGTTTTATTTAAAGCTAGCGTCGCTGAGAAGATAACAAAGGCACCGACAGTCACGCCAGGGCTGTCGATGACCTATTACTTATTTTTGTGATAAGTTGTTTTTAATTGTGTGCAATTTGGCGGAAAAATATAATATATACAGTTGTTTACCATTCGGTTATCCAATGAGCTGGGTTTTGTTTAATCTTCTGCAGACATCCTACAGTTTTATTTTTTATCTTGCCCATCTCGCGTAAGGCTATTTGATATTATAAAAGTCACACAGTACAACAGTGTTTAAATCTAATATGTAATTATACAGGTTTAATTAAAAACTATAACTAAATTAACATTTTAATGATATACAGATTTTTCTATGTTATATCAACTAAATACCAATTTTAATGATTTTAATGATATACTGAAAATACACATCATCAGATAATACGTGAAATATTTTGATAAGCAAAAAAATAAGAACAATACAAAAATAACATCAATACAAAAATAACATAACATAATCAGCTAGTCTTTTCATACTTATTTTAGATGAATGTTGTATGCCGTTTGACGCTTGGAAATATGTAATAATTCCATCTGTACTACTGTACAGATGGAATAATAATAAAATAGCTTACTAGCAATTTTTAACTTTAAATTTGTAACTCTTTAAAACGTTCCATTAGATTGATATTCTTTGACAGCCCTGTATTCCTTCGGCCGGCATCAGGTTACGTCGCATACATTTTATGTTTGAAGATAATAATACTAATAATAATAATGATAATTCATTCGACAAAGAATTGTAATAAAAAATTATTGCGTTTCTTAAAATAAATCCCCGATGTTTAGAGGTTTTTGAAGGATTGAATTAAAATCACGTCCTTCAACGCTGAGGTTAATTTTTGACTGAACTATGAATGACCTTGTCCTGTTCAGCTCAGTCTTAAAATTATGAAATAAAGACAAATTTACCGTCAGATTGCCTAGAATTTATAACCACCTTAGCCACTAGTGTCATGCCCCCTTCAGAAATTTACGTACCTATTTGAATATGTTGAGTCAGTCGGAAATTATTCAAATGCGCATCAAAAGCAGGTCTTCGAACCGGCACTACACCGGAAAACCCGTTATTATTGTCGGAACGAAAGACGGAAAAAAATGGTTTCTTTTCGGTTCGGTATGTTCAAATACGGGCGTCAACATGACCTTACTCCCCTGTCCACACTTAAGTTGTCGTAGGCGCAACAGGTCACACGTCTTGGATCTTGGAAACATCTAAAATTTAATTACTCGGAGCTAATCACAACCAAGTGTATTAATATCGACGTCCAAATAGTCAAGAAAGAGAATGAGTTGTCCTTATGAACCCCTTAGTGTTAAGCTGTGTTAATAACACATTAATAAACCACCTGACAAAGTGAATAGTACGAGCTTATATAATATGAAACATAGATCCTAGAATTTAATAGTGACAAGTGTTTCTGTATCACTTTTTCTAGATTAAGATCCCCGATTATAATTAATTAATCTATAATATTTAATATAGGTAGGAAAGTGTAGAAATTCTAATGGATTTACATTATATACTATTCCATTGGAGTAGTTTTTTGCGACCCGTGTTTTACCTTAAGGTAACTTCAGGCGCTATATGCACTAAACAAAAGCCAAATAAACACTGAAACGAATAGGTATAGTAAAATCTCGCTTTTATAACAAATTAACACAATAAAGTAGGTAAACAACTTTATTACCGACCTACCTATTAGGTCACGGAACAAAATCTTTACCAAAACTGTTATCATCATAAAAGATATTATCATCCACAAATCTATACCAGTACCTACTTATAATATGGTGTTACTAAATGAATTTAACTTGCTTATCTCCTTAACTCCACTAGGTATATCCATGAAAAAATCTGTCAAAATAGGTGATATAGGATTGGTACCCATTGCCATCTATTGATAGGTATTATAAATGCTATCATTAAATTAACAAAATATCTTGAATAAGTAGGCTATCATCCTGCTAGCTACCATTCGATTACAAGGAAAATATTCATTAATTATAATAATATCAATTGCATTAATAATAAAAATCATTCAACCTTTAAAGGTGAAAACATGGCGCGATCTGTCGACCAATAATTCTTATTGGGCGAGGAACGTCGGATGTTTTTGAATTGCGTTGCCGATGGCATCGCATCGTCCACGAGAGTGTTCTGGAGAGGGGGATAAAAGGTCGAAGGTCAGTAGAAAAAAGCTGTCCAGTCGAGAGGACGTAAAAAAATAAACGCGAAAAATTTAATGTTAAATTAAGCATAAGGAATAGTGTTAAAAGAAAGCGCCATTTTTTAACCTTTTAATGTTGAATGATTTTCATTATTAATGCAATTAATATTATAATTTATTAACGAATGTTTTCATTGTATTCGAATGGTAGCTAGCACGATGGTTACTTACTTATTCAAGACCAGCTGACTAATATACTGGAGGGCGATGATCCGGTCTTTTCGTACTCTAGGGGAGCCGTCTGCTGAAGGCAGACAGTTCTGTTGGTGTTAGTACCTACCTATCTAAATGCCAATGGGAGCTTACCTACCGACTATTACCCACAATTACTTGGTTGTAGGTCATACACAAACGAGATTGATTCTATGCATTCCTCAATAAACTGAGCAACAGAAAAAAGAGTAGGAGTCAAATCCCTACATCTCATCGAGGTAAATATGGTCAAAATATACAGCTTTTCTGTGCTTAAAGGTTTTACTTACCTATCAGTTATTTTGTCTTATTTGCTGCTTTTAAAAACTTCACATTAGTAATGTGATCAGCCCAGGATATCTTCATGGTCCCCGGTACAGCTACACACAGCAGCCTTACGCTCTTCTTATTTAACGTCTCGGCTTTGACTCAATAGATCAGAACGTAACGTACCTACTGATGTACCTTCCCTCAAGTTCGAAGCTAGCTCAGGGTGTTGGTGTGCACTTGGTGTCAAATAAATTGTTTGTTTCAACTTTTGTAATTTAGTGCTATTAATGAACACGGGTCCAGAATTAAATAAAACACCAGGATTAGCTTTACTTCGTATATTGTTTTCACCAGTAATTTTTATAATATTCCTTTACACTTGCACCTTAATATTAATTTGTGACTTTATAAAAATACTTTCTTTATAGCAAGGTTCTTAAATTTCTTATTTTTTATGTACCTAATTAATGTTTTATAACACAATCCGAATTATTCTTTACAATTATTATTGTTTTAAATTACATTCCTTATTGTTTCTTAATTTACAATTGTGGCTTTTGGATTACAATCCTAATTGTTCTTATTTTATAATAATTATAATAAGGTATATTTGAGCTATTACTTAAACACCTAGTGATGACTTTAATTTATCCGGATAATTAATACAATCTTTGCAGCGACCGGCGTCGGCTGCAACTTTGCACTATTTTTCGTAATAAACCGTTGAGGTCATATTACGTGCATCTCAGTCTGAGGCTCTAACCGCCCTTCCCGCGAGAACCGGCGCGGTTACAGAGATAAATAACTCCGCGTAACTCTGCTTTTAAATGGCTAACGGTTGGCATCAAAATTATTATCCGAATACATAAAATCTTATATCTACAAATATTTCCAACATTGTCTAAGTACAAATCTTATTAATAATGAATATAAGGTTCTTATCTTAATACAAATGCCTAATTACATAATGATGTTTATTTACAATTCAAAATAATACCAAATCAAACATTATTATAATATAATTCTTATAACCTACTGATTTACTGTAGCTTTCATCTCCTTCTTTCTGTTAGCACTATCATGTAATCATCTACGTTATACTTTTATGTTTATTAATTAGCTTATATTATGTAGACAAAATTTCCATATGTAATCGCTAGACATATTATAAAATTATCCAATATTATTACTAGACAAGCACTTCCCTCATCTTTCACCTGTGTTGCCGTTTACTTCTACGTCTCGTATACCAGCTCGATACGCAAGAAATAGGACTTTTATCTGAGGAAGAAAATCGATCATATTATGTTTAAAGCCTTTTGACTACAAGGTCAGGGAACAAGTTTACGCTAATTAATTACTCAAGGATGGATAATGGTATAAGACCAAAGTCCAGGAACGTAACACTACCTATAGTTATTATGAATGTAGCATCAGATCTTTTCAATGTTGGCATTTAAAATAATTCTAGGTGATTAGGTACCACAGGTACCTAAAAAGTTGATAAAAATCCTACTTGTATCTCTAGAGATATAGTATAAATAAATTAAATTAGCTACAAGAATTTTACACTACATATTTCTATAACAATATTATTTTCCAATATGCTGGGTGTATAGAAAGACAATCCGTCACTATATTTATTGATTACAGAAGCATCCAATAATAAATACTACACATCATTATTATTTAGTTGAAAATTATGGTAATTTGTGAAAAACCATTTATTACTGGATTCAAGTAAGTACATAATCACAAAGTTAATAAAATACTGCCACTGTTGCGCATGTAAAAGAATGGAATGGAAACTGAATGATATAAAAATTTTTTTGTGGAGTTTACCAACTTAACCACGATTCATGCACTTGCAAAATAAATACAAATGTAAGTTATAAAGTAAAAAAAAATGTCGTCATTCCTATGTGTCAATTAGGGAATCGAATCCCGAGCTAAAATTTTGATCCCGCGATTACAATTTGACTATCTCGGGATTGGTATTTTTTGATAGTAAATATAACATTTTAAAAATATAAAAGTATGATTGAAATTCTGAAAAGTTATGATGAACATATTTAGGTTATTCTGTAAGGGCAATTCTACCCTTACAGAAATATAAATATTCAAAGATAATGACGTGTGAACCTAGCATACTTAAAACTAACCAGAATGGAATTACATAGGTTGAAATCATTGGACGCACCAAACGCGTAACGGTGAATTGGCTATTCGAAATAATAAGCATGCTATTTAAATGTAGTAATTATCTCTGCTTGCGTGCCTTGACTTCAGTGACGTGTAACTGGATTTGTTAATAATCGGATTTATTGTTATACTAATGTTGTTACAATTACGTATAGCAGCAAAAATGGTTATGTAGAGGTTTTATATTTTAACTCATACAAATGTCATGTTGTTGTCTATGGTCATTGATCGACCAGAGACAATAATAATGAAACGAGTCAACAATCAGTTGCAAATCCGGCCTTCAACAGTACAGTCAATCATGCGAGCAACTCCGCATAAAGTTTCGATATCATATTAGAAATCATATTGTAAAAAAATCATTAAGTATTAAAACAATATGACTGTCTTATTTTAGTGCCGTGTTAATCTTAAATACAATATAAAACAATCCATTTCAAAACTGTGTCTCATTTATTCGTGCCCCGAACATTATATTATCACACACACGAAGCAACCTTCTACATATAAATAATAGACGTTATATCTTCACAACCTACAACAATAGGTCATAACGTCTATAGTAGTTTATTATCCGCGAGCAAACGGCAATTCCATGCGTGATGTGTACAGGTACATACACGTCACTAACATAATGATTTTGTACACATACCGATTGATTGTGTTTGATGAAAAAATCAACTCGAAAGATTCGGGATAATGTTTACTAATCACAGAATTCACAGGTATCGAAAATTGTCCGGGAGGGATCCCGTGATTGGACTCCCTAGTGTCAATACGCTCAGATGCTATGCCACAAATACTAATTTGTCACACAAATACCAGTGGCCAAAACTACCAACATGATGTTTGGCAGACTGCATAATTGGTACGTCTTCATAAACGTCATAACAAAAATATAAAATAATGGGTAAGTTAGCGAGTATCTATACAAACATACGTTATAATTAGAAGGCTATTAACACTAGTATGTCTTTGTATGTTTTTTAAGACAACTAGCTGTCGAGCGTCTACATTTACGTAGATATATTGCATTTATAAGGTTTTTAACCAGTATGTGTCATTTTATGTATCTTAAGATCACCAAGTCGCGAGCATGTATATGAACATACACTGCATTTATGAGGTTTTTCACCAGTATGTGTCATTTTATGTGTTTTAAGATTACTAGATGTCGAGGATATATATGAACATACATTGCATTTATAAGGTTTTTCACCAGTATGTGTCATTTTATGTATCTTAAGATCACCAAGTCGCAAGCATCTATATGGACATTCATTGCATTTATAAGGTTTTTCACCAGTATGTGTCATTTTATGTGTTTTAAGATTACTAGATGTCGAGGATATATATGAACATACATTGCATTTATAAGGTTTTTCACCAGTATGTGTCATTTTATGTATCTTAAGATCACCAAGTCGCAAGCATCTATATGGACATTCATTGCATTTATAAGGTTTTTCACCAGTATGTGTCATTTTATGTGTTTTAAGAGTACTAGATGTCGAGGATATATATGAACATACATTGCATTTATAAGGTTTTTCACCAGTATGTGTCATTTTATGTATCTTAAGATCACCAAGTCGCAAGCATCTATATGGACATTCATTGCATTTATAAGGTTTTTCACCAGTATGTGTCATTTTATGTGTTTTAAGATTACTAGATGTCGAGGATATATATGAACATACATTGCATTTATAAGGTTTTTCATCGGTATGTTTCATTATATGTTTTTTAAGATTACCAATTTGCGAGGATTTATATAAACACACATTACATTTATAAGGTTTTTCACCAGTATGTGTAATTTTATGTATCTTAAGATCACCAAGTCGCAAGCATTTATATGGACATACATTGCATTTATAAGGTTTTTCACCTGTATGTGTCATTTTATGTGTTTTAAGATTACTAGATGTCGAGGATATATATGAACATACATTGCATTTATAAGGTTTTTCACCAGTATGTGTCATTTTATGTATCTTAAGATCACCAAGTCGCAAGCATCTATATGGACATTCATTGCATTTATAAGGTTTTTCACCAGTATGTGTCATTTTATGTGTTTTAAGATTACTAGATGTCGAGGATATATATGAACATACATTGCATTTATAAGGTTTTTCACCAGTATGTGTCATTTTATGTATCTTAAGATCACCAAGTCGCAAGCATCTATATGGACATTCATTGCATTTATAAGGTTTTTCACCAGTATGTGTCATTTTATGTGTTTTAAGAGTACTAGATGTCGAGGATATATATGAACATACATTGCATTTATAAGGTTTTTCACCAGTATGTGTCATTTTATGTATCTTAAGATCACCAAGTCGCAAGCATCTATATGGACATTCATTGCATTTATAAGGTTTTTCACCAGTATGTGTCATTTTATGTGTTTTAAGAGTACTAGATGTCGAGGATATATATGAACATACATTGCATTTATAAGGTTTTTCACCAGTATGTGTCATTTTATGTATCTTAAGATCACCAAGTCGCAAGCATCTATATGGACATTCATTGCATTTATAAGGTTTTTCACCAGTATGTGTCATTTTATGTGTTTTAAGAGTACTAGATGTCGAGGATATATATGAACATACATTGCATTTATAAGGTTTTTCACCAGTATGTGTCATTTTATGTATCTTAAGATCACCAAGTCGCAAGCATCTATATGGACATTCATTGCATTTATAAGGTTTTTCACCAGTATGTGTCATTTTATGTGTTTTAAGATTACTAGATGTCGAGGATATATATGAACATACATTGCATTTATAAGGTTTTTCATCGGTATGTTTCATTATATGTTTTTTAAGATTACCAATTTGCGAGGATTTATATAAACACACATTACATTTATAAGGTTTTTCACCAGTATGTGTAATTTTATGTATCTTAAGATCACCAAGTCGCAAGCATTTATATGGACATACATTGCATTTATAAGGTTTTTCACCTGTATGTGTCATTTTATGTGTTTTAAGATTACTAGATGTCGAGGATATATATGAACATACATTGCATTTATAAGGTTTTTCACCAGTATGTGTCATTTTATGTATCTTAAGATCACCAAGTCGCAAGCATCTATATGGACATTCATTGCATTTATAAGGTTTTTCACCAGTATGTGTCATTTTATGTGTTTTAAGATTACTAGATGTCGAGGATATATATGAACATACATTGCATTTATAAGGTTTTTCACCAGTATGTGTCATTTTATGTATCTTAAGATCACCAAGTCGCAAGCATCTATATGGACATTCATTGCATTTATAAGGTTTTTCACCAGTATGTGTCATTTTATGTGTTTTAAGAGTACTAGATGTCGAGGATATATATGAACATACATTGCATTTATAAGGTTTTTCACCAGTATGTGTCATTTTATGTATCTTAAGATCACCAAGTCGCAAGCATCTATATGGACATTCATTGCATTTATAAGGTTTTTCACCAGTATGTGTCATTTTATGTGTTTTAAGAGTACTAGATGTCGAGGATATATATGAACATACATTGCATTTATAAGGTTTTTCACCAGTATGTGTCATTTTATGTATCTTAAGATCACCAAGTCGCAAGCATCTATATGGACATTCATTGCATTTATAAGGTTTTTCACCAGTATGTGTCATTTTATGTGTTTTAAGAGTACTAGATGTCGAGGATATATATGAACATACATTGCATTTATAAGGTTTTTCACCAGTATGTGTCATTTTATGTATCTTAAGATCACCAAGTCGCAAGCATCTATATGGACATTCATTGCATTTATAAGGTTTTTCACCAGTATGTGTCATTTTATGTGTTTTAAGATTACTAGATGTCGAGGATATATATGAACATACATTGCATTTATAAGGTTTTTCATCGGTATGTTTCATTATATGTTTTTTAAGATTACCAATTTGCGAGGATTTATATAAACACACATTACATTTATAAGGTTTTTCACCAGTATGTGTAATTTTATGTATCTTAAGATCACCAAGTCGCAAGCATTTATATGGACATACATTGCATTTATAAGGTTTTTCACCTGTATGTGTCATTTTATGTGTTTTAAGATTACTAGATGTCGAGGATATATATGAACATACATTGCATTTATAAGGTTTTTCACCGGTATGTTTCATTATATGTTTTTTAAGATTACCAATTTGCGAGGATTTATATAAACACACATTACATTTATAAGGTTTTTCACCAGTATGTGTAATTTTATGTATCTTAAGATCACCAAGTCGCGAGCATCTGTATGAACATACATTGCATTTATAAGGTTTTTCACCTGTATGTGTCATTTTATGTGTTTTAAGGTTACTAGATGTCGAGGATTTATATAAACATACATTGCATTTAAAGGGTTTGTCACCAGTATGTGTCATTTTATGTATCTTAAGATTACTAAGTCGCGAGCATCTGTAAGAACATACATTGCATTCATAAGGTTTTTCACCAGTACTTGCATTTTTATTTGCTTTAATATTACTATGTTGAGAAAATATGATTTGATTTTGATCATCAATCACGTCCATGTGAGCAATTTTGTGAGTTTTTAGAGCACTTCTGCTACAAAAAACTGCGCTACAAATGCAGCAAATTAAATTACGTGAGAAATGGATGACTCTTCTCAGAATAAGGCGAAGTTCTTTCGGAGTATCGCGTTCTAAGATTTCTTTTTTAATGTCTTTTTCATCTATCGTGACTTCTGAATACTGCATCATTTTATCCTGGATTCCATCATCTGAGGAATATTGGCTGTCGCCACTATCGTGATGCTTTGTGAAAAATCCGTTGGTAGAAACCTAGAAAAAAATTCAATATTATCAATTGTTATGTGTTATATAATTCCATTTTGTTTTTTTTTTCACTTTGCCTTTCAGCATCTGCAGACATTATTAAATAACGAAGAGAGAGTAAAATAGCAATAGTGTCGTTGGAGAGTGTGCTGATACACTCTCACATTAGCCTATTGCTAGTGCCTACACTGTAACTTCAGAAAAGGCTGAAACATGTTACCTAATCTCAAAAATCGTCGGCTTAACAAAACATGCAACCAAGCTCCTTGATAACCCGTCAATATATTCTAGTTAAGTTATAAATTAATGTTTTAATAATGTTTAATAATGTTTAATAATGTTTAATAAGGTAACATAAATTGTACAGCGCGATGGGTCAATGTAATTTAAATTCAGTAGAATCGTTTTTAATAGTAAAATCTAAATTCTAAATACGCAATAATATTAAAATGGCAACACCATCCATTGTGAAATTATTGTGTGTCGCGTTATTAATAAAGAAGAACCCCATCGCGCTTCCGATATGTTTTGAGCTTGAGATTGCATTGTGAACCCCGTCGCAATCAGTTAGCGTCCAAGGGCCAACCGATAAAGGCTGACTGTCGGGAAGTTAAATTAAAATAATGTACTCGTAAAAAAAATAAACATAATAAAAGTGAAGCTTTAAAAGAAAAATTGTGTTATTTTCCCGTGTCCCTTTATCACATTACAGTCCCGAGTCTAAAAAAAAATATATAAAAATCTACAAATAGTTATACTTAATAAAATCTTTGACACCTGGGGGTCGCCGACTGAGCTAAACCACATGAAAGACCCTGAGGATATGTCAAGTTGGCGCCCAACGTGGGGCGCCACTTATCACTACCCTCCATTTTGGTATGTGAAAATTTCTCAACTGTCACTTTGTGTTTTGTTTTCTTTATTATCGTCTGTATTTGGGATGAAGGTGGATAATTGACACACCGGAATTATGATGGAAAACGACGAGTTTATTTACGTGTTAATATTATAATCGTTACATTTTTATAATTTAATTTTGCGGAGGTCGCAATCGGCGTGTTCGCGATTTGCCCAGCAGGAAGCTTCTCCCGCTCAAACAAAAACGGTTACCTTTTCTGAGCCGTGCCAAATGCGACGCTGCCATTCGTATTTTTTTTGGACAATATTGCCGGTCAGATATTGTTCATATTGTTCAATTATTTTCGCAATCAGCCGTTATTATTTGTTGGCTTCGATACCGATTCGGGCTTCTCAAGATACACAAAGACTTCCCCAAATGGGGACCATACGGGGTTGTCACAGTGCATAATCCTGTGACACCAACACAAGAGCACTGACCTTCAGTTAGTGTTCGTGGAGGTGAAATTTTGACGACATAATTGAATTTTTCAGCCTTAACCAACCATAACAAAACCAAAGTAAGAATCAAGGAGTAAGTCCCGCAGTTCATACTGACCGGTTTAACAACTACTCAGGACGGGCTGTGGATGCCAAGTGTCCAAGAACCTAAGCGGTCATGAATATAATTATACGTACCTAATTATTATAGATTTAGTATATAGGATTAATTAAATAAATTTATAGGTATTACTCGTATGCATAACGAATTAATATATTATGTATTCAAATATTTAATTGTATTGTTAACTAAGGATCACAGAGCAAATTTAATATGCCATTACTCAATGTATAGAATCGATTAAATTAATATTAATTATATAATTGCCATTATATTATAATCAAAATGACGTATCAGAATATGTAGTTGTTATATAGAATCGCGTAAAAAGCAGCATATTTTATTATTATGCAAATTTACGTAAATTTAATAATATGGTGCAAGCTCTCCTTCTTATAATTGCTATATAACTCAGTATGTTAGACAGAGCCAGCGCTCGGGCCAATTTTCCACACACGTTTTGTTTGAAGTATAAGGTTCAGTGAGTGGAAAGAGCACACACTAGGTGGGCAATTTTCCATAGATAAACTCTATACGAGTGAGCGAGATAATACCGTAATACTTAAACAGAATTAATCAAACTTTCCTTGCAGATTAATTATTTGTGATGACATAATAAACAGATTTATATAAACATAGATATAAGGCGAACATAATAATATTAACTAATAGACTACGATAATCTTAAGCCTTTATAACTTTGTATCTATCATTTAGACAAGTATGTCCGAACATAAGTATAGATGAATAATCATAGTTTGTATAGCTCAAAACTGGATGATATAACCATAAAGTGTAAACGTAAATCCTTACAAATTCAGTCGATGAGCTAAGGGATCATTATGTATGTAAACTATTAACTTCTCTTATTTAAGATGTAACTATTTGAGAGGTAAAACTTTAATCCTCGCAGCGTATCTCTTCTTTTTCTGGTCAAACCTGATAAGAAGCCGCGAGTACATCCTAATTACGTGTGCGGTTCTTCAACTTTCTAATAAGCGACTCTATAATATTAAGATATTTATAAGTTAATAAAAATTAAATAAATAAATATAATATATAAATAAATTTGGACTTAAATAGTCAATAAAATTCTACGAATTATTTCCTATAATTATTAGAATATATATTTTCTTTACAGTTTTTTTAAGAACTATATTATACAATATATAAATTATATGTGACCTTGACCATGGAATAAAAGTAGAGCCATTAACAATAAATATCGTTATACTGAACGTGAGTTTTATTCGTTAAAATAACTGTAGTGAAGCACCGTCATCGAGTGTTTCCACTATGTACTCCAAGATCCTCACAAAGATGACTCCAGATCACATAGCTGAGCTAGTCGAATCTGGGTGACTGTCACCTGCCTAGCTTAAAGACGAAACAAAGGTCACAAAAATATTTAAATCTCATCAAACAACTTCGATCAATTTATAGTATAAACAATATTTTAATATCATACTTCCAAATTCAACATTATTTAATAGAACACTTACTACATTATACTACTCTATATTGGAGAAAGTATTGTGGGGTGTGGGATCGACTATTAGACAACGAAACTCAAAATTACTATATCCAGTGAAAACTTCTACGGTTGATTTCAATATTTCGTGAATTTGGAATATTATTATTAAATATGACTATAATTAATTTGTAAATTAAATTAATACCGTTTGGCTTGCCCACTCTTGCGGCACATCCTGCTTTCGCCCATTAATTATTGGTCGTTAATGAATGAATAGCTGTTTCATGTGTTTCATAAGCTTTTGATTGAATAATCTAAGGTATAGTAGGGTGGGGAGTCCAATCACATATACATACTAAAAATACACGCTACATGCAGGGAGAAGTGGACAAAGAATATCTTACTTGAGAGATGAATTTATATCCACTGCACATAACAACACTCGTTAAAGATGAAAAAGACAATCGAGATTTTGTGTTTTATGGCAGGTAAAATATTATAATTATGTACTACATTAAATCACCGATTTCGTGATATTTCAACTCGATCCGCATGAAATACCATTACCTTCTGTTTTCAAGATTCCTCAATGGAAAAAAAGAGTTTTATTTCTTGCTTAGATAGAACTTGGAGAGGATTATACGTCAAACCGACTGTAATACTGCGCATACTTTTTGACACTTATGATGAGTATTTAGACCGGCAGATCATGAATAGAGTGACGATCGAACAGCGATTCAAAGATATAAATAATGTATTACTTAAGCGATGACGCTTATTTGGGCTAAACAGGTTTGTTAATAAACAAAATTGGCGCATATGGGGTCCAATCTGGAAGAGACCCTACAGATTTCTTTAAGTACGTAAAAATAATGCAATTGCTTCTGCAGTTTACGTGCTGGTGGAATCATAAAACCTTATTTATTAAAAAAGAGGCGGGAGCTCGCGTTACGGTCAATGGAGATCATAAGGCACTGGCCCATGATCAATGATATTTTTTGTTGCTGTTGCAAATATGGATGGCATTGATCCGGACAAGATGAAACTACGTATCAGGATACGACCGCAACCACAGAAATATTGAATTAGGTTTATTTATGATATGAATCTGTCAATTTGCTTCCAAAGTCGTGCGATTTGACAAATACGGAATATTTCCTGAGTGGCTGGGTGACGCTGATAAGCCATACATAATTCACGCCTTGAAACCCAACATTGTTAGTGCTATTTATAATATACGGCCAGCAGAGCTCGAAAAAGTACCCGGAAAACCGGAAGTGCAGAATACACTTCAAGAACTTCGCGGTGGCCATATACCACAAATTATTTTGAAATGTTGGGCACTGTCGACTGTCTGAAGGTACACGCTAGATACTTATGTCCATTAATTTTAAAACTTAAATACGCTACCTGTAGATATAAATTATAGCGAGGATATTATATTTCATGTAATTAAGGATTACTAAGTTACTGATCAGCAATCATGTTCGCGTGAATCAATTTGTGACATTTTAGGGCACTTTCGCATCCAAAATTGTGCAAATGCTGAAAATTAAATGCGTGAGAAATATATTACCCTTGTCAGAATAAGTCGAAGTTCCTTCGGAGTATTTGCTATAAAGATTTCTTCTTTAATATTTTGTTGGTCTATCGTCATTTCTGAACACTGCATCACTTGATCTTCGATTCCAACAGGCGAGGATTGTTGCCTCCTATCTGTATCGTGATGCCTTGTGAAAAATTCCTTAGTAGAAACCTAGAAAGCCAAAATTATAGTAATAATAAATTCTAAATTATGTTTTCTACTGTTTGAGTTATTTTTTTTCAACGTTTATGATTTTCAGAATCATCTGACATCAACTTATTTAGAGCTGACACTGCGACTGGCGCGTTTGCATTAGTTGGCCATTAGATATAATTAACATGATATTTAAATGTGATAATTAATTAGAAATTAGTAGGCCAGCAATGAATCGATTTTAAGGCTATACCTCAGTTGAGGCATGGTCTACAAAGATCGTGGCTTGGCGATGCGTGGATTGCGGGTCGCGGGTGCAAATGACGCATGCCGAACAAAATATATTTTGTCATATAAATCCAAGATGCGTCCATTTAATGTTATGTTTATTGTTCCATTAGTAACAATAATAATATATTCATTGACATGTTTTTTTTTTCACGAAAATAAGTAACGTTTTTAGTCATTACACGTTTAAGAACTAATAACCCCATCGCCATCACGAAACAAATTGACGTATTCACACCTCGACGTTCACTCTCCGAATGCCGGCGAGTCCAAAATTTCGTCGCGCCTATAGTTGTAAATTACTTGCCGTTTCACTGATGTATGGTCCTAAGTAAAGAAATTAGAGTAAAAATGATAATAGTACCTACCCTACCCCTGCCAAGGTATTACATACGAATTCAATATTGTTACAGAATAATCCGTAAAAAGTTAAAACAAAATATGGAACTCAACATGTAACATCCAAAAGGATATACATAAAACAGAATATTATGATACAATTATTGTGGTACAAGTCTTGGTACAATATGTGTTATTTATTTTGTACAAAATTAGTATAGTTTCTAATGGAAATTCAAAGATTGCATAACATAATTGTCGGATGTCAATAAAAAATGTTCACTCTGCAACTGTGCTATGTTTTTTCCTGATATTTCTGGATAAAATAACTAACGATCACCTAAATAACGTAACGATGGCCGAGCAGCTTACGCGTCGGGATGCGTGCGATAAACCTCCTCTTTGCTGGAAGCAATTTTTTTATAAACGTAACGCCGAATGTGCGAAATTGACTATTACATGAAATGGGCAAAAATTTGCCTAAATCATGAAAAATGTAAGCCCGTTGCTTTATCCATGAATAAGACAAAATATCTGTGAATTCGGCAGTAATTTTTCTGCCTAGTTCATGCATTGGACACATTAGATAGTAGCGCTACGGTGGTGTTTTTTGCATTTAAACTAAATGTGTCAAATGCTCACGCATTGTTCGAAATTTACGTATATTATCTATGGCCAAAATAGATGTTCACGCTCCGGTGGTGTTTTTTGCAACTAATCAAACTAACCAAATATGTCAAATGTCATTGAATAAATTATAAAAAATATCAGGGCTCGAAATGGACCGGAACGCACCGGAGCGCCGTTCCGGTTCGTAAAATCACCAAAATTATCGCTCCGTCTCGTGGACATATTAATTTGACAGTGAGTTAGATTTGCCATTAAACGTTAAAATCTAAAAGTTTGTGCACACTGGTAACCTCATTAAATTTCACGATAATTATCAAAATTTGTTTGACAAAAAATAATTTTAATCAAAATTTAATGAGGTTGCCAGCAACTTGTTGCCAATGTGGACACGGCATAACACACTTATTTTTATAAAATACACAAGCAATTAGATAACTTTGTTAACATTTTCATAAAAAATTGAGCGCTCCGGTTAGTAAAATATACCATTTAGAGCACTGAAATATACCAATCAATAACTACAATGACGTTCATATCCATTTACTATGCGCAAAAAAAACTAGAACTATAATATTATGATAACGGAAGAATGTCATTAAAAGGTGTTTTTGCGAATTGATTCGTGCTTGGGTATCAATCGTGCAATGGTCGATTGTATGTTTGTGATAGTTTGTCGACACTTGTTAGCTAACCTCAAAAATGACATTCAGTTGAATTCAGAATAACAAGACCTAACCTAAACTTAACTTACCTAACCTAATAATAATAATATTATATTATGTCCAATTATAACTAATAAAACCATCGGTATTAAATTTACTTTTTCTACTGTCATGTTGACAGTTTAAGAATTCCATACCCTGGCGAATTCACGTACTCGGCAGATTATTTACCTAATTCATGAATAAGGCAACAGGCTTGATTATTACATGAATTAGCCAAAATTTTGCCCATTTCATCTAATAGTCAATTTCGCACATTCGGAGTAACATATACAATAGAACAAATTAACGTTTTTTTTTACATATCTTACCTTGCATGACTTAAAAGGCACTCGCGGGAGATTAATTTAACGTACAGTGGATCGCAATTTACATTCGAATGATTGTGATGTAGAAATTATCATAATTAAATACTCATGATTTAACGAAAGATGTACAAACCTACACATATATTGTAAATATATTATTAGTGTAACCTAAAACCAACAAATGAAACAAGTAGGAGCGAATTAATAATGGTGAAATGAGTTTCAGAGATGCATTGCAAATTCCAACCATCTATATAAGACAGCACACATTATGTCTACTTACAATTGGCCTGTAATCTGAATGTGAACAACCCGGTTGAGGGTATTCATCATCATATATTGGGTGTGAAACATCTTCAATAATCTCGCGCTTGACGACGGCTTGTTGATCATCTGTCTCAGATTTTATATTGGAGAGGTCAGCCATTAGGCACTGTAAGAAGCAATTTTTGTATTTTGTAAAGACGGTAAAACCAGTTTCAGTTCTCGTAACATCCATATAACAATGTAAAATAATTATATTTAACATAAATTAGTAGATAACTTATCCTAACCTAAAATATCACAGATGTATCGTAGCTGTCAAATTGCATAATCAAGTATTCTTTTGAAACAAAGTTTAATATCACCTTATGTTCATACATAGTTTGTAAAAACATATTATTATAATGGTGTACTTATCGTTATTATTCTCAATCTAAAGTAATTGTAAAAGAATTTAGTTTCCAAAAACTAACCTCGAAATTGCAACTTGAAACGTCCGCATTCTCTTGCGATACATGAATGCGAGGGTCCGGGTTGTTTGGATGGCTTGTCAGCGTGTCAAACAAAGGCTTGCCTTCTATATCGGAATGTACTCCATCATATTCTTGCTTTACATCCATGTTAAGGGTATATATTCCAAAAGACACGTGTTACGTAACAGACAAGATCCATTCAATGTAATGTTAGAAAAATGTTGCCGCAATACTGAAAAGTATTTCCGTGAAAACTACCTATAATAAAAATACACACTTGACACGGTCACACAATTTAATAATATGTATGTTTTGTTGTCTAAACAAAATAATGGTATGAAAATCAGCATTTCCTCAATCATAACGAGAACAGCGCATCTCGGTATATAATAAAAAAATAAATCAAATTGGGTTTTTTTCTCATACAATGTCAACACTGACGAAATCCTTTTCGTGACGGTTCCACTCTCTATTAGTCTCCAGCGACAGCACATACATTTTAGTTACCTACGGTAAACGTTCTACGTTTAGTCGGTGTTCTTGACATTAGCATCTGTACTATAATACCTACAAAATTCAATAGGTACATTCTTATTGATCAGATAATAGCTACACTGGATATTATTAGCTTCGGCAACTCTTATATACAACAGAACATAAAGTTGTCAAGTTGTCTCTAGCACATTGCATACGATTGTTGATACGCAAACATGGAAGTCAAGCGAGAATGTGATGGACACCAATCTGACACCGAAGACAAGTTTGATGTAACGACTAGCCATCAAAACAGCCCTGACACGCGCACTTATATAAAGCAGGAGAACACAGACGATTTCAGTTGCTATTTTGAGGTTAGTTTTTATTTATTAAGTCCTTTCCTGCGATGTTTATACTTATTTTAGCAGAATACCTAGGTACGTTAGGTTTGTATTTTGTACAAATCGTTTAAGAACGTACTAATGTCAAACTTTCTATTAAAAACAGCTACCTACCTCAATTATATAATTAAGCATTGTCATAAAATAGGTACGCGAGATCAAAATTGTTTTTTTTATATGATTACAAAAATGCATAACGTTTCTTTCAGAATCCAGCAACGCGTCTCAATAAAATTAAACCCGAGATTGACCTCCAGCTGGTTGACGTTAAATGCGAGTTCGTTGCAGACGCAAAACACCCATTCCATGATGAAGATCCAACACCTGGATGTTCGCATTCAGATAACGGACCAGTACAGCAGGTAATTGTATATTATGCGATATTTTCTTCCGTTGGCTATGTATCCTATCACAGCTTTGTGACTAAATTTCAAAAGGTAAGTACATATTATCCTCGTCTCGGTTATACGCGCTTCGTACAACTATCTTACTAACCTATTTATCTGGTTTAGTGTGAGTGGGTGCATTGACCTGATGATGACCGATCGACCTATTCTTTCAGAAAGTACTTTTGTCATAACCTAACATTACAGTTTGTACCAGAATAATGCTGCGATGACATAATGCTCACGCCACATGCTGGCATTGCGAGAAAGTAAGTCTGTGGTTTCGTCATTCCGCAGAATATTTTGAATGCTCCTATTTCAATGAATTTTAACAGTGCCCTACTTGTGCGTACTTAAAAATTACTTTCGATATTTTATCCATACATAATATTGTGAACAGTATCAGCGCCATTTTACGACACAAAGCCTGAGCATAATATCTTTATGTACAAGCATCTCTCAAACGAGTGATCCCACTGTTCAGCTGTCAAAATTAGATCCCCGATTGTCTTCAAAACAACATAATTATAAGGTCTTTCTCGTTTCGTATTGAATTATCAATATAAAAATCGCAAATCAAATTTATAACCTATCAGTGTTTTTGTTATAAATATACATTCCTGTTATTCGTCAGTTATCAAAGTCAAACTATATCTTCATGCAAAAAACGGTGGTTTCATCGATTTCCAAAAAATGTCTTATGTAGCATTGAGCTATACATAACGTTTGCGGAAGGTGTTAATGTTAGTGTACCTAGTAATTATGATGTACCCCATCTATCAAAATCAAACCAATCCCATTTTCAAGACAGCTGCAAACTAGCAGACAATAGATTAGGGATGGGCATACATGAGGTCAACGAGAACCATATTCTGGATTTTCATAATTATATGAAGTACCACACCATAGTCACGTTCTCACATATATCGAGTAGGTTTATAGAAAGTGTTAAATGATATTACAATAATTAATTTGTACACGATGGAATTAAAGATCTGAAAAAACACGGTTTCGGATAGAAAACGCGTTTTCTAAAATGATATAAGTATCTATTAATAATTATGATTATGTCAAGCTTTTTAAGATTGTGCTTGATTTAAATTGAAGTATGTTCGGGACTCCGAAAATCGAAGTAAAAACAAAGATTATGTACCAATTTACAACAACAAGTACCACGGTTTTAATCGATCGATCACTCCGCGCAACGCCGACTCAAGTACAAGCCTAAGCATTCGGAAACTACCGACAACGAGCGGTCTTACCTCTCCTGGGCCTATATATGCAGTCGTCTAGAAACACGGTGAAAGATAGATTATCTCTTGTAATATTTAAACATTTTTTAATAGATTTCTTAAAAACTACTTTTTTATTTTTTCCGTATAAAAAACTGCTCGGCACGTCAGACAGTCGAAAGATTATATTTGGAAATTTTTGGCACGCGTGCCTACGTAAAAAGGTTCGCTAACACCGTGTCTAGGTATATTTCTAACTGGATCTCTTTCTTATAAGGAACTGTTATTAAAAAATCTCATAATTCATTAATACTTTTAAATGTTTTTTTATAGATTATCGCTAGAAGCACTGTACCGGCCAATGTTGCGAGCCAAAAATCGACCTGGAACGTGACTGAAGCACAAGCGTCTAGCGAAGGCCTACATATTGAGGAACACGACATTAAGAAAGAACTCAAAGAATATATTGAATGGTATAAAGATGTCGCCTGTCGCAATAGTAAACATGATATTTTTCAATCGAATATGGTAAACACAGAATTATTAGTGGCTGTTATACAACTGGAAAAAAAATCGTTTCATAAAGAAAATTTTGTGTGCAGTATCTGTTTTGATTTTTTTTCATCGTTCGACCTAATGTTGCTTCACAAAGCGATACACAAAACCACAATTGCGAAAACGACCGATTCCGTTGCATGGCTGGTTAAATGTGACGATGGTCCTTTTTCAAGATTTCGTCCTGGTCACGTCATGAAGTCACTCAAAATGACTCATTCTGACGTAAAGGAATTTAAATGTGACAAATACAATTATTCATGCAGACAGTCAGGTAAAATGAAAAGACACGAAATGAGTCATTCGGGTGAAAAGCCATTTAAATGTGATATATGCAAATATTCATGCAAACGATCAGATGTCATGAAAACACACAAAATGAGACATTCTGGTAAAAAGCCATTTACCTGTGATAAATGCAATTACTCATGCACGACGTCTGGTACCATGAAAATACATAAAATGACTCATTCTGGTGAAAAGCCATTTAACTGTAATAAATGCAATTACTCATGCATACAATTAGGTAACATGAAAACACATAAAATGGCTCATTCTAGTGAAAAGCCATTTAAATGTGATATCTGTAATTACTCATGCAGACATTCAGGTAACATCAAAACACATAAAATAACTCATTCTGGGGAAAAGTCACTTAAATGTGAGAAGTGCAATTACTCATGCAGACAATCAAATCACATGACATCACACAAAATGACTAATTGTGGTGAAAAACCATTTAAATGTGATATATGTAATTACTCATGCAGACATTCAGGTAACATGAAAACACACAAAATGAGTCATTCTTGTGAAAAGCCATTTAAATGTGATATGTGTAATTTCTCATGTAGACATTCAGGTAATCTGAAAACACACAAAATGACTCATTCTGGTGAAAAACCATTTAAATGTGATATATGCAATTTCTCATTTATTCATTCAGTTAACCTGAAAAGACACAAAATTACACATTCTGGTGAAAAACCATTTAAATGTGACATATGCAATTACTCATGCAGACAGTCAGGTCAAATGAAAAGACACAAAATGAGTCATTCTGGTGAAAAGCCATTTAAATGTGATAAATGCAATTATTCATGCAGCCTATAAAGTGACATGAAAACACACAAAATGAGTCACTCTGGTGAAAAGCCATTTAAATGTGATAAATGCAATTATTCAAGCAGACATCAGAGTCACATAAAAACACACAAAATGACCCATTCTGGGGAAAAACCATTTAAGTGTGACAATTGCAATTACTCATGCACTACGTCTCGTGTAATGAAAATGCACAAAATGACTCATTTTGGTGAAAAACCATTTAAATGTGATAAATGCAATTACTCATGCACACAATCAGGTAACATGAAAACACACAAAATAAGTCATTCATGTGAGAAACCATTTAAATGTGATAAGTGCAGTTACTCATGCAAACATTCTGGTAGCATGAAAAGACACGAAATGAGGCATTCCGGTGAAAAGCCATTTAAATGTGACATATGCAATTACTCATGCAGACATTCAGGTAACATGAAAACACACAAAATGAGTCATTCTGGTGAGAAGCCATTTAACTGCGATAAGTGCAATTACTAATGCAGACAATCAAATAACTTGTTAACACACAAAATGACTAATTGTGGTGAAAAACCATTTAAATGTGATATATGCAATTACTCATGCAGATATTTAAGTAACATGAAAACACACAAAATATCTCATTCTGGTGAAAAGCCATTTAAATGTGATAAATGCGAATACTCATGCAAACAATCAGGTAGCATGAAAAGACACAAAATTACTCATACTGGTGTAGTCATAATGTGATAAATGTATTGACATAAATTGAAGTGTATCGAACTCCACTACCGTAAGCTAGTTGTTTTTTTTAACCCATATCCGATCCTAATAGGAACATATGGGCCTCCAACAGATTTTGTTTTAATCTGAAACGGATGTCAGCCACTTGCTCAACCTATTAAGTCCATACTCTGCCCCTACACAAATCGAAAAACAATATGTGTACATGCCAGACTCAAGATTTGAACCTGGACGTACGACGCTATAAGCCGACGTAAATAGTTTTGTTTGGGATCCGACAATATTGTGCAAACTTTTTCATTCTATTTATTTGTTTTCGTTGAATTAGATATCACACATGTTTGTAATTTTTTTTTTAATTTTATGCCCTGCCCAAACCAAACTATAATCGATAAAAATATTATTCTACCTATAAAATATCTTTTTCTATGTATGTATAAATGGCATAATTTTAGATATTTTATAGATAGATGAGTATTTTTTGGCAAAGTTTATTCTGTTATGGTTTGGTTTCACAAGGTTTAAGGCTATAGACATTTTTTTTGATAATTTACAATTTTAACTGTATTACTTAATAAATATGTATCTGTAAACATTGAAAATAATTTTTTTTATATTTTAAGTCTAAAGTAAACTTACAATTGTACAAAAATAAGAATTTGTCAAAGGACCCCATCTAATTATTAGGTTGGTAATATTTAGGTATTATTAACATTTAGTTTATTAAGTTTTCTATGTTGCCCTTAAGAGATTTTTGGGAAAAGCATATTTTTAATTGTTTTTATATATAAAAAAAAAAAAACATCGATTTAAATGTGTGCAAGCTTCGTATTTTTGCGCTAGGTGCCTTTGCACATCTATTCTGTACACAAGATTGCTATCGAGGGTAGTTTTTCATTTGTAACAATTACAATAAGTTAGCCGTCTAAACAGTCAAAACTGGCTATTCCGCGACAAAATTTAACATAGAGAGGTGCTCTTAAAACATAGCACGTATTGTGACAATTATCCCAACTTCTTGTAATTGTTACAATAAGTGCTAATACTTCGATACAAAAAAAATGAAATACTACCCTCGATATTTGCGAAAGCGGCCGATATCAGTCTTGTGAATAGAATAGATGCACTTCTAGGTAAAGACCTATCCTCAATTGAATCGTAATACGTGTGACGTCACTAAATACAAAAAAATATATACAACTGTCATCGTATTTTCGTTTATGCCTGTAAATTGGTGTTATTTAATGTTCTATGCATGCTCCTCTTAGTTGTTAAGAGTTTACCTTGTTATGGTTTTAATAGTTATGTCCAAAGATATTGGAATCGGTTTTGTCTAAATAAAATGTCATTCGACGGAAGTTTTTATTTTTAATGAATGAACCCAACATTTTTAGCCGTTTGACAAGTGGAAGATACCTGCTGAGTATGTCGATAGCTTGGTTAAAAATTGTATTTAGTGACAATATGTATTATTATGATTATAAATCGGAAACTTATTTGGTTTTAATCGTTTTCATTCACACATCCCATTGATAATAAGTAGCACCTGTTCGCCCAAGGAAACTACATTAATATGAGATTCATTCGCTCGGTATGCTGGTTGCTGGTCATCGTCTGTTATTGACCTATACTTTGACTAACTATTCATTACATTTTAATAATTTTTTCGGAACGCGAGATGCATATGTTTACAATTGCGATCTCTGGAAGCCTAAACTTTTTCGCTTTAGATCTCGATATTAGCGAGAAGCGCTACAAGCGATCTCCCATCACAAATACAGCGTTGCATTTTTTGCGTTCTGACAAACTACGTTGCCAGATATTTTTTTCTCGTTAAAGACCATTACTATGAGTCAGCTCGGAAATGGTTCCGGTCTCTCCAGGTCTTCAGAGGAGTGTGACATTATTATATCGAGCTGTGAAGTTATGTGAGTACACTGGAGCGTTCATCATGGATCATATAGATTCTAACAACAAAAACTTTGAAGGTGAAGATACTTTCATGTCATTTTAAAAACTATTAATATTGTTCTAAATCTCAGTATTATGAAACATTTTTTTATACCACGTCCTGTCATTTTTCATAAACTATGTTTAATTTAATGTTGTTCTAATAAAGAATTAATTGAAAAAGGTATTTTTATTCAATTTTAAAGACAATAATTAAGCCCTGTAGCAAAATATTTTCACAACATCAAGGTTTAATAATCAGATAGAACTTTGTTGCTCTGATTTTTTCGATTTTCGGAGCAATTAAGTTCCATCACAAAGTTTTAATGTCTGGATTAGATAATATCAGATATATTTAGTATCCAATGCTTTGAAAATACAAACATAATGCAATAATAATATTATTGTTAATATCTACCAATTTTCATTGCATATAGTTAAGATTTTATTCATATTCAAAACTTTGGAGCTCGATATCTCAGTTTGGTATAAATGCCAGATGATACCTTGTTGTTCTAGGGTGGCGATCTAAGAAATGTGTTGTATGAAGCATGGCCTCCTCATCCTGAAGCGGGCCCCATGTTAGGATCTTTGCCCCCCCTACCTATCGCTAGGATAAAAGCAGTGTGACGCTCTACAGTAATGTTTTCCAAATGGTGTACGCGTTAAAATTGATGTGTATATTTAGTGTTTTTTTGTATATTTTAATACATACACTTGAATTGTGGAGTTTTTGAGTATCGCTACACAATTATAAATTGTATTGTGTAACCATATAATTTTAAATAATATCATTATTGAAGGAAAATAGCGCCGCAGCCGAATTTTTTCCTATTAGAGCAAATTTGTGATAAGTGTTTATCTCACTTATCGAGCCCGAGCCCCAGGTTAGAGCCCTGTCAGCCCCCCCTTAAATACATTACAAATAAAATATACACCTACCACTAAGCTGAAACATACAAAATTAAATTTAGATATCAATAAATAAATAAGCGAATAAATATAATATTAGTTAGACACTTACCCAAATCACCAGAGTCTGAGATGCCATTTGGTTAATATGTCTGACACATTTGGTTTGTATCATTTAGTAATACCTACGCAGATGTATTATTTTCACACCATTTTTTCTATGCTATTATTGTACCCTACAACATGTAAACAAAATAATTTTCCTCATTATTTTTTTAATATAAACCTAAATTTAATCATAAATACACTATTAATTAATGGTCTCAACATTCAACCGTTGATGATTGAAATAAACTACAAATCCACACTATTATCAGCAAAAAATATGTTTACAAAAAAAACGACTTAAAAGAAGGTATTGCACAGTATTGTATTCATAGCACGATAAATATGATATAATCTAGGTAGATACCTACTAGTTTTAATACTTTTTTATTTAAAAAAGAAATGTAATAATACGTTTTAGGTCTTTCCTGAGCATTTACATGAGGCGGGCGTGGAGGGTTTGCATAATGAGACGACGATAACATCTACATAATATCTATACCTATAATATGGTATTTCTAAATAAATAAAATTTAACTTGATTATCTTAACCTCCACTACATCCATGAAAAAATCTAGCAAAATAGGTAATATAGGACTGGTACCCATTACCAAGCCATTAATTTGTTGTTAGGTATTATAAATGCTTCCATTAAATGAACAAAAAATCTTGAATAAGCAAGCGACCATCCTGCTGGCTACCATTCGATTACAATGAAAATATTCATTAATTATAATAATATGTATCGATTGCATTAATAATAAAAATCATTCAACATTAAAAGGTTAAAATATGGCGCGATTT
Source organism: Rhyacophila brunnea (assembly GCF_057557595.1). Taxonomy (NCBI): domain Eukaryota; kingdom Metazoa; phylum Arthropoda; class Insecta; order Trichoptera; family Rhyacophilidae; genus Rhyacophila; species Rhyacophila brunnea. Next base: position 34,204,685 of record NW_028232785.1, read on the forward strand.
TTCGACCAATGACTTATTATTCATATTAGGCGAGGAATGTCGGATGTTTTTGAATTGCGTTGCCGATGGCATCGCATCGTCCACGAGAGTGGTCTGGAGAGGAGGATAAAAGGTCGAAGGTCAGTAGAAAAAAGCTGTCCAGCCGAGAGGACGTAAAAAAATAAACGCGAGAAATGTAATGTTTAAATTAAGCATAAGGAATAGTGTTAAAAGATAGCGCCATTTTTTAACCTCTTAAGTTTGAATGATTTTCATTATTAATGCAATTAATATTATTATAATTAATGAATGCTTTCATTGTATTCGAATGGTAGCTAGCAGGATGCTTACTTACTTATTCAAGGGAATCTTTAATGTTTAAGAAATCCTCTCGGTTGCAAAATTCTGCCGGGTATTCAGGGGTAGGGAATCCAATCCCGAGCCAAAATTGTGATCCCGGGATTGGTATTTTTTCGATAGTAATTAAAAAAAAATTTTGTACACAAATAAAATAGGGCAAAAATATTTATTGTTAATGTGTACGCTCTATTTTATAATATTTTAATATAAATAATAATTTGAAAGTAAAACAGTTTTATTTATTTATGAAGAGATAACAAATACAAGTTCAATTAAAATAAAAATAACATATTGTGTTGACAATAAATATTATATAAAACAATTAAAGATTTAAGTACGTAATTAAAACATTATGTATCACTTTTAACGAGCTCTACCTTTTCTGTTTAATATTTTTTTGTCCTCTGAATTCATTTACGCAACAAAAATGGTTATTTATAAGGAGATTCCCCTTTGACCAGTGGGTCTCCAGAATAGCAGTTTTTGGAAGTGCGCAATAGTTTACTTTCTATAAAAAGACGACAGCTTATGTGTAAATGAATGAAACGTCTAACTAAATGTTTCTTGATTTATTTATTATATTTCTTAAATTAAATTACGGATGTTACCTGCATCGTACATGTTATGTGGAATTTTTAATTTATGTTAAACTAAGTACTACATATTTACAAATCTGTGGTGAAATATGTGTTGTTATATGAAATTGCTGTTTTTTTATTTAATCATTAGGTTAGCGAGGTTTAAAATAGTAAAGTAAAATCATGGTTTATGGCCTTTTTGCTTCATAAATCTAATTAGTCAGCTATATATGAAATTGTCGTAAAACGTATGAGATCATGGTGGAATCACTTTGTTCAAAGTGCAAAGCATTGTTTTTTCCAATCTTTCTCATTTTTTTAAATTTAAGTATGTGAAAAAATAAAATGAGTAGGCTATACAGTTGTTCAACAGTTTTAATTTGCAATAGGTAGTTAAAATATCGTATGTCAACCATCGTACCGAGGCACTTAATCTTTTTCAATGGCTTTTTTGTCGACATATTGTTATGAAATTTTACCTACTCATAACATTATAATTATAATATATACTACCTACCTAATAATGAGTAATGAATGAGTTAAGGACTGTTGACAATAATTATTCACAATATAATATTATCGTACCTAAGTATTGTGTTTCAATCGAAAACAAAAGAGATGGGTTGTCTATTTTCGAGATTGTCCATGTTATCTGCATTTTGCGCGAATTCTACCATGTGTACATCATTGTTCGCAATAACTGCATACTGTGTACATGCATATTCTGCATGTAGGTACATGCCAAACGAATTAACACTATCAATATCCATATTGACATGAATTTTTAAATGAATTTAAGTGTTTGGCCTATTTTATAGACATGCGAATTTATTTTGACAGCAGCTGTCAGTGGTAAATGGTAATACAGAAGGGGGCGTGTTCATAACAAAAGTAGTATAATGGTTAAGGATTCCTTAACTCTATACTCACGATTGTCTATAGTAAAGTAATGCTTTCGGCGACTTATCCTAAGGAACGAAACCTTAGTTTGTGCATGCTGCTCTAATGCTGGAGGTTATATACTCCCTAATAATAATTAATTTCTTTGGCTTTCGTCTCTTTTATTCGGCACAATCACATTCTTTCCTGACCTACTATTATTATAATTAGTTACAATTCTTACGTGCTAAGTACATGTTGAACATTTTGACAATTAATCAAGGAATTTTGGACGTACGTACGCCCATTGTTGACAGGAGGTCAGGTGACATGGTTACACTTAATAATTACGACGTAATTCAGACTATCGGGAGAGGTCTAATAGTCATGGGTGTAACAGTATACGCTGTTAGTGTGTACTTGCCATTGGTGAATACGCGTAGTGCTTGAAAATGTCGAAAGGCAAAACCCGAGTGGAAAAGAACTACCTACACAAATGGAATAGTACAAAACTTAAATCCAATAAAACACAGTTTATTGTTTAATCGCTTACACAGTAAAGACTTTCAATATTTCGGCCATACATAATAAATAATTACGTATTGTGGCAACACTTCTCTTAAATTAATGTACTTTGAACAGATCTTACTTGTCACGTTCTTCCTGACATCATATTTACCATTAAAATGGACGTAAAGCGAGAATGTGATGGAGAACAGTCTGATACAGAAGGCAAGCCTTTGTTTGATACGCAGACTAGCCTCCCAATCAGCCCGGAAGTTTGCACTCATATAAAGCAAGAGAATGCCGACGTTTCAAGTTGCAATTTCGAGGTTAGTTTTGGGAAACTGATTTCTTTTACAATCACTCTGTATTGTGACTAACAACGATTAGTATATTATTACAATATGTTGCTTTTTTATAAACTCCGTAGAGACATACAATGATATTAAACGTTGATTTAAAAAATAACTCAATTATACATTTTGACAGCTACGATACATTTGTGATTTAGGTTAGGGCAGGTTATCTTCTAATTCATTTTGACTATAATTAGTCATTCAAGTGAAAATGGTTTTACTGTGTTAACCATAATGTTTCTTTCAGTATCTTTTATCGGACCTTTCTAATATAAAACCTGAGACGGATGATCAACTATCCGTCATCAAGCGCGAGATTATTGAAGATGTAATAGACCCATTATGTGATGTTGAAGATCCTCAACCGGGTTGTTCTTATTCAGAATACAGGCCAATACATCAGGTTCATTCGATTGTATAATGTGTTCTTTTCTTCCCTCGGTGCAGTCTTATATCGAAGGTTGGAATTAGCAATACATGTTCTAATTTTAGAGCCGTTTCACACGCGACACCATTGTCTCGAGACGCTGCATGAATGGGCTCGCTTAGACAGAGAAACAAGTATGTCGCGTTCATATATATGTAGAGACAACGATAATGCGGTGCCCAATCCGGTGACATCTTCCCAATTGATGAGGGTGACGTGTTTAGAATTATTAAAATAATTAGGAACACCCGCTCTTACGGACCGCATGTGTCCCAAGATTTTTTTTAAAGGGCTGTATTGACTTTTTCAAATGCCACTTTCATATATATTCAACCGGACAATAGAGACGGGTATCTTTCCGGAAGCATGTAAGATGTCGAAGGTTACTCCAATTCATTAGAGTGGTACGGAGCCATCAGTGGAAAACTATAGGCCGGTATCCATTCTCTATGCACCAGCAAAAGTTCTTGAGATGATCATGCACAGCATGATTTCTCCAAGGATTGAGTCATTTCATTGCCGACTCAAGTATTAATCTAAAGTTGGTCATCTATAATGAATGAGCAGCATGGATTTAGAGCAGGCCGTTAAACGATTTCTCGCGTTATTCGGGAGTTATTTTAGGAATCGTCAACAATACGTATCGTACACCATCTATCAGTCACAGACGTTTAAAACATTCAAAACATTAAAAACAAGGTTAAAAACTAACCTGCTATTAGTAATGTAAATTGAGAGGGCAATAACCATGTTAAATGATATCGCTTAGGATATTGATATATTCCACTTACGTGAGAGTGAATTTAGGTGGACGTTGTTTTATAAGTTAGTGTCTATCGATAGTTCACTCTGTGTGCTTCCATCTGCTTTTATTTTTGTTATTTTATTTCTCATGTTATTACCTATTATATTATTAACTCACATTGTTCTGTATTTTCAATTGTAACACTTATTTTATGTCATGTCGTGAATGTTTTAAATTTAAAATTTGTTATGTTCTTTATATCTAAAATAAATAAATTTGAATGTTATCAATTGTGCAGTGTTTAGACTGTTCAGAGAGAGACGCCAGTGTCCAGATACTAGTGTCTCGTGTGAAACGGCTCTTACTTTTTAATGAAGTCATTTTAAAATACGTGCGAGAACTCGTTTCATTTATTGGCTGTGTAGTAGAAATACATGCTATTAGAATATGTACGTAAAAATATAACACTAGCTAATTTTGATAGTTTTTTTTATTTCGAAAGACAGACGTGCATGGCATTAACATTTTTAAATGATTTAGGGTATGTTGCCACTGCACCTGTTCTCAACGAAGCATATACTGGTCACCCAATTTAGAACACTTTTTTCGTACACTGCCAGTTGTATAACACGAATAATGTTTGCTTTCAATGCGCCAATTGTTGCTTAAGGGGGTACCTGCTCAGCGTAAGTGATAATAGAGCTTTTTTTGTATTTTCAAACCATGATCATGGACATTCCTTAAACGTTGTAGATAATCTATTTACATAATTTTGGAGCGATATTATCCATTATATTCATTTTAAACATTTGATGACTGCATGAAGTATTTTTATTACATAAAATAGTGTTCTTTTAAACCTAGACCTTTAAAATTAAGTCAATATTTATTATAAAGCAATTATTATTCGTATGATGTTTATCACACTTGAATGGTCAAAGACATAGCTTATAATTAGCATTTTTAGAATTATCTTCAAATGTGTCAATTTTGCCCATTTTTTGAATAATAAAATGCCTGATTCTTATCAAATTTGGGATCACAGAGATTATCAATATAATTTTTTATCGTTAATATTTCACTATAATAATGTCGACATAAATTATACTAACAGTTTGGTAAATGCGTTTAAAAAATATTAATTGTAAAAAATCTTAACACCACTGCACATGGATGTACTGAAATATGACTATATTCTAAAACATTAGAGCTAGAAGTTTAAAAGAACACTATTTTATGTAATAAAAATACTTTATGCAGTCATCAAAAGCTTAGAATCAATATAAAGGATAATAAGGCTTCAAAATTATATAAATAGATTTTCTACAACGTTTAAGTAATGTCCAGGATCATGGTTTGAAAATACCAAAAAAACCGCCATTTTGACCTACGCTGAGCATGTCCACCCTTAACTACCGGCATCAGCCAGTGAATTCACAAACACCCGCAAAAAATATCGCATGACTTTAGAGATCAATTGACAGGTCCATCTATGGAACTAACTTATCCCCTAAATTTTATATCGATGAGTGCTGCAGTGGTATGGCATATTTCGCCCGGATGCTTGTCATTATATTTTCAAAAATATTATTGATCAATTTTCCATAACGCAATCTTCAGCCTAATTTAGAAAAAATATTGTCCGGTAATGCAATCAAGGGACTTTTAAGGATCAGTCTCAAGCCATATGCAGCATATTTCCATACTAACAAACCCGTTAAGCTACAATGAGCTAAATCACTAAAGAGCAATTTTGCGAGAAAATGCAATAATTATAGGTTGCGCGAATCGACAACATATTTTATAGGTAGATTTGGCAAATTTGTCAACGTGACTCTATTCGTGTTGCTTTGCCAGACTTAACCAATCATTAATGTCATAGGGCCGTATGTATGAGATTCCCAAATTCTATATAAGCTATTTAACCGATTTTCCATCATATAGCCTATAGCACTGTTTGTGACGTAAGCAATCTGACGTCACGCGCCATTCAAAATGGCTGCCTCAGCTGTCACTTTCAAATGTCATTTTAATATTGCATTCATTGCAACGTTTGCTTGAGGCCCTTGTTCATTTTGTAGACTCTGTAAAACATTTGCGAAATTTAAAAACAGTTCCTAGTCGTGCTGTTTACAAAATACGTATAATTTTGATCCCTAGTCTATAATCTAGATAGTAGGTAGGTAACTGATAAAATTCCTCGTACCTATTTCGCTTGCAATGTTTCTCATGGAGAGATAAGATGGACTTACGTAAGATTACGATAAAATATCACCGCTAAACGACCGAACAAATATGTAACTACTGCTGTATCTGGCATTAAAATATGCAATTGGAAGCATTCTGCATTTTTCAAATTATTATGGTATCTACCTACCTAGTTAATTATTGTAAGATAACTGTAATAAACAAGGCACAACTCTCAAATACACTGGAAACATCAATAGTGTCATACGGTGATTGGTATAAATGATAATATTATGCAGAGATCATTACATATTATTATCTAAATCATTTGCATTTTCTGTCATTTATTCTTATTCTGTTTTGACATCTCATAATTTGTAAAGTGAAGTGAAGTTAGTCATAACAATATTCAGTATTGCCACCAAATGTATTCAGTGTTGCCACCAAATGGAAAAGTTTACTAGCAATACTTTATCCTTTCGTACAGTAAAATAGTTTTAAAATAAATGTGATAAAATAGCTGATAAATTATTCAAAGTTCATAATCATTATTCATATGTAATTATTTAATTTATATGGTACCGTTCACACACTTTCAGACACATTAACAATTTCAAAATTTTGAATTATTTATCGGGGAATGAAATTTTATAATACGAACACCATGAAACATGAGATGTCACATACGTGACGTCACTTAACAGCTAATTACGTTTGTACTCATGCATACAAACGTGCAGTATATACCTAGCCTATAAGGTTTTTGGGAATCTCATGCATACGACCCATAAAGTCAACGGGTGTCACACATCACACGACTGTAAGTTCTATCTTAGCAAAAAAAAAACACCGAGCATTTACAACTTTTAAAACAAAATTTATTTTTATTTGCTTTAATATTGTTGAATTAAATATACCTACTCTATTCTTTTTGTAGATTTCTTCCCAGCGTTGTTTAACATATATTCCATTGGACGTAGCTAGAAAGGATACGCTTGACAATAACCTGACCAATAACAACACAACAGATTCAACCAATAAAATAGAAAATATGATACAATATTCAGAGATAACTACAGATGAACTAAACGTAAAACAGGAAGTTTTGAAATTATACTTGCCAAAGGTGGTTCGAATTGTGTTGAGAAGACTTACATATTTTTCACGTAACTTTATTTGCAATAATTGTTATGGAGTGTTTGAATCTGTAAATCATCTAAATAGTCACTACATTTCATGCACGTCTCAGCAACCTAAGTTATATAAAACACATATTGATAAAAGACCACATCAGTGTGATGTGTGTTTTAAAATTTTTCTGCAAATTGATAACCTTAAAAAACATAAAATGGCACACATTGGTGAAAAAAAATATCAATGCGATGTGTGTTTTAAAAAGTTTAGCGCAAATAGTAATCTGAAAAGACATAAAATTATGCACACTGGTGAAAAACCACATCAATGCGATGTATGTTTAAAAAATTTCCAACAAATTGGTACTCTCAAAATACATAAAATGACACACACTGGTGAAAAGCCACATCAATGCGATGTTTGTTTAAAGAATTTCCGGAAAATTGGTGATCTTAACAAACATAAAATGACACATACTGGTGAAAAACCACATCAATGTGATGAATGTTTTAAAAAATTCTCTCAAATTGCTCACCTTAAAAATCATAAATTTACACATACTGGTAATAAACCTCATCAATGCGATGTGTGTTTTAAAAAGTTCAACGCAAATGAAATCAAAACACATAAAATGACACACACTGGTGAAAAACCACATCAATGCGATATGTGTTTTAAAAAATATGTCTTAAAAAGTGATCTCAAAAGACATAAAATGACACACACTGGTAAAATGCCACATCAATGTCATGTATGTTCTAAACAATTCTCTCAAATGTCTTGTCTTAAAGATCATATAATGACTCATACTGGTGAAAAACCATATCAATGCGATGTGTGTTTCAAAAATTTTGTCTCAATTCAATATATCAAAATACATAAAAGGACACATACTGGTGAAAAACCACATCAATGTCATGTATGCTCTAAACAATTTTCTCAAATTTCTCATTTCAAAGGTCATATGATGACTCATACTGGTGAAAAACCACATCAATGTCATGTATGTTCTAAAAAATTCTCTCGAATTACTCATCTTAAAGGTCATATAATGACACATACTGGTGAAAAACCACATCAATGCGATGTTTGTTTAAAGAATTTCCAGAAAATGTGTAATCTCAAAATACATAAAATGACACACACTGGTGAAAAGCCACATCAATGCGATGTTTGTTTAAAGAATTTCCGGAAAATTGGTGATATTAACAAACATAAAATGACACATACTGGTGAAAAACCACATCAATGTGATGAATGTTTTAAAAAATTCTCTCAAATTGCTCACCTTAAAAATCATAAATTTACACATACTGGTAATAAACCTCATCAATGCGATGTGTGTTTTAAAAAGTTCAACGCAAATGAAATCAAAACACATAAAATGACACACACTGGTGAAAAACCACATCAATGCGATATGTGTTTTAAAAAATATGTCTTAAAAAGTGATCTCAAAAGACATAAAATGACACACACTGGTAAAATGCCACATCAATGTCATGTATGTTCTAAACAATTCTCTCAAATGTCTTGTCTTAAAGATCATATAATGACTCATACTGGTGAAAAACCATATCAATGCGATGTGTGTTTCAAAAATTTTGTCTCAATTCAATATATCAAAATACATAAAAGGACACATACTGGTGAAAAACCACATCAATGTCATGTATGCTCTAAACAATTTTCTCAAATTTCTCATTTCAAAGGTCATATGATGACTCATACTGGTGAAAAACCACATCAATGTCATGTATGTTCTAAAAAATTCTCTCGAATTACTCATCTTAAAGGTCATATAATGACACATACTGGTGAAAAACCACATCAATGCGATGTTTGTTTAAAGAATTTCCAGAAAATGTGTAATCTCAAAATACATAAAATGACACATACTGGTTAAAAGCACATAAATATCATGTATGTTCTAAGCATTTCTCTCGAATTGCTCATCTTAAAGGTCATATAATGACACATATTGGTAAAAAACCACATCAATGCGATGTGTGCTCTAAAAAATTCTCTCAAATTGCTAATCTCGAAAACGTGTTTTTAAAAATATTGCAAATTGATTTTCATCTTAAATATCCTAATAATCTTAAATACTTACTGGTTCTGGAACATTATTCGATTTTTATTGTATTCGTACTGCAACTAATTGCAATACTGAATTGTGAAACCTGTATGTGGCAATATTTTAATTAGTGTTCCTGATATATTATTGGTCACTTAATATTGTAATAATTATTGTTCTTGACCATTTTATTTGTTTTCATTTTTACTGAAAAAATAAAGCGTTTGTCCCAAACTAAACTGAACATCTTACATGTAAAAATGCTACAACCAAATCAATAATCTGCAACTAATTATCAAAATTTATGGAAGTGTGAAAGAGTGGTGGATGATTTGCTATTTGGTAGTTAGTAAGAATAAAATTTGAGACTTGTATTATGACACAATGCGGTATGTCATAAGCAAGCGGGCTTCTTTCTATTATTTACAAATTAAGATTTACTTACAAAGATATTGACACAACTTTGTTAGTTGATTTTTGGTATCTAGATTATAACTTATTATTAAATTAATGGAGTAGAGAATGTTCGGTGGATGTACGTGGCGCTAGGGGAGGCCTTAATCCAGCAATGGATCGACCCAGGCTATTGATGATGACGATGATATTAATAGTGTGTAGCAAGCTAGTTTTACGATTGTTTAAATTTAAAATAATAAAATATCAAAAAAAAAGCCGTTCTGTTTTTTACCCACTTAATTATAAATACTTATGTATGGCAAGGTATCTTTTGGTCCAACCACTATGTAACAGTGGCGGAGGGTGGAGGAAGGCATTAAGGATTTCACATAAATATAGCACACTAAAATTTGTCAGTCAATTTTACTTATTTTCATTGAACTAAGAATACAATTTGCAGATTATGCCAGTTATTTTTTTAAATTCAGTTAACTCTGCCTCGACCAAACCATAACAATTTAGGTGTACAGTATGGGCGATCCAACTAAAATAGTTCACACTATTTCAGTTATACTTATTTATTTTTGTTGAAATAAGAATACTTAATATTACAGATGGTGATCATTTCTTTTAATTCATTAAGCCCTGCCTATTACAAACGATAATTATTGATAACAAATATTGTCCAATCTATAGAACATCAAAAATGAAGTAAGTATGGTTTAATGTCAAAATTTTCAATATTTTATAGATAAACGGATATTTTTACTGTTATCTACTATGCATAATTTAAAACACCATCTACACGTAGTTATATTAGTTCAATGAAAACAAATAAGTACGTGATCTTTTAATGTCAGACCTTAACGGCCTACCTCCACTCTTTTCCACTGCTATGTAACTATGATTACTCCGAACTATAGTGCTGACGATGCGAAAGAAAGTTTTTAATATCAAACAAATTTTCCATTCTGAAGAATTTCCCATGATGGTAAAAATAATTGTACCCATCTTGAGGTAATTATAATGTGTGCCTTTTTCTGAAAATGCTATACACTTAAAGAAGTAAACCGAGAAAAATGTTTTTCTTTATTAACATCCCATAAGTGGCGAAATGTAGATTTAATAATACTGTTATATAGAGCTGTCATATTCTGGATTTGGTTTATATCTGTAATATGGAAAGCTATATACCTATCTTCCTGTTAGCTTTTACCACTATTTCAGTACCCAGATCTTCACTGCCACGTTCATCGGCCGAAGTTTATGAGTTTGTCAAGCGAGCTAGTTGTGGGTACCTGTGGTTGTTTTAGTGCCAGATTGGGGCGGGGCAACTGTATATTGACATATCGCAGCCTGATTTCTAGGTTGTTATATGTCAACTTCAGTATATTTCTCAGAAAAGCAATTTGAAAGTTCGTTTTTGCTTAAAAATGTGATATAGAATAACCTGGAAATTAGGCGGCACGATTGTTCACTCGTCGACCGACAACTGTTTCATATAACCTACTCTTGTCTGCTTCCGTATCCATTAATTTAATTTGTGATTTTATTTTATGCCCAACATGCACATTCCGTGCCACGTTGCGCTATTTTTTTTTTTTAATTTATCTTCCATGTTTAACCCGCATACGTGAACACTGGTAACACACATTAGTAGCAAATATTACGCATTTTTGACGATAATCTTATAGGTACATAGGCTGAAATGCAATTTATGCAAGTTTGGCAATCTCCCAGACTCTTCAATCATTTCATAAATGATATGCCAAACCCCGCCAACTACACACTAGCGCTATACGCAGATGACACAGCCATCCTTTCCACCAGCCACCAGACTGACACGGCGATTAGGAACTTAGAAAAGGGCACTCGATAGCTGACTGATTATTTCAGTCGCTGGAGACTTCAAGTTAACGCGTAGAAGACGGAGGCGATTCTCTTCTCGCGGAGCCAAAAATCCTATAAAGGAAAAATTACTGTTTGTGACATCCCCTGTTCATTCAGTAACCCTGTGAAATATCTCGGGGTATACCTTCACCATAGATTGAACTTAACACCTCACCTATTAGAAGCCAGGCGAAAAGCCTTCATGGCGATAGGGTTCTTAGACCCATCTTCAACCGTAGAAGTTGTCTCTCAGAAGAAAACAAAACGGCACTATATAGCATGGTTATTAAACCAACCATGCTGAATGCATCCCCAATTTGGACTACTGACATCTCCAAATCCAATTTAAAGCTGCAAACAATAGAGAACAGATGCCTTCGAATCGTCTACGAACTCAAGCCTCACATAGCATCAAGCACATCAATACAAAACACGATGGAATCGAAATTGCCGAAACCATAACTAAGTGCAGAGAGACCTTCTTCGTTAGACTGACAAAAGGGCCTCATAAGAAATCTACGCTATTTACTTTTACTTTTATTTTTTACTATATATTATTATTACTATATATTGTTTACTACTAAATAACTACTGAATAGACCTACCGAATAATGTTAAGCCTTTAAGATCGCTGGTACTAATGACAAAAGGTGTTTGAAACTCAGTACCTACCTATCCAACTCATTTATAAAATAAACTCAATGGCTCGTGGCGAAAATCCCATGTTAGGTACCATTGCCACCATATCTGTGGATTCTATAGTAATATGTTTCGATTTACGCTCCTTCCTTAAAGTTGCCTGTGGTACTCGTATGTAACGGCTTTTTTTTATTAAAGAAATTTAAACTTACAATACCTATTTGAAAAACTTAATTAGGTAACAAAAAAGGTAAATGCCAAAGAGATTGCACCGTCCAATATCTTTGGTAAGTGCTAATTTTTTAATTAAGCTTTGGCTAACAAAGTTTCCAACGAAATCAGTTCTTGCGTTTTGCTGTACCTTCACGAAAATAGTAGTAGCAGATACATCGTGTTCTATTCCGAGAATAAACTACACTCTTCAGAATAGGGATATGTTTAAATACGCGCGTTACCATGATCTTACTCCCTACTTCAATTTGAGTTTGTCAATTTATGGCTACGGCCGTATGTTGTAGCTTTACCACTGGGGAATGCCATAAGAATGGCGTATTTCAAAAAAACACTACCATATTCTTAGGTCAATAATTATTATAAAGTAATTATTATTCGTAAGATGTTTATCACACTTGAATGGTGAATAATTATTAATGAGTATCTTTAGAATTATCTTCAAATGTGTTAATCTTGCTCATTTTTTGAATAATAAAATGACTAATTCTTGTCAAATTTGGGATCACAGAGAATATCAATTTAATTTTTTATCGTAAATATTTCATTATAATAATATCGACATAATTTATACTAAAGGTTTTATTAATGCGTTTAAAAATTAATAAATGTAAAAAATCTTAACACTGCACATGCATGTACTGAAATATGACTATATTCTAAAACATTAGAGCGAGAGGTTTAAAAGAATACTATTTTATGTAATAAAAATACTTTATGCAGTCATCAAATGATTAAAATAAATGTAAAGTTTAACAAAGCTTCAAAATTATATAAATAGATTATCTACAACGTTTAAGGAATGTCCAGGATCATGCATTGAAATTGCAATAAAAGCTCCATTATAACCTTCGCTGAGCATGTCCACCCTTAATCAACTTACGTTTCGTTCACCTCAGAGGGACAATTCCAAAGTTGTTAATAAATTCCAAGTCATACCAACATCCCGTAGGTTTCCAGTGTGCACTATGTATATAGATGGTGTTTAACTACTTTCCAGGAAGCCAGAATCTATTGGGCTGGAAGCAGATTGAAGTTTTTTCTCAAAACCCAGTGAAGCTAACTCCAGGCTTCTCGGAACCTAGTGTGCATCCTCCGAACATTATGAATCCAGCGGGCTTAAGGGTATACCTGTGGGCATTTAATGCTCCGCTCTTTGAGTACCACTGTAGGACGCCATTTGTCCAGCGGTTGTCCACTCACTGATAGACATCTCTAGTCTGTTACAATTTCATTTGCTTAGCGAGCTCGATCACATCGCAAATTTTTGTCTGCTTCCTTATCCATTAGTTTTTTTTTGCAATCTTTAACCGTTGTGCCCAAGAAGCACCTTTTTGTGTCAAGTTGCGAAAGCTATCCATTTTTTTTAAATTTGAATCTTACAATAAGAGTTCATGTTTCAGATACTTACGTGAACGTTGGTAGCACACATGGGTTGAACACTTTGCGCAGACACAATGTGAGGTAGGTCACTTGAAGATACTATTCAGGAATGCGAAAAGTATCACCTACATAATATGAATAATATTGTTTTAAAAAGTTATTCACCAACATGTCTCATTTTATTTATATGGTTTTTCACCAGTATGTCTCATTTTATGTGTTTTAAGATGACCAGATCTCGAGGATCTAGTTGAACATTCATTGCATTTATAAGGTTTTTCACCATGTATCATTTTATGTGTTATAAGATCACCAGATGTCGAGGATCTATATGAACAGACATTGCATTTATAAGGTTTTTCACCAGTATGTGTCATTTTATGTTGTTTAAGATAACTAATTTGCGAGCATCTATATGAACACACATTACATTTATAAGGTTTTTCACCAGTATGTGTCATTTTATGATTTTTAAGTTGATTAGATGTCGAAGATCTATACGAACATACATTGCATTTTTAAGGTTTTTCACCGGTATGTGTCATTTCAAGCGTTTTAAGATCACTAGATTTCAAGGATCTATATGAACATTCATTGCATTTATAAGGTTTTTCACCAGTATGTGTCATTTTATGTGTTTTAAGATGATACGATGTCGAGGATCTATATAAACATATATATTGCATTTATAAGGCTTTTCGCCGGTATGTGTCATTTTATGTCTTTTAAGATGATTAGATGTCGAGGAACTATATGAACATATATTGCATTTTTAAGGTTTTTCACCGGTATGTGTCATTTTATGTCTTTTAAGATCACCAATGTGCGAGCATCTATATAAACACACACTGCATTTATAAGGTGTGTCACCAGTAATTGTCTTTGAATGTACATTGACATTACTATGTTGCGAGACTACTATGCTTTGATTTTGATCAGGAATCACGTCCATGTGCACCATTTTGTGAGTTTTTAGAGCATTTGCGCATCCGAAAACTGCGTTACAAATGCAGCAAATAAAATTACGTGAGAAATGGATTACTCTTCTAAGAATAAGTCGAATTTCCTTCGGAGCATCTCGTTCTAAGATTTCTTGTTTAATGATATTCTCATATATCGTCACTTCTGAATACTGTATCGTTCTATCCTGGATGCCATCGCCTGAGGATTGTTGACTCTTATCTGTATCGTGATGCTTTGTGAAAAATCCCTTGGTAGAAACCTAGAAAAATCGTAATAATCGATATCAATGTTATCAATTATAAGTTATAGTAGTCAATTTGTTTTTTTGACGCTTTTCTTTTTCAGCACCTTCAGACATCATTTTTTAGCGAAGTGAGAGTGAAATATTGTTACGGAAAGATCCATAAATGGGTCAAAACAATGCACTTACATGTATGTATACATCATCTTCGAGAACAATAATTTATATTGTGTTCTGTTTTAGTGTGTCGTTGGAGAGTGTGCACAGTGCCTGCCATGCTGAAAGGCAAACCTAGAAAATAAAATTCAAATTTCATCAAGCAACCTCGATTATTGACAGTATTTTAATATTTCATACATCAGAATTCCACATGATTTAATAGGTTATTAACGACAGGTACCTACTATTCCGTATGGGAGAAAATAATTCCCAGTAGAAACCTTTACTGTTGGTTTCAATATATCGTGAGTTTGGAACATGGTTATTAAAAATATTATCACTATTATTGATGTGCAAATAGATTAATAACGTTTGGCTTGCCCACTTTTGCAGCACACTTTGCTTTTGTCTATAAATTAATGGTCGTTTAACGATAAAGAGTTATTTGAACACAAATTTCCATTAACTTTTATTTGTCTAGTCTGCAACAGATTAGGGTAAGGGGTCCAATCACTTATCTACACAAAAAATATACGCTGCATGCAAGGAGAAGTGAACCAAGAATATCTTACTTTAGAGATGAATCTTTAACCACAGCACATGACTACACTCATTAAAGATGGTATTTGTTTTTATAATAATAATAATTTATAACAAAGCACATGGGAGTCTTCAAATTTTATGTCAGGAGAAATATTGCTAGTTTCATGACTACTTGGTTCGATTTGCATTAAATGTCATTTACCTTTCTGTTTGTTGTGAATCCACAACTATTTTTTTTGCTTAGATAGAACTTACGAAAGGGTTAATTGTCAAACCGAGCTGTGATACTGCGCATATTTTTTGACATATATGAATATTATTTAGACAGGCAACCATGAATAGAGTGACGATTGAGCACCGATTCCAAATTGTCAAAATAATCTTTGACTAAGCGATGACGCTCATTTTCTACTAAACGGCTTGGTTAATAGACAAAATTGGCGTATATGGAGCCCAATCAAGGGAGACCCTACAGACTCAATTACTACAAATAAATGCACGGCTTTTTGCGGTTTACATGCTGCTGAAATCATCGAACTTTATCTATCAAAAAATGAAACCGGCACTCGCGTTACGGTCAATGAAGATCATTAGGCACTGGACATTGATCAATGATATTTGTTGCTGTTGCATATATGGATGACATTGATGCGGATAAGATGTAGTACTTACAGGACGAAACTACGTAGTTATAACGGCTACCGAGGATGTTATACGTAGTTAAAACTTCAGGTCATTTATGGTTAATAAGTTGCTGATCAGCAATCACGTCCGTGTGAATCAGTTTGTTACTTTAGAGCCTTTCCGCATCCAAAACTGCGTTCCAAATGCTGCAAATCACATCACAACATCACAGAAATTCCGGTGAACGGAAGCCGCGACAGCCTCTATGCAAAGCATAAAAGAAGAGCTGCGGAAACCTCTACAACTAGCCCGCCCCGACTTAAGCCGACGATTCTCCCTACAGACGGATGCCAGCGGACACGGAATGGGGGCTGTCCTCTTCCAAGATAGGGACGCCGGCGATCGACACATCATTTTATACGCCAGCGGTTGCCTATCTGCAGTGGAACGCAAGTACAGCAGCAATGAACTGGAGGCCCTCGAGATCATCTGGGCTATTCAACGTTACAGGGTCTGCCTAGAAGAACGAGAGTTCACCCTGGTAACCGACAATAAGGGGCTCACTTGGCTCCAACAAGCTAAAGACCAAAGAGCGAAACTAAACCGATGGGCGATCCTATTATCAGCGTTTTCTCTCACCATTGCCCACTGTCAAGGGAAAGATAACCAACTACCGGACGCTTTATCTCGGAACCGGAACCGTCGGAAGACATAGACATGGACTGGAGTTACCAGACCCGGCAACTGGCATAGTACAAAAGCAATGAGACTATCTGAAGTTGGCCGAGATGATCACCGAAAGACCCACTCCAAGAGGCGACACCCAGAGTGACGATCGCACTACAATGCTCGACGGCGCCCTATGTCGAGTAGTAAAAGGCAGACGCCTGATAATAGTACCTACCACGCTCGCAGCAGCGGGCAGTCATAAGGGCGTACCATAACGACCCTAAAGCAGGCCACCTCGGAGCAGAAGAAACCAACAGGGAGATCGAACGACTATATTTCTGGAAGAAGCAAGGAAAACAAGAAGACGATTACCTCCGCAGGTGTCGGACTTGTGCCACCAAGAAAAGGGGAGCCTTACAGACGGCAGCTACACAAAGGACGCATACAGAAGAGCTCCGCCCATGGGACATTGCATCCAATTCCACTAAGAATGGCAGTTTTCATTTACCGTGCGTATATGACGGAAACAATATTTAGCAAATTAAGATCCTTCTCAACTTAAGGCTACAGTATGTGAGCATACCTAATGATCAGTATACCTCGCCCGGCAAATCTTTATGAATAGAATTACGCTAGAACAATGCCAATAAAGTGTCCGATTTACTTAAAAAATCCGTTGTCTCTCGTCTCTCATTGTGCGCATATGGTTACTAATGAATATTAGGTATCAGTTACTACGCTAGAATATACCTACTTATTTCTACAGAACTCCTACTGTGGAAATGTTTAAAATATTAATATGAACATCTCACGATATATGTATGCAGAAGAATATCAATGTTTCTTAATCGTAAATGTCGAGAAAATAACATAGGTACGGAATATAATAAACCATTATCATTTTTAGGTTAGGTTCTCTCGGGACATTTTTTACTTTGACAGTTCGTGAGAAGTGGTTTGACTATTCTATTCCTATTTCCTCCTATTCCGGTTTACTTATAACGCATGCACAGTGCGCCAGTTTTGACCTGTCAAAACGTTTAGCGGTCGCCTCAATTTATGTTGTCATGCAGCATGGTAGATAATTTAGTAAAATTTGAGGCTTACAACATTAATTTGTTACATAAAGTTTTGACAATAGAATTGGTCTATTTCCACCCCATTTCACGTAGATATTGCTTCCGTTTATTGTATTTTATGGCTGCAAGTAGTTTTTTGTAGACAATAGGCTCACCTTGTATTACTTACTTACCTAAAAAGAACTCACGGGCGATTAATTTCATTTATTCACCATACAATTGATCACAATTTTAGATAATCGCATTAATTATTGCTTTACATTCGAATGATTGTGATGTATAAATCATCATTAATAAATACTCATGGTTTGACGAAAGATTTATAAACCAACACATAAATTGTTTTAAAATATCAGTGTGAGCTAAAACCACTAAATGAAACAAGTTGGAGCGAATTAATAATGGTGAAATGAGTTTCAAAGATGCATTGCAAATTGGAATTTCGTGTGTGTGTGTGTGTGTGATTTGTGTGCTGTCTTGTATAGAAGGTTGGAACCTTCTATACAAGACAGCACACAATATAATAGGTATATATACTTACAATTGGCCTGTAATCTGAATACGAACAACCCGGTTGTTGAGGGTATTCATCATCATATATTGGGTTTGAAACATCTTCAATAATCTCACGCTTGACGACGGCTTGTTGATCATCTGTCTCAGATTTCATATTAGAGAGGTCATCCATTAGTCACTGAAAGAAGTGATTATTATATTTTGTAAACACGCTAAAACCAGTTTCAGTTCTCGAAACATCCATATAACAATATATAATAATTATATTTAACATGAATTAGTAGATAACCTAACCTAACCTATAATATCAAAGATGTATCGTAGCTGTCAAATTGCTTAATCAAGTATTCTTTTGAAACAAAGTTTAATGTCATCGAATGTCCTTACATAGTTTGTAAAAAAGCAACATATTATTTTAATAGTATACTTATCGTTATTATTCTCAATCTAAAGTGATTGTAAAAGAATTTAGTTTCCAAAAACTAACCTCGAAATTGCAACTTGAAACGTCCGCATTCTCTTGCGTTACATGAAAGCGAGGGTCCGGGTTATTTGGATGGCTAGTCAGCGTGTCAAACTTTCCTTCTATATCGGAGTGTTCTCCATCACATTCTTGCTTTACATCCATGTTAAGGGTATATTATTCCAGAAGCAACGTGTTACTTGACAGACAGGATCCATACAAGGTAATGTTAGAAAAGTGTTGCCGCAATACTGAAAAGTATTTCCAGGCCAACTACATATATTCAAAATACACACTTGACACGGTGACTCAATTCAATAATATGTATGTTTTGTTGTCTAAACAAAACAATGGTATGAACATGATCGTCAGCATTTCCTCAATCATAACGAGAACAGCCATTGCCCACTGAAGAAGGAAGCCAAAACATTACACGACTGGTCCTGCTTTTCGCCCCTCCCGATGTCTATGGATGACCTGACATTGTTTATAGACTGCTCATACTGACGCGGCTGTCGTGTTCAGTTGTCGGAATAGGTATTCTAAGTTTCAGATTTCTTTCAGATTATTTTATCGTATCTTGGGGACCTTGGAGTATTTAAACTTCTTCTGTGTAAAATGTCAATGTGACAATCGATTCTAAACGACAATAACTAATAACTTATTTATACTCTTCAGTCTGTTATGTACATAATTTTGTAATTGTGATTTTTGATGACACAATTACAAAATTAACAATCTCTTAATAAAAGTAAATGTGTTCGATTGAGAATCTAGTAATAAAGTAGCTAACTTGACGCCTCGACGGCCAGCCGTTCGCATGAGACGACGGTAAAACAAGGCGCAGGTAATTGTGTCACTTCGACGCGTACTCTATCGACCTTAAGTGCTCAGCCGTAGTGGTTTGGCGGGGTGTCTTGCGAAACTCAAACGCATAACCGTGTGTGAAATGTTCGTTGACAGTGTCTTTTTTGGGGCATAATACACACGGTTATACGTTTGAGTTTCGCAAGACGCCGCCGCCTCATGCCTGCCAAACCACTACGGCCGAGCACTAAAAGAATTTAAAACTACCGACTATAAAAAAGCCGATCGTGAAATAAATAAAAGTGTAAAGTAATATTGTAATGAGAAAATAAGAAACAATTGAATTTTAACAAATTGAAAAATATGGAAATTGCATCTACATAATATAATTTAGAAACAAGTAATAAGTACCTAATTCAAGAAATAAGTTAATGTAATATATATATGCCTAATCTATTGAACGAACGATGTCTGAGAGTTAAATAACATTATTCACTACAAGCTTGATGGAACTAATATTACAATGAAAGGAAATACAAAACAGGACGTATACAATTGGTGTGCTCGATGGGTCCTGCCATCAGCGCCAGAGATTCCTCAAGAAACGTCCACCTTAGAGACCACTTATCACAAGAAGTCTGGTAGGTATGGCCAAAGGTGGAAGAAAAAAGAGGTCGAGGGAGCTGTCCGAACAGCTCCGAAATTCAAACAGCGCCAAATTTGTCCACACGATTCGCGAAGATAGCTAGTCGTTATGACCAGTTGAATTAATGAATATTGTAGATGATGTTTATAAATTAGAGGTTTTTTTTTAAATATAACAAGTCATTATAGAATATCAAACTCTACTTGCTAGTCAGTTCGTTATCAATAAATAGTATGCCAGTTGACAACTTGTTGCTTGTGCAAAAAGTTATGCTCATGCTTTCATAATCTAAAGATGGCGGTGGAACAGCGCATCATGGTCTAAAATAACAAATAAATCAAATTGGGTTTTTTCTCCTATAATGTCAACACTGACGATACATGACGGCCATAGATAATATACGTAAATAGATTCGAAAGAGGCTAACAAAAGTATTCCCACTAAAACAACACCATCTATGGTAAAGGCTTTGAAATAAAATTAAAAAGCCCACCAAATTTAAATTTATTTTCATATTCAGGCATGGGAAACGAAATAAATAAAAGGCAATTATATAAATTACACACATTTATTTATAAAATTTAAAATCAATAAGTATAGTAACAGTTATCAAGTAAAATATTAACATTCATGAAATTAAATATTATAAACATTATTATTGAGTAAGTAGTTTGTTTAACTGATACGAGTATTAAAAAAATAAATGGAAACATTATTAAACTATGTTTCGCTCTCATGTAGGAAAGCCTACCCATCAGATTTCATAGACAACCACGGCATAATATAATAATCATTTACGATGAATAAAATTTAATACTTCTTGGAACATCATTTAAATATTTATATTATATTTTGCCTTTGTAACTAAGGATCTATGCGGCACATTAATAAGGACATGATTTCACTATATATTATAACAACAACACGATAGATATTTTTCTGTAGTTGTCTATGAAATTTGACAGGTAGGCTTTCCTACATGAGAGCCGTTTGTTTTATATTATAATAAATTATAACTGATCACTGAAAACACTACAATTATTTTAATCACTATTGCTCGCCTGTCTTCTTGCATCTTCTAACGTCAAGTCCGCTGTCAGCCGAGCCATGTCTAGTTGGATGTGATGGGAGACTGCATCGATGGCTGTTCCATATTTACTATAAAAGTAAAAGTAAAAAACAAATAATAAATCACTCCGAAATAATATTAATTATCGTAATTATTGAAAGAAGTAAAATGAAGACACACGCAAAATGCATGTAAAAAAAATTTATCCATCAGTATTAGATTTTTAAAAAATGTACAAATGATACTAATTCTAAATAAACATGATATAGGCTTCTTCATTTACTTTTTTTTGGGCGTTCCGTAGCACTTGGCTGTGCGAGAGCCAATGTCGCTCCTGCGCCTCAGGTAGACGATGTAAAACCGGACTCGCTTGAGAATCCATTGATGCATATGTAGCACGCAGCCGAGCCATGTCCAGTTGGATGTGATGGGAGGCTGCAACGGCCACCGTTCCAACATGTTAACTATAAAAATAAATGAACAAATAATAACTCACTCCGTAATATGTCAATTATCGCAAATATTCAATGAAGAAAAAAGTGATAGATGCAAAATGCAACTACAAAACAACTGAGAACAAACATTATCCATCATTATTGATTTAAAAAAAATGTGCAAATGATACTAATTCTAAATAAACATTACGATATAGGCTTCTTCACTTATCTTTTTGTTTTGGGCGTTCCGTAGCATTTGGCTGAGCCAGGGCCAATGTCGCTCCTCCGTCTCGGATCTGACGAATCATGGTCCGCTGCCATATCTCCTCATTACTCTCAAAAAATGTTTAAAAAAATGCAGCCTCAATGGTTTGACATTGACATCTCAATTTAAATAAATATATGATTTTATTTTATATAATGGTTGACAATAATAATTACATTTTAATTTTACCTTGTAAAAGAGATAGAATAGGTAACTGTCATGAGGTGTCAATGTCAGTGCACTTCGAATGTTGTTAAATCCCCCAAAATAAAGTGAATAACCAGAGCATAAAAATTAGAAAAACGCAATATGTAACTTAAATCACAACTGTAGTAAACAACTGGAGTAAAATTAAAAAATATTTACCAGTACATAGGTACTAGTGTAAAATCTGTACAAATAATTTTATTGTTAAACAAATATTATCGCACAGGCCTTCTTCGCCTACTATTATATTTTTGACCAGCTGCTAAATAAACTTTATTTCTCCCCGAATAATTTAATTTGCCATTTAGAATTTTATTTGCAGTATTACAGAAAGCATGTATTTGTAAAGAAAGCATACATTTTATGAATCTATCCTTAATCTCTTCTTTATGGAGAGGGCACGAAAAAACGGTGAAATCAATTTTCTGAAGAATTTTGGTTCTTAATTTTGCCTGAATATTATGCGTAGAAGCATTTTCTGATAAATAATTTCTAATTAATTTTCCAGTTGAATTGAAGCAGTCAAGCATATTGTCAGAGGCATATTTTAATTTTCTATCCTTTCCGAATTCTCGCATAGCTACGTTAGCGTGCTTGCTGGTAGGCTCGGTGTTCATGTCGCGTTTACAATGCGTACAAGAGTTTGAAATTTTACGAATAACATAACCAGCAGTGTACATTTTACCATTCGTAGAGGTTAAATTATCTTCCAAATAATCCTCTGAAACTACGCCTGAAATGCTTTCATCAAGGTTTTGTGGGGTTTCATCGGTTTGTTTTAAAAATCCTAATAAATTCTCAAAAAGACCATCAGCATCGTCTTTCTCACAATTATTTCTGATGGAATATCTAGACATTAAATTGTTAATCAAAAGGCTTTTAAAGGATCCTGAAAATTGACATGGTGTGGGATTGACATTACGAAAATTGTGGCTTCTTATACTGCCAAAGAAATTTTCCAGCGAATCCTGGTTGAAATTATTACGAAAAGCTACATACTCAAATCCCACATCATGCAATATATCCAATATTTTAATGCAACCAGCCAAAGTTTTTTCCCAATTCAGAAGTGATGGCACCTTTGGTACTGGATTTTTATGTTGGTCTACAAATTGCATCTGTCTAATTTTTACTATACTATCAAACCAGAATTGTCGGTGGAATGACTCCTTTCGGTGTAATGACTCCTTTGAAGCGCAAACCCTTTTCGTTTTCCAATACGGATGTGGTTTCAGTGAGGTTCCATTCACAGAGTCAAAAACTTCATCCCAAAACAATAGCATTTTGCCGGTGTATTCAGCTTCTCTTGGGATGATTTGTCCGTTTGGCATCACTACCCCTGGAATCGAAATAAAAAGATATTCAGTATCTTCTGAAAATAATATCTACTCGCCTAGCTAATTCGGTGTACTTCCATGTATGCTTTATAATTTGGAAATTACACTTATTTGTAATTAAATAAATTTGAATGACTTTGCAGCAGGGTTAATTCAGATGGAAATATTTAATTAATCCATGATGGCATAACTGATAACTTTAAAATTATAAATGCTTTTTTAATTTATTTTAATATACTGTTATAAAAATAATCAGATTTTGAGTTAAATGTTATTGAATTAGTTACATAATATATAAAACCAAGTTACCTTGTGTGTGGCACAGAACACCAGGTGACTGCCAAATTTCTGGCTTAGCACTTGGGCACAAGTCGACACCTTCATCTTATTCATTTTCGATGCAAAAATATGTGTCTCATTTATTTTGGGAATGAGCCTCAAATTGCCGACGTTCGCCTGATCTATCTTATACAGATCAATAATATGTTTCCACGATGCGTACCTAATTGTCTTGCCATCGAAATACATAAGGTCTTTTGTCATCAAGTTATTTCTCATCCCTTTCAATAAATGAGGCACATCAAGGAGGGCGACAATCTCTTGTCCTTTGATAATTTCTATTGTGATACCTGAGAATAAAACGAATAAGTGAAAAGCATATAATAACATGTAAAATAGGTATTAGAATTAATTTGACATATACACAGGTAATAAATACATACGTTCATATCCGGTATCGGCTCTTTGTCTCTCTGTATTGACACGTAGACTTTTCAAAGCAGCAATGTTCGTCGCGCTTTGATCGCATACTGTTGCGATTATCTTTATACCTGTAAAATATATAATACAGGTATAATACACATGTTCTAACTGAAAATACATATTCTACTTCAAAATATAATTTTGTGCAAAAGCTCTTTCAAAATCCATAGAAATCATTTATTTTGGAATGCGTTTCTTTCAATTAGAATACGTGCAATAATAAAATATATAATATTTCTTCATATAATGCAGTGGCGAGGGGCGGAGGTAGACTGTTAACATCCAACATAAATAGTGCCAACTAAACTTGTCATTCATACTTATTTGATTTCATTGAATTAAGAATTAATTTGTTCAATAAAAATAAATACATATGATTAACAAAGTTTAGTGTGCTCTATTAATGTCGGATCTTAACAGCCTACCTCCACCCTTCGTCACTAATATTATTTCTATAATTATATTATGAACAATGCATACCTGTGGAGAGGTCCATTTACCTGGAACACCCAATGTTAAAACTCTAACTTTTTTTGCGTGCATTTGTTTGTGCATCGTTAGTGCACGTTTGTGCACGATTTTTTTTCGTTTGTGCACCTATAATAACCGAAAAATTCCAATTTCAAATTGGGTGTTCCAGCTAAACGTTGGGTCACCCAATGTTGAAATTTCAACTTTTTTCGAGTGCATTAGTTTGTGCATCGTTAGTGCACGTTTGTGCACGCGTTTTTTTCGTTTGTGCACGCACATTAAGGGGGTTATTCGCATTTCAATTTGGGTGACCCAGCTAAATGCTGGATACTTGTGTCACAAAACATGTGTTTTTCCTTAAATTTAAATTGTAAACACTTGTGCGTTGGTAGTGAACGTTAGTGCACGATTTTGTTTTGCTTTTTCACTTATATTCAGCGCGCTATTCAATTTTAAAGTTTGTATGCAAAACCTGACTGGGTGGGTTTAAAAAAATATTTTGTAGTTAAATCTCTTGTTGCCTAGCTAGTGCGCAATTCTGCATACTTTTTTATTTTTTTTCTAATATAGTGCGTGAGTTATTCTATATGAAATACTTAATGATCGTTAAGTAGAATCACCCAACAAACTTTTTTAACTTTTTATTAAGTCATCAATTTGTCTATTATTGGCTTACGTTTGTGCACGTGCTTTTTTTGTTTTATCGATTATATCGTGAGAGATATTATTTTTTAATTTTAGTGACTTGATACTTGAACCAAAAAATTTGCCTTAAAATTTTTTTGTTTAAAGCATCCGATTAAGTTAATTTATGTAAACTTTTAGCACGATTTAAAAAAATTTTATCTCTTATATTAAGCTAGTAATTAGATTTTGAGTGGCTGTCAAGTTTTAAAACCAAACATTTTTTTTCCACATTTTTTAAATGCACACCTTTGAGTAATTTAATTACATGATTTTTCATGAAGTTTTTATTGTTTTTCCATTTAAATTACGCGAAAAATTCGCATTTTTCCATTTTCACTAAGTACCCCGTCAAAATGTCCTAAACAAAAACGACCGCATCCGTTTGGAACATCCAGTCAAAAGAGTCTCCTCAAAATAGCCAAAACGGTGTAAGGTGCACTAAATATGTCGGTTTATAATAGACTACCTCAAAATTGACAATTTGATTACACAAAAGTGTCAAAATTACAAAATCATTCAACTTTCTTAACATTTATCTATTTATTTATGATTTTGAATGGATCAATGTCAGTTTAATAAGGAAAAATGCAGTCAATTATATAATTATACTTACCTACTGTTTTTAAAATGATCTGTAATAAAAATAAATACCGTTAAGTTATTAGAATACAATTAGGTATGCATACTTTTGAAAAATGCAATAGGTATGTTTTTATGCAACGATATTTTCCTCAAAAGATAATGGAATGACATTTATATTTTTTTTATATAAAGGGGTTAACTTGCAGGCACTTAACTCTTCCTAATAATATTTGCTTCTTCTTTTTCTCTGTTTCTCCAGGTGGTGCAACGTATGCTTGTAGTTCTGGTAGGTGTTATGTTAGGAGAGAAGTGTTAGTCACTTCATATTATGCTATTCAGAATCGATATCAAATAAAGTTTTGTAGGTTCTTTAAAAAGTTATTGCCTCTGACAGCTTCGACAATTAATTGTTTCACGCAAATGGTTTTCTTTTGAATGTGTGTGTTTATTAGTTCTTAAACAACGTACCTACTTACATATCTGTTTACATTTATATTTAAACTCATCACGATTATGAGTTTTTAAATGACATATTTGTTTAGGTAAGTACTACTTACATTCAAAATAAAATTCATCACACGCAAATGGTTTTTCTCCTGTTTCGTTTTATGAGCGTTAAGATGATTTTGTGCCGAGCCTCCGTATAAGTAGTCAATTTATTTAAAAGGTAATTCACCATTTTGTATCTTTACATATGTTTGAAGATTACTCCGTCGCGAGCATCCAAATGAACATACATTGCATTTATAAGATTTTTCACGAGTATGTTCTATATAATATGTACATATTCATTTCATGTCTTTTAAGACAACAAAGTCGTACGCATTTATATGAATATACATCGAATTTTAAAGATTTTTCACCAGAATTTGTCATTTGTTAGTTTTTAAGATGACCTAGTTGCGAGCATCTATATGAACATACATTGCATTTATAAGGTTTTTCACCATCCACCAAAAATGGCCACGCGGCTTAAGCGTTGGCATATTGCGTCAAGGGTCCCTAGTTCCAATCCTCGGTCTGGCAAGTACGCATATTATTCGCGAAAATCTACATGAACATACATTGCATTTATTAGATTTTTCATCGGAATGTGTCATTTTGTGTCTTTTAAAACTTTAATTTGCGAGCATCTATATGAACATAAATCACATTCGTTAGTGTGTTCACCAGTATTGTCATTCCACATGTTTTAAGACTACTAGGTTTTTTAAATGACATATTTGATTACATTTCAAAGTCATCACTCATTACACGCAACAGGTTTTTCTCCTGAATGTGTAAGTTTATGAGTTCTTAAACAACGTATTCGATAAGATGCTGCCAAAAGTTGGTAAGTTGATAGTTTAGGTATTTTGAGTTTACCACCGATAAGATGTCTATACTTATATACGTTTGCCATATAAAAATATCAAGTTCATCCGATTTTTAAAACAGATTCTTTAGCAGCTTATTCATTATGTTAAAAATTTAGATAAGAATCTAACTAATGAAACGCAGTGGTAAAATCTTTGTAATACTATTACCTAACAGTTTTATAATTTTTCAATAGTTGAGCTAAAATATAGGACTTCCGAAATAAGTTTGTAAATATTATGGTAAAATTGCATAGAAATTACATTACATAGCAATACTCGTAAAAAACTTGAAATAACACATTGTTACGAAGAACCTAGATGTGATCAGTGGACATATAGATGCTCGCTAGTTTAAAAATACATAAGATGACAAAAAAAGTGTTCAAAAACCTTATAAATGCAAGATATGGTAATAAGGATGCTCGCAACCACGAAACCTTAAAATTTATAAAATAAAACATAACGGGGCACACCCTCATAAATGATCCCATATGGGATTTAGGATTAGGTATAAGATCTTATATGTAATGAAAATGTTCGAAAACAATATGTGTCATAATATGTAGGTATTTAAAGACTACCACGTCGCGAGAATCTATATGAACATACATTGAATTTATAATTTTTTTTATCAGAATGTGTCATTGTATGACTTTTAAAACATTAATTCGCGAGCATCTATATAAACACAAATCGCATTTATGAGGGTGTGCCCCGTTATGTTTTATTTTATAGATTTAAAGTTTCTAGGTTGCGAGCATCTTTATGAACATATATTGCATTTATAAGGTTTTTGAACACATTTTTTTGTCATCTTATTTATTTTTAAACTAGCGAGCATCTATATGTCCACTGATCACATTTAGGTTCTTCGTCACAATGTGTTATTTCATGTTTTTTTACGAGTATTGCTGGCACCATTCATTCTGCTCTGCGAGAAGCGGAAGGTCGAGACGGCTTAAAAGTCTTGGTCGCTCAAAGGATGACAAAATTTAAATGTGATCAAGATCCTCAGCCATGAGTATACAACTAAGAAGAGAGGAGAAAACAACTAATTTTCGAGCATCTATATGAACATTCATCGCATTTATAAAGTTTTTCATTAGAATATGCCTTTGTCTTCTTAAATATTAATTCGCGAGCATCTATATGTACACAAATCGCATTAATGAGGATTTCTCCCGTTATGTTTCATTTTATAGATTTTATTGTTTCTAGGTTGCGAGCATCTTTATAAACAATAAGTGCATTTATAAGGTTTTTCAACACTATTTATTATCACTTATGTCTTTTTAAACTACTGTGTTGCGAGCAGCTATATGTGCACTGATTAAATTTAGGTTCTTCGAAAGAATTTGTCATATCATGTCTTTTACGATTACTGCGGCCACCATTTATTCTCCTTTGGAGAAACTGAAGATCGAGAAGGCTTGAAAGTCTTAGTCGCTCAAAGGATAACAAAATTTAACAGTGGTTAAGATCCTCAGCCATGAGTATACAACCAAGATGGGAATCGAAGACAACTAATTTGCGAGCATCTATATGAACTTTCATCGCATTTATAAGGTTTTTATCACTATTGACATTTCATATGTTTTAAGCTTACTAGGTATTTTTAAATTACATATTTGATTATATTGGAAATCACTTTCATCACACGCAAATGGTTTTTCTCCTGAATGTGTAAGTTCATAAGTTCTTTCATTGAATAAGTTCATGTTATTTGAATATGTTTCTGATAATTCTTCCATATACCTTCTGTTGAAAATAATGTAATTTTTATGCCATTTTACCATAATATTTACAAACTTATTTCGGAAGTCCTATATTTTAGCTCAATTATTGAAAAATTATAAAACTGTTAGGTAATAGTATTACAAAGATTTTACCACTGCGTTTCATTAGTTAGATTCTTATCTAAATTTTTAACATAATGAATAAGCTGCTTAAGAAACTATGTTTTAAAAATCGGATGAACTTGATATTTTTATATGGCAAACGTATATAAGTATAGACATCTTATCGGTGGTAAACTCAAAATACCTAAACTATCAACTTACCAACTTTTGGCAGCATCGTATCGAATACGTTGTTTAAGAACTCATAAACTTACACATTCAGGAGAAAAACCAGTTGCGTGTAATGAGTGATGACTTTGAAATGTAATCAAATATGTCATTTAAAAAACCTAGTAGTCTTAAAACATGTGGAATGACAATACTGGTGAACACACTAATGAATGCGATTTATGTTCATGTAGATGCTCGCAAATTAAAGTTTTAAAAGACACAAAATGACACATTCCGATGAAAAATCTAATAAATGCAATGTATGTTCATGTAGATTTTCGCGAATAATATGCGTACTTGCCGGACCGAGGATTGGAACTAGGGACCCTTGACGCAATATGCCAACGCTTAAGCCGCGTGGCCATTTTTGGTGGATGGTGAAAAACCTTATAAATGCAATGTATGTTCATATAGATGCTCGCAACTAAGTCATCTTTAAAACTAACAAATGACTAATTCTGGTGAAAAATCTTTAAAATTCGATGTATATTCATATAAATGCGTACGACTTTGTTGTCTTAAAAGACATGAAATGAATATGTACATATTATATAGAACATACTCGTGAAAAATCTTATAAATGCAATGTATGTTCATTTGGATGCTCGCGACGGAGTAATCTTCAAACATATGTAAAGATACAAAATGGTGAATAACCTTTTAAATAAATTGACTACTTATACGGAGGCTCGGCACAAAATTATCTTAACGCTCATAAAACGAAACAGGAGAAACACCATTTGCGTGTGATGAATTTTATTTTGAAAGTAGTACCTTAACAAATATGTCATTTAAAAACTCATAATCGTGATGAGTTTAAATATAAATGTAAACAGATATGTAAGAAGGTACGTTGTTTAAGAACTAATAAACACACACATTCAAAAGAAAACCATTTGCGTGAAACAATTGTCGAAGCCGTCAGAGGCAATAACTTTTTAAAGAACCTACAAAACTTTATTTGATATCGATTCTGAATAGCATAATATGAATTGACTAACACTTCTCTACTAACATAACACCTACCAGAACTACAAGCATAAGTTGCACCACCTGGAGAAACAGAGAAAAAGTAAATGCAAATATTATAAGAAAGAGTTAAGTGCCTGCAAGTTAACCCCTTTATATAAAAAAAATATAAATGTCATTCCTATATTATCTTTTGAAGAAAATATCGTTGCATAAAAACATACCTATTGCATTTTTCAAAAGTATGCATACCTAATTGTATTCTAATAACCTAACGGTATTTATTTTTATTACAGATCATTTTAAAAAACAGTAGGTAAGTATAATTATATAATTTACTGCATTTTTCCTTATGAAACTGACATTGATCCATTCAAAATCATAAATAAATAGATAAATGTTAAGAAAGTTGAATGATTTTGTAATAATTTTGACACTTTTGTGTAATCAAATTGTCAATTTTGAGGTAGTCTATTATAAACCGACATATTTAGTGAGCCTTACACCGTTTTGGCTATTTAGAGGAGACTCTTTTGACTGGATGTTCCAAACGGATGCGGTCGTTTTTGTTTAGGACATTTTGACGGGGTACTTAGTGAAAATGGAAAAATGCGAATTTTTCGCGTAATTTAAATGGAAAAACAATAAAAACTTCATGAAAAATCATTTAATTAAATTACTCAAAGGTGTGCATTTAAAAAATGTGGAAAAAAAATGTTTGGTTTCAAAACTTGACGGCCACTCAAAATCTAATTTCTAGCTTAATATAAGAGATAAAAAAAATAAAAATCATGCTTAAAGTTTTCATAAATTAACTTAATCGGATGCAGTAAACAAAAAAATTTTAAGGCAAATTTAATGGTTCAAGTATCAAGTCACTAAATTTAAAAAAATAATATCTCTCACGATATAATCGATAAAACAAAAAAAGCACGTGCACAAACGTAAGCCAATAATAGACAAATTGATGATTTAATAAAAAGTTAAAATAGTTTGTTGGGTGGTTCTACTTAACGTTCATTAAATATTTCATATAGAATAACTCACGCACTATATTAGAAAAAAAATAAAAAAGTATGCAGAATTGCGCACTAGCTAGGCAACAAGAGATTTAACTACAAAATATTTTTTTAAACCTACCCAGTCAGGTTTTGCATACAAACTTTAAAATTAAATGGCGCGCTGAATATAGGTGAAAAAGCAAAACAAAATCGTGCACTATCGTTCACTACCAACGCACAAGTGTTTACAATTTAAATTTAAGGAAAAACACATGTTAAGTGACACAAGTATCCAGCATTTAGCTGGGTCACCCAAATTGAAATGCGAATAACCCCCTTAATGTGCGTGCACAAACGAAAAAAACGCGTGCACAAACGTGCACTAACGATGCACAAACGAATGCACTCGAAAAAAGTTGAAATTTCAACATTGGGTGACCCAACGTTTAGCTGGAACACCCAATTTGAAATTGGAATTTTTCGGTTATTATAGGTGCACAAACGAAAAAAAATCGTGCACAAACGTGCACTAACGATGCACAA
This sequence comes from Rhyacophila brunnea, assembly GCF_057557595.1. NCBI lineage: Eukaryota > Metazoa > Arthropoda > Insecta > Trichoptera > Rhyacophilidae > Rhyacophila > Rhyacophila brunnea. Next base: position 34,236,917 of record NW_028232785.1, read on the forward strand.
ACAAATGAACGCAAAAAAATTGGAGTTTTAACATTGGGTGTTCCATGTAAATGGACCTCCTGTGGAAACTACTGCCTTATAAACCTCTTTAATGCAACGAACTAATTGAGCAGACTTAGTTGCAGATTCACAATAATAATACGCTATTGGCTGCTTTTTATTACCAGCCACACTTCGTATCATGAAGACAAGGACATGATCTGCAATTTTTTTAGAACGCAGATGCCCAAAATCTTCAAAACCTTCGATCAAGTCACTTTTTTTATTATAATCTAAGTGCGGTTGTAAACTCATTTCATCCCACATGAGTGTATAATATTTTTCATGGTCAGTAAAACCACTAACTATTGATTTTAATTGAGAAATAATGACACCAGAGATACCGGTGGAGATAGGAACAGATGATAATAATGTTTGCAAAGTTCGGATAGATGGTAACGTAAAAAGTTTTGACAGAAATTTATATCCTCTTCCACTTTGCTTAAGTGAGGGCTAAGACTTTATCTCTTTCGGTAAAGCGTCGCCCTTTAGGTTTTAAATTACATGATTTTAATTGGAGTTTGAAAAAGTCTCGCTGTATTTTTGACAGGCCTTTGGTGGCTTGAACGAAGGTTAGTGAATCTGAAAATTTTTCTGCCCCCTTTATCCTATGCTTGAAGTTCGTCTTATTTCTTCGTCGGATGTATTTTTCCAAATGCAAACACTTGCGGCGATACATTCGAGCCTTGGGTGTCAAGGCCGTCAGATTCATAGGAAAATTTTCAGGTGTACGATCTGCAAGACACATTATACGGCATTTGAAATATTTTAAAAACATACAAATTAATACAATATTATTTAGCAACATGTCAACATAGTATATAGGTATGAGGTACTAGGTGAATTCTAGCTTAATCATATAAACTAGCTGGGCAAGCTGGCTCTCGCCAGTCTGTCTCGCTAGGAAAGATAATTGACAATATGATTATAATTTAATGTATGGATATCCAAACGTGTTATTTAGGTACATGCACCCATTATGTTATAATATATAAGTAAATGTAAAATGCATAAGGTGGATTGGAGTTTCAAATAATATGAGATTAATCTAATTTTCAATAAAAATAGATGTTTAAATCACTCACCTTTGATAAAAGCAGGTATTGCTACTGGACTGCAAGGGCTCACAAGATCAATATTAGGCGATGATTCAGAGGGAATCGCAAGATCAATAATACGCGATGATCCAGAGGGAATCGCAAGATCAATATTAGACGATGATCCAGAGGGAATCGCAAGATCAATATTAGACGATGATCCAGAGGGAATCGCAAGATCAATAATAGGCGATTCAGAGGGAATCACACTACAATAATTATCAGAAATACCGCGTGCTTCAAAGTTTAATACTATTCTATGAGTGGAAGGATCATTTTCTTCCGTCAGATTTATGTTTGAATCACTATCTGATAAAGGGGTTGTCAAGTTTTGAGATGGACACACACCCATTTTTAGCTTCTTTCCACAGTAGTCTGTCGAGAGAAAATGATTTCTGCACACTCCCACGTTGTCAGGTGATTTTAACAGTTTAATTGTACTATTGCCGATTAAATTGATCCATTGCCGTCGTTGGTAGTCTGCCTTTGGTAATGCGTGACAGATCACTCCCTTAATTTTGCAATCTGGTACCCAGCAATGACGAGGCATCTTGAAATTCTGGAATGATCTGCAATCAATCTGGACTATCACATAGGTAATAATTGTTTGGAAGTATCAATTTCATCGAATACTATTGTATGACATAGGTACCGAAAGATTAAAATGCTTAACTTGCATTGTCAAATTTTTGAAAATGTTCGGATTAGTACCTACGAAACGTTATAATATTCCATTGATTACGAAAACCCCTCAATTGCATCAAATAATATGCATTGTGTTACTGCTCGAGTAGTTAATTCATATTGAAATAACTGGCATAGCACTATTTTTATCAGTATTCAAAGTAAGATCAAATTATGTTTCTCATGGGATGGTATATTATTTTACACTAATATATCAAACAGTTGTCTTGTACAACAAAATTAACAGAAGTAATATACAATACATACCAATGTTATAATATTATTCTGGTAGACAAGTACAATAAAATATAATTAATAATAAAATGCGTAACGTTGTAATTTCAATTTTTCAAAGCAAAATAAATGGCAGTTGGCAATTGGAAATGTCAAACGTTACTGAATAATTTGAAATAATTTGCTAGTTCGGATAAACTTCACCCTGATCGATGATTGGCTAACCTTGGTTCAACACCATAGATAAGAATAAAATATCTTGTTTATGAACCAAAAATAATTATTATTTAGCCATCTGGCGACACGCTGACCAAACACAAAAAAAACACGTGACCGAAAATTTGATTGTATGGAACTTTCATCCCCCTGGTGGCAACACTTTTCTAACATTAACAAATGGATCCTGTCTGTCACGTAACACGTGGCTTCTGGAATATAAACCCTTAACATGGATGTAAAGCAAGAATGTGCTGGAGGACACTCCGATATAGAAGGCAAGTCTTTGTCTGACACGCTGACTAGCCATCCAAAAAACCCGGATCCTCGCTTTCATGTAACGCAAGTGAATGCGGACGTTTCAAGTTGCAATTTCGAGGTTAGTTTTTGGAAACTAAATTCCTTTACAATCACTTTAGATTGAGAATAACAATGGTTAGTTTAATATTGTAAACTGTGGCTTTTTTACGTACAATGTAGGAAGATAAGGTGATATTAAACTTTGTTTCAAAAAATTACATGTTTATACAATTTGACAGCTATGATACATACGTGTGATATAAGTTAGGTTTTCTACTAGTTCATGTTAAATATAATTATTATACATCGTTGTATGGACGTTTCGTGAACTGAAACTGGTTTTACTGTGTTTACAAAATGTAATAATGCTTCTTTCAGTACCTTATAGCGGAACTCTCTGATAATCAACCATCTGTCGTCAAGCGCGAGGTTATTGAAGATATACCACACCCATTATATTATGATGATGAATGCCTTCAACCGGGTTATTCGTATTCAGAATACAGCCCAATACATCAGGTACGTTCAATTGTACGTAGGTATATGTGCCGTTTTGTTCCCTTGATGCCATCTTACATTGAAGGTTTGAATTTATAATGCATCTTTGAAACTTCATAAGGAACTATTATATTATAATTCGGCCAAACTTGTTTCGTTTATTAATTTCGGAGTAGATTCGAGTTATTGGCGATTGCTAAGACAGATATTTTGAGACAGTATTGAGTAGGTATATAAATCTTTTGAAAAGGTATATTTAAATATGGTGATTTATATATCACAATAAATTCGAATATAAAGCAATAATGAATGCGATTATCTAAAATTGTGATCAATTGTGTGGTGAATAAAATTAATCGCCCGTTAGTCCTTTTTAGGTAGGTAATACAATCTAAGCCTATTGTCTATAAAAAAACTACTTACAGCCATAAAATACCATTAACAGAAGCAATATCTACGGGAAGTGGGGTGAGAATATACCAATAATTCTATTTTCAAAACTTTTTGTAAAAATTTTATGTTGTAAGCCTCAAATTTTTCTAAATCACTACCATGCTGCATGACAACATAAATTTAGGCGTTCCAGCTAAACAGTTTGACATGTCAAAACTGGCGCACTGCACATAAGCAAACCAGAATAGTTTTAGTTTTAACGTTTAGTTCACTGTACCAGCAAACTTCGAACCATTTTCTGACCGTCAGAAGTGGTTTGGTCTAAAACGTCAAACCACTTGTCACGATCTGTCAAAGTAATAACTGTCTAGACAGGACCTAACCTAAAAATGATGGTCATTTATTATATTCCGTACCTATGTCATTTTCTCTACATAATATTGCGCTACCTATGAACATTATAATATTTTTAGGATTAAGAAAAATTGAGGTTCTTCTGCATTTATATACCTATCGTGAGATGTTCATATTAATATTTTAGACATTTACACAGTAGGAGTTCAGTAGAATTAGGTAGGTACATTATAGCGTAGTAACCGATACCTATTATTCATTAGTAACCATATGCGAACAATAAACCGCTTTTGGTCGTGTTGTCCCATGATTCCTCCCAAATTTTCTATGCATAGAGTTCGATTCGATATCATCACATGTTTGGTTTTTAGTGAGAGGCGGTGGGGGTCGCTACTCGACCGAGAAATTGCAACGGAATGGATTGACTCGACTAAATGATCTTACTAAAGTACTCGACTCAATTTGTCTGTTCGAACACGTTTAGTTAGGTACTAAATTTCTCGCCACTCGACTAAACTTCTCGCCTGATCCGAACTGGCCTTAACTCATTTAGTGCTAACACCGCGACTGACGCGTTTGGAGTACTTGGCCATTCGATATAATTGACGTGTTATTTGAATGTGGTAATTAAAAGGATACGGTCAGCAGTGATTGTGTTCTCATTTAGTCCTTAGAACGCGACGGCACGTTTGTATTAGTTGGCCATTAGATATAATTATCATGACATTTAAATGTAATTAATTAGTAAATAGTAGGTCATCCGTGAATCAATTAAGGGTGTGTCCATGAGCGTAGCGAAACAATCAACCTCATTGACGTGCCTTTTCAATCGTGGCAATTTAAACGAAGCAGTACGCAAACAAGAAGCAAAACGCAACAGTATCTTCAAGGGCGGTATAGTGCTTTGGATGGTGTCCATTAATGCAACAAAAATACTGATTGGACATTTATGGTCGCGTAAGGCCCTCCTCCCACGGCGCACCTGAAATCTGACAGAACTGATTTGTGAAGGAACTCATAAACTGGCCAATGTGATGCTTCGCACACGACGCTACTGAAACCACTTGAAATAATAATCACATAACCTCAAACTGTCAAACTGAACCATCAGCTGTTTTGTACAAAAACCGACAACACGCACGCTGCTGCGCTTATTCGAATAGAATTAGGTTATTTCAATTTTGCTTATCTTGTACTTTTTACGTTTTGGGTTGTTAATGATTTTTATAGCATGACACATGTTCGCAGTGCGGCCAATTTTGGTAAGAAAATATGATTTTTCACCGAATCTAATGATGTTGGTACCACTATTTTACGGTGACTGGAAACTTCAGAGACCGCGCGACTAGCATGTCGCGTCTCTTCGCGACCGTTTTGAAGCTGAGAGATTCCAGTCTCGCCGTCAGCGAGCCGCAATTGTAATACATTAGCTAGATACTGGCTGGAATTTTAGTTTCAGTTCCATCGGACTTCAATTGCGCCGTGGGAGGATGGCCTTAGAGTTTGCATTATATTTTTGTATATGCTCACATGACAGCTAGTTGGGGTTGACATTAGATTTTCCAACCTGGAAATGAATATATCTGCCAATGGTTTCGATAACCGGAATCGTTTCACAAACGCCTCGTCTGTCATTTCGAATGGATCCGTCCGGTTACCAAATCTTAACTACAAAATTTCAGCGTGAATCACTTCCATTTTGGGTACGTGTAAAATAACCTAAATATGGTAATGTCTTTATCATATTACCTATTTAATCAGTACTTATTAGTTATCGCTGAATTCTTAAAACGATTGATTGTTCTACGTAGATGATTAATCCTTAAATAAGCTACTTACTTAAATATTTACCTCATAATAGTGTTATTACAATAGTCAGTAGGTTCCTACGAGAATGTGAACGGAACTTCCGATGTATTTTACAAACCTAATATTAATAAAATATGTATGTTTGTGTATAACAAAACACGATAAATACTTTATTGCGAATTTAAATACAAAACAACACTTCCAACGGTAATATGTAAAAGACAAAAAACAATAAATAAAGAGCCTTTCGATATTATGTACCAACATTTAATCTGTCAAAATTAGCGCCTCAACCGTCGAAGCTTATGAAGCTCAAAAGCCTCCGCCACTTTCAGACGCGGTATTCAAAATCTAATTAGAAATTAAATTTCTTATACATTCTAATCACTTTCTCATACAATGACTTCGATACTGCTTCGTTTAAAAATTGCCCATCTAGGTGGTCATAGTCCAGAAACTTTGCATTCTTTTAGTTGGTTGATTTTTTTATATGGTTAGTGTAAATGTTTTGATTGCTTTATGTTTGTATTTTATTTCTTGACAGACTCCGCTCGTAAACCGCGACATGGATTGTATGATAGCACCTGATATCTTTGAGAGACAATCTGCACAGTCGTTTGGTGAATTTGAAGTGCAAGAAATGGTCATCAAAAAGGAAATAGCGATTGCTTCTGCGAAAGAAGTCCGTCTGAGGCTGAACAGAGCTTCATTTTTCGTTAGAAATTTTGTTTGCAACGTGTGTTGTAATTTTTTTTCATCTGCGCTCATTTTGAAGTACCATAAACGTATGCACGATGCGTCGCCGACTTTCAATGAAGTGGCTTTTCCATGCGACCAAAGCAGTCACTTGTATGAAAAGTTTGATGCGTCGACGTTTGCAAGTGATTCACAGGTAACTCATATAATATACATGCTCATTTGATTATTGTTGTTCGGTATATAATGTATTATATATTGTCATCTTAAACGTATATGAATAATATAATACTGTGTATATTTTTATTTGTAATCATAATAGGTATCATCCAGTGGCGCAGGGTGTACATGGGCTGCTAATATGCAACATAAATAGTACACACAAAATTTTGTCAGTCATACTTATTTGTTTTCATTAGATTAAGGTGACCATAATTATTCAAACAAATTCAAATACAAATTCAACAAAACCCCGCGAAGCCAAGCCATAATAAATAAGAGTCAAAAATTATTCGTTTATCTAGAAAATATCTAAAATCATGTTATTAAATCATACAGATCTTTGGATATCTTATAGATCGAAGAATATTTTTTATTAGTTATGGCTTGGTATAGGCAAGGCTTAATAAATTTTTAAGCCATCTGTGAAATGTACTCCTAATTCAACTAAAACAAATAAGTATAATCGAAAGAGTGTGCACTATTTTGTCGGATTGCCCATATCATTAGAATGTCGTTCGGTGATTCTACATTCACCTGCCAAATAAAGTCAAACATTGGCGACCAATTATTGAAGAAAGAGCTCTGGGAGACCTTCTCTGGCTTATCGTAATGATGATACTGTTACCTAATATTTATAATGTTATTTTCAGAAGCGTGAAAACGGTCTGATGAATATTAAGTATGAGAATAATGATGAGGCAGCCATCGTCAAAGAAGAATTACTTGTGAATGCAATTCACCAAACCAATGATAAATTAACTCAACCTGGCTGCTCTTATCTACAGTACAAGCCATTAGACGAGGTATGTTTAAAAACAAATGCGGTTTTTTTAAAGTCCGATAGGCGGAAGTCAAATTCTGGGCACCCAAATCGGACTACTTTTATTAAAGCGCTGCTGGTCGTATAGTACGGGAAATGTTGGGTTCTAATGCGTTAAATGCTGCTGGTTTATCAGCATATAACAGTGACTTCACAAATCCATTTCTTAAAATCAATTTATCTCCAAATCTTGATTCAAATAAAGCGATAGTTGCGGTAGCTGTATGGCACTTCCTGTTGAAATCACTGTTCTTTCGAATGATTCCATATTTAAAACAAAGTAATAATCATGGCTCGACAAGGATATCCATTAACCTACGTGAGCTTTGGCTCCATTTTTGAAAAATTGTGCGGCATTGCCACCAGCGTGTAAACCGCACCAAATGATGCATTTTTGTGGATGTAATGAATTATAGGAAGTCTTCTGGATTGGTATTTTTCCGTGTAGGAAATTTTCCTTATTAACAAACCCGTTAAGCAAAAATGAGCGTCATCGCTAAATGCAATTTTGCAATAAAATTCAGTTATAAGTTGGGTTTCTTTTTTAGTTTTTTATTAATAATCATGTCCTTGCTTTTTCGTAGAAGGTGGTTGTTAGTAATTTTGAACAATCACAAATACCTAGGCTTTGAGAAAAACACATAAATATTGTGTATCCTGACCGGGAATCGAACCCAGGAACTCTCGGGTGGAAGGCAAGCGCCTTACGTATCGCACCACGAGAGCCGCCTTAAGTTGTGTTAGCATCAAGTAGAGTAGTTTAAGTGCCAAATTCCTGAATGATCTCGATAGTAAATGCGAGGCATCAAGGCATAAAGGTATCTTAAAAAAAAAAGTTATAATTTGCGTAAATCGACAACGGATTTGTATAAGTAGCATTGTTCCAGCGTACTTCTATTCACAAAGATTTGCCGGGCGAAGTATACTGATCATTAGGTATGCTCACATACTGTAGCTTAAAGTTTAGAAGGATCTTAATTTGCTACATATTTTTTCCGTCTCATACGTAGCGTAAATGAAAACTGCCATTCTTAGTGGTATTGGATGCTATGTCCCATGGGCGGCGCGTTTCTGTATGCGGCATTCTGTAAAGCTTCGCCAACTCCGGATCGTCTTGCTGCTCTTGTACTATGTAAGTCGCCAGGTCTGGTAACTCCAGCACTAAATCCATGGGGGTTGGATCTGTTATCGGTCCCTCTGGTATGCTCATACGTCCATGTCTATGTCTTCTTACGGTTGCAGTTCCGAGATAAAGCGTCCGGTAGTTGGTTATCTTTCGCTTGACAGTGGGTAATGGTGAAAGAAAACTCTAATAATAGGATCGCCCGGCGGGTTAGTTTCGCTCTCTGGTCTTTATTGTCGGTTACCAGGGTGAACTCTCGTTCTTCTAGACCGACCCTGTAACGTTTAATAGCCCAGGTGATCTCGAGGGCCTCCTCTTCATTGCTGTGGTATTTGCGTTCCACTGCAGATAAGCAACCGCAGCCCCCATTCCGCGTCCGCTGGCGTCCGTCTGTAAGAAGAATCGTCAGCTTAAGTCGGGGCGGGCTAGTTATAGGGGTTTCCGCAGCTCTTTTATGCTTTGCATAGAGGCTGTCGTGGCTTCCGTCCACCGGAACTTCTGTGATGTTGTGATGTGATTTGCAGCATTTAGAACGCAGTTTTGGATGCGGAAAGGCTCTAAAGTAACAAACTGATTCACATGGACGTGATTGCTGATCAGCAACTTATTAACCATAGAAAGTAGTGAATTTATTTGATGTAATTGAGTATGTAGGGTATCACCTAGATTGGCCTCCATAGACGCCAATTTTGTCTATTAACTAATCCGTTTAGTCAAAGGTTATTTTGACAATTTGGAATCGGTGCTCGATCGTCACTCTATTCATGGTTGCCTGTCTAAATACTGTTCATAAATGTCAAAAAGTATGCGCAGTATCACAGGTCGGTTTGACAGTTAACCCTTTCGTAAGTTCTATCTAAGCAACACAAAAAATAGTTGTGATATCACAACAAACAAAAAAGTAACTGACATTTAATGCAAATCGCACCAAGTAGTCATGAAACTAGCAATATTTCTCCTGACATAAAATTTTAAGTCTCCCATGTGCTTTGTTATAAATTATTAATATTATAAAAACAAATACCATCTTTAATGAGTGTAGTCTTGTGCTATGGTTAAAGATTCATCTCTAAAGTAAGATATTCTCGGTTCACTTCTCCTTGCATGCAGCGTATATTTTTAGTTTGGATAAGTGATTGGACCCCTTACCCTAATCTGTTGCAGACTAGATAAATAAAAGTTAATGGATATTTTTATTCAAATAACTCTTTATCGTTAAACGACCAATAATTTATAGACAAAAGCAAAGTGTGCCGCAAAAGTGGGCAAGCCAAACGTTATTAATTTATTTGCACATTATTAATAATAGTGATAATATTTTTAATAAACATGTTCCAAATTCACGATATATTGAAACCAACAGTAAAGGTTTCTACTGGGAATTATTTTCTCCAATACGGAATAGTACCTGTCGTTGATAATCTATTAAATCATGTGGCATTCTGATGTATGAAATATTAAAATACTGTCAATGATCAAGGTTGCTTGATGAAATTTGAATATAATTTTCTAGCTTCGAACCTCTGAAGGTGCTAAAAAACGAAAGGGTCAAAAAAATAATTAAATATTATTATTCATAATTGATAATATTGATATCGATTATTACGATTTTTCTAGGTTTCTACCATAGGATTTTTCATGAGGCATCACGATACAGATGAGAGTCAACAATCCTCAGATGATGGCATCCAGGATAGAACGTTACAGTATTCAGAAGTGACGATAGACGAGAATAACATTAAACAAGAAATCTTAGAACGAGATGTTCCCAAGGAAATTCGACTTATTCTTAGGAGAGTAATCCATTTCCCTCGTTATTTGATTTGCTGCATTTGTAACGCGGTTTTCAGATGCGAAAATGCTCTAAAAACTCACAAAACGGTGCACATGGACGTGATTCTTGATCAAAATCAAAGCATAGTAGACTCGAAACATAGTAATGTCAAAGTACATAAAAAGACAATTACTGGTGAAAAACCTTATAAATGCAATGTATGCTCATATAAATGCTCGCAACTTAGTGATCTTAAGAGACATAAAATGACACATACCGGTGAAAAACCTTATAAATGCAATGTATGTTCATATAAATGCTCGCAACTTAGTGATCTTAAGAGACATAAAATGACACATACTGGTGAAAAACCTTATAAATGCAATGTATGTTCATATAGATCCTCGGCATCTGATAATCTTAAAACACATAAAATGACACATACTGGTGAAAAACCTTATAAATGCAATGTATGTTCATATAAATGCTCGCAACATAGTGATCTTAAGAGACATAAAATGACACATACTGGTGAAAAACCTTATAAATGCAATGTATGTTCATATAGATCCTTGACATCTGGTCATCTTAAAAATCATAAAATTACACATACTAATGAAAAACCTTATAAATGTAATGTATGTTCATATAGATGCTCGCGAATTAGTAGTCTTAAAGAACATGAAACGAGACATAGTGGTGAAAAACCTTATAAATGTAATGTATGTTCATATAGGTCCTGGAAACTCATTGATCTTAAAATACATAAAATGACTCATACTGGTGAAAAACCTTATAAATGCAATGTATGTACATTTAAAACCTCGAGATCTGGTAATCTTAAAAATCATTATATGACACATACTGGTGAAAAACCTTATAAATGTAATGTATGTTCATATGGGTCCTCGAGACTCGATGAACTTAAAAAACATGAAATGACACATACTGGTGAAAAACCTTTTAAATGTAATATATGTTCATATGGGTCCTCGAGACTCTGTGATCTTAATAAACATAAAATGACACATACTGGTGAAAAACCTTATACATGCAATGTTTGTTCATATAAATGCTCGCGAATTAGTAGTCTTAAAGAACATATAACGAGACATAGTGGTGAAAAACCTTATAAATGAAATGTGTGTTTATATAGATCTTCTACATCTGGCAATCTTAAAAATCATAAAATGACACATACTGGTGAAAAACTTTGTAAATGTAATGTATGTTTATATGGGTACTCGAGACTCGATGATCTTAAAAAACATAAAATGACACATACTGGTGAAAAACCTTATACATGCAATGTTTGTTCATATAAATGCTCGCGAATTAGTAGTCTTAAAGAACATATAACGAGACATAGTGGTGAAAAACCTTATAAATGAAATGTGTGTTTATATAGATCTTCTACATCTGGCAATCTTAAAAATCATAAAATGACACATACTGGTGAAAAACTTTGTAAATGTAATGTATGTTTATATGGGTACTCGAGACTCGATGATCTTAAAAAACATAAAATGACACATACTGGTGAAAAACCTATGTTGGCCAAAGCTTGATTAAAAAACTAGCATTTACCAAAGATATTAGACGGTGCAATCTCTTTGGCATTGACCTTTTTTGTTACCTAATAAAGTTTTACATAATATATTGAACAGTTTAACTTTTTTATAAAAAAAGCCTTTACAGTCCACAGCCAACTTTAAGGAAGGAGCGTAAATCGAAACATTTTACTATTGAATCCACAGATTTGGCGGCAATGGTATCTAACATGGGATTTTCACCACGAGTCATTTTGTTTATTTTGTAAATGAGTTGGATTGGTAGGTAGGTACTGAGTATCCAACACATTTTCTCTTTAGTACCAGCGATCTTAAAGGCTTCATAATAAACTGAATCATTTTGTATCAAAATATCGATTAGACTTTCGAAAGATTATTTATTTTATATAGAAAACTTTGAATTAAACTACGAGTATATATAGAAATAGGTAGTGTTACCAGACAAAAAAAGAAAAGAACCCGGCATGACAGTTTCAAATTCTAGATCAACAATTTAACAACCAAAAAAATACCCAGCTCCGCTGGCGAATGTTTAGAATCTCTGACAAAGTTAAGTAAACAATAACACCCTCGACGGGCGAAAAAAATTGTACCTGCCGGCGAGAGCGTCGTCCGGTCGAGGTGACAGAAAAAATCACCGCTAGGTTTTGACTTGACCGAAAGTCTTCCCTTTGCACCCCTCCCCGCTGTCTCACCACCGATAGGTTCGTTGCAGATAAGGGCGGACAGTACTGGTTCTCCCGCCAAAGTGGAAGCTGATATCCGGGGCTGCACCTTTGGTTTGGCCCGGATTCTTTACGGTGTAAACTGTAAAGTCGCGCTCGTTTCATTATTATAAATCAGTGAATTCCTTTTGTGTAATCGGCTCAATAATAATTCCTATAATCACCTCAAACCCATGCGTCGCGTCCACGATAAAACGCTTGCGCGCCGATTCGGCTAATGTGTTCAAACACGTGTTCCCATATAATGACTGTGCGATAGCTAAACCTAAGACTCCTGTGCAAGTGTAATTAATGATGTAATCCAACCAATGTATGAAAAGTTAATGTAATTAAACGTCCCTGCGCAGGGAAATTGTCAAATCAAAGACGTGTTTCATCTTGAATTATATATCCTGATGTCCACACAACCCTCAATCAAAGTGATGCTCGTGAAGAATGCTGCCAGCATACATGTGAGTTCTCCACCATTCTTCTTGGTATTAGTAGGTACCGAAACTTAGTATGTAATGACAGTCCCACTAAAAAATTGATCTAACTGGTTGGAAACAAAATATATTAATTAACCGAAAAGGTTTACCAAGACTGTATTTTTTGTCTATTTCGCGATGTCTAGTTTACTTCCGCTACCCTTGGACGTCACATCCTTGATGACCAGCAATGACACATGTAGATTTGCGAAATATATTTGAATTATAGGTTGGTACATGCTTACGACTTTACTACATATTTTTGCCAGTTACTCGCAACTTTGAAAGTTGTTAGATGTACCTACCTATAGTATAACATAGTAGGTATTTTTTAATGTATCAGAAACCGCGAAATCGTCACATTGACCATTGAAGTAGAGATGACATTTCAATTAGTTTTAGTGGTATATATTTAGTGGTATACTCTGAACGAGCTCGCCATTGGAGGCACTGTTTTTCCCCACAAAGACATTCACAAATATACGTGGACGTCTCCTGATGGACGCACTAGGACGCAGATTGACCACTTTCTGTACAGCTTGAAGCACCGAAAGGAACTTCTCGACGTACGTACTTACAGAGGCGCCGATATCCATAGCGATCATGAGTTACTCATTGGAAACATCCGAGTAAAACTCAGTCGCCAGGCGAGGCCTCCAAAGCGCGAACGAATTGACGTTGAGAAGCTCCGACGCCGCAGAATTCGGATCAACTTCGAAACTGCTGTACGAAATAGTGTAGATCATATCTACGAGCGGCACAAATCTGAATCCGACCTCATCGAGGCGGACTGGAGCCTCATAAAAAGTGCGATTGTGTCGTCGGCCCGTACCGTCCTTGGTACCAGAAGGAGTGAGCAGCCAAAGTGGATGTCTGACGAAACGTGGGTTGAAATTGGAAAACGAGCCAGGCTGAAAGCCCTGAGAGACGAGGAGACAGACCCTGACCAAACCGAGGACCGCCGGACTGACTACCAGACCCAAGACAGGGTAGTCAAACGATCCGTGCGGTTGGACAAGCGCAATTTTATGAACCGGCAAATTGAAGCGGCAGAGGAGGCAGCAAGCAGAAATGACACCAGGAAACTCTTCCGAATCACCCGTGAAGTCTGCGGCAGGCGACCACCGACTCCCGGAGCCATTCGTGGTCCTAGTGGAGCAATAGAGTCTGACGCAGAATACGTCAAGAAGATTTGGAAGAATCATTTCTGCGGAGTGCTGAACCGCCCACCCCCTTTGGATCCCTTTGACATATCTGCGGAAGCTTTACTTTTGGACATTCCCCGAGCGACCGACATTTCCGATTGCCCGCCCACGCACACCGAGATAAAATCGGCTGTGAAAAGGCTCAAGAACGGAAAGGCACCGGGGGGAGACGGGATCCACCCTGAATTCTTCAAGTACAGCCTAAGCGCAATCCTGCACCCTATGTTTCATCTGATGACAAAGGTGTGGGAAGAAGAGCGCTGTCCAAGGGACTGGGTGACTGGTGAAATCATCACACTTCATAAAAAAGGTGACCCTCTAAGCTGCGACAATTACCGAGGCATTACGCTACTCAGTGTTCCGGGAAAGATTTTGGCAAACATCATCTTGATGAGAATAAGGGACCCAATAATGCACGTCCTCAGGAAAAACCAAGCCGGGTTTCTACCTGGTCGAGCGTGTGCAGACCAAATCCACAACCTTCGATGTCTTCTCCAGCAGAGCCATGAGCTGAACAGTCCGATGGCTTGCTGCTTTGTGGAATATGAGAAGGCCTTCGACAGTCCGCACCGCCTCTCTCTCTGGACGATACTAGGAGCATACGGGATCCCTCCCAAGATCATTGCCATAATCAAAAGCCTGCACGAAAATAGCGAATGCTGTGTCAGAATTGGAGACACTGTCACGGAATGGTTCGGGGTCACGACCGGAGTCAGACAGGGTTGTGTCCTTGCACCGTTTCTCTTCATCATGCTCTTTGACTTCATACTACGGAAGTCAATACCACCCGACCGAGGCATACCTGTTACCCCCACGGTGAAGCAATGCGACCTGGAATATGCCGATGATGCTGTCCTATTCGACAACTCAATCGAGGGCATTCAAGAGACAATCGACAGGTTGCATTACAACTCCTCTCGCGTTGGTTTGAAAATCAACGCGAAGAAAACCAACGTCCTGTGTAATAGCACCTGTCCTGATCCAGATTTCCCTCTGATTAGCGATGGACAAAACATCGAGAGCGTCGACAGCTTCAAGTACCTGGGGGTACACATCACGGCAGATGGCATTTTGCAGAAAGAGCTCGCTATCCGAATGGGAATGGCTGGAGCAACATTCAACTCGATGCGGAATGTCTGGGACTCACGATTGTACTCGGTCAAAACCAAATGCCACCTATTCGACGCTTGCATTCTGACGGTGCTGCTTTACGGTAGCGAATCATGGCACCTTACGAAGGCACAGAGCAACCGTATACTGAGCTTCGAATACAGATGTTTGCGACGAATACTAGGTGTGCGGTGGTATGACTTTAGGAGCAACGAGGAGATAAGAGAACGCACCAAGCAGCCTCTCATCACGCTGAAAGTGAAGAGGCGACGTTGGACCTGGCTCGGCCACGAGCTGCGGATGCCAGAAGAGAACTTCAACCTGGCTTGCCTGTTCTTCAAGCCGACCGGATTCCGGCGTCCTGGAAGGCCGCTAAATACAATCTACAGAGTGTATACGGCGGAGCTACGGGATGCTGGTTTGACCTGGAACGAAGCAAGAAGACTGGCGAGCGACAGGGATTCTTGGAGGCGCCGCGTGGTGTCCATATGCTCCAGCTAAGGGGCGGATATGGCCAAAGAAGATATTTTGATAGGAATGTAGGTATACACCTTTCTCAGATAGGTAGGTATTGAAATCATGAAAGGATGATAAGAAATACTGTATAAAAATGGAGCGGCATTCTAGCGCTGCCTAGGGGCGACATTTTGTCTAGGAAATGAAATCGACACTTTTGTTCGACTCTGAACAATAATAAAAACTGCTATAATATAAGCGCCCGCGATAACCGAGTAGTAATGTATCCGCGTGGTAAGTCGAGGGTCTCGGGTTCAAAGCCTGGGTCTGGCAAAATTCACATATTGATTTTCAATGTGTGTTTGAATCCAGAGGATGCACCTTTTGTTTGAGCAAAGTGGTTAACATCCATTTCACGTAAAACATAATGTTATGAAACCTCTTTGTGAGGCAGCCAAGATCCACACCGGTTGTGGAGCCAAATAATAATAACAATATAATAGGTTTTGAAACTTTTTAATTATAAAGTATTATGTGATTATTATGTTAATTTACAAGGGATTATTATAAAACAATAATATACAATAGTTATACTAATTTTTATTATCCAAACCCTTATAATAAAACAGGGCTGCCAACTATATTTTAAAAACAAAAATATAAAAAAAATCATTATACTTAGAATATTTTTTTTAATACTAGATATAAAAACATCAGAAACAAACCAATCGCGAGACTTCATGAGTTCCGTCACCATGGATGACCCTCCCTTTCCCCGCAGCGATGCTATAAAAGTGATCTTTTCGCTTTTTGTCTCACATATCGCGAGATGTGGCGATGGACCTAGGTAGCTAGTACGAAATTGTTCTTGCACTATGCCTCAACACTGGGTAATCAATCAGTGACATGGTGAAGTACGTAGAAAACAGCAATGATCAGTAAGTATACAAAATTTTATGTACCTAATCATATTTATGAGCAAATCCAACAATAATATATCTAGTTAGGTATATTTTTTTTATCAAATTTCTAAATTAAATGATAGAACATAAAACTAATACAATCCTAATTTACGTGTCAGCATATTTTTTAAGTGGATAATTGTGAAAATATACATGTACGCGATCCGATAAATGAGTTGCCTAAAAGCAAAGGAAGCTTTCTACCACGTGGGTAGTTTTGAGAAAAACGTCAAAAACTGATAACAAGTCTTACAATTTAATTTATGTGAGCTATACATTATAGTAGAATATTGTGTTTCAAAGTCAATTTAACTTTTAGAACCATTCATTTTATTACATGCCTAAGATATATGCAAAATAAATATCAAGAAGGCTGCATTTGCTTCTCACCCATCAAGAAGTCTGACTTTGCTTGTGATAACTTGAAAGAAATCCATGTTTGCTTCTTAGTTTTTAACTTGTCAGCCATGTTTTTTTATTGTAAAAATACTCAAAAGACAAACATTGTAACTTGAATAAATGAAAAAAATCCTTACCTGCACAAAAAAAACAAATTTATTGAAGTCATTTATTTCTAATTATAAGATATACCTACCTTATAATATTACTTACAATGGAAAGGATTTTTTGTTTGCATTACACATGAAAATAAGCATCGGTTTGTATTCGTAAGCATTCGATATACTTGTGTTAAAATACATGACAGTGGTAGGCACAAAACAGTGTTTTACTTCTGTTTATACAATACTCATTACAATAAATTGCCAGAATGTTAATTAATGTTTAGCCTATGAACTATGAAATAAAAATATTCTAAACCACACCGATTTAATCGGTGTGGTTAATTTCCAACTTTAATAATAACAATTCAGGTTTACATAAAAATACATTTTCTATTCTCCAGATGCTCGATAGTTTTGGCAGGATACAACACGTAGTGTTAATTTATTCCGGTAGGAAATTCCAATTCAACTAACAATGTCACAACAAGAAAAACAACGGCGATTTTATTAAAAATAGTCAGAGGCAACTTCATACAATGGCGGCAAAATCAGTAGGTATAAATCAGATGGCAATATAATGGTAGGTAGTCATTTAAGGCGCGTCCGACAAACCAATAACTTCATGAAAATACTCTTAATATACAACATGCACTATCTATATTGCTAGCATTTAAGCATTCTTAACATACATAAATAAAAATCGCCGGTTCAGACCTTTCCGAGGTACGAGGGTGGGTCAATAATTCCTTAGAAAAAAGCATTAAAACAGTTTTTATTTTTGTATTTTTTTTTTATTTCTCAACATAATCTTCTTGGAGCTCAATACACTTGGTTAGACGTTTCTCAATTTTTTTTAAACCGTCAGAAAAATAAGTTTTCGGAAGGTCCTCAAAATAAGCATTTGTCCGATCGATGACTTCTTCATGTGAAAAAAAACGTTGTCCACTTAGCCATTTTTTTAAGTTTGGGAAAAGGAAAAAGTCACTGGGGGCTAAATCTGGCGAATACGGTGGGTGGTCGACCAATTCGAACTTCGATTCTTCAATTTTAGCCATTGATCGTAAACATGTGTGAACACGGGCATTGTCCTGATGAAAGAGGATTTTTTTCCTGTTTAAATGAGGCCGTTTTTCTTCAATTTTGTTTTTTAGCTGGTCCAATAAAGATGCATAATAATCCCCTGTTATTGTTTTTCCTTTTTCCAAATAGTCAACGAAAATAATTCCACGTGCATCCCAAAATACAGTAGCCATAACCTTACCAGCTGATTTTACGGTTTTCGCCTTCTTTGGACATGGTTCGCCTTTCGCAATCCACTGCTTTGACTGTTCTTTCGTCTCGGGAGTATAGTGGTGTATCCATGTTTCATCTACAGTCACAAAGCGACGAAAAAATTCATCCGGATTGCGTTGCATGAGCGACAACAGGGCTTTAGAGGCCACCACCCTATTGCGTTTATTGTCGACTGTGAGCAAACGCGGCACCCATCTTGCAGAATTTTTTTTCATGCAAAATAGAAATGACGCTACCTTTTGAGATCCCTGTAACCTCAATTATCTCACTCAACTTTAATCTTCGGTCACTTAACACCATATCGTGGATTTTATTGATCATTTCTGGTGTAGTCACCTCTACAGGACGTCCTGAGCGTGGTTTATCCTTTGTTGATGTACGACCACGTTTAAATTCATTTAACCAGTTATAAATAGTTGCAAGTGAAGGAACATATGTGCCGTGAACTAAATCCAACTCATTTTTTATTTCCTTTGCTGTTAACCCTTTTATATTAAAATGTTTAATAACAGCTCTAAACTCAATTTTTATCCATTTTTGTAAACAAGCAAATTTTTTTTTTAAATGTACGAGAAACACACAACAACCTGACCAATCTGATTGAAACTTCTCAGCATACTGAATCGGTAGTGCCGCTGCATGAAAACAAACCGCTTACAGTACTAGTCGCGCCACCTGTCGGCTTTTCTAAGGACTTATTGACCCACCCTCGTATTTTACTCCCAAGTCCAAATAACAGACGATGACCAGCAACCAGCATATCAAGTGAAGAATGTGAATGCATCTTCTTCGCTCTGACGGGAGATGGCAATATATATATGGGTTACAATAATACATCTCATATTAATGTAGTTTCCTTGTGCGAACAGGTGCTACTTATTATGAATGGTATAGTGTGAATAAAAGCGATTAAAACCAAATAAGTTTGTGATTTTCTTTATTTATACTTATATAAAATATAATACATATTGTCATTAATACAGTTTTTAATCAAGTTATCGTCATACTCAGCAGGTTGGTACCTTCCACTTGTCAAACGGATAAAAATGTTGGGTTCATTCATTCAAAACAAAAACTTCCGTCGGCTGACATTTTATTTAGACAGAACCAATTCCAATCTCTTTTGACATAGGTAACTAGTATTACCATCACAAGGCAAACTCTTAACAACTAAGAGAAGCATGCATAGAACATTAAATAATTCCAATTTACAGGCATAAACGAAAATACGATGACAGCTGTACATTTTTTTCTATTTAGTGACGTCACACGTATTACGATTCAATTAGGGAGTAGTCTTTACCTACCAGCGTATCTATACACAAGACTGATATCGGCCGCTATCGGCAACTATCGATAGTAGTTTTTCATTTTTTTCTATTGAAGTATTAGCACTTATTGTAACCATTACAAACAATTGGTTGTAATTGTTACATGTGTTATAATTATTACGTGCTATGTTTTAACAGCACCTCTCTGTTTAAATTTTATAGCGGGAGAGACAGTGTTGACTGTTTAGTAATTTTAATTTTTAATAGCATATTGTAATTGTTACAATACGTCGATATATAAAATGAAAAACTATCTTCGATAGCAATCTTGTGTTCATAATAGATGTACAAAGGCACCTTGCCCAAATATACGAAGCTTGCACACATTTATATTTTTATAAAATCGATGTTTTTAAATAAATATAAAAAATATTAAAACTATGAATTAGTGAAAATAATTTTTTTAATGTTTTCAGATAGGTAGGTATTAATTATTGTTGATATTGTGAATTATCGAAAAAATGGATATCGCCTTAAACCCTGCGAAACCGAACCATAGTAGAATATACTATGTCAAAAAATACTCATCTATCTATAAAATATCTAAAATTATGCCATTTAATCATACATAAAATAATATATTTTATAGATAGTATATTTTTTTTAGAGTTTTATAGAGTCGAGGGTCCCAGGTTTGAATCCTGGGTCTGGCAAGTACACATATTGTTTTTCAATTTGTGTATGAGTCAGAGTATGGACCTACTAGGTTGAGCAAGTGGCTGACATCCATTTCTCATAAAAAAAACAAAATCTGTCAATACAAACCTCATAGGCCCATATGATCCTATTAGGATCGGACATGGTCAAAAGAAGAAAGAAGATATTTTTTTTATCGATTATAGTTTGGTTTGGGCAGGGCATGAATAATAAAAAAAAATAACAAACAACATGTGTGATATGTATTTCTAATTCAACGAAAACAACTAAATATAATGAAAAAGTGTGTACAATATTGTTGGATCGCCCAAACAAAGCTATGAACTAGCTTACGGTCCCACGATGGCCACGCAGCTTAAGCGTCAGCTTATCGTCGCTATAGGATTTGTTTCCCGAATAGACCAAATGTCAATTTTTCAGGAGACGAAAAACAAATTTCATTGTCGTATATTGAAATATCAGTAGATGTATCAATCATTCTTTCTACACTGTATGATTGCAACATTATCTAAGAATAGATTCCAAGAATAATATACTAGTATAAATCAGTAAATGCACATAAAATGCGTTTTATTTACAAGTACTCGTTGTGGATATTCGGGAAATTTTTAGCGCTCTCTCAGAATAATGGATATTCGGTACAAAACATGGACGTTCGGGACTTAAGACCGTAGTGTGTTGCTGCACGGCCCACGGATTACTGAGTGGTCAAAAAGTACGCACCTCAAATGTTATATTTATTTACACGATAATTGTTAATGATTACTTTTACTATTTAAATATCTAATGATCGTAATAACCCAAGTTCGTAGGTAATAATAACATGCGGCATTCGCTTTTTTCGGTTTTTTTCGTAATAAGTAATAAAATAGTTTTTAATAATCTTTTTTTTATTCAACGAATAAATCACAAGATTTAAGAATGTACCACTCTAATTATTGAACATACATAATTTTGAAAATCACTTCTGAGAAAATATATTATAACCAATAGAAAAAATCTTTTTGAAAAAAGTAAGACACCCGGCAGGAATCGTCCTGCATCTCCTGGGTTTACGACCCAGTCCACGAATTATCCACTATGCTACGAGGTGACATACTTATGATGACAAACTTTAACTATTGGCCTTTTAATACCTGCTCATCAGTATTCTTCAAAATCAAGCGACTATCGGCGATCGGTTTTTGTTTATTAAATAAAAGTAGGTATCTACTACTTCAATTACTAACCGACGTCACGGATTTCTCCAATATTTTATGATGGTACTTACTCGTACTTGCTAACAATTTTATATTAATACTTTTTCCAAAAAAAAAAAAAAATCTATGTATATATATCTGTATATTATTATATCTATATATTTATATAATTAACAATTAAACTTATTACAAACCACCAAATAAATATTATATATTTACTATTGGAATGACAACACAAAATAATAGCATCTATAAATTAATTACCATTGGCTGCTAATATTAGGTAGGTACCAATATCCTAAGTATATAATATTCACCAAATAAATAGTTACTAACATACATATTAAATTAAATTAACTATCAGCGCATTCAAAAATAAATAATAGCATCGCCTTTATTTTCATAGAAATGCCTAGATTAAAAGTAAAATAAAGACAAACAATGTTTGATTAATAATAATTTGAAATAATAATTATTTTTTACGTCATAGTAGTTGCCGGGTCATACTGTAGAATTCATATAACCGTTGGGATTTTGTGTCATTTATCAAAACAAAATGCAGTTATTTAGGTTAAAATACTCACTTCAAAAACTTTACTATAAGTTCAGGGCGAACTGGTGATGTATCAGCTATAAATGATCTCTTCAAATTTGATGAATTCACTATTAAAACAATAGTAACTTTAAAAACAATATCAATAAGACGAAATTTGAAAGAGCACTCCGGACGGCCGAAAAATATGAAAGTGGGCGTGATTGTTTTAGAGCTGGACAGCGTGAATGTGGGAGCGAGATGCACGGCGTCAGCGCGGTTTGATTGGCTAAAAGTCATATTCGGGAAATAAAAACTCAGCCGAGATTTATTTCGACCGAAATTAATTTGGATATTCAGGTACGAATAGTTGGACATTCGGGAGAACAACACGGAGTAATTGCAACTTAACATGGCGTATTCGGGTTTTTAAAAAAAATATCTCTGTTCCTAGATAAAAATATATTGTTTTTATAAATGATTTCGGTAGAGTTCGATAAAAGAAATTGAACTACATTAAAATGTCGATTTCGACAAAAATGGATATTCGGGAAACAAATCCTATAGCGACGTTATATCGTCGTGGGTCAGGTTCAAATCCAGGGTCTGGCATGCACACATATTGTTTTTCAATCTTTGTAGGGTCAGAGTATGGACTGTGTTCCTATTAGGATCGGATATGGTTTTAAAAAAACAACTAGCTTACGGTAGTGGAGTTCGATACACTTCAATTTATGTCACTAAGACCTAACTTCCACTTACACAAATCCAAAAAACACCAAACAACAAACGAGATTTCTGAGAGCAAGTGGGTTTGAAGTATTCAAAAACTGTATTTAGCACAAAGACAATAATTATTGTGTATGCTTTAAAATAATATTACGTACGGTTACATAATATTGACACACCGGAAGTCCGGGTAGGGAGGGGAGTCGGGGCCGCACAGCCCGATCCGATCTCCGCGCTCGACTCTCCAGTCGACCGGGCGTCAATTATGCCATGATTAGCGTGCTGTCGGTCGATTCGTGTGAGTCACACGACCAGCTTTCACCCTTCGACTAGCTCAGTGGTTGAAATTGTTTAGGGCGGTCAAATGAAGCTGGGTTTCGGTGTTTCGGTAGAGCACGTTCAGTGTAAGGTTAGGTTAGGTTAGGTAAAGATGCAGGATTGACAGTTGATTATGTTGGATCTTCCCAATGAAACACACGTGGTTCGTAGCACAGAGTTTTAAATTTAAATGTTAGGTTCACAACAAAAAAAAAAAAAAACATACACCACACAATATCAATTCACATTAACACAATTATGAAGTTTAACACGGTTTATAAATTTTGAATAGCCCTAAATTTATTAAAGATGGGCGCCGTAGGCCGTCAATTAAAATCTAAGGTTCAACGGGACACACAGTCCGTCTTGTTTCGGAGACTCCGGCCAACTGCCCGCCAGATTGGTTATGTTCTCGTTTCCACCTTATCGCTGTCCCTTTCGATCTACCCCAGGACGCTCATCCCTCTCTGTCGTTTTCGCCTGCGGCAGAACGCTTAGGCCTTAACCTGGGTTTTTCCTAAAGGGTCGTCCAAGTTACCTTTTTGCCAGGTAATCGAAAGTTACAGCGATCTCGGAGGGATTGTGCCCGAAAGAAACAACATTAGGTATCTTAATACAAATACAATTTAAAACTAAAGTTATTTCCTTCGAGTCTCGATCATACCAATCTCGCAGGACCAACCTTTATTTCCCTCATCTGGTTATTTGAACATTTATAGGTAATTAATACAAATTATCCTATTCATAGAGTGGCGATAGAAGGACTTTGGCTTGGCAGACTACAAGAAACATGAATGTGGCATCCATAACTTCGCTCGTACTTTACCTTTAAGGGGTCCTCCATTCACATATAAACGTGGAGGTATCAATATAATGTCGCTATAGAATGGGCTACAAAAATATTAATTTTTTACGTTATCGGTTGATGATAAAAATGACGTACGCACGTTCGGTCCCTTCTCGACTAATTATTATTTCAAAGTTATGCATGAGTAATTCAACATTTAAATGGCCTTGTCTGAATACACCGATTAAGTTGGCCCTAATACAAAAGATACATTCCTACCAACCTGACAATTTGACTCTAGCCTGGCGCGACAAGTAACGGTCAGTCATTGATCAACCGTGCGCATATAAACACTTACCTAAGCTAAACCTTCAAGTGCACGCACCGGATAACCCAATGAACGATACCGAACGAGACTGATAATACGACCAGGATTGACAACCAAACCATGGTACCAGCCTTAATAGCATAAAAGGTTAGTGCCTGGCATCCTAGACATACCCTGCCCTCCCTGCATCCGAATCATTTTTTTACAGTTCACTGATAAGCATAGCCAATGTCTTTTAGAGACAATTAGCATGCGTATAAGAATTTACACGAAATGGCTTTTCACCAGATTAGGTCCTTTCATGTTATTTCATCTTATTACAATATATGCATGGGTAATTGCATTTATCATAATAATTATGTAAATGACTTTTCACTAGAATTAGTCCTTTTATGCAATTTCATGCTACCAAACGTTGTGGATGCGTTACTACACGTATCTCATTAAAATGGATTTTCAACAGAATGAGTCAATTTTTGCGATATTATGACACTGGACGTTGTGCATGAGTAATTACATAAATATAAGATTTAAATGGCTTCTCACCATAATGAGTCTTTTTATGCCATTTCATGCTACCAGATCAAATGCATGAGTAAATATTAGATAAATCACATTTAAAAAGGTTATCACCATGAGTCTTTTTGGGTATTTTCATGCTACTGGACGTTATGCACGAGTGATTACATTTATCACATTCTCACTTTTCACTAGTATGAGTCAGTTTGTGTCTTTTCATGCTACTAGACGTCGTGCATGAGTAATTACATTTATCACAGTTAAATGGCTTTTCACCAGAATGAGTCATTTTGTGTGTTTTCATGTCACTTGAACGTCTGCATGAGTATTTGCACTTGACACCTTTAAATGGCTTTTCACCAGAATGAGTCATTTTGTGTCTTTTCATGTTAACTAATCGTTTGCATGAATAATAGCATATATTACAGATAAATGGCTTTTCACCAGAATGAATTATTTTATGATTTTTTATGCCACCAGACGTCGTGCATGAATAATTGCACTTATCACATTTAAATGGCTTTTCACCAGCATGATTCATTTTATGTGTTTTCATACTACCAGACGTCGTACACGAGTAATTGCATTTATCACATTTAAATGGCTTTTCACCAGAATGATTCATTTTGTGTGTTTTCATGTTACTTGAATGTCTGCATGAGTAATTGCATTTATCACAGTTAAATGGCTTTTCACCAGAATGAGTCATTTTCTGTGTTTTCATGCTACCAGAAGTCGTGCACAAGTAATTGAATTTGTCACATTTAAATGGCGTTTCGCCAGAATGAGTCATTTGATGTGTTTTCATGCTACCTGACGTCGTGCACGAATAATTGCATTTGTCACATTTAAATGGTTTTTCACCAGAATGGGTCATTTTGTGTCTTTTCATTTTACCTGAATGTCTGCATAAATAATTGCATTTATCACACTTAAATGGTTTATCACCAGAATGAGACATTTTGTGGGTTTTCATGTTACCAGACGTCGTGCATGAGTAATTGCACTTATCACATTTGAATGGTATATCACCAGAATGAGACATTTTGTGGGTTTTCATGTTACCAGACGTCGTACACGAGTAATTGCATTTATCACATTTAAATGGCTTTTCACCAGAATGATTCATTTTGTGTGTTTTCATGTTACTTGAATGTCTGCATGAGTAATTGCATTTATCACAGTTAAATGGCTTTTCACCAGTATGAGTTTTTTTGTGTCTTTTCATGCTACCAGATGTCGTGCATGAGTAATTGCATTTATCACAGTTAAATGGCTTTTCACCAGAATGAGTCATTTTATGTGTTTTCATGCTACCAGACGTCGTGCACGAATAATTGCATTTGTCACATTTAAATGGTTTTTCACCAGAATGGGTCATTTTGTGTCTTTTCATTTTACCTGAATGTCTGCATAAATAATTGCATTTATCACACTTAAATGGTTTATCACCAGAATGAGACATTTTGTGGGTTTTCATGTTACCAGACGTCGTGCATGAGTAATTGCACTTATCACATTTGAATGGTATATCACCAGAATGAGACATTTTGTGGGTTTTCATGTTACCAGACGTCGTGCATGAGTAATTGCATTTATCACAGTTGAATGGCTTTTCACCAGAATGGGTCATTTTGTGTGTTTTCATGTTACCTGAATGTCTACATGAGTAATTGCATTTATCACAGTTAAATGGCTTTTCACCAGAATGAGTCATTTTGTGTGTTTTCATGCCACCAGACGTCGTGCACGAGTACTTGCATTTGTCACATTTAAATAGTTTTCCACCAGAATGGGTCATTTTGTGTCTTCTCATTTTACCTAATTGTCTGCATGAGTAATTGAATTTATCACAGTTAAATGGCTTTTCACCAGTATGAGTCACTTTGTGTGTATTCATGTTACCTGAATGTCTGCATGAGTAATTGCACATAACGGACTTGAATGGCTTTTCATCAGAATAAGTCATTTTGAGTGATTTCACGACGTGACTACGAAATCTTGAAAAATGACCATCGTCACATTTAACTAACCTTGCAACGGAATCGGTCGATTTTGCAATTGTGGTTTTGTGTATCCCTTTGTGAAGCAACATTAGGTTGAACGATGAAAAAAAATCAAAACAGATACTGCACACAAAATTTTCTTTATGAAACGATTTTTTTTCCAGTTGTATAACAGCCACTAATAGTTCTGTGTTTACCATATTCGATTGACAAATATCACGTTTACTATTGCGACAGGCGACATCTTTGAACCTTTCTATATATTTCTTGAGTTCTTGCTTAATATCTTGTTCCTCAATGTGTAGGTCTTCGCTAGACGCTTGTGCTTCAGTCACGTCCCAGGACGAAATGAGACTCGCAACGTTGGCTGGTACAGTGTTTCTAGCGATAATCTAAAAAATACATAGAAAAGTATTAATAAATAATGAGATTTTTAAACAACAGTTCATTATAAGTAAGAGACCGAGGTAGAAATATTATACCTAGACACGGTGTTGTTGAACCTTTTTACGTAGGCACGCGTGCTAAAATTTTCCAAACATAATTTTCAACTGTCTGACGTACCGAGTATACACGATTGTCATTTATTTTCTTTCGCGAACCGATTATAAACGATTGCATCAGTTGATTTCAAAAAATGGACCTGACAATTATTGGCCTCCTCCAAGGTGGTGCGATTTGATATATCTGGATTATTTCAACTTCAAACAACTGCAGTGACCATATACATTTTAATGCCAAAAATGTTTAAAAGTTGTATTATTAGTGAGCCTGTAAATAAACGTACCTGGTCTACTGGGCTGTATTGTCGATCGGAGGGGCCGGGTTGGGGATTCTCATTATTGATTTGGCGAATTGCATCGTCAACGAATTCTTGTTTGATTATAACACCCACATTATCATTCTTCGGCCTTAGATTGATCAAGCTTTCTTCACACTTCTGAAAAAAACAACATGATTAATATTATGTAACAGTATCATCACAATGATCAGCCAGAGTCAATCCATTTCTGGATAAGACCTGCCACAGCTGTATCCTCTGCTTTCAGTGGCCACCAATGTACAACTGCATTTGGCAAGTGAATGTATACTCACCGAAAGACATTCCAGCTAACTGCAGCACATTGCGTACTTTAATCTTCCTTTTGTAAATATATCGCACATTAAGATCTATAGGGTCGTAACTGCCGATAACATGGACCTTGTATAATTTGAGTTTGAATGTAAAATAATTAACTACAATTTAATTAATTGCAGTAGACTGCAGAAAATTGTACCATGTTAGAATAATTTTGTGTACTTTATCCTACTGTAGTTCTTAAATATATAAATATATATTTTTTAAATTATATTGTGGGCAGTTGCAGCCATATAGTTTGAGATTTGACGAACAAACTTTCAGATGTGGCTTCAAAGTTTTATTAGAAAAAAACAAAATGCACCTTTTTCATATAAAATTAGTGTTTTATATAAAAATTCTTTTATTATAGAAATAAAATAATAATTAAAAATAGTATAAAACATAGAGAAATAAAAGAGAACAATAAAAATAACTGAATCATCAGTAGGATTCGAAATATCATATATTTCAATGTTCGACTATTAAAAAAAATCGGTATCTGTACTCACGTTAGAAGTAATACTTTTTTGGCGTAACAAAACAAAAACAAACCTAGATTCTCTTCGACTAGTTCTTAATTATCTTGTTAAATTACACACGTAAGAAAACGGGCCGCTTATTGAAGCACCGTTTGTTTATTTCTATAAATTATAACTTATATAATTATTTATCGTTGTTTTTATTTTTAAAGTTCCAACTGTCACTCTGATGTTTAATTGTTTGTTTAGGTAAGGAATTGCAAATTGCTGACAATAATAAATTCGCTGCCTAGGCAACGGAACAATTCTAAACTATTATATTATACTGTATAATCGTCACTAGTGCAGTATCATACTGTGGCGTAAAGATAGTGCGTTCGGCTGATTACCTGACAATCGGTGGTTCGTATCCTATCGAGTGCTGTTTTTTTCGTGCTAGTTACGACGCTATAGATCTCAGACTGCGATGTGTATTTACCTTACCATGTTAAACTTACATAATTTAAACACTCATGAGAAAATAGTGCCAATAGAGAAAATCTTTTTCGAAAAAAAGGAAGAATCAAAACTGCGTCTCTTGGGTATCGCTCACTGTGCATTACCATTATCCTACAACTGCCATGCTTATTTACGACAAATTTTACTATTGGCCTTTTTAATACCTGTTCATAAGCGCTTTCCAAAACTGAAAAAATCTATAAACACAAAAATATCGATCCTCAGCCATGAGCGTACGACCAATAAGAAGTGCAAAGCTTAGTCTTTGCCGCGTTAAGCAGGCTCTCACGTCAAAACTCGTTCGCCTGCAACGTGTCGAAGACGTCATCATTATTCACAAAACACACGTTGCCAATCGGATCTCCGCAGATTGGTAAAAATAGTTAATTAAATTATTAGCAATTTCAAGTAAGTTACAACATCTTCAAGTGATCCGTGACGTCAGTTTGTAATTAATGTAATTAATACTTATTTTGATTTAAAATACAAAATCTAACTGCCGATAATAACTCAATTTAGAAAGCGCTTTAGAGAATATTGTAAAAATTGAGAGTTCAGAGTTCGTCGTCGCAATTAGATAAGATGCCTATACCACTGTGTTTAATGAGCGTCGGCGCGAATTCCGAGATGCAGGGTCGATGCTTAGTGGGTGTCAAAAAAGATTTTTTTCTATTGGTTATATATTTCCCAGAAGTGTTTTCAAATTATGTATGTTCAAACATTCATAAATCTTGTGAATTATTCGTTGGATCAAAAAATAGCTGATACACAGTAAGGTATATAAGCACCTTTCCATTATTTATAGTGACTTGCCAGATATATTTTCAAACTATTTCTGTATATCTTCCTATTATAAGTATATTATGCGTCAATAATTCGCAACAATATGAGGCGGTGTACGCGTGTCTAGTAATCTAACAATTGTATCAAGATAGCCACGCGGCTTAAGCGTCGGCCTACAGCGTCGTGGGCACAGGTTTGAGACCTGGGTCTGGCAAGTACACATATTGTTTTTCAATTTGTGTATGAGATAATATTGACCTAATAGGTTGAGCAAAAGGCTGACATCCATTTTTCGTAAAAACAAAAATATGTTAATACAAACATCTACTCTGTGGAGGCCCATATGAACTTATAAGGAACGAACCTAGATCTGAAAAATTAATACTCACCAAAGACGGATTTGGGCGTTCCCTAGATTTGACGAACGTATGACAGCTTTCATTGTCAGTCTCTCTGAGAAGAGGATCAACTTCACATATTATTTCCACGTCAGGTTTGATGTCAACCTATAAACAAAATAGTAAGTATGCACTGTCATTAATATATTTATAAAATAAATAATGTGTTTGACGAGATATCGTTGTATAACATTGAATCATTAAGCCTATTCCAGATCAATATAAATACAGTGTCACCTTAAAGCAGAATGCGGCCACTTTTACCTTTCAGTTTCAAATTGTCAATGGATACATTTTGACCACAGGACATCCTTAGAAAATGGGAAACGAAGTAAGCCCATACTACTATCCAAACATGGTAGGGCGCACTCGAGTCAACGTGAAGTGGGGGTTCTCCGATGACCAATCCTGTGAGTGCGGTGAAATGCAAAGCATGGAGCATCATTTTTCATGCAAGGCTTGCCCAGAAAGCTGCAATTTCGACGACGTCCTATAGGCGAGGAAAATTGTGTGGCCTTCGGCAACTTCTGGAGAGACACATTGTAGCTATTGAAGACCCGACACGACGAAGAAGACTGAGACTTTCTAATAAAGGTGCTTACTGGAGACATAAAAACGGAGAATCAACAAAAATAAATGATTCTAATTAATTTACATAGGTATAGCATGTAAAAACAAAGCGAAAACAATACACACAAACTAAACTATGTGAAGAGAACTACACGTCCGCAAGAAGACGTCACAATTTTTCAAAAGTATTATAAATACTCGGCCTTTGTGGCAACCAGCGCGGACGGCCCGATGGGATTTTTTGAAACTAGGTATTATAACTTCAAACTTTCAAATGAAGCGACAGCTAACCTAAGAGAGCTAACCTAACCCGACACCTAAGAGGCAACCGATCGAAGTGTCGAAAACTATGGAATAAAATAAACACATATCAAGAATACACTTGTATTTCGTTCTGACAACTGCTGTCGGTTTAGGCACAGACGTTCATTCAATATTGGTGTATTGTAAGGTTGCAACATACACTATTGCACGTCTATAATGTGAGGTTCATTTTCGTAGAAGACTTTCGCGTGGTGCAGTGCGTAAGGCGCTCGCCTTCCATCCGGGAGCTCCGGTTTCGACCCAGTAAGGTTAAAAATATATTTACATAATCTAATAGGTAGGTAAATTCTTTAAGCCTGGGAGTTTTGCTACTGTTATTGGGCTTTACGACCTGTTGTGGTGTTTAACAAAGAAACAAAAAGAATAAAACCCTGCATCAAAAGGTAGTGTAGTGGGGTATTATAGCATAACGGAAGTCTATTTATTAATCTGTTCTGTGCTGAAAACCCTTCAATAAATATATTGGGTACAAGTTGTTATGGGGAAGCCGGCGGCAAAACATTTTGAAAATAGCCGATGTACAGGATTATTTGTTAGGTTGAGTTAGTTTATGTCAGGTTAAGTAAGGTTAGGTTATCATTCTTGAATTCAAAAATTAGGTATGCCAATATCGGCTATGACAATTAGCGCAGTGCTCACCTGCCTCCCCATAACCGACTTGTACGAAGTTGTAATGATCAAAACGCCAATCTTGGCAGATATATAATGTATTTTACTGCGAACCGACAACATATTCAAAGACACTGACAGACAAGCTGTGTACATGGTTACAGTTTTTTTAAGAAGAAACAATGCGTTGCATGTTGTGTTAAAACAAGCAAATTACTATGGGGTGGTTACTACATGTCCACACTTCATTTAATATGATAATATGACCGAATGATTCTACGCGTTGTGTTTCAAACAATTGGATCTGCGCCTTCATTGGTATGCGTCAAGCACTGTACAATAATTAGATAATATACTTAATATTAAACATAAACATATTATATTACCTACCTCCAAAATGGCGGCGTACGAATGCTCGATACGGAATTGTTGAAGAAAATGTGGTTGCGACGTTTGTCCTTCCGGGCTGTGCGAGCGTTTTATCGGTATTAAGATAGAACTGAACGACGTCCCAGGATCGGTGTCAAAGTCTTCTGGTTCACTTTTAATTTCCATCTTTAAAAATGTTACGTAAATTGAATGAACAATAATTGGCATCAGTGACAGCTGACAACTCACGAAAACGTTACTAAAATAGTGTCAGTGATGCCATAAGAGAGAAGGTTGCACTAAAAGGCGACGAAATAAAATTTAGTTATAATAATATGTGTGTTAGATTAACATAACAACTCATTGAGAGCAATATAGGTAGGTATGTTGGTAAACAATCTATGTACCTATTTAGGTGAAAGCTTTAATCCAATGAATTGGGTTTCGGCAGCAAAACGATTCACTGAACAGCTGATTTCGGTTAAGAACTGGTCTGAAGTTTCATACCAAACCATTTCTGACGGTCAGAGAATGGTTTGACTTTCGCTGGAACAGTGAACCAAACGCAAATCTTAAACGGTTTCCGGTTTACCTACTTTCTACGCCTTCGATAATAAATTATTTTACTTATATTGTCTATGGTCATACGGATGAAAACATCACTGGAACGCACCTTTGGTCAATTGTCTATTGACACGTCAGTCAATCTTATCAGATATTTTGCGTCATTAAACTTCGTAAAATGGATGTAAAACGTGAACTAGATGGTTTTGAATCTGACACAGAAGTCCAGCAATGGTTTGATGTGCCAATTATCCATCCAAACAATCCGCTTATAAAGATTTGTGTAAAGCAAGAGAATGCTTATGATGCCAACAGCACTATTGAGGTTAGGTTTTCCAAACTTATTAATCATTGTAAGATTGTGTTTATTCTACGTTGAAGTGGTTTCTTACTGATGCAAATGAAACAAATGCGTGATACATTGGACTTTACTAACTGAAACATGACGTAATAAATTATACATCGTAATATTGACACTTCACAAGGATCATTTGACTAGATACCTACCTACCTATAGGTTCTGCGTCTCTGTGGCTGCTGGTTTACTACTTTCATTAATCTGAAGACAACTTTACTATATAACGTTTATTAATAATAGTAGACAGTATCGAACCGTGATAATAGGTCACATACAGAAACGTTCGTGTGTTTGCGCACAACGCTTAATAATAATATATAGGTGTAAACACGTATTATGAAATACCTTCTGTCTTGTTTTTCAGAGCCCTGTAACCAGCTGTGCTGGTATTAAAACTGAGATTGATTCTCTCCAAATTGATTTCAAAGAAGAATTTACCGAAGACAGTGATCCGCAACCTGGCTGCTCATATTCTAAATGCGAGCCAATAAATCAGGTACCTACTTACCTATTTATACAATATTTCATTATTATTTTAAATAAGTAAATATTGTGTAATTCACATCGTGCTTGTTTGCGATCAATGCGATCATTTATATAAGTCTCCGTTATTATTATATCATTGGATACAAATTGTATTTTGTAAGAATATGTTTTATATAAATTTAACGTAACGATCAATTGTTTGGATTTTACACTCCTTCGTTGGCTTGTTTTAGGATACGAGATTTGTGAAAAAGACTACCGGTTATTTTTATTAGTATATTGGTATTTTATTATTGACATTGATTAATCAGTCTAGTTAAGTGGGTCGAATAAATTTGTTGCATAATAAATCCCGGTTCTGTGAGTATCTACAGCAGTGTTTGCCAATCGTTTTTACTTCACGATACACCGGTGAATGGGATTTGTTCCGCGGCACACAAAATGCCTTAAAAATGAAATGTTCCTTATTAATATGAATAAAGGAAATCATAGTGTGGGTAGATCCATTTTTTTTAATATTTTATAAACAATATATGTACATAGGTGGTAATAATTTTATTAATGAGAAGAAAGTAATTGATTTTTAGAAATAATTCTGTAAAATGAGGCTCTAAATTAGATAAACAAACACGTAACTCCACATCTACCATTTGTAACCGCTCTCATTTTACGATATCATTTCCACGAGTGCTGAAAAACCAAATTCAATTCATAAAGATACGATGATCCAAACGGCAAAAGAGATTTAATTCCTGTTGTAGCCAATTGAGGATATTGACGCCAAAACGATATCCAAAATGATGACAACTTCTTTTACTTCGACCATATCCGATCCTAATAGGATCATATGGGCCTCCACAGAGTAGAGGTTTGTATTAACAGATTTTGTTTTTTACGAGAAATGGATGTCAGCCACTTGCTCAACCTATTAGGTCCATACCCTGACTCACACACAAATTGAAAAACAATATGTGTACTTGCCAGACCCAGGATTTGAACCTGAGACCCACGGTGTGATAATCCAACGCTCAAGCCGCGCGACCACCGTGGGTGTCAACTCTAGCTCATAAAATGAGGCTTTGTGCTCAGGATCGTTTTTTAGATCTATTCAAATGTTCTCCTCTGTTAATGTCAGGTGTGTACCGTCGAATCTTTAGAATGGATTGATCACCCACTGGTACATTTGATAATCATCATCATCATCCACTGCTGGATGAAGGCCCCGCCAACCTTCCTCCAACTCTCTCGGTCCTATGTCATTCGCTGCAACATATTTTCGCCGAACTTTACCAGTTCGTCAATCCAGCGGCTTTTAGGGTGACCCTGTGGCCGTTTCGTGCCCCTTGGGTACCACTGAATGACAGCATTTGTCCAGCGAAGGTCCTTTCGGCGAGAAATGTGCCCCGCCCATCTCCATTTCAGCTATTTGGCAACGTCTATTACATCGCGTACTGCTGTCTGATTCCTAACCCATTCGTTTCTCTCACGCTCCTTTCGCGTGATGCCCAACATACACCTCTCCATGCCTCGCTGTGCCAATTACTCAAGTTCATGTGATTTGCAGTTACAACCCTATAGATCTCAATGTGCTATATGTTCACAAAAAGACAGATTAAAGTACGCTGCAGTTAGCTGGAATGTCTTTCGGTGAGTATACATTCACTTGCCAAATGCAGTCGTACATTGGTGGCCACTGAAAACAGATGATACAGCTGTGGCAGGTCTTATCCAGAAATGGATTGACTCTGGCTGATCATAATAGTGATACTGTTACATAATATTATTAATCATGTTGTTTTTTTCAGGAGTGTGAAGACAGCCTGATCAATATAAGGTCGGAGAATCATAATGAGGGTGTCATCATCAAACAAGAATTTGTTGACGATGCAATTCGCCAAATCAATAATGAAAATCTTCAACCCGGCTCCTCCGATCGACAATACAGCCCAGTAGACCAGGTACGTTCATTTACAGGTTCACTAATAACACAACTTTTAAACCTTTTTTTTATAAATGAAACATCGATATTTACATGGTATTAAAATTTATATGGTCACCGCAGTTGTTCTCAACGAAGAAAATTTTGGTCACCCAATTTGGATGTCATTTATTCGAGCACTGCTAGAACAATATTGGCTTCCATTGGTTTTATCAGCATAAACCAGCGACTCCACGAAGTTTTACCGGAAATAATCCTGATATATCAAATTACACTACCTTGGAGGACGCCAATAATTGTCAGATCCATTTTTCGAAATCAACTAAAGCAATCGTTTATAATCGGTTCGCGAAATAAAATAAATGAAAATCGTGTCGTGTTTTCGAATTATATTTTCGTAGTAAAGTCTATCTGAACCGGCGACAAGAGACCCACAGATGGCGCTGCCCATTGACTGGACGCCGCAAGCGCTATATAGACGGATTAGGATTTAACTATATATTATGTTAACTCCGTAATTTTTATCTCATTCGTATGGCCAGTCAGCATAGTATGATTAGGTCTGACCCTTTTGATCATACGGGCCCTCTATTTTGATACTAAGCACTTTACACTATCAAAATTCGTTTCTAGTGTTAAGTGTGGTTTTAATCTTTAAGTCTTATCTTGTTAATCTATTTTAGTAAAGGTACCGTTTGAAGTATTCTCCGTTATTTTTAATTAATCGCTGTGAACTCTGAATAAATACTAAACCTGGAACTATTTCTATTTTATAAATAATAAGCTATCCAATACATTTTTATTTCTTGATAAAATTCATACGTACACCAGTGTGCTTATTTCACATTTTAATAGTTTTTTAGTACCTTATAATAACTGTTATTGTGATTGTGATTGTTTATAGAAAGTGACAGTTTAAATGACATTACAATTATTAATTTGTACATGTTGGAATCTGAAAAAGCACAGTTTCTGATAGGAAACGCGTTTTATAAAATTATGTAAGTATCTATTAATAATTATGATTATGTCAAGCCTTTTAAGATTGTGCTTGATTTAAATTGAAGTATCTTCGGGACTCCAAAAATTGAAGTAAAAACGTAGATTATGTACCATTTTACACCACCCAGTACCACAGTCGGTTTTAATCGATCGATCACTCCGCGCAACGCCGACTCAAGTACAAGCCTAAGCAATCGGAAACTTTCGACAACAAGTGGTCTTACCTCGTAATATTTTAACGTTATATTATAATGAATGATCAATGTGCATTTACCATTGGTGTATGGATGGGTCTTAACTTACCGATATCATCTCCCCGACAGTATTTGACGTTAGCCGTGTCTAGGCATAATGTTTCCGTCTGGATCTTTTACTATTTTTTTTAATTCATCAAGGAAACAAGCATCATCATCATAATCAGGGGCGCGACAACCCGTTGTGGGTACTGGCCTCCTTCAACAGCTCCCTCCACCTGTCCCTATCCAGTGTGGCCGCTTTCCAATTTGGTACCCCCAGAACACGGCAGTCACTGGCAGCTCCATCCAACCAGCGAATATTTAGTCTCCCTCTTCTTCTACGTCTTATTGGATTACTGGACATCATTCTCTTTGCCAGTTCATTGTCATTCATGCGGTGCACATGACCTAGCCATCGCAGTCTCTCAATCTTAATTGATTGAACTGCGCTGCAATCTTCGTACAGCCCGTAGAGCTCAGCATTATATCTTCTCCTCCGACTTGGTGCCATCCCTGATCGGTCCATATATACGGCGGAGAATATTTCTTTCAAAGATGTTCAGGGCTCGTTCATTTCACAGAGTTAATGTCCAGATTTCTGATGCGTAGGTGAGCACTGGCTTTACAAGTGTCTTGTAAAGAGTGCTTTTAGTTCGGCGAGATAGTATGCGGGACCTAAAATGTCTTAACAGGCCAAAGTAGCATTTATTCGCAGACAGGATTCTCTTGTTGATTTCTTCTGTAATATTATTATGTCGAGTTACAAGAGATCTAAGGTATATGAAACTGTCGACCGTATCAAACTTGTATGCACCAATATCTAACTTTGGTGCGACTTCTCGTGGTGTGACATAGACAGGCATGTATTTAGTTTTTGTTTCGTTTATTTGTAAACCCATTCTTTTGGCAGAGGCTTCTATTGCTGTGAATGCCTTTTTCAGTGCCAATTCTGATATGGCAATGATGTCGATAATATCATCGGCATACGCCAGCAGCTGCACAGGCTTAGTAAATATCGTGCTGCTGCCACGGGCGTCAATCATTGCATCCCGTATCGCCTTTTCTAGTACAAAATTGAAAATAAGGCATGCCAGAGCGTCACCTTGCCTAAGGCCATTCATTGATATAAATGGCTCGGATATTTCCGCTTGAAACTTCACCCGGCATTGTACTAGTGTCATTGTCATCTCTACAAGTGTAATTATTTTCGTCGGAATTTCAAATTCTCGCATTGCTTCGTATAACCAATATCGATTAATGCTATCATAAGCTGCCTTAAAATCGATGAACAGGTAATACGTGTTGATAATGAATTCAGTGATCTTTTCTAATCTTCCTTAGGGTGAATATTTGAGTAACACATGATCTCCCTCGTCGAAAGCCTCCTTGGTAGTGCCCGAGTATTCCTTCTACAATGAGTTCCAGCCGCTGGAATATCAGAATCGACAACAGTTTATATCCAGAGTTAAGAAGTGTCACCCCTATGTAACTAATACATTCTAGTTGGTCTCCTTTCTTGTGCAGGGGACAAATCAGCCCGTCCTTCCACTCCTCTGGCATCTTTTCTGAAGTCCATACATGGTGGATTAGTCAATGCAAATGTTTGACCAGGCTTTCTCCCCCACATTTTATTAATTCACTCTGTAGGTAATCTATTCCAGGCGATTTGTTTGTTTTTAACCTTGACATGGCACCTTTTACCTCATTTAATGTCGGTGGTTCTTCTGTGTGGAAACAATCAGTTACATTTTTCTTTACAAAAATATATTTTCAATAAAATAATGACAAGTTTTGACAACCAGCAAAGTTTCCATATATAAATTATAATATTGCTAAGCCTAACACGATTGAAAGTAAGAATAACATAAATATAAAGAAATTACTCAACAAAAGTGAAAAAGACTAATGAAAAGACAAAAAAGTAACATATTTTTTAAATATATAAGTATATATATTTATATAAAATCTTGGAGATAGCGCGTTTAAACGAAACAGGTGAATTATTTAATGGATCAACGGTAGAGAAATACATATTGTTATAATTTAAACAAGAGCGCTGAATAAAAGAGTTTTGTGCATGATTAGAATCGCTACGACTGACATGGTACATAATGGTTATAAGGACCGGTTATTTAAAAATCTCATAATTTTTTAATACTTTTAAATGTTTTTTTTAGATAATCGCTAGAAGCACTGTACCGGCCAATGTTGCAAGTCTCGTATCGTTCTGGGACGTGACTGAAGCACAAGCGTCTAGCGAATACCTACACATTGAGGAACAAAACATAAAGAAAGAACTAGGGGAATATATTGAAAGGTACAAAGATTTCGCC
The DNA here is from genome assembly GCF_057557595.1 of Rhyacophila brunnea. NCBI lineage: Eukaryota > Metazoa > Arthropoda > Insecta > Trichoptera > Rhyacophilidae > Rhyacophila > Rhyacophila brunnea. The sequence continues at coordinate 34,275,942 of NW_028232785.1, forward strand.
TGTGGCAATAATAAACGTGATATTTTTCAATCGAAAATGGTAAACACAGAATTATTAGTGGCTGTTATACAACTGGAAAAAAAATCGTTTTATAAAGAAAATTTTGTGTGCAGTATATGTTTTGATTTTTTTTCATCGTTCGACCTAATGTTGCTTCACAAAGCGATCCACACAACCACATTTGCGAAAAAGACCGATTCCGTTGCAAGGCTGGTCAAATGTGACGATGGTCATTTTTCAAGATTTCGTCCTGGTCACGTCATGAAGTCATTCAAAATAACTCATTCTGGCGAAAAGTCATTTAACTGTGATAAATGCAATTACTCATGCAGAAAATCAAGTATCATGAAAATACACAAAATGACTCATTCTGGTGAGAAGCCATTTAAATGTGATAAGTGCAAATACTCTTGCAAACAATCAAGTTACATGAAAACACACAAAATGACTCATTCTGGTGAAAAACCATTTAAATGTGACAAATGCAATTACTCATGCACGACGTCTAGCAGCATGAAAACACATAAAATGACTCATTCTGGTGAAAAACCATTTAAATGTAACAATTGCAATTACTCATTCAAGACGTCTAGTGGCATGAATAGACACGAAATGACTCATTCTGGTGAAAAACCATTTAAATGTGATAAGTGCAACTACTCATGCAGATACTCAAGTGACATTAAAATTCACAAAATGACTCATTCTGGTGAAAAGCCATTTAACTGTGATAACTGCAATTACTCGTGCACGACGTCCGGGGGAATGAAAACACATAAAATGACTCATTCTGGTGAAAAACCATTTAAATGTGACACATGCAATTACTCATGCACGACGTCTGGTAGCATGAAAAGACACAAATTCACTCATACTAGTGAAAAGTTATAATGTGATAAATGTAATTACTCATGTATAACGTTTAGTAGCATGAAAATACAGAAAAAGACTCATTCTGGTGAAAAGCCATTCAAATGTGATTTATGTAATAATTACTCGTGCATAATATCTGGTAGCATAAAATTGCAAAAGGACTCATTCTATTAAAAGCCATTTCAATATGATAATTGCAATTTCTCATGCATATATTTTATAGATAGATGAGTATTTTTTGATCAAGTATATTTTGTTATGTTTTGGTATCGCAGGGTTTAAGGCGATATACATTTTTTTGATAATTCACAATTTTAACTATAATAATTAGTAATTATGTAAGTACCTATCTATCTGAAAACATTAAAGTCAAAGATAAACTTACAATTAAAAAAAATGTTATAACATGTGAATTTGTCAAAGGTCCCCATCTTATAATTACTTAGGTTCATAGTTTTCATGTTCATATTATTTGACACCCACGGTGGCCGCGTGGCTTAAGTGTTAGACTATCACGCCGTGGGTCTCAGGTTCGAATCCTGAGTCTGGCAGGTACACATATTGTTTTCAATTTGTGTGTGAGTCAGGGTATGGACCTAATAGGTTGAGCAAGTGGCTGACATCCATTTCTCGTAAAAAACAAAAATCTGTTGTTACAAACCTCTACTCTGTAGGAGCCCATATTATGATCGTATTAGGATCGGACATGGTCGAAAAAAAAATTATTTAGGTATTAGTTTATTAAGTTTTCTATGATGTTCGTAAGAGGTTTTTACTAATTAATTGTTTTAATATTTTTTATATTTATTTAAAAAAACATCGATTTTTATAAAAATATAAATCTGTCAAAGCTTCGTATTTTTGCGCTAGGTGCCTTTTTACATATATTCTGTACACTAGATTGCTATCGAGAGTAGTTTTTCATTTATTATAAGTATTTGCACGTATTGTAACAATTATAAGTTAGCCGTCTAAACAGTAAAACTGTCTATCGCACTATAAACTTTAACACAGAGAGGTGCTGTCAAAACATAGCACTTATTGTAACAATTACAACTAACTTCTTGTATTTCTTACAATACATACTAATACTTCGATAGAAAAAATGGAAAACTACCTTCGATAGTTGCCGATATCAGTCTTGTATATATAAAAGAACAGATGCACTGGTAGGTAAAGACATCTCCTTAATTGAATCGTAATACAAGTGACGTCACTAATTACGAACACTTTACAACTGTCATCGTAATTTCGTTTATGCCTGTAAGTTGTTGGTGTTATTTAATGTTCTATGCATGCTCCTCTTAGTTGTTAAGAGTTTGCCTTGTTATGGTAATAATAGTTATGTCCAAAGAGATTGGAATTGGTTCAGTCTAAATAAAATGTCAGCCGACGGAAGTTTTTGTTTTGAATGAATGAGAATGATTTTTAGTCGTTTGACAAGTGGAAGATACCTGCTGAGTATGACGATAGCTTGGTTAAGAACTTTATTTAGTGACAATATGTAAAATATTATTATTGTATACAGGTATAAATAAAGAAAATCGGAAACTTATTTGGTTTTAATCGTTTTTATTCACACTATCCCATTCAATATAAGAAGCACCGGTTCGCACAAGGAAACTACATTTATATGCGGTGCATCATTGTAACCCATATAGTTATTGCTATCTCCCGTCAGAGCATAGAAAATGCATCATCTTTCTTCTCTCGGTATGCTGGTTGCTGGTCATCGTATGTTATTTGGACTTGGGAGTGATCAAATAAACACCTCGGAATGGTCTTAAACGGCGATTTTTATTTGACATAATATACTTTTACCATTTATTACATTATCATCAATTTTTAATAATGCGAGATGCATATGTTTATTATTGCAATCTCTGGAAGCCTATTAGATATTTTTCGCTTTTGATCTCACTATCAGCGAGAAGCGCTTGATATCGCTGTCAGCGAGACGCGCTTATGCACTGCAAGCGATCTCCCTCCATAAAAGCGTTTTACACAAACAAACACGTCCTCTCTAGACCCCCAGAGGAGACATCCCCAAATGCGGGCAATTCAAAGGCGTGACATTATGACGTCATCTTTCAAATAAGAAAAATCGGAAACTCTCCTTTTTAATAAATTATTGACGTAGAAGTATCTTTCCAGCAGGTATATTCTAAACGGTCATCACTTTAGTACGTTTCCATTATTTTCATTATCCAATTTATTATCCATTATCCAATTAAACAGTTATCGGCGTTTACCTATTTCCAATTCATAATACGGCGAAAATTTAGGTTGGTAGACATGTCAGTCAAATTCGGATATGCTCGTGCTGCCTGTGTAGAGCGATCCTAGACTGATGAAGCCGAATCAGCGCCGTCTAGTCAGTAACTAGCAGTAACAGTAAAAGTAAGTCAGAATAGACGTTTTACACGTCTTAATTGTAGTATTTTTATTGTTTATAATTACTAATGATCTATTAGGTTTTCACGATTTATTATTGATGATAATATGGGGGTTTTTTACAAACACCAACTACCTATTCATAATTTTTTGTAATATTTTTTATTGTGATCCTTGACTTGATAGGTAGGTAATGGAAATGTTACCGACTGTATTGTATTGATTTGTTATTTAATTTAGTGTTATAAGACGTACGTATTCATTTTCAGTGTTTATTTGCCTTTTAGTGAGTGTACACAGTGCTTGAAGATGCCGAAAAGCGAAAGACGGGTTGCAAACAATACCGTCATAACATACCTCTTGAGACCCGAGGTAGAACCGCAATCGAAAGAAATATTTCTTTTATTTTATGGAAGAGAAGTATGTGTATTGACAAAAAAAAGGTACTGTTTGGTTAAAGCGGATACAGCGGAAAACGCATTTTGAAAATAGCCGATAAAATAAACTGCATTATTTGTTGGTTTGGGTTAGTTTAGGTTGGGTTAGGTTAGGTTAGGTTAACCTAACAAATAAACCAGTTTATCAGCTATTTTCAAAATGCGTTTTCCGTTGTATCCGCTTTAACCGAACAGTACCAAAAAAAATTTAGGTTTTTTTATTTCATAACAAGTAAAATATACTATATGCACATATGTGGATATCAGGTCACACTGCAGATGAATATTACCTACACTATAAACTTATGGAAGGTAAAGAAAACAGCTTGTTCAAAAGAATGGATAATTTTATTAGAACATTATACAATAAAAACAATACAAAAACATTATAAATAGGATAATTAAATATATTTACACTTAAAATTATGAAATAAAACTCTAAATAATATATACTTTAAAATTGCTTTGAGCTGCATCCTATACCGTGTGATACAGCTCAAAGAAAAATTTTGTACACAGGTATAAATATTGCATTTTATTGGTTACCATTATTACCGGTTTATCATTATTACCTGGTGCGGGACTTGCATCCAGGATATCTGCGCACGGATACTGAATGGTCATTCTGAAAGCGAGGAAGATGGCCAACGTTGTCCAAACGCACCTCAGCGATCGGTTGCGGGACAACATTTCTCCTGCATGCTGCTGGCTCTGTGTGTACCTTGATGTCGAGGTTAACATGTTTCTTGGCCGACCTCGTGCTGGCGGTGTTAAAATGTTGGCTACCTACTGGTGAAAAACCACATCAATGCGATGTGTGTGTTTAAAAGATTCCTGCAAATTAGTATTCTTAAAAGGCATAAAAGGACACGACATACCGATGAATAAGGACACTAATTCGATGTGTGTTTTAAAACAATCGTGCAAATAATTAGTAGTTTGAAAAGGAATAAAATGACAATTTATACCTACCGGTGATAAACCACATGTTTTAAATGTTGTGTGTATTAAATATTTTTTTCATATTAGTCATACAAAGATTCATAAAATAAAATATATTGGTTAGAGATAACTTTAATGCAATATTTATTCATTTAAATGCATGTTTTCTCTTAAAATGACACATCGTGGGCCGAGTATTTACTTAATTGTTCTAACAGAAATTTTGTAACTTTTTACTAGAGCACTTTTAAGATTTGACACCTTGTAGTTTTGTAAGCTTACATTCTTGTAACCTCTAATTTTCAGTAAAAAAAATATAGCTATTTATTATTATGAAAAAAGTTATTTATTCAAGAAAAAAAAAATATTAAAACAATAAAAAACAGAATATCGATGGTGCAGATCACAAACTTTCTATGTAAAATTTTACGATTTTGACTTTATGGAAAAAAAAAATCAACAAAAGTTTAACGGATCTGTTGAACTTTACCTCCTATGTCATAGAGAAATATAGCCCAGTTTATTGATCTTTTAATTAAAACTCCTATGTCATATTCATTGTATTATGCTACACGAACCTCCCACACGACGTGAGTTAGGAGTATTGTGAATTAATGTTAACGCAGTGATGTTGCAGCGAACAATTCAGGTGTATATAAACATACATGTTTCTATTCTCCAGATATTCGATAGTTTTATCAATAAATAGTCAGAGGCAACTTCATACAAAGGTGCCAAGATCAGTTGGGTTAAATCAGATGGCAATATAAAGGTCGTCGATCAAGGTAGCGTCTGACAAAACAACAATTTCGTACAAATATTCTTAATATGCACTATTCCCAGGGTCGCTAGGCAAGACAGCATATTATGAAAATAACTATTTTACATTTATAAGGGTACACACAGTATGAATATTATCATTTATTTAAGCAAAGGACGTCTCGAACGTGCATATATGAATATCTATCATATACGATGGCCGCGGCTAAAGCGTCGACTTATAGGGTCGTGGGTCCCAGGTTCGAATCCTAGCTGACATCATATCTCGTAAAAACTTAATCTGTTAATACATCCTCCACTCTGTGGAGGCCCACATGATCTTAATAGGATCGGACATGTTCGAGAAAAATATTGCATTTAAAAAAATATCCACTAAAACTAATCAACTAATGTTGTTCACCAGTACGACATTTTTACAGTTTCGAGTATGGACATGAACATACATTACATTTATAAGGTGTTTTTTTTTATCAGAACGTATTGTTTCACGTACTCTAAAATGAGAAATATGCGAGCAACTATAAAAGCATTCATGACAGTTATAAGGTGTTTAACCGGTATGTGTCCTTTTATTGGATTTGCGCGAGTAACATTGTCCTGACATTGATAAGCAGTAACGCAGGTGTGAACGATTTTGAAGCTTTTTCGAGCATTTCCGCATCCAAAAACTGCATTACAAATGCTGCAAATCAAAATTCGTCAGAGATATACTCATCTTCCCAAATAACTACATAAGCATATATTGCAGTTAAAAGGTCTTCACCAGTATTTATACGTCTTCATTGTATGTGTTTTAAGAGTACTACTTTGCAAACATCTATATAAGCATACGGTACATTAATAGGATTATTTACCAGTATACAGATACTGGTAAATAATCCTATTAATATTAATTAATTCGTGTCTTTTAAGATAACTCAGTTGCGAGCATCTAGATGAGCATACCTTGCAATTCTGAGGTTTTTCACATCTGTGTGTGTCATTTCATGATTTTTACGACTACTAAGATGCGAGAATCTATATGTGCATACTTTGCATTTATGAGATTTTTCACCTGTGTGTCATTTCATGTTTTTTAAGACTACTAAGATGCGAGCATCTATATGTGCATACTTTGCATTTATGAGGTTTTTTACCTGTGTGTCATTTTATGTTTTTGAAGATGACTAAGTTGCGAGCATCTATATGGGCATACCTTGCATTTATGAGGTTTTTCACCTGTGTGTGTCATTTCATGGATTTTAAGATGACTAAGTCGCGAGCATATATATGTGCATTCCTTGCATTTATGAGGTTTTTCGCCTGTGTGTGTCATTTCATGGTTTTTAAGATGACTAAGTCGCGAGCATCTATATGGGCATACCTTGCATTCATAAGGTTTTACACCCGTGTGTGTCATTTCATGGTTTTTAAGAGTACTAAGTCGCGAGCATCTATATGGGCATACCTTGCATTCATAAGGTTTTACACCCGTGTGTGTCATTTCATGGTTTTTAAGAGTACTAAGTTGCGAGAATTTATATGTACATACATTGCATTTATGAGGTTTTTCACCTGTGTGTGTCAGTTCATGGCTTTTAAGATTACTAAGTCGCGAGCTTCTATATGAGCAAAACTTGCATTTATGAGGTTTTTTACCTGTGTGTGTCATTTCATGGTTTTTAAGACTATTAAGTCGCGAGCATCTATACGGGCATACTTTGCATTTATGGGGTTTTTTACCTGTGTGTATCACTTCATGGTTTTTAAGATATCTAAGTTGCGAGCATCTAAATGGGCATACCTTGCACTTATGAGGTTTTTCACCTGTGTGTATCATTTCATGGTTTTTAAGCTGACTTAGTCGCGAGCATCTATATGCGCATAACTTGCATTTATGAGGTTTTTCACCTGTGTGTGTCATTTCATGTCTTTTAAGAATACTCAGTTGCGAGCATCTATATGGGCATACCTTGCATTTGTGAGGTTTTTCACCAGTATGTGTCATTTTATGTGCTTTGAGATGATCTAGTTGCGAGAATATTTCTTTGTTTTCATTAACAATCCCGCCCGTGTGAACCATTTTGTGACGTTTTAGAGCACTTCCACATCCAAAAACTGCGTTACAAAGGCTGCAAATCAAATAACGTGAGAAATGTACTACTTTTCTCAGAATAAGTCGAAGTTCCTTCGGAGTCTCTCGTTCTGAGATTTCTCCTTTAATGTTTTGTTCATCTATCGTCACTTCTGAATACTGTATGATTTTATCTTTGATTCTATCAGGCAAGGCTTGTTGACACCTGTCTATATCGTGATGTTTTGTGAAAAAGCCTTTAGTAGAAACCTAGAATAAACAAAAATAATCAATGTCAATATTATAGACTTTAAACTGTTCCGTTTGATTAACTTTTTTCAAAGCTTATGCCTTTCAGCATCTTCAGACAATAAACTGTAGTGAGAATGAAAATGACATTAAGAAATAGTAATAGTACCGACATAGATATTAAATACAAACAATGTTACGGAATGATCCATCACTAGTTTTTAAAAAAATCACCTACATGTAACATCAAAGGAAAATGCACAAAACAGACGATGACATAATTGTGGTACTACTCTTGGTAATATGTATATATCTATTATAGTTTCGAATGCAAAATTTTAGATTGATCTGAATAAGATGGTTTCACTTAAAAGTGTTTATTTCTAATATTTCTTGATAAAATAATTTAAGATCACCAGAATAACGTACATACTATGAGGCAGGTTTGCACCCTGTTCGATATAAAACATTGTAAGTTACGTGTAATAACTAGTAATTTCTGTGTCAGTGTGTCATTGGAGAGTGTGCATAGTGTCGGAAGATGCCGAAAGGCGAAACCAATGTCACAAAAAATATTCAAAATGATTGAATTGAATTTATATTCAAAATTTATCAAGCGACCTCGTTCAAAAGTATATACAGTGTTTTAATATATCATACTTCTGAATTCGTGAGAGCACGCATAATGAGCGTTGTATAGGGAAGGCAGTTATCCAAAGAGCGACACTCTCTAGAAGGAATGAATCGGTTAATATAATATCATACAAAATGTTATATCACTAATATTTTTTTTCTGGTCTGAGCGAAACAGCAAGTCGTATTTTAAAATAAATCAATAATAAATCTTATGATACATGAATGCAATCTTGCTGCACGATAATACGTGTTTACGTATAGGTACCTGTTCTTATTACGCCCGCGATAATACGTACTGTCAGCAGTTAACCCATGCACGTGTAAACGGGGTATTAGAGTCAGTTTAGCAAAAGTGACTTATTACGTAGGTCCAACAATCTTTCACGGAGGTAGATTAGGAAAGTTTACAGATCATAGATTAATTCAAGAAAATATTAGTAGGAACCTATTTTAGTGTACAGATAAAATTTTGTGTTTCCGGTGGGTCTATTCTATACACAAGTCGGCTATCAGCTACTATCGAATGTAGTTTATAATATTAATATATTAATGCAGTTAATTGTTACAATAAGTTAACCGTCTAAACTGTCAAAAAGTGTTGTGTTTTAGCAGCCCCTCTCTTAGCTGTGTTAACCTTTAGTCCGAGATAGACAGTTTACGTGGCTAATCTATTGTAACTATTGTAACCCCAATACATAAATTTGATAAACTACCGTCGATAGCTGAACGTTTACTATTTAATCAATGGAAATTATATTTTGTTGGTGCAGAATAACATTATTTGTGACTTTAAAACAAGTGAAAAAAAAAGAACACCACTTATCGACGGCAATATCTCGAAAAAAAGGAGTCGTGTTTGGTCTGTTTATCAAAGGCGGTACTGTGCCAAGGGACGTCACTTCATGTTCAATATATTTACGTATACACAATAGTTCCTTGTGTAAATTACAAATAAAATCAAATATATAAGAAGCCCACAATATACAATAATATATCAGTGGTAAGCTGTTAAGAGTCGACTTAAATAGTGTATATTAAAGTTTTTCTGTCAAACGTATTTGTTTTCTTTTATCTAAGACTACGATGTGTGAATAGTGTTTGTAAGTTTTTAAAACTCGATTAAACCCTGCGAAAACCAACCATGCCATAATAGTCAAGGCTATACTTCAGTTGAGGCATGGTGCAAATGACGCGTGCCGAACGAAATATAATTTGTCATAAAAATTCAACTTGCTTCCATTTACTGCTATGTTTATGGTTATATTACTAATAATAATAGTATATTCATTGACATGTTTTCTTTTTCAAGTACATACGTAAAGTTTTTAGTCATCTTTACACGATTTAAGAAGATATTCATCCGGCGCCATGACGAAACAAATCGACATGCGCACACCTCGACTATCGGTCTCCGATTGGCGACGAGTACGAAATTTCGTCACACCTACTGTTGACAATTATTTGCCGTTTCACTGAAGTTCGCTCTTAATAGTAAATATAAATGCCTATCCATAAAATGTCAAAAATATTTTTTTATCCATTATAGTTTGGTTTAAGCAGGACTATGAATTTAAATAAATTAACCGACAATGGCGACAATATGTACCTATAATATGTATTCTAAATCCAACGAAAACAAATGAGTATGAATCAAAAACTGTGCACAATTTACTCTTATCGTCTCAAGTATACCAAAACTATTATAGTTTGGCTAAGGGTTTAATTGATTTTTAAAAACTAACCAACACCATCTGTAAATTGTAGTCTTGTCTTTCTATGACTAGCAAAGTTCAATGTAAACTATTTAAGGCGGATCTTCACAGCCTATCTCCACCATTCGCTACTGATATATTATAGCTGATACGACTGGCTGGAATATTATGGAGATTTATTGAAATGTTAAACGTCAACCTTCGATAGAAATCCGTGAATAGAGAAGCAAATGTTACAATATAATATAAAATTGAATATACCCTATGTCCTGGTGTGTAATCTGAATGCGAACATCCGGGTTGAGGATCTTCAGCAGAAAATGGTGGCATTTCATCTTCAGTGAACTCGTGCTTTATGTTTGTCTCAGTGACACCCGTCGCAGCTAACTAAAAAAAAACAACGTTTATATACTTAACATGTTGTCAATATGTACATACTATTATTATGACTAATTAAAACGTTAAAATCTAGGCAGAAGTAGGCTGTTACCAGAATTGGTCTGAGCTAGCTTGGCCATACAACACAAAATCAAATAGACTTATTTTTTATTCAACGAATAATTCACAGGATGAAAGTAACATTCTTTATATTGAAACATAACCTAAGTGTAATACCAATTGTATTAGAGATAATGAGACGAAGTTTTTTTTATAATAATTATCCTTGAGAAAAAACCGTTTGATTCGAATTTTGAATTTGTGGAAGAAATTGTTTTATATTTAGTCCCCGGATGGAATTTTTAGCTGAACTCTTCTTCGAGTTGTTACACTTTACAAGGCATATAAACCCCAATCCCACCACCACCACCACCAATATCACTCGCAGCTCCACGGTCTTCAAGATACCTCATCGCAGGACAGATGTTATGTTTCATGATGCTGTGTATCGTGCAATTAGCTTATTTGATGGCACCATAAAGGTTGATTTGTTTTTTATTAATTATATAATGTTTGTAGACGTTTTAAATAGGATAAATTTATAATTGTATATATTATCATATTTCTTTAATATTTACACATGCTGTCTTTTCCACTTTCTTGTCATATTAGTTGTTATTTGTAATTAAGATATTTTTATATATTTGTATGTATTATGTATTATGGCGCATTGGCCAAAAGCTGTAATGCCGTAATACTCTTTTTTATAAATAAATAATAAATAAATAAAATAAATAAATAAATAAATATAACGATATATGTAACTTTCTCCGACATATTATGTACATGTAATTTTTCTTAAAAATAGTACGATCGTGGAAATATTTTGCAATAACTTCTTTTACTACGTTTCACGATCATGATGAAGGACGATTTCTGTGTAACAAAATGGTGCAAATCATATTAAGTGAGAAATGTATTACCCTTGTGAGAATAAGTCGAAGTTTTTTCGAAGTATTTTGTCTCAAGATTTCTTCTTTAATATTTTGTTTATCTATGGTCACTTCTGAATACTGCATCATTTGATTTTCGAATCCATCAGGCGAGGGTTGTTGACTGCTATTTGTATCGTGACGCCATGTGATAAATCCCTCAGTGGAAACCTAGATACCCAAAATTATCGTTATTATAAATTCTAAATTATGTTATACTATTCCGTTTAAGTTTTTTTTTCAACGTTTTTTTATTTTCAGCATTTTAAGACATTAATTAAAGAAATTAGAGTAACAATGAAGACACAGGAATATGAAATATATATTGCATTTAAAAGGTAATAATATAACTTTACTTTATATATTTCAAAAACGATATTAGTCAGATATCAAGGTAAAAATGTTTTTATGACGCGAAGAAAACCTCGATTTTCCTCTGCAATACCATTAAATTATGCTCAAATCTTGCATGTCACAAGTTTAAAGACAGTTAGATACCCCATTTAATCGTCTGAGCTTAACAGTTATATTTCTATTTAATACATACAATTAATACATAAATACGTAAATATTTTCGGAAAATTATCGAGGGCTCCGGTTCGTAAAATCTTTCATTTCGAGTCCTGTTAGACACCACAGGTAAAAATGTAATCACCGTAAATAATAAATCTATATAATTTATTAAATTCGCTGGTATGAATTTTGGTCAGGAGAGGTATCTTAATATTATAAAAAGATCTAGGAATTTCTTAAACTCTCCATTATTTCTTTTCGTGAACAAAAAAATCCTATACATTTTCAACAGATAGGTACTATAATTGCTTAGACCGCGTACTATAATTCCGTGACGAAAATATGGCAACGTCGATGGTAGAGCGTAGAAGCCATAGTATATTTGCCTATAGAACTCAACGCACAAGTGCGTGAATCTATTTACTGACTCTGAAACCAAATGCCGCATCAAATGGAAGTAAACCGAAACACATAATACCGATAGACATAAATCACTACAAGAAATGCAATTATATTTGAATTTGTTGGTGAATGTGCACAGCGCCTGAAGCTACAGAAAGGTGAAACCCGGGTCGCGAAAAACGACTCAAATGGAAAAGTACAAAACTTAAAGCCATTAGAATTTGAATTTATGTATTTAATAATATGTGGGAACGTGACTAAGGTGTAGCTGTTTATATACAAAAAAAACCCTAATGTATGGTCTGCTGGTTTGCAGCTGTCTTGAAAAAGGGAATGGTTTGATTTTGATAGATGAGTTACATCATAATTAATACACTGCCATTTAATAGCCCAATGCCACAAAAGACAATTTGTGGAAATCGATGTTACCACTGTTATTTTGTACAACGCAATACCTAGTCTGATGACTGATGAATAACAGGAATGTATATTTATAAAAAAAAACACTGATAGGTTATAAATTTGATTTGCGATTTTTCTATAATGCAATACGAAACGAGAAAGACCTTATAATTATGTTGTTTTGGAGGCAATCTGAAATCTGATTTTAACAGCTGAACAGTGGGATCACTCGTTTGAGAGATGCGTGTACAAAAAGATATGCTCAAGCTTTGTATCTTAAGATGGCGCTGGCCTGTTCACAATATTATGTATGGATGCAATATGGCAAGTGATTTTAAAGTACGTACACGTATAAACTGTTAAAGTTCATTGAAATTAGATCATTCAAAATATTCTGCGGAATGAAAAAACCACAGACTTACTTTGTCGCCATGCCAGCATATGACGTGGCATAATGTCATCGCAGCATTATTCTGCTACCTACAAACAATAATGCTATGACAAAAGTACTTTCTGAGAGAAGAGGTCGATCGGTCATCATCAGTGACAGACATCACATTCAAATACTGTAGGTCAATTCACCCATTTACACTAAACCAGATAAATAGGTTAGTGAAATAGTTTTACGAAGCGTGAATAACCGAGATGAGAATAATATGCACCTTTTGAAATTGAGTTACAAAGCTGTGATAGGATACATAGCCAATGGAAGAAAATATCGCATAATATACAATAACCTGCTGTACTGGTATGTTATCTGAATGCGAACATCCAGGATCTTCATCATGGAATGGGTGTTTTGCGTCTGCAACGAACTCGCGTTTAACGTCAACCAGCTGGAGGTCAATCTCGGGATTCATTTCAGCGAGACGCGTTGCCGGGTTCTGAAAGAAGCGTTATTCATTTTTGTAATCATGTAAAAAAGCAATTTTGAGCTCGCGTACTTATTTTATAACAATACCTTACTTATATAATTGAGGTAGGTAGCTGTCTAAATGTACGTCAAAAGGTTTTTGAAAGAAAGTTTGACATCCTCGTATGTTCTTTAAATCAAATCAAATTTATATATTATTCATATAATGAACATAACAAATTATAAATTCAAGGCATTCACGACATGACAAAATAAGTGTTAATAATTTTTAAAAATAAAAATACAGAGAATAAGTAATAAAATAAAAAAATAAATAAAATAAAAGTAGATGGAAGCACACAGAGTGAACTTTGATAGACCCTATCTGAAAATCTTATAAAACAATGTCCACTTAAATTCACCCTCACGTAAGTGGAATATATCAATATCCGAAGCGATTTCATTAAGCATGGTTACTGCCCTCCCAATTGGCATTACTAATGGCAGGTTAGTTCTGCACCGTGGGAGAACAAACAACGGATGCCCTCGATTCCTAAGGTAATTATCAGAGACACACAAGCCAACACCACCAAGAATGGCAGAGTTCACATTTACAATATGTAGCTAAATAAAGATCCCTTCTTAATTTTAAGCTACAATATGTAAGCATCCCTAAGAGAAAATCAGTCGGATCTTAAACAATTAGTATAAATATAAACCTATCGTAGGTATTCTGCTAAAATATTTATAAAAAATCGCAGGAATGGACTTAATAAATAAAAACTAACCTCAAAATCGCAACTGAAATCGTCTGTGTTCTCCTGCTTTATATAGGTGCGCGTGTCAGTGCTGTTTTGATGGCTAGTCGTTACATCAAACTTGTCTTCAGTACCAGATTGGTCTCCATAACATTCTCGCTTGACTTCCATGTTTGCGTATCAACAATCGTATGCAATGTGCTAGAGACAACTTTACAACATTCTGTTATGTTGTAGTTTTATATAAATGTTGCCGAAATGCAGTTGATAATATTCCGCGTAGCTATTATCTGATAAACAATAATGTACATTTGTAGGTGTTATGTACAGATGCTAATGTCAAGAACACCGACTAAACGTTAACGTAAATTATAGGAGAAAAAAACCCAATTTGATTTTTGTCATTAGTTATTATATATCGAGATGCGCTGTTCTCATTATGATTGAGGAAATGCTCACGATCATTTTCGTACCATTGTTTTGTTTTGACAACAAAACATACATATTATTAAATTCTATCACCGTGTCAAGTGTGTATTTTTATTAGGGGAATATATATTCGCACAATTGAATAGACTGTTTTCACAAAGCAGTGACAACATTCACACTTGTTTCTCCGTCTAAATTCATGCAGCGTCTCGAGACAATGGTGTCGCGTGTGAAACGGCTCTAAGATTAAAACATGTATTGCTAATTCCAACCATCGATATAAGACTGCACCAAGGGAAGAAAAATAACACATTATACAATTGAACGAACCTGATGTATAGGCCTGTAATCTGAACCCGGTTGAGGATCTTCAACATCACATAATGGGTCTATTACATCTTTAATAATCTCGCGCTTGACGACGGATAGTTGATCATCAGTCTCAGGTTTTGTATTAAAGAGGTCCGTTAAAAGATACTGAAAGAAACATTGTGGTTAACACCGTAAAACCACTTCCAATTCACGTAACTTCATATAATATCCATATAACAATGTATGCTAATTATAGTCAAAATGAATTAGAAGATAACCTGCCCTAACCAAATGTATCGTAGCTGTCAAAATGTATGGTCCAGTTATTTTTTAAATCAACGATTAATATCATTGTATATCACTACGAAGTTTATAAACAAGCAACATATTATTATTCCACACTAATCGTTATTATTTCAAATCTAAAAAAATCAATTTCAAAAAACTAACCTCGAAATTGCAACTTAAATCGTCGGCTTTCTCCTGCTTTACTTGAGTGCGAACTTCCGGGCTGATTGGGTGGTTAATCTGCGTATCAAACAAAAGTTTGACTTCTTCATCAGATTGTTCTCCATCACATTCTCGCTTTACGTCCATTTTAATGGTAAAAGGAAGAACGTGACAAACAGGATCCATCCAAGGTACATTAATTTTAGAGAAGTGTTGCCAGAATACGTAATTATTTATTATCAATGGCCGAAATTCAGAGACAACTATTCCGTAGAAGCGATCAAACAATAAACTGTGTTTTATTGGATTTAAGTATTGTACTATTCTATTTGAGCAGGTAGTTTTTTTCCACTCGAGTCTTGACTTTCGATATTTTCAAGCACTACGCGTATTCACCAATGGCAAATACACACTTACAGCGTAGGTAGGTATACTGTTACACCCATGACTAGTGGGACCCTCCCGATAGTCTTAATTACCTACGTAATTATTAGGTGTAACCATGTCACCTGACCTCCTAGTCAACAATGGGCGTACGTACGTCCAAAATGCCTTGATTAACTGTCAAAATGTTCAACACATACTTGTGAATGTGATTGTGCCGAATAAAATAAACGAAAGCCAAAGAAACTTAATATTCAGGAGTATGTAAGGTGAGTCGGGGTAAGTGTGACATATAATTTGATGAGATGAATAAAATTTCAATCTGGTTCATGATGAATAGGTATGTTTTAAACAGTTGAAAACTTTACCATAGGATCTACAATATCATTACAATTAATATGTACAGAAGGAACCCACTGTATATCTTACTATAATACTACATTTTAATATTTTTGATCACTAGTCAGTTTGTCACACTTACCCCAATATTGGGGTAAGTGTAACTAAATTCACCATTGTTCCAAAAGTTCTTCAAAACCATAACGTATTACATGCATAGAAAGGTAATATATCATTTAATGGATATTGATTCTTAAATTAAAGATTTTGTATAGATTTTCAACAAAAATGATCTATATTATTTTTTTTGGGGTAAGTGTGTCACACTAATGTATGTAGAGCTAGTGATGTCCCGAAACAAAAATAACGTTTTTTATTAGGTAGGTACTTAATTATTTAATGTGAATGAAACGATTTTAGATAGTTTTGATAAAAATGGGAAAAGGGCATATCTATTGAATACGTAAACACTATGTAGGTATTTATTATTTGATTTATACATTATAAAGAGTATTATACCTATTTAAAATATTTTACTCACTTTTTACATATTATTTTACTAAGAGAATAAATTAAAAATCAAATGATTTTCATTTTAGGGGACTTTGAAACTAACCTACCATTTTAAGGGCTTTTGAAATTAACATGTATGATTTTAGAGTGTTAAGAAATTTGCATTGTAGCAATGACGCACGAGGAAATCGCAAAAGGTGTTCTGTGGTTATTTTTCTTGGAGAAAAAATAAATGTTAGTAAGTCGAAGTATTTACAAAATTTAACAATATAATTATGTTTGCGACATATATTTTATTATCGTATACATATACTGTATATAATGAAAAATAGTACAAATAATAAAAATAAAATAGATCAGTAGGTGTTTATTATAAAAAAAAAACTGGAAGATATTTAAAACATTTTTGTTGAAAATGCTCAATTCACGAAACCAGTTCTGATTATTTACAAATTGGTTTCACATTTTTTAAATTTGAAATGTTATAATAGTTTAACCAAGAATTAACAGGGTAAAATATTATTTTTTAGCTCAAAACAGTGAGCATTAACAAACAGTTGATGAAATTTAATACACCTAACATGATTACATATTTTAAAATAACACAATAAAATAAAATAAAGAAAATAAAGCAAAAGATGTAAAGCAAGAATGTGATGGAGGACACTCCGATATAGAAGGCAAGCCTTTGTTTGAGAAGCTGACTATCCATCCAAACAACCCGGACCCTCGCACTCATGTAACGCAAGAGAATGCGGACGTTTCAAGTTGCAATTTCGAGGTTAGTTTTTAGAAAGTGAAATCTTTTCCAATCAATTTAGATTGAGAATAACAACGATTACTTTAATATTATAAACTGTGGCTTTTTTACAAACTATGTAGGAACATAAGGTGACATTAAACTTTGTTTAAAAAATTACATGTTTATACAATTTGACAGCTACGATACATCTGTGATATTATAGCATGCATATGTGGGATCCCGCCTAATCAAATCTCTCATATGTAGTGATCAAGTCTCCCCCAATGAGGGTCACTTTTCCCTTACCTGAAATTTTGTTAAATATATATTTTAAAAATCAGTTATCCACATTTTGTGAATTGTAAACGAATACCTATATAAATTTTGCAACTATTAGGTTATAAAGAATTACTACAATCACAGTAGGAGAAAAGTTATGACAACAAATATAAAACGGGGATCAAGTCTCCCTCCTTTCCCCTACTTGACCCGAAACTATTTTCACCGTGTTTACAAAATGTAATAATGCTTCTTTCAGTACCTTAATATGGCGGACCTCTCTAATATAAAATCTGAGACAGATGATCAACAAGCCGTCGTCAAGCGCGAGATTTTTGAAGATGTTTCACATCCATTATATGATGATGAATATCCTCAACCGGGTAGTTTGAATTCAGATGACAGGCCAATACATCAGGTACGTTCAATTGTACGTATGTGTATATGTGCCGTTTTCTTTCCTTGATGCCGTCTTATATGAAGGCTTGAATTTGTAATACATCTTTGAAACTTCATAAGGAACTATTATAATATAATTCGGTCAAACTTGTTTCACTTATTGATAGTGGAGTAGATTCGAGTCATTGGCGATTGCTTAAACAGATATTTTGAGACAGTATTGAGTTGGTATATAAATCTTTGCTAAATCACGTAAGTATATTTAAATATGATGATTTATACATCACAATCATTCAAATGTAAGGCAATAATAATGCGATTATCTAAAATTTAGATTAATTGAATGGTTAATACGAGGGTGAGTCAATAATTCCTTAGAAAAAAGCATTAAAACAGTTTTTATTTTTGTATTTTTTTTTTATTTCTCAACATAATCTCCTTGGAGCTCAATACACTTGGTTAGACGTTTCTCAATTTTTTTTAAACCGTCAGAAAAATAAGTTTTTGGAAGGTCCTCAAAATAAGCATTTGTCCGATCGATGACTTTTTCATTTGAAAAAAAACGTTGTCCACTTAGCCATTTTTTTAAGTTTGGGAAAAGCAAAAAGTCGCTGGGGGCTAAATCTGGCGAATACGGTGGGCGGTCGACCAATTCGAACTTAAATTCTTCAATTTTAGCCATTGATAGTAAACATGTGTGAACACGGGCATTGTCCTGATGAAAGAGGATTTTTTTCCTGTTTAAATGACGCCATTTTTCTTCAATTTCGTTTTTTAGCTGGTCCAATAAAAATGCATAATAGTCCCCTGTTATTGTTTTTCTTTTTTCCAAATAGTCAACGAAAATAATTCCACGTGCATCCCAAAATACAGTAGCCATAACCTTACCAGCTGATTTTACGGTTTTCGCCTTCTTTGGACATGGTTCGCCTTTCGCAATCCACTGCTTTGACTGTTCTTTCGTCCCGGGAGTATAGTGGTGTATCCATGTTTCATCTACAGTCACAAAGCGACGAAAAAATTCATCCGGATTGCGTTGCATGAGCGACAACAGGGCTTTAGAGGCCACCACCTTATTGCGTTTTTTTTCGACTGTGAGCAAACGCGGCACCCATCTTGCAGAAACTTTTTTCATGCCCAATTTGTCATGTAAAATAGAAATGACGCTACCTTTTGAGATCCCTGTAACCTCAATTATCTCACTCAACTTTAATCTTCGGTCACTTAACACCATATCGTGGATTTTATTGATCATTTCTGGTGTAGTCACCTCTACAGGACGTCCTGAGCGTGGTTCATCCTTTGTTGATGTACGACCACGTTTAAATTCATTTAACCAGTTATAAATAGTTGCAAGTGAAGGAGCAGATATGCCGTGAACTAAATCCAACTCATTTTTTATTTCCTTTGCTGTTAACCCTTTTATATTAAAATGTTTAATAACAGCTCTAAACTCAATTTTCTCCATTTTTGTAAACAAGCAAATTTTTTTTTAAATGTACGAAAATAAAAAACAACAACCCGACCAATCTGATTGAAACCTCGCAGCATACTGAATCGGTAGTGCCGCTGCATGAAAACCAACCGCTTACAGTACTAGTCGCGCCACCTGTCGGCTTTTCTAAGGACTTATTGACCCACCCTCGTACAATTAATCGCCCGTGAGTCCTTTTTGGTAGGTAATACTAGGTAAGCCTATTGTCTATAAAAAAAACTACTTACAGCCATAAAATACCATAAACAAAAGCAATATCTACGTGAAATGGGTGAGAATAGACCAATTATTGTATTTTTAAAACTTTTTGTAACAAATTATTGTTGTATGCCTCAAACTTTACTAAATTATCTACCATGCTGCATGACAACATAATTTTAGGCGTTCGTAAACAGTTTGACAGGTCAAAACTGGCGCACTGCGCATGCGCGTTAAGTAAACCGGAATAGTTTTAGACTTAACGTTTAGTTCACTGTACCAGCAAACTTTAAACCATTTTCTGACCGTCAGAAGTGGTTTGGTCTGAAACGTCAAACCTCTTCCCACGATCTGTCAAAGTAGGTAATAACTGTCCAGACAGGACCTAACCTAAAAATGGTAGTCATTAATTTATAATATTCCGTACGTATGTCATTTTCTCAACATAATATTGCGTCACCTATGAATATTATAATATTTTTATGATTTAGAAAAATTGAGACTCTTCTGCATTTATATGACGATTAGTTAGATGTTCATATTAATATTTTAGACATTTATACAGTAGGAGTTCAGTAGAATTAGGTAGGTATATTATAGCGTAGTAACCGATACCTATAATTCATGAGTAACCATGTGCGAACAATTAACCGATTTTGGTCATATTGTCCCATGATTCCACCCAAATTCTCGAAGTATAGAGTTCAATTCGATTTCGATATCATCGCTTGTTTGGTTTTTAGTGAGGTGGTGGTGGTCGCTACTCGACCGAGAAATTACAACAAAATGTATTGATTCGACTAAATGATTTTACTTAAGTACTTGACTCAATTCGTCTGTTCGTACACGTTTAGTTACTAAATTTCTCGCCACTCCAATAAACTTCTCGCCTGATCCGAACCGTCTTTAACTCATTTAGTGCTAACACCGCGACTGGCGAGTTTGGAGTACTTGGCTATTCGATATAATTAACGTGTTATTTAAATGTGGTAATTTCAAGATCGAGGTCAGCAGTGATTGTGTTCTCATTTAGTGATAACAACGCGACGGCACGTTTTCATTAGTTGGCCATTAGATATGATTATCATGATATTTAAGTGTGGTAATTAATTAGTAAATAGTAGGTGTCAGTTAATCGGTTAAGAGTGTCTCCATGAGAGTAGCGATCAAATCAAACTTTGTTGACGTGCCTATTCAATCGAGGGCAATTTTTGAACAAAGCAGTACGCAAACTAGAAGCAAAACGCAACAGTATCATCAAAGGAGGTATAGTACTTCGAACGGTGTCCAATAATGCAACAAAAATATTGAATGGATATTTATGGTCGCGTAAGAGTTTGCATTATATTTTTGTCTATGCTCACATGACAGCTAGTTGGGGTTGAAATTATATTTTTCAACCTAGAAATGAAAATATCTGCCAATGGTTTCGATATCCGGAATCATTGTCACAAACGCTTCGTCTGTCATTTTGAATGGAATTATCCGTTTACCAAATCTTAACAAAATTTCAGCGTGAATCACTTCCATTTTGGGTACGTGTAAAATAACCTAAAATGTGGTAATGACATTATCATATTATTTAATCAGTACCTATTAGTTATCGCTGAATTCTTAAAACGATTGATTGTTAAATCTTATTATTCCTAAAGAAGCTACCTACTTCAATATTTACCTCATAATAGGTAGTGTTATTACAATATTCAGTACCTACGAGAATGTGAACGGAACTTCCGATGTATTTTACAAACCTAATATTAATAAAATATGTATGTTTCTGTATAACAAAACACAATACATACTTAATTGTGAATTTAAATACAAAACAACACTTCCAACGGTAATATGTAAAAGACAAAAAACAATAAATAAAGAGCCTTTCAACGTTACGTTCCGACATTTAATCTGTTTACCATCTGTCAAAATTAGCGCCTCAACCGTCGAATCTTATGAAGCTCAAAAGCCTCCGCCACTTTCAGACGCTGTTATCAAAATCTATTTAGAACTTAAATTTCTCATACATTCTAATCACTTTCTCACGCAATGACTTCCATACTGGATCGATCAAAAATTGCCCTTCTAGGTGGCCCTTCCAGGTCGATTTCTCAAAATCAATTTATCGCCAAATCTTGATTCAAATAAAGCGATGGTTGCAGTAGCTGTATGGCACTTCCTGTTGAAATCACTGTTCTTTCGAATGATTCCATATTTAACACAAAGTACTTATTAATCATGGGTCGACAAGGATATCCATTGACGTTAACATGAGCATTGGCCCCATTTTTGAAGAATTGTACGGCGATGCCACCAGCGTGTAAACCGCACCAAATAATGGATTTTTGTGAATGTAATAAATTATAAAAAGTCTTATGCATTGGTATTTTTCCGTGTAGGAAATTTTCCTTATTAACAAATCCGTTAAGCAAAAATGAGAGTTATCGCTAAACGCAATTTTGCGATAAAATGCAGTTATAAGTTGGGTCAGCATCAAGTAGAGTAGTTTGAGTGCCAAATTCGCGAATGAAACTCGATAGTAAATGTGAAGCATCAAGGCCTTAAGGCATTTAAAAAAAAGTTATAATTTGCGTAAATCGACAACGGATTTGCTAAGTAAATACGGATACTTTATTAGCATTGCTCCAGCGTGGTTCTATTCATAAAGATTTGCCGGGCGAGGTATATTGATCATTATGTATGCTCACATACTGTAGCCTAATGTTTAGAAGGATCTTAATTTGCTTCATATTTTTCCGTCTTATACACAGCGTAAATGAAAACTGCCATTCTTAGTGGTATTGGATGCAATGTCCCATGGGCGGAGCTCTTCTGTATGCGTCCTTTGTGTAGCTGCCGTCTGTAAAGCTCCCCTTTTCTTGGTGGCGCAGGTCCGACACCTGCCGAGGTAATCGTCTACTTGTTTTTGTTGCTTCTTCCAGAAATATAGTCGTCCGATCGCCCTGTTAGTTTCTTCCGCTCCGGGGTGACATGCTTTATGGTCGTTATGGTACGCCCTTGTGACTGCCCGCTGCTGCGATCGTGGTACTGTTATCAGGCGTCTGTGCCTTTTACTACTCGACATAGGGCATAGTCGTGCATTTCAGTTCGATCGTCACTCTAGGTGTCGTCTCTTGGAATGGGTCTTTCGATGATCATCTCGGCCGACTCCTGATCGTCTCGTTTTGTACTATGCCGGTCACCAGGTCTGGTAACTCCAGCACTAAAGCCATGGGGGTTGGATCTGTTGTCGGATACCCTCTGGTATGCTCATACGTCCATGTCTATGTCTTCCGACGGTTCTGGTTCCGAGATAAAGCGTCCGGTAGTTGGTTATCTTTCCCTTGACAGCTGGTAATGGTGAAAAAAAATTCTGATAATAGGATCGCCCATCGGGTTAGTTTCGCTCTTTGGTCTTTCGCTTGTTGGAGCCAAATGAGCCCCTTATTGTCGATTACCAGGGTGAACTCTCGTTCTTCTAGGCAGACTCTGTAACGTTTGATAGCCCAAATGATCTCGAGGGCCTCCTGTTCATTGCTATGGTACTTGCGTTCCACTGCAGATAAGCAACCCCTGGCGTATAAAATGATGTGTCGATCGCCGTCGTCCCTATCTTGGAAGAGGACAGCCTCCATTCCGTGTCCGTCAGCCGCAGCTCTTCTTTTATGCTTTGCATAAAGGCTGTCGCGGCTTCCGTCCACCGGAGCTTCTGTGATGTGATTTGCAGCATTTAGAACGTAGTTTTGCATGCGGAAAGGCTCTAAAATAACAAACTGATTCACACGGACGTGATTGCTGATCAGAAACTTATTAACCATAAATTACTTGAAATTTTAGCTACGTATAACATCCTCGGTAGCAGTTATAACTACGTAGCTTCAGCCGGTATGTACTACATCTTATCCGCAACAATGTCATTCATATATGCAACAGCAACAAATATCATTGATCAATCAATGTCCAGTGCCTAATGATTTCCATTGACCGTAACGCGAGTGCCGGCTTCATTTTTTGATAAATAAAGTTCGATGGTTTCACCAGCATATGAACCGCAAAAAGCAGTGCATTTATTTGATGTAATTGAGTCTGTAGGGTCTCACTTAGATTGGACTCCATATACGCCAAACTTGTCTATTAACCAATCCGTTTAGTCAAAAATGAGCGTCATCGCATAATTCCAAGATTATTTTGACAATTTGGAATCGGTGCTCGATCGTCACTCTATTCATGGTTGCCTGTCTAAATACTGTTCATAAATGTCAAAAAGCATGCGCAGTATCACAGCTCGGTTTGACAATTAACCCTTTCGTAAGTTATATCTAAGCAAAAAAAAATAGTTGTGGATTCACAACAAACAGAAAGGTAAATGACATTTAATGCAAATCGAACCAAGTAGTCATAAACTAGCAATATTTCTCCTGACATAAAATTTGAAGACTCCCATGTGCTTTGTTATAAATTATTATTATTATAAAAACAAATACTATCTTTAATGAGTGTAGTCATGTGCTGTGGTTAAAGATTCATCTCTAAAGTAAGATATTCTTGGTTCAATTCTCCTTGCATGCAGCGTATATTTTTTGTGAAGATAAGTGATTGGACCCCTTACCCTAATCTGTTGCAGACTAGACAAATAAATATTAATGGATATTTGTGTTCAAATAACTTTTTAAGGTTAAACGACCAATAATTTATACACAAAAGCGAAGTGTGCCCCAAAAGTGGACAAGCCAAACGTAATTAATTTATTTGCACATTAATGATAGTGATGATAATTTTAATAATCATGTTCCAAATTCACGATATTATATTGAAACCAACAGTAAAGGTTTCTACTGAGAATTATTGCCCACATTTTCTCCAATACGGAATAGTACCTTTCGTTAATAATCTATTACATCATGTGGAATTCTGATGTATGAAATTAATATTAAAATACTGTCAATGATCGAGGTTGCTTGGTGAAATTTGAAAATCATTTTCTAGCTTTGCCTTTTAGCATGGCAGGCACTGTGGACACTCTCCAACGACACACTAAAACAGAACACGATATAATTATTGTTCTCGAAGATGATGTATACATACATATAAGTGCATTTGACCAACTTATGGATCATTCCATAACAATATCTCACTCTCACTTCGCTATTTAATATTGTCTGAAGGTGCTGAAAAACAAAAGCGTCAAAGAAACAAATTGAATATTAAATTAACATAACTGATAATATTGATATCGATTATTACAATTTGTGTAGGTTTCTACGAAGGGATTTTTCACGACGAATCACGATACAGATAAGAGTCAACAATCCTCAGGCGATGGCATCCAGGATAGAACGGTACAGTATTCAGAAATGACGATAGATGAGAAAAGCATTAAACGAGAAATCTTAGAACGAGGTGCTCCGAAGGAAATTCGACTTATTCTTAGAAGGGTAATCCATTTCTCACGTAATTTAATTTGCTGCATTTGTAACGCAGTTTTCGGATGCGAAAATGCTCTAAAACTCAAAAAATGGTGCACATGGACGTGATTCCTGATCAAAATCAAAGCATAGTAGTCTCGCAACATAGTAATGTCAAAGTACATTCAAAGACAATTACTGGTGAAAAATCTTATAAATGCAAACTATGTTCATATAGATGTACGATATCTAGTAATCTTAAAAGACATACAATGACACATACTGGTGAAAAACCTTATAAATGTAATGTGTGTTCATATGGGTCCTCGAGACTCAATGATTTTAAAAAACATAAAATGACACATACCCGTGAACAACCTTATACGTGTAATGTATGTTCATATGGGTCCTCGAAACTCAATGATCTTAAAAAACATAAAATGACACATACCGGTGAAAAACCTTATAAATGTAATGTATGTTCATATGGGTCCTCGAGACTCGATGTTCTTAAGAAACATAAAATGGCACATACTGGTGAAAAACCTCATAAATGCAATGTATGTTCATATAGATGCTCGCAACTTGGTTATCTTATAAAACATAAAATGACACATACTGGTGAAAAACCTTATAAATGCAATGTGTGTTCATATAGATGCTCGCAGATTGGAGATCTTAAAAGACATAAAATGACACATACCGGTGAAAAATCTTACAAATGCAATATATGTCCATATGGGTCCTCGAGACTCAATGATTTAAAAAAACACGAAATGACACATACCGGTAAAAAACCTTATACATGCAATGTATGTTCATATGGGTCCTCGAGACTCGATGTTCTTAAGAAACATAAAATGACACATACTGTCGAAAAACCTTATGAATGCAATGTGTGTTCATATAGATGCTCGAAACTTAGTAATCTTATAAAACATGACATGAGACATATTGGTGAATAACATTTTTAAAACAATATTCCATATTCATATTATGCAAGTGATACTTTTCGCATTTCTGTATAGTATCTTCATGTGACCTACCTCACATTGTGTCTGCTCAAAGTGTTCAACCTATGTGTGCTACCAACGCTCACGTAAGTATCTGAAACATGAACTCTTAATGTAAGATGAAATTTAAAAAAAAGGATAGCTTGCGCAACTAGACATGAAAAGGTGTTTCTTGGGCACAACAATTAAAGATTGCAAGAAAAGCTAATGGATAAGGAAACAGACAAAAATACGCGATGTAATCGAGCTCGCTAAGCAGATGAAATGGTAATAGACTAGAGATGTCTATCAGTGAGTGGACAACCGCTGGACAAATGCCCGTCTTACAATGGTAAGAAAAGAGGGGAGCACTAAATGCCCACAGGTACACCCTTAAGCCCGCTGGATTCATAATTTTTGGAGGATGCACGTGACAGCAAAAAAACTAGGGACCGAGAAGTCTGGAGGTAGCTTTACTGGGTTTTGAGCAAAAACTTCAACCTTCTTCTAGCCAAACAGATTCTGGCTTCCTGAAAAGTGGTTAAACACCATCTATCTATAGAGTGCACACTGGAGACCTACGAAATGTTGGAATGACTTGGAATTATGCTAAGAGACTTCACAGCGACATGTATTCTTGAAGGCGGCAGCGTGGTGTCTAGCTTACAAGGGAAAACATAAATATTTTTTAAAAATAATGAATTTTGTCAATTACATATTGGAATTTCTTTTAATGTGTTTAATGTCAATAAATGGTGGAACTGCATTGTATTATTACGTTAATAAATCGCACAATTATAAGTACTTATTTTACTTTTACTTTTTAATAAATCTGGACCGGTTTTGTCCATTCCATGTCCAGGGACATTATCAACTTTAGAATTGTCCCTCTGAGGCGGAAGTTGATGAAGCACTAAACATTGTTGCGTTTTATTAAATTAACCAATAATATATATGGGAATGTTATATAATTAATTTTAGGTACATTATTAGGAGTTACACTTATATGAATTATTATAACACACTAGGGATACACTGATTTATAATGTTGAAACAAGTGTGGCTTTCTGTTGGCATGGTTTATCCGCCGCGTGGGCAGCAAACCCTTGCATGGTATCACCGCTTTCGCAGTTTTTTTATCACACTGATTGGAAAATATCTCTAGTTATTATCTTATGAAGGGTGGGAGGGAGATGCGTAAGAAGTCTGAAGAGTATAGCTAAATTCCCGAATGTTCTCAGGTCTTTTTGGGTTTTGAAAATTTACCGTTGCTTGGGATCGAAGCGACCTTGGCTCGGAAGAAAATAGCATTGGCAGGTACTCGGAAATCGCCTCGCAGAAATCGTTTGCGAAATGTTATTTATTTTATAATATTTATCAGGGATTGTAAACTTTTATCAAGGGGTATGTTTGTTATTGAGGTAAGGTTTGTGATATGAAATTGCTGACGTTTTTATAGAGAAGGGTTTTACCTAATCACACAGTACGTATTTTAAATGCTAACATTGCAAAGGTCAGATGCCACATTCATCATAATAATAAGTATATATTGTATTTTACTGCGAACAGGAAACATATTCAAATACACTGACAGAAACGCTGCGGCAATGTATACTCTTTTTTAAGAAGAAACAACCCGTGGCATGTGTTAAAAGGCGCAAATAACCTACGACGTGAATTGTCCCACTTCATTTAATATGATAATATGACCGAATGATTCCAAGCATTGAGTTTCAAACAATTTGTACTGCGCCTTTATTGGTATGCGTCAAACACTGTACAATTAGACATTATCTACATACTTTATGACACGACCTTAATTTGCGTGCCTTCTGCCAGCATTTCTTACGACGATTTTATGACTTCACAACTATTTTGGTCCGATCGTGAATGTCGATTCCGTGTTGTATTACAAAGCTAAAAAAAGCATGTGATTAGTCCCGTTGCTTAGTCTGAGCGACTTACAGCCACTACGAGTGAACTATGGATGTTTTTTTTCAGGCAGACCAGTCTTATCAGAAAAATGTAAGTAATTAAATGGTCTAGAATTTAAGGTTAAAAATAAACAATATTATGTAAACGACGTATGCGATATCATTAGCTGAATACTGTAAACAAAAGTTAATTTAACACTAATCCTTTTTTGTATTATATAAAATCAAATTTTGCTTACGTAAAAAAAATTGAAATTTCGCTCGCGATGTATTTGACGTAGAGCGCCGTAAGTATCTTGAATAATTGAAATATGATATCAAATAATATTGTAATTAAAATCTAATAATTAGATTTTGTAAGTATCGCCACGCACACCAAATGTAAATTATAAATTAATATAATTAACTGTGATAAAGTACGTACGAATTTAGTACGTACTTATGTAAAAAGTGGATAAGAAAATTACGAAATTTAAAAATCCAATAATGTAAGTTTGGAGGCACTATTATTCTGTTAATTTACAAAATAAATACAAATTATTTCTTAGATCTGTTAACTAAGCCCTACAGATCATTTTCAATTTATAAAAAGTTACTCTAAAACAGGTAATTTTTGAACCTCGGAAACCTGTACTTGTCGTGGGAATATTATTTAGATCTAAAACTTTATCTTGACTTTTATAGTGCCCCATAAATGTATTTGTATAATAATTCTAAGTCGTATCTCCTCCTTGATGGAGTGAAAACGATGCGAAAAGTACGGACTATAAAAGAAAACACGAGATTGAATTTTGACTCATTCTCATTATCGTAATATGGCGGTACGGTCGATTCCGATATACATACCTACTGATATTACGCACCGTTTTAAACAGGCGATCTTTCATTTTTCATTATTGTATTCCTGATAATTGAATCAAAAAATATTTATCTAATCTACGTCAAAAGTACCAGAAGAGCTTTTGCAATGATTATGAAACTTGACTTGCCTGTAGATACTTATAGGCAGTGGCGGCCGGTGACAAGAATATGAGGGAGTGCAAAAAAGACTCACCTATTTATGCAAGAAGTCCATCCTCCGATCCTTGGATTTTGAAAACACGTCAATAACACGAATATTAAAGTCTGGTATTGACGATATCAATTGTTTTTCTATACTAAGCATCGCAAGAGCATTTAGCCTGCCTTGAGACATGGTATTTCTCAAAAATGACTTAACCCTCTTTAAAGTTGAGAAACAACGCTCACTTTCCACTGAAGTCATCGGAATTGTACAAATTATTTTTAATAGGGTAACACTTTCACTAAATACTTCCAGTAAATTATTATTAGTGAAAAGTTGAAGTATCGACAATGCTTCATCAGTAACGTAGAAATCTTCTCTACTGTATAAGACTATTAGTTCATTTTTAAGTTTAAATTTGTCAATAATGTCGTATAATGTGGTTACCGTATTAAAATCTGTAGTTGGAAAATTTGTATGATAATCCCGGAACTTTTCACTAAAAAACAATTTGGCTATTACTAAATGACCTTTATATTCAAAACGATCTTTCGCTTGGTTCACTATAATGTCGCATACTTCATTGCATATTACAGAATGAGGTAAATCATTGGGACGACGTTTTTTCGATGGTTGAATTTGTGACATATGATTATTTTGACGAATACATTGTATAGCACGCGTAAAGTGTTCAATGTCCATATTTATCTCCAACACGTCCTTTGACCTCGATTGAAGTTGTTTAAAAAGTATATCACAGTTTGGCATAATTTTGGCAAAGAAATCTAACCAATAGTTAAAATTGTCTTCGTTTAAATACCGTAACAACATTCCAGCTTGATTAATGGTATCGGCGTCTAAATTTTCAGATTCTAAAATGTGTTCCATGTACTCTTTTAACTGATCGCGATAAGTATGCACAACAGTAACTGTTCTTATATTGAAATTCCACCTCGTTGTTGGTGCTGCTGGTATTTTTCTATGAACTATTTCTTTCAAGATATCAGTTCGCTTCGCAGACCTCGAAAAAAAAATTGGAAACGCTCGTAAATTAGCAAAAAAGTTTCGGACTATGGTGTTAGCTGAAACACTTCTTTCCATTATCAAATTCAATTGGTGTGCATAACAATGTATGAAGTGTGCGTGTGGATACGAAGCTTTTATCAAAGCCTGTACACCACCTAATCGGCCACTCATCACGGATGCGCCGTCATAACTCTGGCCAATTAGTTGTGCTTGTATAATGTCGAGAACTTCTAGTTCTTTCAAAATTTCAGATGCAATACCTGCCGCAGTGTGGTTTTTCGGCGTCATAAATTTCCAGAATCGTTCATGTATCTGTCCGCGTAGTTCATACCTTATGACCAAAACAAGTTGTTCTGTAGTAGATATGTCCGTTGTTTCATCTGCTTGTATAGCTACAAACTTGCTTTGTGATATTTCATTTTTAATTTCGTTACGGCACACCTCTAGAATCGAATCTAAAATGTCATTTTGAATCGTTTTTGAGGTACCCTTAAAAACACTATTGCTCTTCAAATGCTGTTTCATGGCTATGTCAATTTCCGAGACAAAGTCAATAAGCCCTCGGTAAACACCTGGATTATTTGAATCTGCAGATTCATCATGTCCTCTAAGAGCTAATTCAAATGCACCACAGAACTTCACACAGTCAGTCAATCTGGATAAAATATAACGATTTTTGTCAACACGTTCGTTAAATTTTTTCACAGATAAACGGTACCCTGCATCCAATTGTGAACGTATATCTATTTCTCCCAAGACTGCAAGTTGCATTTCATTTAAAATATGTTTTTCTGAACCACTGTGTTTTTTGATTTTTACTGACAGGTGGACCAAGTCTTGAATACCATGGACCGTCCAGTTAACATCTCCGCCGAACAACAGACACGGAAAACAAAATAGGGTATTAAGAATATTACATCCGCAAAGCCATTGTGTTTTTGAGTACATTTGCACATTAAATTTCCGATTAACAATCTTCGATTTCACTGTACACTTTTGAATTAAATTTATACATGGCAAAGGACGGCCTGCCACTTTAATATCAATTCGTTTGGAAAAATCGTGACGATTGTCCTTAATATATGCAATTGAATACACGGTACTCATTGTAAATACTATTAAATCTATATTATAAACCCAACTGTCGAACGATCAACCCATAGACTATATCAACCAAACTAACAGTCGTGAATATGATTATATTTTTGACACAATATGCATCGACATGAAGTTCGTCATTTCATTATAATAATTAGGCTTCCAACTGTACCTCGACGCGTCGCCTGAGTTATATGTAGGAATATTCATATTGGTTTGTGAGGTTTGTGTATAAAGTCCAAATGACTAGCTTATGTGTGTGTGCTTTCGGCCGGTACACTGTACTTGAAATGAAAAGAATATGAAAAACATCGTTTCCAACGAAGACTCATGTAGTCTTATAGAACTTTGGTGATTTTGATTCTACAAGCTTCATTTCTTTTGTCGCTGTGGTTGTCCGCTATAAATGTATGCGTGAAAAATGTGCGTAAATTCAAGGAACACTTCGAATAATGCTCCTGCATCGATGGAATTATTACGTGTGTATTGGTCGCGTCTCATCGACATTGTTTTTTCGACATTTGTGTGTATGGGTGGCTGAGGCGAAGTGTTGAAACGCTTGCGTCACCATTGTTCGAAAACGCGCGGAATTTAAAATGAGTGATTTCGCATAAGTTTTCGATATCGCATTTTTCTGAATACATGGGGGTTTTATATTACCTATATATTTTTATTTAATCTATGACGGGAGTGCACTGCACACTTTGCTCCTTTACTAGAGCCGTCCCTGCTAATAGGCCGCTTGTTTTTGACCTAATTAGATAGGTACTCGTAATTTTCCGGGAAAACGGGGAAAGAAACCATTTTTCCGTAATTGGTCCGAGGGTTTTGCTCCTGATCTGCTAGAGAGGCAAAAATAACCTTATTGGTCCACCTTTCGCGCGTAAACACGCCCTAAAAAAATATCTACTGCATTTTCCTACATTTCCCTAAACATAAAGAGTTATTAAAATCTATATTTCAGGTATCAGAACCCCTAAGAGGCTACATAATTTCTTAATCAGAATTATGGACGGTTCTTCAGGTAATTGATAAAAACCTAAATTTAGAGAGGAGGTTTTCCGTATCCCTGACGTCAGTTTTTTTGGGACAGTCCCGTCTGATGGGTATAAAAATCCGTGTTTTTCCATACAAATTTAGTCTTCGACCTTCACTTCTAGAGATAAGTTCTCTAACCTGCGCAGCTCCTCTCGGAGATTTTGCAGATATTCGCGTTGTATCGAAAACCCGATCGGAAGTTTTTCTCGCGTAGTATAAGTGGTGCGTAATAACGGCTACGTCATCACAATCTGCCACGTTGATATATTATATAACGCGGCGACGGGGACTATTCGCTCGTAAACGAATACGTCATTCATTACTTAGTAACAAGTACCCGCAAATATAATTATATTTGAAAGGAACATGGTTTCCCAAACTTTATAGTCGGTGCCTCGGTAATACGTAGTAGTAAGTGTGCAGCCATATCTGTAAATTAAAATAAATACGGATAGTTTTATACTATAAATTATTAATTAAAATAGGCTTATATAATAAATATAGTAATTGTTTAGAAATAAAATATAGTGTTAAGTTGTTCAATAAACATTTATTTATAATAAATTTATTTATGGGAAGATATTCTAATAAATAATAAAATTAATACTGTTGAAGATTTTTATTTGAAATAATTCCACGATCTATTTCTCGGGAAAATAATTGAGCACAAAAACTGGATGACAGCTAACAGCTGTTCTTGACGTTTCGCGCACGTGAGTGCGAAACGAATTTGGATCGAAGATTAATAAAGTTTCTAAAAGATCCTGACGGCATCCTATTACTAGGTGGCGATTTTGAACAATAAATATAACAATATTGTTGCGGTGTGTTCAAAAGTGTCGATAAGAACTTTAAGTTGACTACCCTCTCCGACTTAGAGCTGAGCTAGCCTAAAGCAGGGGTTCTCAACCTGGTCTAAGGGCAGGGCCGGTTGAGGGTATAACGCCCTTGTGGTTATACCAGGACCGGGGTAATGTCATTAGGAGTGATTAAATGCTATCTTGTCAAGCGACCCTAGGGGTAGGGCATATTGTATATTAAGAGTATTTGGGCATTTTCGCCAAAGTTTGTACATTGCGTTTTTGGCATGTCCCATGACTTTGATTGATTTTTTCATAGTTATTATATTATAAAATGTTGGAAAGTTATGTACTTTTAACATGCAAATTTATTAATTTACTCTATTCAATCAGTTAAATACAACTATCTGACCTGTATATATTTTTAATTGATTATTTAGATCGAAAGGTAGTGCGTTTTTACCATGTCCCACCCATAAATTCAAATAAACAAAGTCTGATTTCGTCATTAATTTTGAGTGTGTAAAATTAAATTCGTAGTGTTTTCAACAGCTTACATTATATATTTTTGGAAAATATATAGTTTTTTCGTAAATTTGTACCAATATTGAAAAAAAATCACGTTTAAAGTGTGTCCCAGGATATTTGAAAAAGTGGAACTCCACATTCCGTTACCACGATTTTAGCATGAAGGCGAAAAATTTTCACTATAAATATGTTTTTTTTTAATGTAGCAACATTTTTGTATAACACTGATCGCCATGTACACTTTAAATTGTTGGTGTGTGTCGGTATCGCTATCGGAACAGGTTGCTTTCTGGGTTGGTCATTTAAGAAGTTCCACTACTGTTACCACGATTTATAAGGTAAGAAAACACATATTTCTATTTCACATACTACACATATGGAGCTTATCTTTCATACTACAGATATAATAAAACATATCGCAGGTTTAACAATAAAACTAAGCTAAATTTTGGCTTCAAACACTTCTGAAACAGAATCCGTTACTTCCACTCCGAAACTATATTGGTGGTAACGTATATGTGGAATGTAAAAGTAACGAAATGGCATGCATAAAGTTGGGTTTACAGTGTGTGTTTAGTTCTTCATAGATTATAAAAAAAATTATTTTGTCTGTTCGTATGAAAAACAAAAATATTTTCATTAAAAAATATAAAAAATAACCTGACTATAATATAATAATATAATAAAGATTAAAAAAGTATGTGATATGTCTGAATACGCAAAAATAGCGCACATAAAAGTATGGAGATAAAAAAAAACAACAGAAGGAAAAGAAAAAACACCAGACTGAAATAATTGCGAGACAGGCACTGGCTCTGTCATACTCTTTCTGTTATACGCCACCAAAATTTTAAAACTTCTCCATACATTTTAGGCATAGAAATTTATAAAAATGTATGAAAAAGTATTTTTTTGTCACGTTTAACAGAAATGTGTACTCTCGATTAGATTTAATACCTAGAACTGTAGGTATTCACGAAATGTCAGAAAAGTACGTCTTGATTACAATCAACCTGTATAGCTACATTTTATGTTGATGAATACAATTAAATTTCAAGACAACATAAAGTCGAACTTGGTTATTACGAGGAAGATGGGACCGACTGAATTTGCTTGTTATAAGCGTTACTCGTTATATCAGAGAATAGGTATTTTTAAATGAGCATGTCACATTACACAAAAAGCCGAAAATAAAAAATTTGGAAACCATCGTAAAAATCCCCGAAACGAGCATGGCATTCATAAACTACAAAAGAAGTTGTTTATTGTAATTAACGCTGGTAGGTACCTACGGACTTCACAAACCTTGGATTTTTCAACCATATGCGTGGATACTTTTTTATTATTGTCGGTGAAACACCAATAAGGTAGGTACTTAGACACTTTACTAGTGTCATAAACGTAATCCGACCCCGGCGGCATCCTGTCCAATCGGATTTTATTGCTTAGGGTCGAAATGTTTTAAAACGGTCGACACATTAACAGTATTTTAGCTCGGTATATCCGATAAGTTGCTCGTTATAACAGTGAAAGAATTAAATGTATGGCGAAAATCATAAACCAATTGTCAACAAATGTTTCGTTATTACATCCGAGATCTCGCTATGTCAGAGATCGTAATAACCGAGTTTGACTATAATTATTTTCGTAAAAGTTATATACTCCGTGCCGCGCTAGGAACTCGCGTCTGAATCCCTTGCTGATTTTTTTTTTCATATATTGTTAATTTGCTTAAAAATATTTTTTATCTGAGTTACAAATAATATAAATGCCAAATAAAGTTATGGTAATGTATAGTGTGTCAAAATTATTACCTACCTTATTTTACAAGTATTGTGAAATTTATTATAAAATATGTCTATTTTAGTGATTAAGTTTGATTTGTTTTGTTATTTTGACGCACGTTGAATATTTATCTGTCTATCAAAAAATTCAAATAAATTTCATAAAACAAAAATTTGTTTTTATGGTAACATGTAACTTAAGCTTTACAAATTACACTCCGTTACCATTTCGTTCCATTCCGAAAATGTCCCCAAAAAAGTTGAACGTTAACTATTTTTCATTTGATTATTAAATAACGAAACTTATTTATTTTTCCAATAAAATTTAGTAAAAGTGATTATTGTCTTTAAAAAAATAGCAGAACGAACATTGATTGGTTTTTTCAAATACTAAAGGAAAAATGCTCTGCCATTATAGACATAGGGTAACGGAGGGGAACGAAATGTGCCCAAGAATTAAAATTCAATAATATTTTTTGACTATTTGTAGTTTTATTTTGAAGTGTATGGTTTTTTTAATCTAATAGAGCTCTTTTAAGTGATAAAAAGTGTTTCATTCATGTTTTAAAAGCTAAGTTTCGTAGTCACGGAACGGAAACTTATTATGCCCAATTTCATAATAAAAATGATATAAATATTGTATTAATCAATATTTTGCTGAAAAATTGCTATCACCAATTCAGCAATAGAACAAGGAATCTGCTAGCTATATAAAAATGGTTAATTTGAGTGAAAAAATAATATTACCCAAATTTCAAACATGTACAAACTTTGGCGAAAATGCCCATTTGCAAGAAATTCTTGTTTTGTCGGACGGCGCCTCGAACGACGTCCTTTATAATGCCATCTGATTTATACCTACTAATTTGCTGCCTTTGTATGGAGTTGCCTCTGACTATATTTTATTGATAATAAAATTATCGCTGTTTTTCTTGTTGTGACATTGTAAATTGTATTGAAATTTCCTACCGGAATAAATTAAAACTACATGTTGGTTCCTGCCAAAACCATCAAACGTCTGCAGAAAAAATTATGTATACATAAACCTGAATTGTTATTTTAAAATTATTAGGAGTTGGAAAATAGCCAACACCAATTTATCGGTTCATGCATGTATATTTTCATATATACCCACTTAAATAAATACGCTGCCACGTAAATTATGATTATTTTAGTTTAATCTTCTATCATTTTATTTAAAAATTTGATAAAAAAAAACGAGTATAGTTATACCTGGATGTATAATTATTGGATGTGCTCATAATATAATTTGGTATACTTACTGATTATTGTAGTTTTCTACGTACTTCACCCTGTCATTGATTAGCCACTGATGGGGCATAGTGCACGAACAAGGTCGTACTACCTACCTAGTTCTATTGCCACGTCTTGCGATATGTGAGACAAGCAGTGCGTAGATCTCTTTTGTAGCATCGCTGCGGGGAAAAGGAGGGTCTTTCATGGTGACGGTTTTGTTTTTGATGTTTTTATAATGTGTGTGTGTATATTCAATATTGAAAAAAAAATATTGTTTTGAAAATGTAGTTGGCAGCCTGTTATATTATGGTTTTTGGATAATAAAAGATATTACTACTTATATAATATTATTCTTTTATTACAATCCACTGTAAATTAACATACTTATCAAATAATACTTTAAAAAAAGTTTAAATATATTATTATTTGGCTCCATAATCCGGTGTGGATCATGGCCGCCCCACAAAGAGTTTTTCATAACATCGTTTTTTACGAGAAATATATGTTAACCACATGCTCAACATATTATGTCCATGTTCTAGATTCAAACACATTAAAAAAACAATACCTAATGACACGGCCATAAAATGTAGGCCATCTGCCGACATTTTCTTTCGATAAATTTGTGACGTCACAACTTTTCGGTCCGACCTTAAATGTCGATTTCTACTTAAAAATACGTGGCCTACCTCTAAACAAAACTATAAAAATGATGTATTGAGTCTCATAGTACAATCTGAGAGACTTATAGCCCCTCAGAGTGAACTATGGATGAGTTTTCTTTCAAGAAGACCAAACGGTCTTATAAGGTGAAATGTAAGTAATTAAAATGTATAGGATTAAGGTTAAAAATAGATAATAAATTGTAAACGACTTATGGGATATCATTTGCTAAACATTGTAAATAAATGTCCATTTGTATTTAATCTGATTTTGAATTATATAAAAATGAATTTTATTTTTTCAAATTTGGTCGTGATCTAATTCCCGACGTTAAAATGAAATATCTTAAATAAATAAATTATGATATCAAATATTCTTCTAATTAAAATCTAATGAATACGTTTTGTAAGTACTGATTACACACGTTCTAATTAAATAATAAATTAATGTTTTGAGTCGTAATAAAAAGGGTACGAATTTAAGTACCTACTTTTATAATAGATGGATGAAGGAATTCCGAAAATAGAAATTCTGATAATGTAAGTCTAAGGACTTAGTTGCTCTCCTAATTACCAAATAAAAGCTGTTCTTTAGATCTGTCAATTAAACTCAACAGATCAATATTAAATTACCCGAAATAGGTAATTTTCAAACTCAATAAATGATACTAGCTATAGAAATCTCGACTAAAACTAATGTTATACCTTTATGTTGGAATATTCTATAAATGTAATTAAATAAATTTTAATCGTAACCCCTTCCAGATGCCCGCAATTAGCGCGAAAAGTTCTGCATAAAAGAAATGGACAAGTTCGATTTCTGCCATTCTCTTGATGCGTACGTAACCGATCGGTGGTTTTAATGAATCGCGTTCATGTTACGCTTTATTTGAAACGAAAATATTTTAATTTTTCCTCACCGCTAACCCAATAAATGAGTTAGTAGATATTTGGACAATCTATGTCAAAAGTACTATAAGGACTTTTACGAATGTCACTAAATTTGTACCACTTATAGGTATTTATAAATCGCTTATTTTTATTTAATTAAATGATTATAATTTTCCGGAAAAGCCGGGAAATAAACGGCTTTTCTGTGATTGGTCCAAGACTTTAGCTTTTGGCTTTGTGGAAGAGGTAGGAAACTACCTCATAGGTCCATTTTTCACGCGTGAACACGCATAGAAAAGTCTTGTAAGACCCTTAAGGTTCCTTTTCAATATTATAAGTTGATAAAATCTATACTTCGATAACAAGTATTTGAATCTTTATACGTAAACAAAATCTCTTGATTAAAAATATAAGTAGTTCTTTAGTTATTCAAAGAAAACATAAATTTTAAGTGGGGGAATGACGTCAAAATCTCGGGTCTTTCCCATTTGGGGCCTATATAACGCCATACATTTCCATCTACTTCAGTCGTCGATTTTCCAATATTGCCGAGAGGCTTTGCCTGAGAGCGATCCGAATTCGCATAGTTTTTTAAATATTTCTCCCGATATATTTTATTCGTGGAATATTTTCTGGCGTGTCACGGGTCTGACGTCACAGTAAATGACGTGAGATTCGGGCTGTCAGTTGATAATGTAAACAACACAGCGTCGCGTCAACGGTTTGCGATCTTATTTTTGAGATCTCATTTTATAAAGAAACATAGTTTTCTAAAGTTTGTAATCGGTGGCTCATAGTTATAGGTGTGTGATCGTACATAAAATAAATATAAAGATAATTATAATTAGTAACTTTATCTAATAATTAAGTAAATAAGTTTTTATAAAATAATTAAGTAATTATTTGTAATTTAATTAAAGTGTATAATTGTCAATAAACAATTAAATAAAATAAATTTATTTATCAAGAATAATTTAATAAATAATTTAAACGATATTGTTTGAATTTGAGGTTAATTAAATAATTAATAACCCAGACCCCAACCTATTACTAGGTGGTGATTCTTAAACATTATAAAACTAAACAATATCGATATAGTGTATTCCAAAAGGGTCAATCAAGAATTTTAGTTGACCACCCTCTCCCAAGTAGTACTGAGCTAGCCAAACAAAGTTTCTTAATCGGTCTGAGGGCAGGACCGGTTGGAGATAAAGTACCTTTGGGACTATTTCGGGACCGGGGTATCGTCAGTGGCCCTAATACAATAGATAAATTCCTACCAACCTGACAATTTGACCCTTGCCTGGCGCGACAAATGATGGTCAGTCATTCATCAACCGTGCGCATATAAACACTTACCTAAGCTAAACCGTCAAGTGCACGCACCGGATGACCCGATGAACAATACCGAACGAGACTGATAATACGACCAGGATTGACAACCAAACCATGAAGCCAGCCTAAATAGCATAAAAGGTCAGTGCCTGGCATCCTAGACGTACCCTCCCCTCCCAGCATCCGAATCATTTCTTACAGTTCACTGATAAGCACAGCTAGTGACTTTTACAGACAATTAGCATGCGTATAAGAATTTACACGAAATGGCTTTTCACCGGAATGGGCCCTTTCATGTGATTTCATGTTATTAAAATATATGCATGGGTAATTGAATTTATCATA
Organism: Rhyacophila brunnea; assembly: GCF_057557595.1. NCBI lineage: Eukaryota > Metazoa > Arthropoda > Insecta > Trichoptera > Rhyacophilidae > Rhyacophila > Rhyacophila brunnea. The sequence continues at coordinate 34,315,948 of NW_028232785.1, forward strand.
ATAATAATGTAAATGACTTTTCACTTGAATTAGTCCTTTTATGCAATTTCATGCTACCAAACGTTGTGGATGCGAAACTGCACTTATCACATTAAAATGGCCTTTCAACAGAATGAGTCAATTTTTGCGATATTATGACACTGGACGTTGTGCATGAGTAATTACATAAATATAAAATTTAAATGGCTTCTCACCAGAATGAGTCTTTTTATGCCATTTCATGCTACCAGATCAAATGAATGAGCAAATATTAGATAAATCTTATTTAAAAAGCTAATCACCAAAATGAGTATTATTGTGTATTTGCATGCCACTAAACGTTTTACATGAGTAAAAACATTTATCACATTATGACTTTTCACCAGTATGAGTCAGTTTGTGTGTTTTTAGGTGACCAGATTGTTTACATAAGTAATTACATATATCAAAGTTAAATGGTTTTTCACCAAAATGAGTCATTGTGTGTCTTTTCATGTTACTTGAACATCTGCACGAGTATTTGCATTTGACACATTTAAATGGCTTTTGACCAGAATGGGTCATTTTGTGTGTTTTCATGTTACCTGACTGTATGAATGAGTATTTTCATACATCGCATTTAAATGGCGTTTCGCCCGAATGAGTCATTCTATGTGTTTTCATGCTACTAGAAAGTCTGCTTGAGTAATTGCATTTATCACAGTTTAAGAGGTTTTCACTAGAATGAGTTATTTTATGTCTTTTCATGCTACTAGAAGTCGTGCACGAGTAAATACATTTATCACAGTTAAATGGCTTTTCGCCAGAATGAGTCATTTTATGTGTTTTCATGCTACTAGAAGTCGTGCACGAGTAATTGCATTTACCACAGTTAAATGGCTTTTCACCAGAATGAGTCATTTTGTGTGTTTTCATGTCACTTGGATATCTGCATGAATACTTGCATTTATCACAGTTAAATGGTTTTTCACCAGAATGACTCATTTTGTGAATTTTCATACAACCAGATTGTCTGCATGAGTAATTGCATTTATCACACTTAAATGGCTTTTCACCAGAATGAGTCATTTTATGTGTTTTTATGCCACCAGACGTCGTGCATGAATAATTGCACTTATCACATTTGAATGGTTTTTCACCAGAATGAGTCATTTCGTGTGTTTTCATACTACTAGACTGTCTGCATGAGTAATTGCATTTATCACATTTAAATGGCTTTTTACCAGAATGACGCATTTTATGTGTTTTCATGTTACCCAATTGTCTGCAAGAGTAATTGCATTTATCACAGTTAAATGGCTTTTCACCAGAATGGGTTATTTTGTGTGTTTTCATGGTATCTGACTGTCTGCATGAATAATTGCATTTATCGCACTTCTTGAATGGCTTTTTATCATAATAAGTCAATTTAAGTGATTTCACAACCTGACCAGAACGAAATCTTGAAAAATATCTATCGTCACATTCAACCAGCATTGCAACGGAATCGGTCGATTTCGCAATTGTGGTTTTGTGTATCGCTTTGTGAAGCAACATTCGGTTTAACGATGAAAAAAAATCGAAACAGATACTGCATACAAAATTTTGTATATGAAACGATTTTTTTTCCAGTTGTATAACAGTCACTAATAATTCTGTGTTTACCATATTTGATTGAAAAATATCACGTTTACTATTGCGACAGCCGACATCTTTGAACCTTTCTATATATTCCTTGAGTTCTTTCTTAATATCTTGTTCCTCAATGTGTAGGTCTTCGCTAGACGCTTGTGCTTCAGTCACGTTCCAGGACGATATGATGCTAGCAACATTGGTCGGTACAGTGCTTCTAGCGATAATCTAAAAAAGAAATTTAAAAGTATTATTAAATAAATTATGAGATTTTTAAATAACAGTTCATTATAAGTAACAGATTTAGGTAGAAATATTATAACAAGACACGGTGTTAGCAAACCTTTTTACGTAGGCATGCGTGCCGAAATTTTCCTAATATAATCTTTTGACTGTCTGACGTGCCGAGCAGTTTTTTATTGGGAAAAAATGTAAAAATGGTTTTTAAGAATTTTTAAAAAAGGTTTAAATCTTCTTTCACCGTGTTTCTAGACGAATGCATATCTTTTATTATTTGAATATATTATTTTTGCTTGTTTTCAAATTTTTCAAAAAGGTCGTGGGAGCATTTAACCACGCTTCTTTTATAGATTTCCCATAACTGAACGGTTTTCCATATTCACTGTCTGTCAGAATTACTACTACTAGCTTCACCAAGTTTTTGTTTCATATTTAGTACAGACATTTTTGTTGGTGCCAATGAAATAGTTTGTTACTGTATTACTTAGCTTGGTTCTTTACACACAAAATGACACCAGAATTCGCTGCGATCAGATGAGGCATTCTCTCGCTACAGAGGTCTCAAGCATTGTAAATCGATCAAAATCAGAAATTCGCGGAGCGGCTTCCTCCGCCGCCTGATGAGGTGAGTGCGATAATATTATGTGTCACGCATAAATCATTAGGAGCGATTTGTTCAATTATATATTAACATTAAACAAATTCTTGAAGAGTATTTGCCTATTATTAATTTGTATACATTACAATCTGTCATTTATACACGAGTTTCATCGGTTCCGTTTTCGCATCGATTATTAATACCTCCAGAAAAATAATATTAGAAACTGTAGAAAATATGCATGGCTATGTCGTCATTATTTTTTAATAGTGTATATTTTAAATACTTTTTTATTTGTATCACTTTTTTGGATTTTTCTTTATTATTATATGAGGTAATATTTTTTTCTCTTTAATATAAAACATGCGCGTGTCATACGTTCACCATCACTGTTATAGAATAATGATTGATCAGCAGTGGGAGGCGCAGGAGAGGTAATACCACTCGTTATCGGAAAGTTTCCGAATGCTTAGTGCAAGAACGTAGTGATCGCGCGGGGGCGGCGCGGCGGCGTCTTGCAAAACTCAAAAGTATAACCGTGTTTAAAATGTTCGTAGACAGTGTCTTTTTTGGAGCATAATACACACGGTTTTACGTTTGAGTTTCTCAAGACGCCGCCACGCCGCGCCCGCCAAATGACTACGGAATCGGCGTTGCGCGGAGTGATCGATCGATTAAAACCGATTGTGGTACTGGGTGGTGTAAATTGGTACATAATCTTTGTTTTTAGTTCGATTTTTGGAGTCCCGAACAAACTTCAATTTAAATCAAGCAAAATCATAAAAAGCTTGACATAATCATAATTATTAAGAGATACTTATATCATTTTATAAAACGCGTTTTCTATGAGAAACTAATTAATTATTGTATTGTCATTTAACACTTTCTATAAACCTACTCGATATATGTGAGAACGTGACTATGGTATGGTACGTTTTATAATTATGAATATCCAGAATGAGGTTCTCGTTGACAAAAAAGATATGCTCAATCTTTGTATCTTAAGATGGCGCTGGCACTGTTCACAATATTATGTATAGATGCAATATCGCAAGTAATTTTAAAGTACGCACACGTATAAACTGTTAAAGTTCATTGAAATAAGATCATTCAAAATATTCTGCGGAATGACAAAACCACAGACTTACTACTTTGTCGCCATGCCAGCATGTGACGTGAGCATAATGTCATCGCAGCATTATTCTGCTACTTACAAACAATAATGTTAGGTATGACAAAAGTACTTTCTGAAAGAAGAGGTCGATTGGTCATCATCAGTGACAGACATCACATTCAAATACTGTAGGTCAATGCACCCACTCACACTGAACCAGATAAATAGTTGTACGAAGCGTGTATAACCGAGACGAGGATAATACTAGGTATGTACCTTTTGATATTTAGTCACAAAGCTGTGATAGGATACATAGCAAACGGAAGAAAATATCGCATAATATACAATTACCTGCTGTACTGGTCCGTTATCTGAATGCGAAAATCCAGGTGTTGGATCTTCATCATGCAATGGGTATTTTGCGTCTGCAACGGACTCGCGTATAACGTCAACCAGCTGGAGGTCAATCTCGGGTTTAATTTCAGTGAGATGCGTTGCTGGATACTGAAGGAAACATTATGCATTTTTGTAATCATATAAAAAAAACAATTTTGAGCTCGCGTACCTATTTTATAACAATGCTTACTTATATAATTGAGGTAGGTAGCTGTCTAAATGTTCCTATGTCAAAAGTTTTTGATAGAAAGTTTAACATCCTCGCAGGTATGTTGTTAAACAATTTGTAAAAAAATATAAACCTATCCTAGGTATTCTGCTTAAATAATTATAAATAAACGCAGGAAAGGACTTAATAAAAAAAAAACTAACCTCAAAATCGCAAATGAATTCGTCTGTGTTCTCCTGCTTTATATAGATGCGCGTGTCAGGGCTGTTATGGTGGCTGGTTGTTACATCACACTTGTCTTCAGTACCAGATTGGTCTCCATCACATTCTCGCTTGACTTCCATGTTTGCGTATCAACTATCGTACTATGCAATGTGCTTAGAGACAACTTGACAACTTTCTGTTGTGTTGTACTTATATAAGTGTTGCCGAAATACAGTTAATAATATTCTGTGTAGCTATTATCTGATAAACAATAATGTAAGTATTGAATTTTGTTAGTAGTTATTATGGTACAGATGCTAATGTCAAGAACACCGACTAAACGTAGAACTTATATCGTAAATAAAACGTGTGTCCTGTCGCTGGAGACTAGTAGAGAGTGGAGGCGTCACGAAAAAGATATTGTCAGTCAGTGTTGCCATATTTTGAAAGTGGAATTATAGTACGGTGCCTTCAAAATTATAGTATTTCGGCAAAAAATATAGTACACGTTGAGTGACCAATAATTTTCTGCATTTTGAAAAAATTAAACGTGGGGTAAGTAATTAACGTCTTGTTTTCTTAGACGAAATTCAAATGTTAAGTCAGTGGTTTCCAAAATGTATGTTACTACACCTCCCTTTTAAAAAAATCTAATCTAGGCGCCTCTCCTCCCTTTATTTTATTAAATAATACAGACACCTTTTTAAAACCTTTTCCACTCGAATTTTTTTTTATAGGTACATACCACCCACTCGAGACTTTTTTCGGTAAAAAGCATTATTTCAATATAAAACATTTAATTGGTAAAAAAATGTAAATTTTTTTTTTTTTTTTTTTATTATTTCTGTAAAATAGATTTACAATGAATATACTGTACTTATATTTAGTTCATTTATAATTCTTCATTGTGTGGTATTTCACAAAGCAATCTCCAATATGTAATCCTGGCTTATCACATAATCGTAATGAAATAGCGGTATGTAGAGAAGTGGCTATAAAGTGTAAATCGTCCATACATATAGTTATGACTGTAAATATGATCCAAATTTTATGCCTTCAAATACACTTGTAATATAAAGCGGCTGTCTCGTAAATTTTCTAAATTAGTTTCGGGCTCATAACAACTCATTCCCAGTGCGGTACACATTATCAAAAGATTTCTCAAAAAATAATAAATCGATACGTAATAATTTTCATTTGACTTATTAGTTTCACATTATATTTGTAAGGTTCTGGATCGGCATAATATACTAGTAAGTATTGTCATCAAAAACAGTATATTCAAATATAAAACTGTAAACTATACGAGACGCCCCTGCGCAAGCAAGAACCAATAAAAAATATAAACACACTTCAAAATCATGCGTGACAAACACTTCATTCAGTTCACTCGAGTCTGGGAACGTTCAATAAATAAAATTTATGTGACAAAAAAACATTGCTTGCAAGCGAACTACGAATAAAAAAAGAGAAGATTCCGATAAAAATACTATGTTGAAATTACGCAGGCAGTATTCTTTTGCCGACTTCTTTCTCAGATAAATGTAATAACCTATTATTATTCATTCTAACTTGATTGAAATCGCATTAAAAAAATTGCTGAAAATATTACAAAAAAATACTTTATTGCCGTGCCGCCGCTACGGCGGCACTCGAGTAATACGGGAAACTTCTAATGCCGCCGATATGGCGGCACTCGAGTGTTAAGGGTTAAATAAACAATGTACCTACTTCCGAAAACAAAAATGAAATGAAAAAAAAAAAACAAGGTTTTACTACTTATATTACATTAATTTTTGACGAATGTGCTTTTTTATTAGCACAATCAATGTCAATAGTATTCAATCCAAATATACCTTCGTTCATTTACAAATGGATTCGATCATGGACCCCACATCCCATAGCGGACCCCCCGGGTGAGGATTTTTCAACCACATTTTTTAAATATTTATTAGCTCCGAAACAAAGCAGCACCGCAGGCGACTTTTTTGCTATTTATAAAATAATGATGTGAAAATTGCATTAGCAAACTAACCAAGAACTCAGTAAATAGATTTTTATTTGCGTCAATATATCTGGCGTAAAAATCATTTAAAAGTGGAGACATGGCGAACTATTTTTTTTTTTTGTCATTTTGATTTCCTAAGCTCCAATTTTTTTTATGAATGCCTTCACTTTGTCGTTTTAAATCAGTGAATGCATTAGTGGTCCTTGGATTGGTTTATTTACTCATTTTTTTTTAAATTACAACCAAATAAACAAGTTTAACAACAAAACTATCGTTCTTAAACAAATTTGCCTCAAATTTCAACATTTTGATTAATTTGACCCTTTTATTTCATTTTGTATGAGATAGCCATTGCGCCGCACAATAGTATAACAGTGAGGGATTATAAAATTAGTCTCCATGTTTGCATTAAGGTTTGCATACAACCTTTTATAAGACTGTTTTTTTGTTTAGTTTATAACTAGCGGCCGTTTTATAAACAATGCATTTGCAAACTGCAAACCTGTGGCTATATAAATTTGTTTTCGCGCCTCCCTTTGCAACATTTCGCGCCTCCTAATTTGGAAATCGGTGTGTTAAGTAAATAACGTCATCTTTTTTAGACATGGGGATGTTTTTTTTTTGCTTCTCACAGATTATTTTGGCGTTGTTTTTCTTCTATTGGCAGCCTTTTTTCCGATTTCTCAAAATTATAGTATTTTGGGCGTACTATACCTGTTTTATAACGTACGTAGTACGCGGACCAAAATTATAGTACAAATACTAAAATTATAGTACAATTACTATAAATATAGTACGGTTGGCACGACTGTTGTCAGTGTTGACATTATAGGAGAAAAAAACCCGATTTGATTTATTTGTTATTATATACCGAGATACGCTGTTCTCATTATGATTGAGAAAATGCTGACGATCATTTTCGTACCATTGTTTTGTTTAGACAACAAAACACACATACTTATTATTAAATTGTGTCAACGTGTCAAGTGTGTATTTTCAAGATATTATGTAGTTTTCGCGGAAATACTTTTCAGTATTGCGGCAACACTTTTCTAAGATTACCTTGAAAGGATCCTGTCGGTCACGTAACACGTTGCTTCTGGAATATATACCCTTAATATGGATGTAAAGCAAGATTGTGATGGAGAATACTCCGATATAGAAGGCAAGCCTTTGTTTGACACGCTGACTAGCCATCCAAACAACCCGGACCCTTGCTTTCATGTAACGCAAGAGAATGCGGACGCTTCAAGTTGCAAGTTCGAGGTTAGTTATTTTTAAATTATTTTACAATCACTTTAGATTGAGAATAATGACGATAAGTATACTATTATAATAATATGTTGCTTTTTTACAAACTGTGTAAGGACATTCGATGACATTAAACTTTGTTTCAAAAGAATACTTGATTAAGCAATTTGACAGCTACGATACATCTGTGATATTATATGTTAGGTTTGTTTATCTAGTAATTCTTGTTAAATATATATATTATACAATTTTATATGGTGATTACGAGACCCGGAACTGTTTTCACCGTGTTTAAAAAATGTAATAATGCTTTTTTCAGTACCGGCGTATGGCGGACCTCTCTAATATAAAATCTGAGACAGATGATCAACCAGCTGTCGTCAAGCGCGAGATTATTGAAGATATAACACACCCATTATATGATGATGAATACCCTCAACCGGGTTGTTCGAATTCAGATTACAGGCCAATGAATCAGGTACGTTCAATTGTACGTCGGTATATGTGCCGTTTTCTTCCCTTGATGCCGTCTTACATTGAAGGTTTGAATTTTTAATGCATCCTTGATTCTTCATAAGGAACTATTATAATATAATTCGGTGAAACTTGTCTCATTTATGATTACTAAAACAGATACTTTGAGACAGTATTGAGTAGGTATATAAATCTTTTGTTAAATCATGTAAGTATATTTAAATATGATGATTTTTACATCACAATAATACGAATGTAAAGCAATAATGAATTAGATTATCTAAAATTATGATCAATTGTATGGTGCATAAAATTAATCGCCCGTCAGTCTTTTTTAGGTAGGTAATACAAGGTAAGCCTATTGTCAATAAAAAACTACTTGCAGCCATAAAATACCATAAACGGAAGCAATATCTACGTGAAATTGGGTGAGAATAGACCAATAATTATATTTTCAAAACTTTTTGTAACAAATTAATGTTGTAAGCCTCAAATTTTACTAACTTATCTGCCATGCTGCATGACAACATAAATTTAGGCGTTCCAGCTAAACAGTTTGACATTTCAAAACTGGCGCACTGCGCATGCGTTATAAGCAAACCGGAATAGTTTTAGTTTTAATGCTTAGTTCACTGTACCAGCAAACTTCAAACCATTTTCTGACCGTCAGAAGTGGGTTGGTCTGAAACGTCAAACCACTTCTCACGATCTGTCAAAGTAATAACTGTCCAGACAGGACCAAACCTAAAAATGATAGTCATTTATTATATTCCGTACATATATGTCATTTTCCCTACATAATATTGCATTACCTATGACCATTATAATATTTTTAGGATTAAGAAAAATTGAGATTCTTCCGCATTTATATATCGTGAGATGTTCATATTAATTTTAAGACATGTACACAGTAGGAGTTCAGTAGAATTAAATATGTATATTATAGCGTAGTAACTGATACCTATTATTCATTATTAACCATATGCGAACAATAAACCGATTTTGGTCGTATTGTTTCATGATTCCACCCAAATTTTATGCATAGAGTTCGATTCGATATCATCACTTTGGTATATAGTGAGAGGTGGTTTGGGGTCGCTACTCGACCGATAAATTACAACAGAATGGATAGACTCGACCAAATGATTTTACTAAAGTACTAGACTCAATTTGTCTGTTCGTACACGTTTAGTTACTAAGTAGTTGACCTACTGCATTCAAAGCGATCAGACGTATTTAATTGTTAATAAGTAATCATAATCCACTAATTAATTTCACTTATACCGTTAGACTCTATTGCCAAGCTGGCTGAAACGTAATTACCGGTCATTAAGTATTTATTTAATTCGTGTGATTACTGATATTTACTGTTATAATTATTGTGTTTGTTTACATTCACGAATTAAATAATTTTATAAAAAATGGCGTGCAAACAAGTGATTTCGTGCAAAAACTCTTTAAACTATATCCTCAAAGTTTTGGCTGAAGTGAAATCTAAAGTCACAAAAGAACTGCAAGGGCGACTGGCTATTGCTTCGAATGATTTGATTGCTGCAGTTGCTGAATTAACGGTTGAAAACGAGACCCTGAGGAGTACAAGCAAGGAGTACAAGGACATACAAGCACAGAGTGTTTCGGTTTCGCCTTTAGACGTTTTGCCTGACGAAGTTATTGTAGCTCCGTCACCACCGGTGTCCATATCTACGGCTGTGAAAGACAAAAACAAACAGGTTGAGCCACTATTTGCTGAACAGATTACCGTCATTCAGTCACAATCTACAAGCATTGGCGAATGGTCAACGGTAAAAAAAAGAAGCCCAATGACTCATCGTAATTTATCCACTGGAAACGAATCTAAGCGACCTAGCCTGCAAACTTCTACCCTCAAAAAAATATGTGGTTCCAAACCTGGTTCCAAATCGTGTTCTGGCGTTGAAAAACGCAGAAGTCTACACATTTGGTCATTACACCCAGACACTACAGTAAGCGGCCTAACTGATTATGTGAAGGAGTGTGTAGGTGATATAAAATTTGAAGTAATTAAATTAAATACAAAGAATAAATATTCTTCATTCAGGATAACAGTTCCAGAGTCCTCTATTGGCCATTTTCTTGTTCCTGAAATTTGGCCGGTTGACTCGATAGTCAATGAATGGCGTTGGAATAAGTCAGCTTCACCCCATACTACAAGCAAAAGCTCGTGACGGTCACCTAAATACATTGACGTTTATTGTCAGAACGTTCGTGGTCTCAGGACGAAGACAATCGAGATGCGTAATACTCTCTTGGCAAGTGACATTTCTGTCATATGCTTGACTGAAACCTGGCTCAATGACTCGATTTGTGATGGTGAACTTTTCGATAGTAGATATATTGTATTTCGTTGTGATCGTTCATTTGGTCAAAGGGGTGGCGGTGTGTTAATTGCCGTTCGCTCTGATCGGGTAGATAGTGTATCTGTGATTGACCATATATTTACTGGTATCGATGTAATTATTGTCAAATTGCTGTGTAATGGGTCGCCTTTTATTATTAGCTGTGTTTATTTTCCGCCTCGATCATCGTGTAATACTTATAATATGTTTTTCTCATATTTTGAAAATTTGTCTATTGGCAGCTCAATTGCAATCATCGGTGACTTCAATCTTTATTCGGCATCTGCCAATGTTGATTTGGAATTTGCGCACTTTCTGAGCTGTATGCACTTTAAACAGTTTTCTCAAATTAAAAATGTGAAATCACGCATATTGGACTTGGTCTTGGCGGATACAGATTGTAATGCACAGGTGAATGCTTGCGTTGATCCCCTTGTTCAGGAAGACGCTTACCATCCTGCTCTATTAGTTGAGTTGCCAATCAATTATCCTAATTTTTCCAATAGTCGTCTGAGCGATAGCAATAATTTCAATTTTGTTAGCTCGGAAACTTTCTTTTTTAATAAATGGAATTTCTTCAAAGGCGACCTATTACAAATGTATTATGAAATGCAGAGTATTGATTGGAATGCTTTATATAGTACCGATGATATTAATAGTGCAATTGATGTTTTCTATGTAAATATTTATAGTGTATTTTCCAAGTCTTTTCCCATTAAGAAGTCTTCGGGTACTTCGCGCAGCTACCCTAAATGGTTCACTCATAGCATTATTAAATCCATTGACTTGAAAGCCATCTGTCATAAACGATGGAAGTGCTCGAAATGCCTGAATGATTATGGTGCTTTCTCCGATATGCGCAGAAGAGTTCATCGCGCCATTGACGCTGCTCACAAAGCGTACATTGAGAAAATTTTCTTGAATTTAACCTCAGACCCGTAAACTTTTTGGACGTATGTTAGGAGCTTACGTAACTCTTTTGCACAGCTATCGTCTATGTCTTTTAGGGGTAGTGTATTGAATGGCTATAAATCCATCGCTGACGGTTTTGCTGAATATTTTAGGTCAGTTTATTCCACGATTCCACCAAAACTTCAACCTCAACCTGAATACTTCTCGTCTTCTTGGCCCATACTAAATATTGGTCCTCTGAATGAGTCAGATATGAAATATGTTTTCTCTAGACTATATCCGAAATCCTCAGTAGGTCCAGATGGCATTCCTCCATGGCTATTAAAAGGATGCAAAAAACTTTTAAGCGATCCTTTGTTGTATATTTTCAATCTATGTTTAAGTAAATCTACCTTCCCTGAATGTTGGAGCTTAACTCGTATACGACCGGTGTATAAAAATGGCTCGATATCTGAAATAACTAACTTCCGACCAGTGGCTGTTCTCTCTGCACCGGTCAAACTATTTGAGTCCATTTTACATAAATATATATATACACATGTGGATGGTCAGCTGACTGTCGCTCAACATGGTTTTCGATTTACTCGATCAACAGTTACCAACCTCATGGAGTACCTACACTGAATACATATCTCGTTCACTAGACAATCATTGTCAAGTTGATGCAATTTATACGGATATGTCAAAGGCTTTCGATCGAGTTGATCATGATATTCTTTTAACTAAACTGAGTGCAGTAGGCGGATCTATTAATTTTGTAAATTTTTTCAAATCTTATTTTTCGCATCGTTGTCAATATGTCGAGTACGCTGGGTGTGCATCTGAAGCCTTTCAAACTCTTTCAGGTGTCCTTCAAGTATCAAATCTTGGACCAATTATGTTCCTCATATTTGTCAATGATATAGTTAAAGCCATGGATGGAGTAGAATTTTTACTTTTTGCGGATGATTTGAAATTATATGCACCAATTCGCAATGAGTTGGATTGTTGCATTTTACAGAGAAATCTCTGTTCAATTGAAAGTTGATCAAAAAAGAATAAATTAGAATTTAATACTGACAAATGCTTTTGTATTACTTTTTCTAGGTCAAGAACTCCGATTAAATATAATTATAGTATGTCAAAAAATTCTTTAAAACGTCAATCTGAGGCGAAAGATCGTGGGATAATTTTTGATTCTTCATTATCCTTTCAGTCGCATATAACTTCCACGGCTCTACGTGCGAGTAAGCTTCTAGGATTCATCATGCGACAATCCAAACCATTCAAGAATCCTAATGTATTACGTACACTCTACGTCTCATTAGTGCGTAGCATTCTTGAATATGGGTCGATTATCTGGTGTCCTTATGAGGTTTCCTATAAGCTTATTTTAGAACGCGTCCAGAAGAAATTTCTTCCATGTCTTTATTTTAAAACATTTAACTATTTTCCTTTCGATAATTCGTCAGATGATTATTTTCCGACTGCCTTTCTACAAGGCATGCTTACTTTTCACTCTCTTGAATCTCGTCGGTCTCTTCTGCTGTTGAAACACTTTTGCCTGTTATCGCGAGGGATGGTTTCCAATCCTGGTGTCCTAATGAATTTGAATTTCTATGCGCCTGTCAATTATCTACGTGGTCGCAGTCATGATTTATTCTGGATTGAAACCGTTTCCTCGTGTCAAGCCTATCAGGCACCATTAACGAGGGGTGCAAGACTAGTAAATGCGCTCCCTAAAGACATAGACATTTTCAATGATGTACTTTGCATTTTATTTTTGAAACTGTATTTTTCTGTATAAAATTATATATTTTTCGTTCTCAAAAATTATAATTTTCTGTATTAAATTGTACTTAAGTATGTTTTGATTATTTTTTTTTGTTATTATTATTGTTATTATATATATATTTCTTTTTCTATATTCTCTTCTCTCTTGTGAGGGTAATGTTTGACTTATAATGTAAATCTCATGTTGTGTACGTCTTGAATTTAGATTTGTTATGTCCACAATGTTTTGTATTCTTAAATAAATAAATAAATAAATAATTTATTAATATAAGTTAAAATTTATAGAATTAAACCAACGGCGCTTCAATAAGTGACCCGTTTTCTTACGTCTGTAATTTAACAAGATAATTAAGAACTAGTTGAAGAATCTAAATTATTACAAGTTTTGTTTTTGTTTTGTTACGCCAAATAAGTATAACTTCTAACGTGCGTACATAAGTATACACACCGATTTCTTTTAATCGTAAGACATTGAAATAAATTATATTTCGAGTCCTACTGATGATTAAGTTATTTTCATTGTTCTCTTTTAGTTCTCTATGTTTTATATATATATATTTTTTTTCTATATTAAAAAGAATTTTTATATAAAACACTTATTTTAATAAATTCTAAATGAAAAAGTTGCATTTTGTTTTTTTATATTAAAACTTTGAAGCCTCATCTGGAAGTTTGTTCGTCAATTCTCAAACTATATGGCCGCGACTGTAAAAATCCGCAATATAATTTAAAAAAAATATATTTATATATGTAAGAAGGTAAAGTACACAAAATTATTCTAACATGGTACAATTTTCTACAGTCTACTGCAATTAATTAAATTGTAGTTAATTATCTTACATTCAAACTCAAATTACTCAAGATCATAAAATTTGCAGTTACGACCCTATAGATCTCAATGTGCGATATGTTTACAAAAAGACTGATTAAAGTACGGAAAGTGCTGCAGTTAGCTGGAATGTCTTTCGGTGAGTATACAAACACTTGCCAAATGCAGTCGTACATTGGTAGCCACTGAAAGCAGAGGATTTAGCTGTGGCAGGTCTATTCCAGAAATGGATTGACTCTGGCTGATCATAATGATGATACTGTTACCTAATATTGTTAATCATGTTGTTATATTCAGGAGTGTGAAGACAGCCTGATCAATATAAAGTCAGAGAATGATAATGAGAATGTCACCATCAAACAAGAATTTGTTGACGTTGCAATTCGCCAAATCAATAATGATAATCCTCAACCCGGCCCCTCCGATCGACAATACAGCCCAGTGGACCTGGTACGTTCATTTACAGGTTGACTAATAATACAACTTTTCAACATTTTTTTGCATCAAAATGTATATGGTCAACGCAGTTGTTTGAAGTTGAAATAATCCAGATATATCAAATCGCACCACCTTGGAGGAGGCCAATAATTGTCAGGTCCATTTTTCGAAATTAACTGAAGCAATCGCTTATAATCGGTTCCCGAAATAAAATAAACGACAATCGTGTCGTACTCACCTCAAATCAACATCAACTCTACAAAAACTTGGTGGAGCTAGTAGTAGTAATTCTGAATGACAGTGAAAATGGAAAACCGTTCAGTTATGGGAATTCTATAAAAAAGCGTGGTTAAAATGCTCCCACGACCTTTTTGAAAAACGTGAAAACAAGAAAAATATATTAAAAAAATAAAAAATATGCCTTCGTCTAGAAACACGGTGAAACCTCAATGTTATTATTTCAACTTTTTATTAGAATACTCAAAAACTACTTTTTCTTTTTTTCTCAATTAAAAACTGCTCGGCACGTCAGACAGTCGAAAGATTATATTTGGAAAATTTTGGCACTCGTGCCTACGTAAAAAGGTTCACCAGCACCGTGTCTAGGTATAATATTTCTACCTCGATCTCATACTAATAATGAACTCTTAATTTAATATCTCATAATTTATTAATACTTTAAAAAATGTATTTTTTAGATTATCGCTAGAAGCACTGTACCGGCCAATGTTGTGAGCCTCATGTCGTCCTGGGACGTGACTGAAGCACAAGCATCTAGCGAAGACCTACATATTGAGGAACACGACATTAAGAAAGAACTCAAAGAATATATTGAAAGGAACAAAGATGTCGCCTGTCGCAATACTAAACGTGATATTTGTCAATCGAATATGGTAAACACAGGATTGTTAGTGGCTGTTATACTACTGGAAAAAAAATCGTTTCATAAACAAAATTTTGTGTGCAGTATCTGTTTTGATTTTTTTTCATCGTTAGACCTAATGTTGCTTCACAAAGCGATACACAAAACCACAATTGGGAAAACGACCAATTCCGATTACGATGGTCATATTTCAAGATATCGTCCTGGTCACGTCATGAAGTTACACAAAATGACTAATTCTGGTGAAAAGCCATTAAAATGTGATATTTGCAATTACTCATGCATAAATTCAAGTAACATGAAAATACACAAAATGACTCATTCTGGTGAAAAGCCATTTAACTGTGATAAATGCAATTACTCATGCACGACGTCTGGTACCATGAAAAAACATAAAATGACCCATTCTGGTGAAAAGCCATTTAACTGTGATAAATGCAATTACTCGTGCACGACTTTTATTAGCGTGAAAACACATAAAATGACTCATTCTGGCGAAAAGCCATCCAACTGTGATAAGTGTAATTACTTATGCAGACAGTCAGGTAAAATGAGAAGATGCGAAATGAGTCATTCTGGTGAAAAGCTATTTAACTGTGATATATGCAAATACTCATGCAGACAGTCTGGAAACATGAAAACACACAAAATGACTCATTCTGGTGAAAAGCCATTTAACTGTGATAAATGCAATTACTCCTGCACGACTTCTAGTAGCATGAAAACACATAAAATGACTCATTCTGGCGAAAAGCCATTTAACTGTGATATATGCAAATACTCATGCACGACGTCTGGTACCATGAAAAAACATAAAATGACTCATTCTGGCGAAAAGCCATTTAACTGTGATAAATGCAATTACTCGTGCACGAGTTCTAGTAGCATGAAAACCCATAAAATGACTCATTCTGGCGAAAAGCCATTTAACTGTGATAAATGCAATTACTCGTGCACGACTTCTAGTACAATGAAAACACATAAAATAACTCATTCTGGTGAAAACCCCTTTAACTGTGATAAATGCAATTACTCATGCAGATTTTCCAGTAGCATGAAATTACATAAAATGACTCATTCGGGCGAAACGCCATTTAAATGCGATATATGCAAATACTCATGCAGTCAGTCAGGTAACATGAAAACACACAAAATGACCCATTCTGGTCAAAAGCCATTTAAATGTGTCAAGTGCAAATACTCGTGCAGACGTTCAAGTAACATGAAAAGACACAAAATGACGCATTCTGGTGAAAAACCATTCAACTGTGATATATGTAATTACTCATGTAAACAATCTGGTCACTTAAAAACACACAAAATGACTCATTCTAGTGAAAAGCCATTTAAATGTGTCAAGTGAAAATACTCATGCAGACGTTCATGTGAGATGAAAATACACAAAATGACTCATTCTAGTGAAGAGCCATTTAAATGTGATACATGCACTTACTCATGCACGACGTCTGGTAACATGAAAAGACACAAACTGACTCATACTGTTAAAAAGTCATAATGTGTTAAATGTTATTACTCGTGCATTACGTCCAGTAGCATGAAAATACACAAAAAGACTCATTTTAGTGACAAGCTTTTTAAATGTGATTTATCTAATATTTACTCATGCATTTGATCTGGTAGCATTAAATGGCATGAAAAGACTCATTCTGGTGAGAAGCCATTTAAATCTTATATTATTACTCATGCACAACGTCCAGTGTCATAATATCGCAAAAATTGACTCATTCTGTTGAAAGGTCATTTTAATGAGATAAGTGAATAATAATTTTAATAAGATGAAATTACATGAAATGACCCATTCCGGTAAAAAGCCAATTCGTGTAAATTCTTATACGTATGCAAATTGTCTGTAAAAACACTTAAATAAAAGACACTGCCTTTGCTTTTCAGTGAACTGTATACTGTGAAGGAATGATTTGAATGTTGGGAAGGGAGGATATGTCTAAGATGCCAGGCACTGACCTTTTATACTATTGAGGCTGGCTCCATGGTTTGGTTGTCAAGCCTGGTCGTATTATCGGTCTCGTTTGGTATTGTTCATTGTGTTATCCGGTGCGTGCACTTGACATTCTAGCTTAGGTAAGTGTTTATATGCGCACTGTTGATGAATGACTGACCATTATTTGTCGTGCCAGGCAAGGGTCAAATTGTCAGGTGGGTAGGAATTTATCTATTGCATTAAGGCCATCCTAATTAGCGTATTCTGACACGGCCATTTGAATGTGTAACTCATGCATAACTTCTGATAGCATATATCTTTATAATTTTTAAGAGATTCCGCGTTTTTGGGACCTATTTTCAATATAATATATTATACCTATAAAGGCGTTGGCTACCCGTTCACTAATTAGCTAGGATAAAGTATCTGTAGTAAAGACTTTGAAATAATGGTCAGTCGAGAAAGGACCGAACGTGCGTACCTACGTCATTTTTATTATCAACCGATAACGTAAACAATTAATATATTTGTAGCCCATTCTATAGCGACATAATATTATTATGTAACCCGTATGTAATATTATTTTAAACCATTCAATAATAATTATTGCCTATGTGCTAAATACAGTTTTTGAATACTTCAAACCCACTTGCTCTAAGAAATCTCGTTTGTTGTTTGGTGTATTTTGGATTTGTGTAAGTGGACGTTAGGTCTTAGTCACATAAATTGAAGTGTATCTAACTCCACTTCCGTAAGCTAGTTGTTTTTTTAAACCATATCCGATCCTAATAGGACCACATGGGCCTCCAACGGATTTTGTTTTTACGAGAATCGGATGTCAGCCACTTGCTCAACCTATTAAGTCCATACTCTAAACCCTACACAATTCGAAAAACAATATGTGAACATGCCAGATCCAGGATTTGCACCTGGAACCCACGACGCTATAAGCCGACGCTTAAGACGCGTGGTAATCGTGGGGTTACCTGGTTAATAGCTTTGTGTGGGCGATCTGACAATATTGTGCACACTTTTTCATTATATTTATTTGTTTTGTTGAATTAGAAAAATACATCACACATATTGTAATTTTTTCTTATTTTTATGCGCTGCCCTGCCCAAACTATAATCGATAAAAATATTATTCTATCTATAAAATATCTTATTCTCTGTATGATTAAATGGCATAATTTTAGATATTTTATAGAAATATGAGTATTTTTTGGCAAAGTTTATTCTGTTATGGTTTGGTTTCGCAAGGTTTATGGCGATAGACATTTTTTTTGATAATTTACAATTTTAACTGTATTAATTAATAAATATGTATCTGTAAACATTGAAAAATATTTTTTTATATTTTAAGTCTAAAGTAAGCTTACAATTGTACAAAAATGTGAATTCGTCAAAGGACCCCATCTTATTATTAGGTTGGTAATATTTAGGTATTATTATAATTTAGTTTATTAAGTTTTCTATGTTGGAATTAAAAGATTTTTGGCACATGCATAGTTTTAATATTTTTTATATTTAAAAAAAAATATCAATTTTTATAAAAATATAAATGTGTGCAAGCTTCGTATTTTTGCGCTAGGTGCCTTTGCTCATCTATTCTGTACACAAGATTGCTTGAATTTTAATACGTGTAACGTCACTAAATACAAAAAATTGTGAAACTGTCATCGTATTTTCGTTTATGCCTGTAAAATATTGTTGTTATTTAATGTTTTATGCATGCTCCTCTTAATTATTAAGATTTTGCCTTGTTATGGTAATAATAGTTATGTCCATAGAGATTGGACTTGGTTCTGTCTAAATAAAATGTCAGCCGACGGAAGTTTTTGTTTTGAATGAGAATGATTTGTAGTCCTTTGAAAAGTGGAAGGTACCAACCTGCTGAGTATGACGATAGCTTGACTAAAAACTGTATTTAGTGGCAATGTGTATTATATTTTATATATAAATAAAGAAAAAGGGAAACTTATTTGGTTTTAATCAAAGAGATTGATTTAATCGTTTTTTTCGAAACGGAGCAACATACATTGATCCGAAATGCCTCCCCGATTCCTTCAAAGGTAGATGACGACGAAAACTTCACTTTCGAGGAGGTCGAAAGAACAATAAGGCTGTTCAATCCAGGTAAAAGCTCCGGGACACGACAACTTCACGCCGGATCCCAGGCTCAATTCATTCTTAACTGTTCCTAGCATAGTTGTCGCTCTTTATAATGCTTGTTTGCGAATTGGTCATTTTCCAAAAATCTGGAAGGTAGCTAGAGTGGTGGTTATTCCCAAACCAGAAAAGGACGACTACGCTAACGTCTCGTCATATCGAACCATCGGATTGTTGCCCATGTTCGGCAAAGTACTCGAAAAATTATTTATTAATCGAGATTCCTGGAAACTTCAGACTAAACACCTGCTCAGCCAACACCAGTACGGTTTCACTTCTCAAAAGAGTACTGAAGACGCGCTTCATGCAGCAATTAATAGACTCAGAGCGGCTAACCGCGATGGTCATCTCATAGTTGCGGTATCACTTGATATCAAAGGCGCGTTTGACAACGCATGGTGGCCAAATCTTCTTCAACAGTTGAAATCTAAAAATTGTCCCGCTAACATTTTCAGGCTCATCAAAAACTATCTATCTGACCGAGAAGTTTTCGTTGAATATGCTGGAGCATCTGCTACCAAAGAGACATCAAAGGGATGCATACAAAGTTCGTCTTGCCGCCCTGTCATGTGGAATATAGTGTCCTGAAGGTGTACACGTACAGGCATTTGCTGATAATGTATTGCTGATTGTGGAATCCAAAGAACTTGGTTCTCTAGAAACCATGACTAACAGCGTGTTGGAGAGCGTCGAGGCCTGGGGAAGGAAGGTCAAACTGTCTTTCTCCGCGGAGAAAACTAAGGCCTTATTCCTTACTAAGAGGCGCGTCTCTTCGCTTTCGCTGGTGATGAATGGGCAACCTCTATCTTTTTCTAGGGACTTACAACTTTTAGGGGTAGTAATCGATGACAAACTAAATTGGTCGAAGCACACGGACAGCATCTGCAAAAGAGCAGCGGTGACTTCGCTCAAATAGCAAGAGTTGCCAAACCCAAATGGGTGTATCTTCTGAAGCTCTTAGAATTCTCTACACTTGTGCTATTGAGCCTATGATCGCGTATGCGGTCAGCATATGGTATGAAGCTGCCCAACGGAAAAATAAGCTCAATACGGTTCAGCGTGCACTAGCGATACGAATATGCAGAGCTTACCGCACGGCTTCACTAAATTCAATGCAAGCTCTAGCAGGACTTATGCCTCTATATTTACGTTTAAAACAAGAGCTAAGGGCGAAGAGGGCCTCGCAGATTTTCTGCCAGACGATAGGCTTTACGAAAAACCGGTGGACTATAGAAGGCTGCCACAAACGGCTAGACTATTTTCTGAAGTGGTTTCTTATCCTGCAACGAATGCAAAAACATGCCGATTTTCATGGATGGGAGCAAAATTAATGGCTGTACTGGTGCAGGGTTTGTGGCATACATTAATGGCGGTAAGATAGCGGCTTGTAAGTACCACCTTGCTAGCTATTGTAAGGTAATGCAGGCCGAACTCTGTGCCATCCAACGCGCTCTGGAGTGGGCAAGCTCAGATCCAATACAACGAAAGCTCACCGAAAACCATAGTATTTGTATTTATCCGGACTCCAAAAGCTCAATCCAAGCAATTGGACATCTTTTGTCTACTAATCCGATTGCCTTTTCTATTCAAGACCGCGATAGCTTATGTCAAATTTCCTATGAGCTACGCGAAAATTACAATTTCAGATAAGGTGAAAAACGAGTGGAACTCACGATATATAAACTCATCGACAGGGGAGTTGACCCGAAACTTTTTACCTTAGATTCCAGCACCACGAGACGTCAGGGTGCATCAAGGGTTGTGTTTTGAGATGACTCAGATTCTTACAGGCCACGGATTCATGCGAGCATA
This sequence comes from Rhyacophila brunnea, assembly GCF_057557595.1. NCBI lineage: Eukaryota > Metazoa > Arthropoda > Insecta > Trichoptera > Rhyacophilidae > Rhyacophila > Rhyacophila brunnea. The sequence continues at coordinate 34,337,143 of NW_028232785.1, forward strand.
CTTGCACCGGTTTAAAATAACATGTGATGGAATGTGTCCATGCGACGACATAAGCGACCAGGACGTCCTACATTTACTCCTAGATTGTCAAATCTTTAGCAAGGAGCGGCACAACCTGAACTTTTTATTACAGATGGCAGATGCGGACATTCAAGACCTTCCGGGGCCCATGACAAACGAGGCCGGAAGAGATGCTCTTTTTAATTTCTGTATTGATGTAATAAAAAGGATAAAAACAATAAATGGCGACATGTAACGATGATTCATGCCTTTCAGATCCAGTGAATGCAATCGTATAAGATAGGATAAGTATATGCTCAGAATATCAGTCCTATGCGACATTTCTTTTACCACGGGAAAAAACTCGGCTACAAATCGAAGTCGTCAGTTCCCAATGAACACGACAAAATATTCATCAGAATCACCATCGCCTTGCGCTACAAAGAATTCTCCAGGGTTTTTGCAAGGCGGTTTCATAGGCCCTGGCCGAATTCAAATTAGCAATAGCCGATGCGGGTAGAAGAATAGTTTTCAATAAGGCATATTCTCTCAGCCGGCACAATTTTCATTTGACTAGCATCAAGTAGAGTAGTTTGCGTGCCAAAGTCCTTAAGAAACCTCGATAGTAAATGCGAGGTATCCATAAAGGCATCTAGAAAAAAAAAACCTAATAAGGTAGGTCAGTGTTACTCCCGATAATGTACCTAAAAATTAATTATATAATATTCCTATATATATTATGTCTACCATTATGTCTTAAGCGTAAGGTGTTCAACCAATGTGTGCTACCCATGCTCACGTAAGGCTGTGAGACGTAGACCCTCAACACGAGAGATGTCCAAAGTCTAAGAAGCACATTACTCGCCGAAAGGATGGCCGCTGGACAAATGCCGTCATCCAGTAGTACCCAAGGGGCACGAAACGGCCACAGGATCGCCCTAAAAGCCGCTGGATTGACGAACTGGTAAGGTTCGGCGGAAATACATGGCAGCGAACGACACAGAACCGAGAAAGTTGGAGAAAGCTTGGGGAGGCTTTCATCCAGCAGTGAATTGACCCCTGCTGATGATGATGATATATATTATTGGTTAATTTAATAAAACGCAAATTTTTTAGTGCTTCATCAGAGAGACAATTCTAAAGTTAATAATGTCTTTCTGAAGCAGACGAAACCGATCCAGATTTATTAAAAAGTAAAAGTCAAATAAGTACTTATAATTTTCTGATTTATTAAATCAATAATACAATACAGTTCTACCATTTATTGACAGTAAACACATTAAAAGAAATTCCAATATGTAATTGACATAATTCATTATTTTTTAATTGTTTTCCCTTGTCAGCTAGACACGACACTGCGCCTTCAAGAATACATGTCGCTCTGAAATCTCTTAGCATAATAATTCCAAGCCATACCAACATTTCGTAAGTCTCCAGTGTGCACTCTATAGATAGATGGTATTTAACTACTTTCCAGGAAGCCAGAATCTATTTGACTGGAAGCAGGTTGAAGTTTTTTCTCGAAACCCAGTAAAGCTACCTCCAGCCTTCTCGGTACCTAGTTTTTTTGTTGTCACGTGCATTCTCCAAACACTATGAATCGAGCGGGCTTAAGGGTGTACCTGTGGGCATTTAGTGCTCCGCTCTTTGGGTACCATTGTAGGACGGCATTTGTCCAGCGGTTGTCTACTCACTGATAGACATCTCTAGTCTATTACCATTTCATCTGCCTAGCGAGCTCGATCACATCGCGTATTTTTGTCTGTTTCCTTATCCATTAGCTTTTCTTGCAATCTTTAACCGTTGTGCCCAAGAAGCACTTTTTCATGTCTAGTTGCGCAAGCTATCCATATTTTTTAAATTTTATCTTACATTAAGAGTTCATGTTTCAGATACTTACGTGAGCGTTGGTAGCACAAATGGGTTGAACACTTTAGGCAAACACAATGTGAGGTAGATCACTTGAAGATACTATTCAGGAATGAGAAAAGTATCACCTGCATAATATGAATAATATTGTTTTAAAAAGGTTATTCACCAACATGTCTCATTTCATGTTTTTTAAGATTACCAAGTTGCGAGCATCTATATGAACATACATTGCATTTATAATGTTTTTCACCGGTATGTGTCATTTTATGTTTTTTAAGATCACCGAGTCTCGAGGACCCATATGAGCACACATTACATTTATACGGTTTTTCACCGGTATGTGTCATTTTATGTGTTTTAAGATGAGATGATGTCGTGGATCTATATGAACATACATTGCACTTATAAAGTTTTTCACCGGTATGTGTCTTTTTATGATTTTTAAGATCATCGAGTCTTGGGGACCCATATGAACATACATTACATTTGTAAGGTTTTTCACCGGTATGTGTCATTTTATGTCTTTTAAGATCATCGAGTCTCGAGGACCCATATGAACATACATTACATTTGTAAGGTTTTTCACCAGTATGTTTAGTTTTATGTTCTTTAAGACTACTAATTCGTGAGCATCTATATGAACATACATTACATGTATAAGGTTTTTCACCGGTATGTGTCATTTTATGTCTTTTAAGATCACCGAATCTCGAGGACCCATATGAACATAGTTTGCATTTAAAAGGTTTTTCAACAGTAATTGTCTTTTTATGTACCTTGACATTACTATGGTACAAAACTACTATGCTTTGATTTTGATCAGGCATCACGTCCATGTGCACCATTTTGTGAGTTTTTAGAGCATTTCCGCATCCGAAAACTGAGTTACAAATGCAGCAAATCAAATTACGTGAGAAATGGATTACTCTTCTAAGAATAAGTCGAATTTCCTTCGGAGCACCTTGTTCTAAAATTTCTTGTTTGATGTTATTCTCATCTATCATCACTTCTGAATACTGTATCGTTCTATCCTGGATGCCATCGTCTGAGAATTGTTGACTCTCATCTATATCGTGATGCCTCGTGAAAAATCCTTTGATAGAAACCTAGAAAAATCGTAATAATCGATATCAATATTATCAATTATGAGTTATAGTATTGAATTTGTTTTTTTGACGCTTTTGTTTTTAAGCACCTTCAGACATTATTAAAGAGCGAAGTGAGAGGGAAATATTATTACGGAATGATCCATAAGTGGGTTAAAACAATGCACTTATATGTATGTATACATCATCTTTGAGAACAATAATTATATCGTGTTCTGTTTTAGTGTGTCGTTGGAGAGTGTGCACAGTGCCTCATCAACATCATCAGGGGCGCGACAACCCGGTGAAGGTCCTGGCCTCCTCCAACAGCTCCCTCCACCTGTCCCTATCCAGTGTGGCCGCTTTCCAATTTGGTAACCCCAGAATACGGCAGTCACTGGCAGGTGTGCACAGTGCCTGCCATGCTGAAAGGCAAAGCTAGAATATTATGTTCCAAATTCATCAAGCAACCTCGATCATTGACAGTATTTTAATATTTCATACATCAGAATTCCACATGATTTAATAGAATATTAACGACCGGTACTTTTCCGCATTGGAGAAAATGTGGCCAATAATTCCCAGTAGAAACCTTTACTGTTGGTTTCAATATATCGTGAATTTGGAACATGATTAATAAAAATATTATCACTATTATTAATGTGCAAATAAATTAATAACGTTTGGCTTGCCCACTTTTGCGGCACACTTCGCGTTTGTCTATAAATTATTGGGCGTTTAACGATAAAGAGTTATTTGAACACAAATTTCCATTAACTTTTGTTTGTTTAGTCTGCAACAGATTAGGGTAAGGGGTCCAATCGCTTATCCACACTAAAAATATACGCTGCATGCAAGAAGTGAACCAAGAATATCTTACTTTAGAAATAAATCTTTAACCACAGCACATGACTACACTAATTACAGAAGGTATTTGTTTTTATATTATTACAAAAAGAGCTCCTCGTCATTGGCACTCAGCTCGAACAGGTGAAAAGCTACATCTATCTGGGACAACAAGTGTCTATAGATGGATGTATACTTGATGAAATTGTTCGCAGAGTAAAACTAGGCTGGAGTGCTTTTGGCCGCCTGAATAATGTCTTCAAAAGTGACCTACCACTGTGCCTAAAGCGCAAAGTGTTCAACCAGTGTGTGCTTTCTGTGATCACATATGCGTGTGAAACATGGACCCTAAGTAAAAGAGAGATCCAGAAACTTAGAGTAGCACAACGTGGTATGGAGAGGTGCATGCTGGGCATAACGCGAAAGGACAAGAAGAGGAATGAGTGGATAAGGAAGCAGACAAGGATTTGCGACGTAATAGAGTTTATTAAAAGCCCTAAATGGAGATGGGCTGGACACATAGCTCGAAGAAGAGACAATCGTTGGACAAATCTAGTCATCCAATGGTATCCAAGAAGTACAAAACGTCCGCAAGGTAGACCTAGAGGCCGCTGGATCGATGAAATGATAAAGTTCTGCGGAAGTACGTGGCAGCGCAATGCACAGGACCGAGAAAAGTGTAAGCAGCTTGAAAAGGCCTTCATCCAGCAGTTGATAGATTCAGGCTGATGATGATGATGATAACAAAGCACATGGGAGACTTCAAATTTTATGTCAGGAGAAATATTGCTAGTTTCATGACTACTTGTCAAACTGAGCTGTGATACTGCGCATACCTTTTTACATTTATGAACAGTATTTAGACAGGCAACCATGAATGGATTAACGATCGAGCACCGATTCCAAATTGTCAAAATAATCTTGGACTTACGCGATGACGCTCATTTTTGACTAAACGGATTGGTTAATAGACAAAATTGCCGTATATGGAGTCCAATCTAGGTGAGACCCTGCAATGACATCAAATAAATTCACTGCTTTTTGCGGTTCACATGCTGGTGAAACCATCGAACTTTATTTATCAAAAAATGAAGCCGGCACTCGCGTTACGGTCAATGGAGATCATTATGCACTGGACATTGATTGATCAATGATATTTGTTGCTGTTACATATATGCATGACATTGATGCGGATAAGATGTAGTACCTATAGGATGAAACTACGTAGTTATAACTGCTACCGAGGATGTTATACGTAGTCGTAATTGATTTTTAATAAGTTGCTGATCAGCAATCACGTCCGTGTGAATCATTTTGTTACTTTAGACCCTTTCCGCATCCAAAACTGCGTTCCAAATGCTGCAAATCACATCACAACATTACAGAAGTTCCGGTGAACGGAAGCCGCGACAGCCTCTATGCAAAACATAAAAGAAGAGCTGCGGAAACCCCTACAACAAGCCCGCCCCGACTTAAGCCGACGATTCTCCCTACAGACGGACGCCAGCGGACACGGAATGGGGGCTGTCCTCTTCCAAGATAGGGACGACGGCGATCGACACATCATTTTATACGCCAGCGGTTGCCTATCTGCAGTGGAACGCAAGTACCACAGCAATGAACAGGAGGCCCTCAAGATCATCTGGAATATTAAACGTTACAGGGTCTGCCTAGAAGAACGAGAGTTCACCCTGGTAACCGACAATAAAGGGCTCACTTGGTTCCAACAAGCGAAAGACCAAAGAGCGAAACTAACCCGATGGACGATCCTATTATCAGAGTTTTCTTAGACCATTACCCACTGTCAAGGGAAAAATAACTAACTACCGGACGCTTTATCTTAGAAACTGGAACCCCCATGCCCCCATAGTGCTGGAGTTACCAGACCTGGCGACCGGCATAGTACAAAAGCAACGAGACTATCCGTAGTCGGCCGAGATGATCACCGAAAGACCCACTCCAAGAGACGACACCGAGAGTGACGATCGCACTACAATGCACGACTACGCCCTATGTCGAGTAGTAAAAGGCAGACGCCTGATAATAGTACCACGATCGCAGCAGCGGGCAGTCATTAGGGCGTACCATAACGACCATAAAGCATGTCACCCCGGAGCGAAAATGACCAACAGGGCAATCGCACGACTATATTTCTGGAAGAAGCAACGAAAACAAGTAGACGACTACCTCCGCAGGTGTCGGACCCGCGCCACCAGGAAAAGGGGAGCCATACAGACGGCAGCTACACAAAGGTCGCATACAGAAGCGCGCCGCCCATGGGACATAGCATCCAATACCACTAAGAATGGCAGTTTTCATTTACACTGCGTATAAGACAGAAAAAATATGTAGCAAATTAAGATCCTTCTAAACTTTAAGCTACAGTATGTGACTGCATACATAATGATCAGTATAGCTCGCCCGGAAAATCTTTATGAATAGAACCACACTGGAACAATGCTTATAAAGTATCCGTATTTACTTAGCAAATCCGTTATTGATTTATGCAAATTATAACTTTTTTTTTCTAGATGCCTTTATGCCTCGCATTTACTAGAGAGTTTCATTCAGGAATTTGGCACTCAAACTAATCTACTTGATGCTAACCCAACTTATTACTGCATTTTATCGCAAAATTGCGTTTAGCGATGACGCTCATATTTGCTTAACAGATTTGTTAATAAGGAAAATTTCCTCACGGAAAAATACCAATCCAGAAGACTTCCTATAATTTATTACATTCACAAAAATGCATCATTTGGTGCGGTTTCCACGCTGGTGGCGTCGTCGCACAGTTCTTCAAAAATCGGGACAAAGCTCACGTGGATATCCTTGTCGAGCCATGATTATTACTTTATTTTAAATATGGAATCATTCTAAAGAACAGTGATTTTAACAGGAAGTGCCATACAGCTACCGCAACTATCGCTTTATTTGAATCAAGATTGGGAGATAAATTGATTTTGAGAAATCGACATGTCAATTATTAGCATACAGGATTGTGCAATTTGACATCTCTGGATTATTTCCTGTGAGGTTTCGAGAAGTCACTGTTTTATGCTAAAAAACCAGCAACATTTAAAGCATTAGAACCCGACAACCCACAACCCAACGTACTATACGACCAATAGTGCTTTAATAAAAGTATTCCGAATTGGGCGCCGAGAATTTGACTTCGGCCTATCGGACTTTAAAAAAACCACATTTGTTTTTAAACATACCTGGTCTAATGGCTTGTATTGTAGATACGAGCAGCCAGGTTGAGTTAATTTATCATTGATTTGGTGAATTGCATTCTCAACTAATTCTTCTTTAATGATGACTGCCTCATCATTATTCTCATACTTAATAATCATCAGACTGTTTTCACGCTTCTGTAAATAACATTATAAATCTTAAGTAACAGTATCATCATTACGATAAGCCAGAAAAAGTTTCCCAGAGATCTTTCTTCAGTAATTGGTCGCCAATGTTTACTTTATTTGGCAGGTGAATGTATAATCACCGAACGAAATTCTAATTTTATGAACGATCCGACAAAATAGTGCACACTCTTTCGGTTATACTTATTTGTTTTAGTTGAATTAGGAGTACATTTTACAGATGGCTTTAAAGTTCATACAGCCTTGCCTATACCAAACCATGACTAATAAAAAATATTCTTCGATCTACAAAATATCCAAAGATCTGTATGATTTAATAACATAATTTTAGAAATGTTCTAGATAGACGAATAATTTTGGACTATTATTTATTATGGCTTGGTTTCGCGTGGTTTTATTGAATTTTAAAAACTAACCAACACATCAGTAAATGATGGTCACTTTAATCTAATGAAAACAAATATGTATGACTGACAAAGTTTTGTGTGTGCTATTTATGTTGCATATTAGCAGTCTATGTACATCCTTCGCCACTGGATGATACCTATTATGATTACAAATAAAAATATATATAGAAGCATATTATTCATATACGTTTCAGATGACAATATATAATACATTATATACGTAACAACAATAATCAAATGAGCATGTATATTATATGAGTTACCTGTGAATCACTTGCAAACGTCGACGCATCAAACTTTTCATACAAGTGACTGCTTTGGTCGCATGGAAAAGCCACTTCATCGAAAGTCAGCGACGCATCGTGCATACGTTTATGGTAGTTTAAAATGTGCGCCGATGAAAAAAAATTACAACACACGTTGCAAACAAAATTTCTATCGAAAAATGAAGCTCTGTGTAACCTTAGACGGACTTGTTTCGCAGAAGTAAGCGCTATTTCCTTTTTGATGTCCATTTCATGCACTTCAATTTCACCAAATAACTGTGCAGATTGTCTCTCAAAGATATCAGGTGCTATCATACAATCCATGTCGCGGTTTACGAGCGGAGTCTGTCAAGAAATAAAATACAAACATAAAGCAATCAAAACATTTACACTAACAATATAAAAAAATCAACCAACATAAAGAATGCCAAGTTTCTGGACTATGACCACCTAGAAGGGCAATTTTTAAACGAAGCAGTATCGAAGTCATTGTATGAGAAAGTGATTAGAATGTATAAGAAATTTAATTTCTAATTAGATTTTGAATACCGCGTCTGAAAGTGGCGGAGGCTTTTGAGCTTCATAAGCTTCGACGGTTAAGGCGCTAATTTTGACAGATTAAATGTTGGAACGTAATATCGAAAGGCTCTTTATTTATTGTTTTTTGTCTTTTACATATTACCGTTGGAAGTGTTGTTTTGTATTTAAATTCGCAATAAAGTATTTATCGTGTTTTGTCATACACAAACATACATATTTTATTAATATTAGGTTTGTAAAATACATCGGAAGTTCCGTTCACATTCTCGTAGGAGCCTACTGACTATTGTAATAACACTATTATGAGGTAAATATTTAAGTAAGTAGCTTCTTTAAGGATTAATCATCTACGTACAACAATCAATCGTTTTAAGAATTCATCGATAACTAATAAGTACTGATTAAATAGGTAATATGATAAAGACATTACCATATTTAGGTTATTTTACACGTACCCAAAATGGAAGTGATTCACGCTGAAATTTTGTAGTTAAGATTTGGTAACCGGACGGATCCATTCGAAATGACAGACGAGGCGTTTGTGAAACGATTCCGGTTATCGAAACCATTGGCAGATATATTCATTTCCAGGTTGGAAAATCTAATGCCAACCCCAACTAGCTGTCATGTGAGCATAGACAAAAATATAATGCAAACTCTTACGCAACCATAAAATTTAATGTCCATTCAGTATTTTTGTTGCATTATTGGACACCGTTCGAAGCACTATACAGGTCCATTTACCTGGATCACCCAATGTTAAAACTCCAAATTTTTTTGGGTGCGTTTGTTTGTGCATCGTTAGTGCACGTTTGTGCACGATTTTTTTTCGTTTGTGCACCTATAATAACCGAAAAATTCCAATTTCAAATTGGGTGTTCCAGCTAAACGTTGGGTCACCCAATGTTGAAATTTCAACTTTTTTTGTGTGCATTCGTTTGTGCATCGTTAGTGCACGTTTGTGCACGCGTTTCTTTCGTTTGTGCACGCACATTAAGGGGGTTATTCAGATTTCAATTTGGGTGACCCAGCTAAATGCTGGATACTTGTGTCACTAAACTTGGATTTTTTTCAAAATTTAAATTGTAAACACTAGTGCCTTGGTAGTGAACGTTAGTGCACGATTCTTTTTTGCCTTTTCATCTGTATTCAGCGCGCTATTTGATTTTTAAGTTTGTATGCAAAACCTGAATGCGTGGGGTTAAAAATATTTTTTTTAATGAAATCTCTTGTCGCATAGCTAATGCGCAATTCTGCATACTTTTTAAATTTTTTTCTCATATAGTGCGTGAGATATTTGATATGAAATATTTGATGAACGTTAAGTCGAACCACCCAACAAACTTTTTTAACTTTTTATTAGGTCATCAATTTGTCTATTATTGGCTTACGTTTGTGCACGTGCTTTTTTTGATTTCGAGATTATATCTTGAGAGATATTATTTTTTTAAATTTAGTGACTTGATACTTGAACCATTAAATTTACCTTAAAATTGTTTTGTTAAGTGCATACGATTACATATATTTTTTTAAACTTTTAACATGATTTTTCAATTTTTTATCTTTTACATTAAGCTAAAATTTGATTTTGAATGGCTGTCAAGTTTTAACATCAAACATTTTTTTTCCACACTTTTTAAATGCACACCTTTGAGTAATTCAATTACATGATTTTTCATGTATTTTTTATTGTTTTTCCATGTAAATTACGCGAAAAATTCCCATTTTTCCATTTTCACTAAGTACCCCGTCAAAATATCCCGAACAAAAACAAACGCATCCGTTTGGAAGATCCAGTCAACAGAGTCTCGCAAAATAGCCAAAACGGTGAATGCTCTCTAAATATTTCGGTCTATAATAGATTACTTAAAACTTAATATTTTGTATACACAAAAGTGTCAAATCTTAAAAAAAAATCATTAATAAACTTAAAATTTGTCTTTTTATTTATGATTTTGTTAATTTGATAAGCAAAAACGCATTAAATAATAAGTATACTTAGGTACCTTTTGTTTTTAACTTATGATCCGTAATAAGAAATAAATAAGTTATAATACAATAATTACGTTGGTATGCATATTTTTGAAAAATGCAATGTATTTTTATGCAACGATATTTTCTTCAAAAGATAATATTGGAATGACATTTCGTCAACTAAATGCGCGGAACTTGTGACTCCGTATTAACCAACTTCACAGAAGGAAGAAAAAACTGTTTTAAAATAAAACGGACTGGTTTAGGAAATTTGAACACTTTTAGTATTTTAATGTTATAAATGAGTAAATCTGGTAATTTTTACAAAATATTTATTAACATAGAATATAGAGGAGTTACATGGTTTGCTTTTGTTTTTTTGAGATTTGAGCTGGGAGTTACAATTTTTGAATTAAAATAAACAGCACCAAGTTTTACAGTATCTATTGCTTGTCTACATTATGTTGGAAAATTCAATAAAATCGCATAAATAGGGGTAATAAGCATCACATAAATGAACAAAATAATATTTAAATCATTTTAATTTTCGAGTTAGCTTTCAAATGACAGATTATTATAAAATTAGTGATAATCAGCCACCATACTTGTTTTCAAGAACTGAAGGTATTCTTAGTTATTTTATTTCATGCCTTTCTTGATATAGTTGAGGAAGGCTGCAAAGAATTTTGGTTGCATAATAGTACTTTAATTTATTCGTACAGGGACAAAGAGATTGGAGGGAGCTCTTGCTATTCTTCACCAAAACGCAGTTTAAATTAATATTTCCATTTATTAGATCCATTATATTGCAGTGCTCGAATATAAGTCATTAGTTTTCCTCCTGGTCGTACCTATGGATTTGTAAAATCTAACACCAATATTTTTTTTATTAAAATGATGGCATAAATATGTAACATGGTATCTTCTTCTTCTTCCACGGTGCTACATCCCGGGGTGGGATTTAGCCTCCTCCACAACCGCTCTCCACTCACTCCGGTCTCTCGCCACACTTCTCCAGTTACCGGATCTTCCTATATGAAGCCAGTCAATTTCTACGGCGTCAGCCCATCTCTTTCTTGGACGGCCTCTGGGTCTCTTCCGTTGGGGTAGCCACTTCGTCATGATCCTTGGCGTTCTAACTTCAGGCATTCTCTCCACATGCCCCGCCCATCGTAGTCTTTGGAACTTACAGTGTCTTATGATTGTTTGCTGTTCAATCAGCTCTTCCAACTCGTGGTTCATTTTAATTCTGTAGTTCCCATTTTCCAACGTGGGTCCAAAGATTTTGCGGAGTATTTCGCTCGAAGACAGCTAATTTGTTTTCTTCGTTTTGAGTCAAGCACCAAGTCTCACAGCCATATTAAGTGACCACTGGCCTTATAATCGTTTTATAAATTAGAAGTTTACTTCTTCGGCCTAGAATTTTCGACCCCACCAGTCGCTTGCAGGCATCCCAGCATTTATTCTCGGAGATAAGGCGGATTTTTATCTCCTCTGCTGTCTTATTTTGGGTATTTAGGCTGGGTCCGAGATACGTGAACTTGTCGACCCCTTCATATGCATGCTGTCCTATGACTATATTCTGCAGCGGTACCTGATCGCGTGTGCTGACCATATACTTTTTGACTGGCTTATTTCCAGCCCAGCGTTTTCTGCTTTTATTTTCATAGTGCCACCATGGTCGATCATCCTCTGTTTGGATCTGCTTGTAATTATTAGTATCCGTCAGTGTGGTCTTTATAAGCCTTACTAGTTTTAAGGGAATTCCCAGTATTTTTAGGCTTTGCAGCATCTTATCCCTATTCACACTGGCGAAAGCTTGTTTAAAATCAATAAGCAGGTGGTGGAGTGTCAGGTTGTATTCGTGCGCTTTCTCCATAGTTTGCCTCATGAGATGGATGTGATCTATGGTGGATCTATTTGGTCGGAAGCCGCATTGGTATTCTCCCAGGATTTCCTCACCATAGATCATTAACCTGCTATACAGTACAGATGAGAAAACTTTATAAGCTGTGTTTAGAATTGTGATCCCTCTGTAGTTATCGCAGATTGTTTTGTCTCCCTTTTTCAGAATAGGCACGATTATTATACCCATCTTCCATTCCTCAGGTAGAATTTCTTTTTCTCAAATATTGAGAATTATCTTGTGGATATTTGCTTCCAGTGTAGGGCCACCAGTCTTTATCAGCTCGGCTGTTATCCTGTCGGTTCCAGGTGCTTTATTGTTTTTCAGCGTTCTTAATGCTCTTCTTACTTCAGGCAGAGTATGCTCATCAATAAATTCCTCAGCAGTGTGGTACAATACTTCTTCCGTTTGTGAAATAGCCTTTCCATCTTTCCATAATGTCCTTCTTTTTGATCAGCATTTAATTTGTCCTTCACTATCCTTACGGGAGTTTAATCAGGGTTGATAGGATTTAGTTTTGTAAAATTTTCTGGGATCATTGTTTCTTCTTTGACATTCCATGTCTTGAAGTATTCTCATGAGCATCAATCGCTTTTTCTCTCGACAGAGCTTTGTTGCAGTTTTTCTCTTTTCTTTATAAGTTTCGTAATTTTGGCGAGTTTCCCTTTGTAGGCATTTCTTCCTTGCTTCATTTTTTTTCAAACAGTGCTTGCCTGCAATCATCATCAAACCATCCTGCATCTATTTTTGCTTTGTTTTACCCCAGAATTTCTGTGGCACTCGTGATAACACAGTTTTTTGTATTTTCCTAGTCCACATTCACATCATCGGTTATTAAAGTCATTTTTAAGTTTGTTTCTATAGATTCCTGGTATTTATCCAAAATTTCTTCATCCCTCAATTTTTCAGCTCTCCATTTAGTTCTTCTCTGGCCTTCTTTTTTCAGTATTAAGGAGATTTTTTGTTTTAATTTTGCTCTCACCAGGAAGTGATCAGAATCGCAATTGACTTCTCTGCAGACGCGCACATCCTCCACTGTTGTCGCTCTTCTTTTTGATATAAGAATGTGATCATTCTATTTGGTTGCATGTATTACTTCCAGGTATTTTCCAGGTTCCTTTGTGGATATTTTTATGTTTAAACCATGTACTACTAATTAATAAATTATTTGCAGCCGCTAAAAAGCATAGACGTTCACCATTATCGATTGTCGTTTGATACAAACTGTGCTGCCCAGCTACTTATTTAAATGCTTCATCTTTTCCAACTTTTGCATTGAAGTCTCCCAAGATAAATAGAGCATCATGTGGGAAGACTTTTTCGCAGGCTCTCTGCAGATCTTCATAGAATCTATCCTTAATTTCCTCGGTCGCATCATCAGTTGGGGCATAAACGTTGATGAACGTAATATTGAAAAGTGTACCTTTCAGTTTAAGTTTACATAATCTCTCACTAATTGGCTCAAATCCTAGTACTGCCCTGCGGATATCAGAGCTGATTAAGAACCCAGTTCCATAGCGACCCTGCGTACCTGCAGATCCACTGTAATACAAAGTGTAGTTTCTCTTGTTTATGAAACCTGCGCCCTCCCATCTTATTCCCTGCAATACAGTCACGCTCATTTTATACTTATGCAATTCAATTGCAACCTCCTCCATCTTGCCCGGCTGCAACATAGTGCGTACGTTCCATGTGCCACATTGTATATATAATCGTTTGTCCTTAATTCTTTGCTTGGGTCGTTGGTTTATGGGGAGTCCGGGTTCGTAATCAGGGTTTTTTTTACCGTGTTGGGTGATTAACCCTACGACGAACCCTCATCCTTTATCCGGGCTTGGGACCGGTCATAGCGTAGGTAGAGTCGTTTCCTATTACTATAGGCGGAGATTGTGACATGGTATGGCTTAGGTTTTTCCAGGCTTCTTTAAACGCAGTTATATAATCAGCATGAACACGTTTTTTTTTATTTCTCAACCTCATTTCAATTACAGAGCGAATCGTTCAACCTCAATTTGAGTGTTGTCCTTCTCCTTTTTTTAATGTACATTGGTGATATTACGTGGCATTGCAATATTAATTTAATAAAGCATTGGTGAGTACTAAATTTTTTCCTGGTTTTTTTCCCTGCTCCATCACTATACAGAATAGTGGTTTTATAGTCGTCGTCGTCGTCGTAGAAAGAGGCAGAAGAGGAAGAGTAAATTATTGACATATTATTACACTGGAAAGCTAATTTGCAGTAAGCCCACTTTCGACTTCAATCAAAACATTGCAAAGACCATCAATCGTTTTTGGTTGCAGAGAGTAAAATTATGAATGGCAAGTTTTGTTTTAAATTATGCGCTGGACACATTAGATTTTGGATATATCAAAACGCATTGTCTATTGTAAACACATATTTTTCAGTAATTTTGTCAGATTCCTTTTCCCTTCCGGCGTAGGTATTTTTTCTTTTCTTGCTGAACAAGGTATTTTAGTCCATCTAAATTATTTGTTTGACTGAAATAGTTTTCAATTCAGGTATTCAAATTTCTGACAGACTTCTATACTATGTTTAAAATGTTTATTTGTCCATTAAAATGGTCGAAATCAGTGTTTCTAAACCTTTTTACAGCTGTGGATTACTGAAATTATTAGAAACGTTTTACGCACCGCTAACGTATAAGGAAAACATATTATATAATAACGTATGATAGCAGTTAATTTCGTCACGTAAAACCATTAATATATTTAAGGACAAAAACACAATGCTCAAATACTTACAGTTGCACAGGTTTTATTAAAATTTTAGCATTAGCATTTGGACGCCCAAAAATTGCGGACCACAAGAAAACTTTCTGAGGACCACTGGTCTAAATTAAACATTGGCATCATTAAATATACAACCAAGCCAGGGCTCGAAATAGACCGGAACGCACCGGAGCGCCGTTCCTGTTCGTGAAATTCTAAAAGATACCGTTCCGGCTCGTGGATTCTTTGAAAATTGCGTTCCGTTTCGTGTTATTGAGATAATATTGCATGTAGGTATATAGTTCTTAAAGTTGTAAGAACTGATTCGTGAGAATATGTTAGGTTATTTATTAACGATTAGTCCTACAAGGTCTACAATATAATATAAGCTGTTCGGTTTTCAGATGTGCTCCAAATTTGTAATTATTTACCCTTACAAGCAGGGCTGAATTTCCAAAAAGGGCTACAGGTCCGGGAGCTAAATTTAGTAGGTCTACAGAACCCGAAAAATAATGTGAAATCACAAAAGAACCTTGCAGCGAAGGAATACACAAATATACGAGCTTCTAGAATTTTGAAGATAAGAGCCCAATTCTAAGAAAATTGATGAAAAATAAGTGATTTTGCAAAAACAAACATAAAATAATATGAAAAAACCATTAAAAAAATAATTGAAAAAACCAGGTTTTAGTATTTCTCTGTATCCATCTTTCAGAATCGTCCTTGTTTCTCTTAATGAATGCCGGATTTATCTGAAATACCATCTGAGATATTATCTGGCACCACATAGTGCAGACACAAAACAAGTCATTATCTTCCAATACTGGAGTAATATTTTTTGTGTTAAATATAATAATTGCTATAGGTACTATATAATTATTATAATACCATTAATATCGATAATTCCTAGTATGTATCATCTGCAAAGAATAATATTTTCCGAATTAGGTACCTACCTACTCGTACCTATTTTAATAACAACTGTTGTTTCACTATTGCAAAAAAAAGTTTTTAATTTTTTTCTTCAATTTTCTAGTAGGTTTTTTAAACGGAATACATAGTTTTCAACTGCACCACAGTGGATCAAATAAACAGATGTGGATGGTTCAATGTCATCTTGCCGAGATAATAATATTATGTAAATGATTGTCGGTTCGTGATTAGACTGTGGTTCTATATTATCATTTAGTGTTCTTAAAACTGTTGAATACCTACATAGGTAGTAGGTATATCAATATTATTGTATATTTGAATAGTAGAAGCTGTTACCTTATGGCAGTGAAATTTAATGCTGCTCTGGTCTTTTCATTTTCTGATGTTTTAAAATAACTCCACAATATTGAAACAAGTTATAATTTTTGGGGGTGTCTTCACAGCCTTTCTGGTGTTTATCATTTTGAAGTGTTTGTATTTTGTCTTCACCAATAACTTTTTTTAAAAAATCACAGGGAATAATTTTGCTTCAAGTTTTTCTGTATGAAAATGGAGACCAAGCTATACATATCAACAGACGACGTAATAAAATAATGACTGACACCTTATTTTATCAACCAAAAGTTGAAACGGCCAACTACTATGCTATGACCAATAAATTCATAAATAAAAGCACCATATCTATGTATTAATTAAATACATAGAAATAGATATGTACCTACATATTATACATATTCGGCGTAAAAACCTCAAAAATGATAATCATGCACGACAATTAATTGCCACTCGATTACTAATAAATGGTAGGTAGGTACCTACCTATCATACATTTTTTTCACTTAATGTGACCTGTATGGGCATTGGTTAATAATAATCGCTGGCAAGCTATATTATTTCGTCTAGGTATCTTATAGGTTCAAAATGCTTGGGTGACAAGGTACAATGAAAAAATGGCGTTGCGAAAACCTTTATAACATTTTGTAGTCTTGGGACATCTCTCAACAGCAGCCTCAAAATGATTGATTCCTTGCTATAATTAGAAAAGAGGCGATCTTCCTGTTTTTTATCTTCACAGAATTATTAAACTCATTATTTCGTTCTTCCAGTCAGCTTTGAACGTAATATTAGATTGATTAAGGGCATTAAGGCGAGATATAGGTACCTAGGTACCTAACTTGCCGACAACACCGAGTTGAGTCTTTATTTTAATTGAGGCTTTTCAGCGATCAGGAATGCAGTATATGTATGAATAGAATAGTTACCTAAATTATAATAATACTTATATTATAAGTACCCACATATAATTTGATTTTTTACGGCGTATTGAAAACCTGTGTTATTAAAAATCTATAAACCTTATAGAGATAGGTACCTATCTTCTTCTTATTGTGCCATCCCCTAGCGGAGGTCGACCACCATCAAGGCGATCTTATCTTTGTCGTCTGCTACCCGGAACAGTTCGGTGGAGCTGCACTCGTACCAATCACGGAGGTTCTTAAGCCACGAAATGCGGCGCCGTCCTCTGCTACGCTTCCCATTGATCTTTCCTTGAATGACAAGTTGGTGAATGCTGTATATGTGTCAGTGTTGCCATATTTTGAAAGTGGAATTATAGTACAATGCCTTCAAAATTATAGTATTTCGGCAAAAAATATAGTACGCGGGGTACGTGGGGTAATTAACGTCTTGTTTTTTTAGACAAAATTCAAATGTTAAGTCAGTGGTTTCCAAACTTTATGTTACTACGCCTCCCTTTAAAAAAATCTAATCTAGCCACCTCGCCCCCCTTATTTCATTAAATAATACAGACACCTTTTTTAATAGTCAACAATGTACCTACTTACGAATACAAAAATGAAAAAAAAATAAACAAGATTTTACTACTTACATTACATTAATTTTTGACGAATGTGCTTGTTTATTAAGGCCATGCATTAGTTGAGGCACGGTCTAAAAAGATCGTTGCTAGGCGATGTGCGGATTGCGGGTCGCGGGTGCAAAAGACGCCTGTCAAACGAAATATTATTTCTCATATAAATCCAACATACGTCCATTTTATGTTCTGTTTATTATTCTATTAGTAACAATAATAATATATTCATTGACATGTTTTCTTTTTAAAGTAAATGGGTAACGTTTTTAGTCATCTTTACACGATTTTAGAATTAATTGGCCCGTCGCCATCACGCAGCAAAGTGACGTATGTCTGACTCGACGTTCACTCAATGAATGCGAAGCGAGTACAAAATTTCGTCGCGCGTACAGTTGAAAATTATTTGGCGTTTCACTGATTCGTCACCTTAACACAATCAATTTCAATAGTAGTCAATCCAAATTCATCTTCGTTCATTGACAAATGGATTCTATCATGGACCCCACATCCCGAAGCGGACCCTCTTTAATAAAATAATGTGAAAAGTGCATTAGCAAACTAACCAAGAACTCAGTAAATAGATTTTTGGTTGCTTCAATATATCTGGCGTAGAAATCATTTAAAAGTGGAGACATGGCGAATTTTTTTT
Organism: Rhyacophila brunnea; assembly: GCF_057557595.1. Lineage (NCBI taxonomy): Eukaryota > Metazoa > Arthropoda > Insecta > Trichoptera > Rhyacophilidae > Rhyacophila > Rhyacophila brunnea. Next base: position 34,355,607 of record NW_028232785.1, read on the forward strand.
TGTCATTTTGATTTCCTAAGTTCCAATTTTTTATGAATGCCTTCACTTTGTTGTTTTAAATCAATGAATGCATTAGTGATCCTTGGATTGATTTATTCACTCATTTTTTTTTAAATTTCAACCAAATAGACCAGTTTAACAACAAAATTATCGTTCCGAAACAAATTTGCCTCAAATTTCAACATTATGATTAATTTGACCCTTTTATTTCATTTTTTACGAGATAGCCATTGCGCACAATAGTATAGAAGTGAGGGATTATAAAACTAGTTAGTCTCCATATTTGCAGAAAGGTTTGCAAACAACCTTTTATAGGACTGTTTTTTTGTGTAGCTTATAACAAGCGGCCGTTTTATAAACTGTGCATTTGCAAACTGCAAACCTGTGGCTACATTAATTGTGTTAAACTTTTCGCGCCTCCCTTTGCAACACTCCCCGCCTCCCAGTTTGGAAATCGCTGTGTTAGGTAATTAACGTCACCTTTTTTTATAGATGTGGATTTTTTTTTTGCTTCTTACGGATTATTTTGGCGTTGTTTTTCTTCTATTGGCAACTTTTTTTCCGATTTCTCAAAATTATAGTATTTTGGGCGTACTATACCTGTTTTATGCCAGCGCTCCATTGGCGAGCCAAAAGTCCGAGGACAATAAGTCTTCAGATTTTTCTACATTCTGCTACTGGCTAACAGACGTTCAACGAAACGAGGTATATTATTAATTTGACGAGTAAAACCGTCGACTTTGACAGCATAGATAATATACGTAAATTTGACAGTTAAATCGTGATGGCGTTAAATGATACCGACGTTTTGTGTTTTTTCGGTTATTGGGTGGCAGATAATCTAATAACGAAGCAAAGGGTACACAAATACTGGGTGAAACAATGGTTAAGGAAACGAACGACATTATCCCACACAAATTTAATATGAGAATTGCGTTTGCAACCGAGCGATTTCCGCAATTATTTGCGAATGTCGGAGGATGTATACACAGAACTGTATAATTTGGTCTCCCCATTTATTAAAAAAAAATACTATTATGAGGGAAGCTATTTCTCCTCATGATAGATTATGTGCAACCCTGCGATTTTTGACTGCCGGCGGAACGTTCACTGACTTGCATTATAGAACTGCGATTGGAAGACAAACTCTGGGCAAGATAATTCCCGAAACTTGCCAAGTCATTATTGACGTTTTGAAAGGAGAATATTTCAAGGTGTGTATTATATTATACGTCATCTAATAAAGTTGGGCAAATTTACAAATATATAATTAACAAGTAGACGTCGGTTGGTCTTATAAAGTGAACGTTTAGTGGATTGTTTTACCTATATAACTCATAGACGGCAACAGCATAAGAATGACAGGCAAGATGCATTTGAGATAGGTACCTATATATATAGTCACAAATAAGGCCATCGTTGACATGCTAAATATTCAATAGACCGTTAGAATTGTGTACCTAGCCAGGACTCTCCATATAGGCTGTAAGCAAGCTACTTAATTATTCCTGTTGAATGTATTGTAATACTAGTCATATTCTTCGAAAAGCAAGCATGGAATTTGATTTCTAAATGAGGCCACATAATAATATAGGTATGCCAACATAACTCAAATACTTACCATTTGTTGTATCGCTTAAGCCTTAAGGTTTATAGGCATAAAAAACAAACAAAAAAACAAATATTTTACAAGATATTTATTCACACAAAAAACATTAATTTATTATACCGGCTTTTGTACATTTTTGCTTAATATACGATAAACTGGTTGAGTATGAACAGTAGTTGCTGGCATTATTTTGTCACTTTGTCCCATAAAGGCAACTTTGTGCATCAGCTTCTCGGCCAGCAATCTTTGTCCCTGTGACATCGATCGTAGTTTCATGGCCATCATTTTGCCAAAAACATCAAATTCATCTTCAGTCTTGCTTAGTTTGTCGGTGATTAATTCTAACACTTTGTTGGCGCTATCATTCGATTTTTTTCGTTTGAACGATGGGGTTCTGGTGCTCTATTGAGATTCGACCTTGGAGTAGTCGACAACGTTGATGTTGAAGGCGAATATTCTATCTGTAAATAAAATATTGATTATTTTTTGTTGCAGTTCCCTGATACGCACGAAGAAATGGAGACGATTGCAGAAGAATTTAATAGTAAATGGCAATTTCCAAATTGCCTGGGCGCAGTTGATGGGAAACACATTGCAATCGTGCCACCTGCAGGCGCCGGCTCCCACTTTTATAATTACAAACATTTCCACAGCATTGTTTTGATGGCGATTGCAAATGCTAATTATGAATTTATTTATGTTGATGTTGGAACAAATGGACGTATTTCTGATGGAGGCGTACTGAGAAATCTATTTTTTTCAAACGTTTAGACGAAGGCAGATTAAAAATACCTGCACAAAAAAAAACCTACTGCTAATTCTGATGCACTGCCATTTGTTTATATTGGCGATGAAGCCTTTGCATTACGTAACGATTTCTTAAAGCCGTATTCACAAAGGCAATTAAATCACAGTAAAATAATATATAATTATCGGACATGCAGAGCCAGGCGAATTATAGAAAATGTTTTTGGCATTTTAGCTGCTAGAAGCTCCAATAAACATGAAAATTGAAAATATCAATACAGTTGAATTAGCTTGCTGTGTGCTGCACAACTTTCTTCGTCGCAAATCAACACATTCTTATACTCCTTCTCATGACCTTGATAGGGAAAATCCTGAGACAGGTTTAATAGAGCTCGGACTGAGGTTACAGGACACCTTAGCGCCTTTGGAAGCAACGACTAATCGGAACTCGACTGCCAATGCTAAGAAAGCGCGAGGAGATTTTGAAAAATATTTTAATACTACCGGGGCTGTCACATGGCAAGAAAGTATGATAAGCAATAGATAAATTAAACCAATGTAACAGTTTAGTTAAAATGTTTTACCTCAATACAATCTTCGTTGTTTAACGAGTTGGAGTAACTCTCATCAGGAGACATGTTTTCCAAATCGTCCGCCATGCTGGATATTGAGCTCGATTCTGTAAAACAAAATGTAAATTGTTAAAATACAACATAATACTCAAACTTGTTTTTTATTATCTCTCCCCTAAGTACCCATTCCTTCATACGGTTAATATTGATATGATTATTTATATTGGTATAATTGGTGTAATCCAGTATATCAGGTATTTTCAAAATGTGTTTTCCGCTGTATTCCTCATAACCAAACTGTACCATTAATTTTGATTGATGATTGACGATTTATTGATTGTCTCTGAAGGAACCTAACTCGAGCGATTTTTGATTTCATGATCATTTCTTTTATTCTTCTTTCGACCATGTCCGATCATAATATGGACCTTCACGGAGTGGAGGTTTGTATTGACAGATTTTGTTTTTACGAGAAATGGATGTCAGCCACTTGCTCAACATATTAGGTCCATACTCTGACTCATACACAAATTGAAATTCAATGTGTACTTGTCAGACCCAGGATTTGAACCTGGGACCCGACCACGACTCAATAAGCCAACGCTTAAGCCGCGCTTCCACCGCCATGATCGTACCTATATATTATTATTTCTTACCTACCTCAGCAAAGAATAAGTAATTTTATTGTGACTAGAAATGATTCATAGCTGTATGTTTTAATTGCTTAATAGTTGCTAATCTAATGCGATGTCACTTTCAGAGCTACGACAATGTCATAGTCTGCACGTGTATAATAAATAGCTTTAAAGCATTCCCTCGTACCTATATATTATTATTATTTATTACCTACCTCAGCAAAGAATAAGTAATTTTATTGTGACTAGAAATGATTCATAGCTGTATGTTTTAATTGCTTAATAGTAGCTAATCTAATGCGATGTCACTTTCAGAGCTACGACAATTTCATAATCTGCACGTGTATAATAAATAGCTTTAAAGCATTCCCACGTACCTTCCATTTGGTCGTTCAAGAACTCCAAATTTTTATAGTACCACAGTTTGGGTAGATATACTGCGTCTGTGCCGGCTCCGCTTCGATATGATGTCCTTACTTTATTTCTCTCCTTTCTGTAACCCGACCTCAATGTCTGTATTTTCTTTTTGACATCGTTGACCGTTGCCTGCGGGTCCACCTTGATTAATATTTCCAAAAGTTCCGCATACGCCAAGGACTTGGCATCACGATTCTTGTCGTCTTCCACAACGACGGGTTGTCTTTAAAACAACTAATAAAATCTTCCAAGAAACTTTTCGAATGCACTCGTAGATCTACCATTGTTGTTTTCGATGTCCGAACACTTTGAATGACAGTAAAATAATGATGGCGCTCATAGACTAATATATGGCGCTGTCGTCCGTCGGCATAGATATAAATAATGTGACGGTAAAGCGTGGTGAACGTACGAATTTCAGCGGCTCGGCGAGTAAAATATCAAACATGTTTGAAATCCAACGAGCCTGGTCTGCGGATTAAAAAGTCCGCAGACCTGGGGTGCTCCACGCGAAAAAAAAGTCCGAAGACTGTAAATCGTCTGACTTGCGTGCCAATGGAGCGCCGGCATTATATCGTACATAGTATGTACGCAGACGAAAATTATAGTACAAATACTATAATTATAGTACGGTTGGCAACACTGATATGTGTCCTCTCATAATGTGGTCGAGGTATTGTAGTTTCCTGGTTTTGATACTACGTAGAATTTCTCGGTCCTTCCCCATTCGATTGAGAACTTCAACATTTGTCACCCGGTCAGTCCAAGGAATTTTGAGGATGCGTCTATACAGCCACATCTCGAAAGCTTTAAGTCTCCGTGACATCTCTTGGTTTAGCGTCCATACTTCCATGCCATAGAAAAGAATTGAGAGCACATAACAACGTACCATACGCAGTCTCAGACCTAGGTTAAGATCTCGATTGCTAAGGAGGCGTCTCATTTTGAGAAAGGCGCTCCTTGCGATCTCAATTGTAGTTTTTATTTCCTGAGACTGGTCCCATTTCTCATTGACCCATAATATCGTTGTTAGGCAAAAAATACAGCAAATCATTAATAATTAATAATTATTATGCTGTGTTATAATATGAATCATTATTTTTTACTGTTTATGTGTTATCAGATCTAAAAAACTATAACGAAGTGATCGTATACTATTTTAAACCTTTAACTTCCAAGTCGTATTTCTGATATAAATTTTATAAGCCCCACATGCCTATACGCTGAAATGATTCATTATTTTTATATGTTACTTAGAGAAGCTTCATACATCGATTGGCGTAGGCCGTAGCGTATCGTTATACCGTACAATAGACAAAGGGTTAAGTTGACGATTATTCGTTATAAGAAAATATAATATATTATGAATTTTGCAGCAATGTGAAAATAGATTACGGCAAAGCAATAATTCCTTACGGGGCATCCCAAGTTTTCTAATGCAGCTCGAAGACGGTGAATTCCCATAACACGGGTAAGTACAGCGTTATTATTTTTTACTCTAGTATGCTTAAAATGTAATGACGTCATTCTTTAGTTTCTCGTACCTACTGCAGGTGCCTGGTCATGCGACTTCGAAACATTTTGATTTTTGATAATAGTGTAAAGATAAACCATCACTTATTTTATAATAATGTAGTGTTTTGAATGTATAGTTTCGTTATAATTATATTATTACATTGAACTAGCTAAAGTTTTGTGATGTGATTTTACTTCATTTTATGACATGTGATTGACGACATGTGATTATGACATTTGCCTAATCTAAATTGTTTTTAGGTGATCGAAGTTGGATCCTGAACAATTATTACCTACCGCATGAGATGAAAAAAAATACTCAGTATTCTTCGCCTAGAGAGATCCCACTTATCATCTGGGTCAATGTCAATGTTGGCGTAAGTAGTAAGTACTTATAAGATTTTACGCATGGAATGTAATGAAGTTAGAATGTCACCATCAATCTCCTAGGGTAAACAGTCTATTGTAGAAAAAAAAACTATCAATTATAATCTGGATGGCGAACCCTTTTGAGTAGGTATATTAATATTTTACTAAATAACTAAATGAATACTTTTTTAATCAATTTTTATGGGTACCTAATGATTACTCTCTGGTGTTTGCTTTTCTCCATCGCCAACCACCATGTCTCGACACACATAGTCGAGCGTATACTATGGTGTACCGAACAGTGGGCGTTTTTCATAGCTGTGCTAAGAGTGACACCTGTAGAATCTTCCCGATATTTCGATTGGCGTGCAAGAATGCATGATTTCTAGTCCAATTTAATCTATTATGGTCATGCCTCAATGAAAAAAGACCTTGCTAATCATATGGCGTTTCAAACTTTTTGAAAGAAATAGTGCCCCATAGAAACCAAGTTACAATAACCGAGCGGGTATTAAAACTTACTCGTTTGTATACATTGATATAAGTACCATGATAATACACCGTTTCATACAAAATCACAATATTAAAGTGGGCAAGTTTTGCAGAATAGGTCAAAGACATCTTTCAAAAATCTCGAATAATCCTTTTTTTGCAATGTGGGTAAAGTTAATATTTAACTACTTGCTACAATATAATATATTATATTATATATTAGCGTTTTGGAAAGAAATGTTGTACAACAATAACCCTTATTGCGATGTAGGCAGGGTTAATTTTTCAACCACATTTATCCACATTTTTATGTCCAGAGAGAATGATATTTGAATGAATGGATGGGACCTGTCGGATCTTGATTTCTATCAAGCATCGTTTGCGAGGGTCCTTTCAATTTTTCAAATTGCGTATTCTCATATAAATGTTTGTATTCTATACAGGTGCCGTACGTAAACAAAAAGAACTGATGATTTCATTAAAATCTTGGATGCGGGCCGCACCGCGGCCAACATCGATTATTCTAACTCGGAGAAAGATCAGATGCGGTGCCTGGACATGCTCGCCACATACTGCGTGCAGGAAGCTAACCATGAAAAGAATATAAACATGAAACGGGATCTGTTCACCGAAGCCACAAACCTATACACCACTGCCGACAAAATCATCATGTATGATCATGTAAGACGATACCTACCCACTTTCATTACCTATTTTATTCAACCTAGTCAAATTTTGTTCAAATTTCTTTATATATAATAATATGAAGTGAACTTTACAATTTACAAGTTCAATCCATTCACAACATGACTTGGAAAAACAAAATGAAAACAACTGATTTTTCATTATACAACAGCCGAATTTACTTTACCGGCGAAAATGCTGTACATCTGTATTTATTTTTTTTGCAGAATCTTTTGGGCCGAGCATACTTGTGCTTGTTGGAGGGTGATAAAGTGGTGGACGGTGGATGCGCAATTCAATTTTGTGGTGAATCAATCTTCCAACAACACCCCCTCGCTGTTCTGGAAAGTGAGACTCTGAGAACTAACCCCAACCGCCTGGCTGTTCTCCGTCTCCGTTTCGGCATGGGCCATTGCTTTATGAAGCTAAATAATCAGGATAAAGCAAGGTTTGGGATACTTACATTGTTTTAAATATTTTTCACAGCAAACGTCAATCTGTGAAATGAGAATATACTCATCTCTCATTTAAAATAGTTCAATATAATAGTTTAAATATTCAGTTAAAATGAATATCTAGAATTTTTCAAAATTGAGTTTGCATATTTCATCAAAGATCCATTAATTCTCATGTTTTTTTTAAGTTTTGTTGATTTACGGATGAATGCCATGTGCCAAGTGCAATTTTGCATTATCTATCTTATATTCAAATTCTAAATAGTCATGACTCTTGACTCTGGATCGAATTGGTAATGCAAGTGGCTAAACATCCATTTCTCATAAAAAAAATATTTTATATTTAAAATATTTTTTCCAATGAAAAACCATTATAGTGTAATAATAATTTAACCCTGATCATCCACAGATACGATTTCTAGTGCGCATGAATTACACAACTGATAAACATTCTACGAATAATGTTTGCTTTATAATAATTATTGACCTAAGAATTTTTTAAATCGGTACATGTTCAAACACGGGCAATACCATGATCTTACTCCCTACTTTATTTATCATTTGTCAATTTATGGCTACGGCCGTATGTTGTAGCTTAACCTAACCTAACCTAACCACTGGGAAATGCCAATAAAGATGGCGTATTTCAAAAAATAGTACCTTATTCTTAGGTCAATAATTATTATAAAGCAAACATTATTCGTAGAATGTTTATCACATTTGAATGGTCAAAGACATAGCTTATAATTAGTATCTTTAGAATTATCTTCAAATGTGTTAATCGTGCCAATTTTTTAATAATAAAATGCCTAATTTTTGTTAAATTTGGGATCACAAAGATTATTAAATATCATTTTTAATCGTAAATATGTCACTATATAATGTTAACATTAATTTTACTAATGGTTTTGTAAATGCGTTTAAAAAATAATGAATCTAAAAAATATTAATACCACTGCACATGGATGTACCGAAATATGACTATATTCTAAAACATTAGAGCGAAAAGTTTAAAAAAATACTATTTTATGCAATGACATTATTAATGGACGACGCACTCAATACAGTAGCTAGCAAGTAAATTCGCGCATTCGTCACGTCACGCAATTTTCATTATGCGATATCACGCATCGGGAATTTATAGCAATATGACCTTTATTGTAATGGCCTTAGAGCAGTGTTTCTAATGTCAATGTTAATTTGGGCGAACCCGTTCGAACCGAACCATTCGGCAGACCCAACAGGAATTTATAGCAATATCACCTTTATTGTAATGGCGTTAGAACATATTATGCCATTCGGCAGAGCCGACAATAAAGTGAGTGTCATTTTCTTTTCCAGATGGTTCGTCCATATTAATGTCATTGATTTTATGTAATAAAAATACTTTATGCAGTCATCAAATGTTTAAAATAAATATAAAGTATAATAAGGCTTCAAAATTATATAAATAGATTATCTAAAACGTTTAAGGAATGTCCAGGATTATGCTCTGAATATACCTAATAGGTTGAGCAAATGGCTGACATCCATTTCTCCTAAAAACAAAATCTGTCAATACAAACCTCTACTCTGTGGAGGCCCATATGATCCTATTAGGATCGGACATGGTCGAAAGAAAAAAGAATACCATAAAAGCTCCATTTTTACCTATGCTGAGCATGTGCGCCGTTAAGTCTGTAAAGAAAACATGAAGAAATTATATGAACCTATAATTATGTCTGATTAATAAAATTACATACTTAATGTAAATATTATGATATAAATTTCATATATCACATGAGTATGAAATGAAATTTATGACGAAAAGAATAAAATTCTTTCTACATAAATTTTAAAAAGATCTCATTGCTCCATCTATCTAGTAATCATAATAGTAATTCAAGAACCTTGTCTATCCGCTTAATTCAGTTCAGTTCAGCTCAGTTCAGTTCATTCAGTTGTCTTGTAATTTGTTTTCAGGGTTACAATCCAAGTCCAATAACAACACAGAGAATCGGGGGTTGTGTGCGGAGAACTGTTACTAACTTGCACGACAAACCGCGACCAGGCTACGCAGTTTGCACTTTCTGCATTTGTCCTGCCGCACTTTGGCCTCGAGCAGATGTATATCATTTTATCGAGGGGATTCAGAGAATGTATGTATATTTTATATCATATTTGTATAGGCGTACAGTTAAAAATATATTTTTTACTGGCCCTACAATCCGATGTGGATCTCGGCTGCCTCATGAAGAGGCCTCATAACAGATATTTTTTACAAGAAATCGTTTGCTCAACCTATTGGGTCCACAGCTTAACAGTTGATATTCCTAAATAATACACGTGATTTAAGAATGTAACAGTCTTCATTGAAAATATTTAACTTGGAACAGCCTCAGTAAAATACCCATTCGAAAAATCTTGGATCTTCTCAAGCTGACTCAGCTGGCATGCGATAAATCTAGGGTTGATTCCCATGTCATGTTCTAACATTTTTATCAATTAGGTTTGTTTCTGAACCTGTTTCGAGTTATGTATGGAAGATTGATGAATGTTTCATTGTTAAATCTTGTGTAACATCTTGAAGAATCTATAATTTAATTTAAACTATTAAAAAGTACTAGTATGTCAGTACGAAAATTCGAAGAGATCCTTATGCTATCTATGAATCAAAATTTGTATATAATAGATTATGACCTGGTATTCACCATTTAAGAAAATTGCTTTACAATAATTGTTTTGTTCACCCATACGCACTTGCGGCAGGCCGCTGCGGCTAGCCGGCATACAAAAAACGATATGCGGCTAGCCGCGATGCCGCCTGCCGCAAGTGCGTATGGGCACTAAGCTTTTTATCAAGTCATCATCATCAGCCGGGGTCGATCTACAGTTAGATGAAGGCCTCCCTTAGCTTCCTCCATTTTTCTCGGTCCATAATTCTTTACTGCCACATACATCCTTCTTCTTGGTCGTTCACTCATGGCTGAGGATCGTGACCACTTTAATTTTGCCATCCAACTTTATTGCTGAGTTTTTTCTTATTTTTTTATCAAGTATGAGGACTGAAATTTATGTTCTAGTCTATATTATTATAATGTTGTAATTATTATTGTTAATACTGTATGGTGGGCGAATTTAAATAATTCATGCAAAGCCAATGTATAAATATATTAAGTTGTTTTATTGTATTCAACAATTATTCCTTCACTGGGCCTCCCAATGTTTCAAAAATGTCATGAAGGCTCAACCAAAGAACTACGAGATAATAAAAATTCTTGGATCACTATACGCTAAATCTACCTTGCAATCTTAACGAGAAGTAGCTCGTGCACATCTCAAGAAAGTCACTGATCAATTCCCAGATGACATCGAAGCTTAGATTTAATTAGAGCAGTCTGATTTGCAGTTATATCATCCCATTTTTTATTAATATACAAGACATAAACTTTCATTTTTAAAGATATAATAATTATGTATAACCATCTTAGTCATTTTGTCATGTGTCTTTGTTTCATCGTTGATACTAGATAGATCAATATACACTTCAGAGAAGAGGTGTTTATTATCTGCATTGTGAAACTTGTAAAACAGTTCACACAATTCACCAAGCACGTCTTTATAGCGAGCAGCAGCCATATTGTAGATCCAATTCATGGTCCGAAATATGTGTATCTATATGACAAGGGTGATCGACTAAATCTCATGGAGCAATTTGGGATAAAAAAAGTGTATTCCAAAAAGTCTATGTGGATGTTAATCTGTAAAAGACTTGTTTTCGCAGGGTTTAATTGAATTTTAAAAACTAACCCAACACCATCTGTAAGTTGTCTTATTTCAATAAAAAAAATATGCATGACTGACAAAGTTTAATGTCCACTATTTATGGCAGTTCTTAATAGCCTACCTCCACCCTTCACCACTGCTATCTATGCCCCAAGGCTTTCTATGCAATGTGCTGCTCACCCATCTAATGGTTAAACAATCAATGAAATGTAAAAACTATAAATTGTTGACTACGTAGTATACGTTTATACAGCAAATATTTTAAGTAATATTCTGTATAAAAACTATATCACGTTTGCTTAATCTTATCAATGCTTTTTTGTTTGCAGTATGAGAATTGTTTGAACAAATTCCACGCTCACCATAATGTGGATGATTTGATTTACATGGCCCGAGCTGTGTCATATGCGAATCGACTCCAGGAAGCCAATATAGCTTTGCTACGAGCCAGACGAGTTGGGCCTTGTAGCGGCTCTCTACTCTACACCATGGTGCTCATCCTGAGAAGAATGTCCGCCCACGTTTTGATTGGTCACAGAAGTTTATTACTTTCAATACTTACCTATGTAACTACCTACCCACAGAAAATTGATTAATTTTTGTATCATAAATTTCATGATTTTTCCTTTATAACATTGACGAATTATTGTAATATATTTAGACCAAGCAAAGAAATTACACGTTACACCTCCTTACATTTTTAAGTTTAAGTCGACCACCCAGTTAAGTACCTCTTGGATTGATGATTGTTAATAGAAAGGTAGTTTAAAGTATTTTAATAAATAATTGATGTTTTATGATAAATGTTGAATTTCATTTTTTCATCCTTTCCTTTGCTCAGCTGTTATAAAATATTATTATATTCGCAGAGAGCATAATGTTCATAGACTATAGATACATCTAGACGCCACCCGTTGCATTGCTAAATGAAGCTGCGTGCCATGCGTTTGGTTTGTGGGCGAGCGAACGCATTCGTCTACAAATGTTCGAGACCATATACCATTTCGGTAGTGCTCGCACTAGACGCTCAGAATTAAAATATAATTTTCTATTTTTTTTACGTTATATAGTAAATGCAACCATTAGGTAAAGATATCCATAATTTAAGTTATTTTAAAGAAACTAGGTCACTGATATTAAAATATACAATAATATACAAATAAATTATCACGAACATGTATCAACTTACCTATGAAGCGTAATACCATCTTTTTGCTTATCAGTACGGCTACCATATTTTAATACAACACAAAACCATCTTTCCTGCTTAAATAACTAAAATCATTTACCAATGACTATGTTTCACACAAAAAATAGCAATTTAGCAACACGAGCTATGACGCTACGTGAAGCGATTTACCACAATTTGTCGGCGATACTTTTGGAAACTAATTCAAACATATGTAGACCTTTTATCTTACTCTAGCGCGTGTCGCAGAGATTATAAGGGTGCTGAATACTTTCCCACTCGCACTCATGCATCGTTTTTGTTCAGGCCTTGATAATATTACTAATTGCACTTTTGGAGGAGTCCACACTGCTCTAAAGGGATCTTATAGAATATACTATATCACAATATTTGTGAAGGTGACATTCTTTATGAACATAAATCACAATTTTAAAACATATCTGCTCGATTAATGGAACCGCTGGAAGCTGAGTCCCATTGTATTCTTACCAAGCCGCAAAGGTCAATAATACTAGCATAATTTGTAAAAAGCTTCAGTCACATTACGGCTAGTTATGCCGTAATTGGATATAATACTGGTGACTAAATTGGTAAAGCGCATCGGCCAGAATTCAATGTATACAGGTTCGAATTCTGTCAGGTGTCATATTTTTTTAAGTACCAATGTTTCTGAGGTGTTTTCAAACAGTGCAAGTAGGTAGGTATATTGTTCTTGTCGGTTTATAGGAAGCCAGCGGCAAACAAATTTTGAAAATAGCTGATATACCTACTGGATTATTTGTTAGGTTAGGTTTTCATTTTTGTATTCATGAATTTTGCCAAAATCAGCAATAAAAATTGGCGCGGTTCCCGCCTGGCTTTCTGTAAACTGACTTGCACCGGTATGTAAATCAGTGCCCCGCAACCTTTTCTCCACGACACACCACAGGTCTTCACAGAAGACAGTGACACACCGCATGTTAAACAATTTATACACCAAAACATGGACCCCACATCCTGAAGGGGGACCCCAGACTAGGATATTTGCCCCCCCTACCTATCGCTAAGGTTAAAGACAGTGTGATACTCTAAAATAGAGTTTTTAAAATGGTGTTTGAGGTAAAATTAATGGTATTGAATGTTTGTATTTATTAATACATCCACTTGAATTATGGTTAGTTGTCTGGTTAAGAATATTTGTTTGTCGAATATTGACACAATAATAATAAATAATTATTGTAACCTACAATCGAATGTTTTAAATTATTAATACCAGCGTAGTAAAATAGCGCTGCAGTCAATTATTTTTAATATGTGAGCAAATTTGTAATTTGTATTTATCTTACTCCTTGTCGGAAATCCAAGAATATTCTTTTTTAACCGAAATCCAGAAAATAGCCAATGGAACATCTGCAAAATTTAGTTTTTAGAGTCCCATCGTTTCTCAATTCAACTTCAACGAAAGCGCTTCTATAGAATTTTCGGCATTGGTTGCGAAAGGGTTTCGAATCCAGTCGTATTGATTGTATGAATGTAATGATGAAATTTCTTTTGCTGCAAAGTTAATTGTTTTTGAGACGGATCCAAAATTAATTGCTTGTTTTTAATGGTGGTCTGGTAGGTCCTTTGATACATTTGTAGAGATCCTTGTCTTAACTCCTAGTTTATCAGAGCACGTCAATATATTATTTTCATTCTGACTTTGCATTGTTTTATTAAGTTCATGCAGGTGCTAAAATGGCTCTATGTTACGACCGTGCTCCCTGGATAAACGTCAGATTTTTATATTCAATACTTGAAAGCATCTAAGCGAGATTTTTTGAGCATAGACAATCATTGAAAAAATCGCTATTATATGGCGAAAACGCTATTATAAGCGTAGACAATAAGTACAAATAGAAAAATCATTTACAATGTAAGTATAAAATTCAAACATTTTAAATTAACAAAATTCGCCGTTTTCAAAAATCAGTATAGCATAATAGAGTTCGCCAATGCATTTCATACAATTTAAATAATTATAAAGTAACCTAAAACATTCGTGCACACACCAAAGCGAATTATTCGCCAATCAAGCTCGTATTGGCTTACGGGAAAGAGCACGCGACGTTCAGATTTCGGAAGGGAATTAAGTTATTATCTTACAAAGTTCAATATGGAGCGCTGCGATTGTTTGACGTTGTACTAAAATTCAGCTCACTGGTTAGAAACAAAACGTATTTAATTAACATAAAAGGTTTAACATGACTGTATTTTTTGTCGGGCTCGCGATGTTTAGTTTACTACCGTTGCCCTTCAACGTCCCTGGTGTCCAAAAATTACACGGGCACGTATGATAAAAAATATTGTATAAAAAAATGGGGCGGCATAATGGCCCTGCCCAGGGGCAAGCAGGACGCAGAGCACGTCCTGTGGGACTGTCCACTTATGGGCCCCGAACGAGCGGAGTTGTTTGCCCGGGTCCGCCCTTTTTCGGGCCCAATAGGACACGCGGACATGGTGGCAACCGAGGCCAATTTTGCGGCCTTTACTAAATTCGCCAGAGCGTACGGGGAGCGGGACACTCTCGACTCCCCTTGCGACTCTTCAAATTAAAATCACTCTGATAGTTGCCATATAAATTAACATCATGCATTCGTACTTCGGTGCAAGGTTGCATCACCAGTCCCGTGTGGCTCCGCTCGGGACAAAATGAGGGCTTAAATTCTTTGATCTGGCACACGTAAGGGTTATGTTAGCCGGCCGCGTACGACGTGGCTGCATATACATAACGGGAGCGGAGGTGGGAGTTTTACACACCATGCCCAGGGGCGGCGTTTTGTCTTGGGATGTCACTGGGATCTGCACACACGTTAGAAAAATTAGAGGGAACGTTGGTCAGGAATAATTATCTGCTGTTTGAAGGTTTGCAAAATCGAGAGCAAACTTAGACTACACACTGTGAAATTATGTACTGTAAAAACGTCGGTGGGTAAAAAGTACTTCAATGGCCTTCAAATTAAGATCCAAGATATCGGGATTATTTGAGGGGGGACATGTTTGGCGTAGGTCAAAATTGAGTTTTTATTGTATTTTCAAACCATGATCCTGTATTCTATACTATTTTCTAAAACATTAGAGCGAGAGGTTTAAAATAATACTATTTTATGTAACAAAAATACTTTATGCAGTCATCAAAATGCTTAAAATAAATATAAAGGATAATAAGGCTTCAAAATAATATATTATCTACAGCGTTTAAGGAGTGTCCAGGATCATGGTTTGAAAATACAATAAAAACTCAATTTTGACCTACGCCGAGCACGTGGGCCGTTAATCCGTTATTAACTACTAGAGGGGTAAATAAATAAAAGAGAATTGACGGAACAATAATTAAATACTATCTGTATGTAAACAATAAAGCATTTGTATTTACAAAAAGAACAAAGCGAACGTTCCTAGGTAAGTAAGCATAACGCTTCATAACTTTGCAGTCCGTCTCTAGGATAAAAATGATACTTATACTAAACTTAAGATATATATTCTGAAAATATTTTTTTTATATATTATATTATCTCTTTTATTTATTACCTACTACATATAATATTAATACAAGTAGGTAAACTTCATTTTGATCTAATTTTATGCGAGGTTATCAGGCAAAAAAGCGTTAAGGTTGTAGCTGTAGTATAGTAGCGATCAAATATCTATTGTTTGATGTATCAAATTATTCTACAATAATATATTCCCAGCGAATCAATTTCCAGTAAACAACTCTTAGCTAGGTCAGCAAATTGATTGGCGATATTAGATACGGTATATTATTACAGCTACATATCACAGCACATTATATCATTACAGTGTATTAACCGAATAATCATTTCCCATGGTATCATATTTTCTTACGACTGTAATAATAAATAAAATTTCTCAAGCTACTCGATTTAAAACGCTGACTCTATAATTATATACTAGAATATAAGGTTTATGTATTACTTTTCATTGCATAAATAACGAAGAATAATTTATCTAAATGTCACTCGAATCCAAGTACCCGGCTCGTAACTATCTCAGTAGATTATAAATGTACTGTCATTGTATATATACTATTGTATCGATACGCTGCTAATAAAACTCACCTCTGCTACATCTTAGACTTCATTATCATCATCCTCAACCCACACATCGAACACCATAGTAGTGACCCAACAAGGTTGTTATATAAATATAACAAGCTAATTTAGTTAGTGTAAATTTGTAATAAGGTTAAAAAGAAATTACTGCTAGTTTGTCGATAATACATGAAAGAAATAGTACTTTTTGATCTCAAAGCGTATAGATTCGGCTGTCGGCGAACTTAAATTTTCCATGTAGAATGCTCAATTTTATAATTGACTTTAATAATTCGTTAGGTACCTTACTTTAAAAAGGGTCTAATTGCACTTGACTATGTTTTGAGCTATGAGCGTTTGAAAATTGGAATGGTCATATTTTCAATATAAAAAGACATATCTAGATAGAACTCCGGCATACTGATAATTCCCATATTTGACAATAGATGGCTCTGAAATGAACGTATATGATATTGTGATAATATGGCTAATGGAACCTTTTCACACCAAAAAATCATTTTAGGCCAAAATGTCAGTTAGAATCAGTTAACAGTTACAATTATTGCACATCGTAACCTCAATGGTTATATAAAAATATTATAGTTGGGCGCCTTTAGAAAGTGTATTTATTTACAAATAGGAATGAACATTTAAAGAAAACAGCATAGATTTGATAATAATGTGGTTGTTTAATAATACAACACAATTACAATATTTAAATTTTATAAATGGTACCTACAGAAAGGAACATTAATAAAGCAATGAAATACGTTTGGTTGGCACAATGTCACACTGAGACTAAAATGGTTTAAATGTTACTTAATTTAATGTCGGTTGAATTCTGCTTTCTCTCAGCTGTGCTCGAAACTCTAATCTTGATAAAACTATCCCCTGCCCGAAAGGGAGTGTTGATGGCGTCATGGTAGTACTGTTAATTAAAATTATCCGGGTGACGTCCGTTCTGTCTGAATGCTAATTAAGGAGTCAGTATTATTTGGGCTTCGTTACATCTTGTGTAATAGCACCTGTCCTGGTCCAGATTTCCCTCTGATTAGCGACGGGCAAAACATCGAGAGCGTCAACAGCTTCAAGTACCTGGGGGTACACATCACAGGAGATGGCATTTTGCAGAAAGAGCTCGCTATCCGAATGGGAATGGCTGGAGCAACATTCAACTCGATGCGGAATGTCTGGGACTCACAATTGTACACGGTCAAAACCAAATGCCACCTATTCGACGCTTGCATTCTGACGGTGCTGCTTTACGGTAGCGAATCATGGCACCTTACGAAGGCTCAGAGCAACCGTATACTGAGCTTCGAAAACAGATGTTTGCGACGAATACTTGGTGTGCGGTGGTATGACTTGTGGAGCAACGAAGAGATAAGATAACGCACCAAGCAGCCTCTCATCACGCTGAAAGTGAAGAGGTGACGTTGGACCTGGCTCGGCCACGTGCTGCGGATGCCAGAAGAGAACTTCAACCTGGCTTGCCTGTTCTTCAAGCCGACCGGATTCCGGCGTCCTGGAAGGCCGCTAAATACAATCTATAGAGTGTATACGGCGGAGCTACGGGATGCTGGCTTGACCTGGAACGAAGCAAGAAGACTGGCGAGCGACAGGGATTCTTGGAGGCGCCGCGTGGTGTCCATATGCTCCAGTTAAGAGGCGGATATGGCAAAAGAAAAAGAAGAATTATTTGGGCGGAAGCAAGTAACTCGCCGTGACCCTTTCCACTTACAGATTTATTGCATCAGCCGCAACGGGCCGGAAGATTTCTTATTGGTTTATTCATGATAACTGAGCAGGGTTGACACTCATTATTAACAAGGATGTGTCAAATAATAATTATTAATTTTAGTTGATTAACTAACGGTATTTGGTAAAAAGGTGCGTTGAACATGACTGTAGACATGTTACAATGAAATGGTATAGTAAAGTGTGCAAAAAAGTGCAAAGTTATAAAACGTTTACCTTGGTACTCTATGTAAGAATTCAAAGGTTTCGGTTAACTGGTTAACATACGTATTGAATACAAAATAGAAGCGAGGTAGCATTCCAAACAAAATCTGAGATAAAGGAAAATTATAAATAAAAAAGACGAAACAATCTTGCATCTATAATATGGCGTTGATATTCCTCTGCGAGCATCCTCTGGGGCCTTATGTTAGAACTTGCGAGTCCCAGTCGCCCGGTCGACATGACGTCATATGACATCATTGTGACGTACTACCGGAGTGATAATAGCATTCGAGAAAATAACGCTAGTCAAATAGTGGCGTTATTCATTGTCCACATACACAAATAGGTGTTTTATCATAATAATATTTATGGTGAGCAGTGTGTATTGGGCGGCTTGCCTCGAACGTGTATTGGCTTACGTCACAATTACGTCATGTCGACGGGTGACACACGAGTCGATAGTTAGGAAATCGCAGGCCTGGGCGTCCGAAGATAGCTGAAGGACGTTTTTTTCTCGCGAAGTAGCAGGGCCAAAAGAATCAAACTTGAATTCTGCCACAAAGCCTCGAACGTCTCTCACCATCTATCGCTTGACACTACAACAGGCCATGTTGATGCTTAAAAACAGTAGTGTGGTCAAACATAGAAGTGAAACATTCACACACATTCAGGCTTTAAGAAAACCACATAAATAATATCGAGACCTAACCAGGACGCCAAAAATCATGACCAAGTATATCCCACAGTGGAAACGGTCTAGGGGCTGACCAAAGAAGAGGTGGGCTGACTGTATCGAAGAGGACTGGAGAAAGATGGGGAGGGCTGGAGACTGGAGAGGAGCGTGTGGAGGACAATTGTAGAGGCCAAATCCCGCCCCGGGATGTAGTGCCGAGAAAGACGGAGAACCTGGCAACGAACCCAGCGTTCCTGTGGATCATAAATTGAATAAAAACTCTCCAGATAAAAGATCAGCACTGAACTACGAAGGATGCCGAGTTGTTTCTCTCCGAAACGGAATGGTGTTTGTGGATTTTTAAAAAATTGGATTCTAATTAAATAATTAACAATAATTAGGACACAGTTTATTTAATATAGCATTTTTAAGCGTAAAGCCGAGTACTTATTAGCGAGCCCTAACTGTAACTGTATATATTCAAACCAACTCTAGATGCGAAATAATTATTTGGAGTCCATACAATTTACTGTATCTGCAAGTCAGAGTTACGACTCGTCAATGGGTACACGGCATAAGATGTTTAAATTAGTTTGTAGCCAAACACTTTTTGATGAAAAATATGAAAACCAATTAATGCAGTAAAAACAAATTACATACTAAAATGCTTAGTCACTAATAAAATGTCAATAAAATTAAAAAATTGCCACATACAGGTTTAAGGCTTTATCATAACTAAAATAATTACAAGATAAAAAGAAATTTTTATATACAACGTTTTTAAATTTTCCGTTGAATTATTATGCTCAATATGCTCAAACTTGTACTTGATGTGAAGAAAATAAAAAGCAAACAAACAAAATATAGAATACTGAAATGTTATTTTGATTTCCATAGTAACGCACGTATATAATAATAATTTAGTTGCTAGGACCCACTTAGCAACCAATAATAGTCTTTTACTTTTTACGGATTTTTCTGAAATAACTTTCCATACGAAACAGAATTAACTGAAAATGAATTCAATTCTACTTAAAGATGGCTAAAAGTATTAAAAGAATGCATTGGCATCGTGTTCTAATATATTCTTAAAGTTTCAAATGTCTAACTAGTCGGGAAGTCAGTTAAAATCGATTACAAGATTTGTACTGGACAAACAACCACCGGATAAACAAGAATACGAGCTAATAAAAACGTTGTAATATCAGAGTAGTAGTATAAGATTATTATAAAATATCATTAAAATTAAAGCAAGGGTGGCCAAGTTGTTTCTAGTTGCGATATATATTCGATGTTAGAAATTAATGGCAAACTAGATTCCTTGTATGTATGTCCCAATTTATGTATTGAGTTACTAATTTTCAGAAAAATTTAAAAAAAAAAACATCACATTGGTGTCATTTTTAGCCAGATTGTCATTTCATGTTTTTAAATGATCAATTTGCTGATACTTTTTTAAAACGCAACACCCCTTTGATGTGGATCACCAGTGTGAGTGATTTTATGTTTTTTAAGATGACCAATTCGTGTGAATTTTTTAAAACACACATCGCATTGATGTGGCTTTTCACCAGTGTGTGTCATTTTATGTTTTTTGAGATCACTATTTGCAATAAACTTTTTAAAACACACATCGCATTGATGTGGCTTTTCACCAGTGTGTGTCATTTTATGTTTTTTGAGATCACTATTTGCAATAAACTTTTTAAAACACACATCGCATTGATGTGGTTTTTCACCAGTGTGTATCATTTTATGTTTTTTGAGATCACTAATTGAAATAAACTTTTTAAAACACACATCGCATTGATGTGGTTTTTCACCAGTGTGTGTCATTTTATGGTTTTTGAGATTATTAATTGACCGAAATTTTATTAAACAAACATCGCATTGATGTGGTTTTTCACCAGTGTGTGTCATTTTATGTCTTTTGAGATCACTATTTGCTACAAACTTTTTAAAACACACATCGCATCGATGTAGTTTTCTTCTTCTAATCTCGAGACAAGCATGCTGCGAGACTTTATATGGTTGAACATTGGATTCATATAGTTGTTCAGTAGTATAAGTGTTGAATGACTGCTGAGACTTCATGCATGAAATGTAGTGACTATTTAGATGATTTACAGATTCAAACACTTCATAACAATCATTGCAAATAAAGTTGCGTGGAAAGTATGAAACTCTTCTTAACATAATTCGAACCACCTTCGGCAAGTATATCTTTTGAAATTCTTGTTTTACGTTTGATTCATTCATTGTTATCTCCGAGTGCCATATCGTCATATTTTTGATTTCATTGGTTACTTGTGCTGTTTTATTGTCAACTGTTTCTTTTTTAACGATATCCAGTGTATTACTGTGACGTACTGTGTAACATTGCTGGGTAGAAATCTACAATAAGAAAAGAGTTGGTATATTTGTCGGTGCATTACAGTGATCTGTTTAGGTATCATCATAGTTTATTTAAGTACCTTGGTTACATATTAGGACCTAATACATTGTAGTGTTGTTAATTGTAATATTATATTAATTCATACATCGATTGTCGTCTGGTAGCGAGCAAGAGGTCATCTACATCGGTTCGGGTAGACGATTGTTTCAAAATCTCTAATATAATTTAAAAAGTTTTAAATCCGCGTTTCTTGCAATATGCAACAATATACCTACCATAAGCATTGTTGAATCGAGCGAGTCACTGCGGTCAATTGCGAAATGCTTACTTTGAAGAATAAATTAGTTAATAAAAATATTCACTTCCATTGTTTTATAAAGCGACCTTTGCAACTGCTGAAGGTGTCAATTTCATAACTCGCTTGTCCTGTGTGAACCCTAATGCAGGTCATATAGTAAAAAATGACATGACGCTTTTAGGACGTTTGCACTGGACAAGAAGCAACAAGCAGCATTTTCTTTTGTTCCAAATCAGTATAACCAACGGATCGAGGAGACCAAGCAACACAAGTATTAACATCGTTGCCTTAGTCGAATCTCTGATCCATCGTTTAGTAACTTTCTCACGACGCATCTTCGTAATATCAATTATTGACAATAGTAATTTAACTTATCTAGCCATTGCTGTAACCTGTCTATAATCATTGTATCATTTTATTGTTGGGGGCTAAATAAATTGGAATTTTACTTTTATCACACGCATCCTTTGACTAACATCATTGAGTTAACCTACCTACCCTACCCAAAATCATACCTTACGATATATTCAATTCAATAATAATAAAATAAATCCAATATCATTGTGTTTCCTAATATAGCAAGCAAGGTGTTTTGAGAGTTAATTGTCAGAAATAATGCGTGATTTTTGGCTAGATAGAAGATAGAACCAACCAAAGCGTTAACTATCAAACTTTCAATCATCATGAACAGATTTTTACGCTACCAATTTATCCAAAATTAGTAGTAATTTGCACAACTTATAATTCCATTTTATCGAAAAAATTAGATTCATCGATGAGGATCATTAAATTATTGGCTTAACGGGATGATTAATAGGTAAGGAAAATTGTCGCAAATGAAATGAGACCTATCCAAAAGAGTCCCAACAGACTCCATTGTATCCACAAAATTCACCGTTAGATACGGTTTACATAATGTGACCAGATGTCCCGTCTTTACCGGGACAGTCCCGTTTTCAAGTGGCGTGTCCCGGTATCCCCGAACATAGCTTCGGGACGCCAAAATGTCCCGTTTTCGAAAAGAGAGAAACACGCAAAATCAAATTCTTGACGGTAAAATCCAGTACTCAACACCAGATATGCCTACTTAAGAAGATTTGTTCTTCGGAAAATTATATCACCTGATAAATTTTCATGTAAGTACCTATTCATTCCTGTAGGTATGTAGTTTTCATTAATAAATAAAATAATAATATGTACTATAAAACAATATGACGTGGGAAAAATATGGGGGAAATGAGATCATTACTATCATGTCAATTGTATTGTATGAAAGTGTGAGGCCCCTAAAACGGATAAGTAGGTACCTACCTTTTTTAGGTGTCCCTGTTTGGGGGAAAAAATAAATGGCCACGTTAGGTTTACTGTAAACGGGGATACCGGGACACGTCGCCTGCAAACGGGACTGTCCCGGTGAAAACGGGATGTCTGGTCACATTAAGTTTACACCATGGTGGCATCAACGGAAAATATTTTTTAAAAATTATACCGGAGGTCGCGTTAAGGTTAATGGAGATAGTTACCGAATTATGATCAATGATGTTTTTTTTTAATATGGACGACATTCATACGGACGAGATGTGGTTCAAACAAAGTGGCACTAAGTGCCATACGGCGACCGCAATGATCGATTTGTTGAAATCAAAATTTGTCCAGAAGTTGATTTCGAGAAATGTACATGTCAATTGATTTCCAAATTTTCCTGTGAAGCTTTGTAAATTCACTGGTTATGCTAAATAATTCAGCAACAATTGAAGCCATGGAAACCCTATTTGTTCGAGCTATCCATGATATATGGCCAGCAGTGCACGAAAAAAAGTGGCCCAAACTGGACGCCCTGAATTTGCTTTGTTGATAACAGCTATCTAATCATTTATAAATATTGTGTATCAAACTTTTGAATAAAATGAAATGTTTAAATACAACGTTTATTTTTTTTGTACAGTTTAAAGTTGGGCTTCAAAAAAACAACATGTATAATAATTGAACGTACCTGATCTGGTGGTCTGTATTCTGAATAAGAGCAGCCAGGTAGAGGTGACTCATTTTTAATGTGGCAGATTGCATTGTCAACAAATTCTTGTTTGATAACGACTCCCTCATTATCATTCTCATTCTCAGTCTTTATATTGATCAAAACGTTCTCACTCTCCTGAAAATAACATCGTAATTATTATCATAATATATAACAGTCCTCGCACAGCTCTTTCATCTGCAATCAGTGACCGTCAATGTTTTCTTCTGCCATTTTTTTACGATTAGATCAATATATTTGTGATATGCGATTATCTCACTTATCCGGTCGACCCCCCATGCTAGAGCCTTGTCAGCCGCCCTTTGTGATTGCCATAGTGATTTCCAAAGTTCAGTACAATTTTCGTTTGGAAAATCATCTCGATTCCTTATCTTAGTGTTAGAGTCTATGACCGAATGTCTTCCACTGAGTAACCAGCGATCAACGTGTCTTGAAGGATCGAAAAGTATCAAAGGTGGTCCGACGAGTTGGATGAACAATAGTGTCAATACTGTTGTGGTCTACAACGAGGCTCTTATTGGGGTAATAATTAGATTCATTTGCGAAAATTCTCATTCAAATTCACATGATGAAATGGTAATAGAATTCAATGCATTTACCAAACGCGATAGTTTTACACGATATGTCTTTGCATATGAGATGATTCAGGAAAATTAACTTGTACTATGCAAGCGCGAACCGAACCGTGCCGGAACACCGTTCCAATGCGTTACATGACAAAAAGCCCTGCCAAACAGTATCACCATTATGATCAGTCAGAGCCCCGCCATCTTTAGATTAATAAAACCTGAGCTTAACTTTCTGCACAAGCAACGAGTGGTTCACTTTTCAGCTGTCAAAATCAGATCCCAGATTGCTTGACATATTGATTCGCCTTTTCTCGTTTCAAATTGAATTATAAGATATTCTCAAATCAAATATATTAACTATCAGTGTTATTTATAAATAATATACATTCCTGTTATTCATCAGCTGTCAAAGTCAGACTAGTCCTTCACACGAAAACCGGTTGTAATATCGATTTCCTAAAAATATGTAGCATTGATCAATGCATTACATTTGTAGAAGGTGTGTTCATGCTAGTGTATTATTAATTATCATGTAACTCATCTATCGAAATCAAATCATTCCCTGTGTAAACACGACAGATGCATCAGTATGAGCACTCTATAGAACAGTGACAGGCAATGACAGGTCATCCGTAGACAACAACGGGAGGGGCGAGAAAAGTAGGACCAGTCATTGTGAATGTATCGGGTATCTACTTGAGCCGGCAATAGTCAGAGCCAATCCAAATCCGATCAAAGCTCTTATATTCTAGAATAGTCGTACTTTTAGGTACCTGCTTATGTTTAAAAATTGACCACATTTGTCAACAAAATCATGAATACCCTGCATAAACAAATTAGGAATCTACTTACCTCTTTTAAGTGGATAATATTACTGTCGTCCTCGACATTTTCCTGTTTGACTGACACGTCAAATCGACCTTTGCCCTTGAAGTGATTTAAGTCTATCGATTGACATGTACCATCGCTGATTACCTCCGCCGTTTCTTCAGGCAATATTTCATCGATTGTTTCAGTTTTTACTTCCATTTTATGCGACATTTTACATCAAAATCTGACAATACATTCACAAGACCGTCGCGGGTCACTAGCCATGCCATATAATATTTATTATAAACAATTGCAGTCTACCGTCTACCATAGACATTATGAAGTGTTGCCATTTTTATAATCTTCCTTTGAAATAAATAGATTATTTTTTTATACAAAATAAAACAACTAATTAGAATAATTAATCGAGAGGCTCTTTTTATTCAGAGGTAATTTAGTAGATAACGTATTTTAATTTTTAATTTAATTTTAGATTGTTTATTAAATTTATTTATTTTTATGTTTTTTACAAAATTGCATAATTTCTGACTAAGTGGTGGGTCGTATCAAAGCATTCCATTTTTGTCAATATTTTTAACCACTTGCTGTAGGTACCAATATTACACGATTCTAAGTAGTAAATTATTTTATTGTCAACTAATCATCGAGGTAATAATAATTATTAGTAATCATATTACGTATATAGGTACGTACACACACCATCCCTATTATTGATTGATATATTTAACGCGCAAAGAGACTACCATTAAAATACGTAGGTACCTACGCAAGTGGTTTATCAAATTGGTAAGTACCTAGATAATTATAACGAAACTGTAGTATTTTTTAAAGGATATAGGATAATAACAGCTGTTAACCTGGCTCTAGCAGATCGAAATCTATGGTGAGCATCAATCAGTTGACATGAACCCTATTTGACAACTAAACCTCACACTAAATTAACACACAGTCAAATTACTTCTTCCACGTATGCACCTTTTCACCCCAGTAACATTATTAATTTCCTACTAATTTTGTATAGGCGATTATTTTAACCGTGTTGGGTTAAATAAAAAGGCTAGAACGATCGAACAAAATATGTCTCACTCGTAGCTCAGTCCACATTGTATCTTGCTAGAGAACTTATTACTTAGGTACTTCGGATAATCATCCCTAGCTCTCTGTTATATTGTAGGAAGCAGCGCTCGAAATGGAAAATTTTACGAACCGGAGCGCTAGATGATTTTACGAAAATATGAACATAGTTATCTAAATATTTATAAAAATAAGTGTTAGGTTCTTTTGTTTTATGGCCGATCTAGCTCGGACGGTCAAATTATTTTCCTACGAGATTTTAATAATCGGAACGGCGCTCCGGTGCGTTCCGGTCCATTTCGAGCCCTGGTAGATAGGTAGCTTATGTATCTATATCTACAATAGTATCACTGTACTTTTGTCAAAACTCACAAATAAACACGGATTCTACAATATCAGACTAATTTAGTTCTTCACATCTCCTTCGTCATCATCCATAATCACCTACATCCAAACTGGTGACTAGGTACCACCACAATGTCTCCAAACTTAAAATATCTTAACACATATGAGGGGTAAAGAAGCAAAAGCAGCTTTCTACCAAAACAGTATTTTGGAGAAAAGGCTAAAAAGCTAATTTAAGGCAGATAAGTTTAATACAAAACTTTTTGTTTTTTTTTCAATGTAGAAATAATGTTAAAAAGATAATCTTTATAATAAAAATCAGTAATTTTGCTACACTTTTTTTATAATAGTCAATATTGCTACATGTGCTTCTAAATATATGATTGTTGTATTTGCACCTAACTATTTGAAAGTTTGCTGTGTTTGCTCCCAAATTGTACCGAGCGCCCATTTTGTCACGTGACTTTTTTGTATGGGAATAATATTGAATAGGTATAGAAGAATGCAGCCTTTGCTTCTAATGTGAATAATTTAAGGTATTTTTTTATGAAAGAATGCAAGGTTGCGCCTCAAATATTGTTTTACCATGTGCAAAATGAGCAGCTCTATATTTCTGCATTCATAGGTTATTTTGCCAATTTTTCAAGATTGCTGCCTTTGCTTCTATACCCCTCATATAAAATATGTACTTATGTAATTACGTTTAAATGGATGAAAACTTATTTTAATTAACATACAATGCAACAGTGGCGAAAGGTGGAGGTAGGCTTTTTAGATCGGACATAAATAGTGCACACTTATCTTTGCCAGTCAAACGTAATTGTTATATTCCCATTATGTACATATTCCTCATCATTTTTTATACGCTCTTCTATGCGCATTTATTATTTCCTTATTGACAATAAATTAAAACATTGGATTATAGATTTTTTATTTATTTTATATATTTTTTTAACACTACGTCAGGTCATGAGGCTTGATTACAGAAGTGTTGTCAGAATATTTTATTTAAGAAAACAAAACATTGTGGACATCACAAATCAAAATTCAGGAAGTTCACATGAGATTTACATTAAAACAAATATGGTGCCAGATAGGCTTGACTTGAGTTAACAGTTATGACCTAGAATATGTCGTCGCTGCGACCACGTAGGTAATTGACAGACCCATATAAATTTTAATTCTTTAGGACGCCGGGAATAGAAACCGTCCCTCATGATAGCAAGCAAAAATGTGAACTAATAAAAAAAATTAGTAGTGAAATAATCACAAACACCCAGGCTTTAAAACCTGATCTGTGCCGGGAGGTTTTATAAGGCGGCAAGTGAGAGGCCGCGACTTTTTTTGCAAAAATAAACCTTACTATTTTTTTTAATATATTGAAAGTTTAACATTACCACTTACCAATCATATGCTAAATGTCTAATTATTGGACCAGTGTTCAGTGGCATTCTGTCTTCAAAGACAGGCGAATAAGTTCGCGTTTTTTTATAGCCGGCACTGTCATATGTGGCACCAGCCATATCCGCGATCATGTTCGCTTTGACACAGAAACCACATGAATATTATTCTTACTTTACCTAGAAACGACCCCAGCGTTCCCGAATCATAGATTAAATTACCACTCTCCAGACAAAAGATCGGAACGCAGTGATCTGGTTGTGGGGAGTTTTTTTTTTTTAACTGGGTTCACAAACTTTATAAAGCCTCGTATTCGAGTACGCGCAACATTGAGTATACGTGCCGCCGCAACGTTGCACTACTAGTGCGACTTTTCTACGTGACGCGGGACATGTTGCACGTTGTCGCTTCGCTTGTGCCTCATACTGATTAGAGGAATCAACCTGAATTTTAAAGTAATAATATTATCGACCACTGCATATTCGAAAATTAATACAGCAATTACCTATTTAATTTGTATCTTCTATTAATTAGTACTTACAGAAAAATGCATAAAATTTATTATCTAATTTTAATTTTAAAACAAGATATTTTTATAATATTTTATTGACAAGCTCTTATAGTAAAACAATATTTGCTTAATATGATAATAATATAAAACCAAAAAAATATAGCGACCAACCTAACTACGTGATACTCAAATCAGTATATTTTGTGAAAATATACTGTACTTTCACTTACCTCAGACTAAAAACCTTTAAAGTGACAATAAATTAATAAGACACCAATGATTTTGTATAGGAATTAGTCGAAGGTGCCCGAAATATTTTTAAACATTAAACATATAGCAACATTATTTAATTATCGCATGGCGTAAGGCTTGGTGGTTATAATAGTTTATTTCTGGAATGGAATCTTTAAAATATGTACGCAGCACTGACTGACGTAACCTCATTGAGCGACATTTCTCCGATAATTGATTTGAGTCCTATGTGTACTAGCAATATGTTCCGCGGCATTGTTCCCGAAACATCGACGTAGATGTTGCGCGTCATGTCCCGCAACATGTTGCACGATTTTTCCCCAAGAGCATCTAAGCCTTTAATTAATAACAACTAGAAAACAGTTTATTTAATTATAGCAATTTAAACGTAATGGTACTCATAAGCGAACCGTAACAGTCTAGGTTTTAGCTATTCAACCAACTTGCGAACCAATTATTTGGCGTCGATACTGGTCACTGTATCAGCAATGGTCACAATTACGACTTGTCAATGGCTACTTGGCATAAGATGTTTAAATTAGTTTATTAGTAAACATTTTTTTAAAATATGTAATGAAAATCAATTAAACAAGTTACATACTATGACTAAACAAGTGGCTAATAAAATTTCAAGAAAATTAAAAATATTGCAACATACAAGTTTAAGGCTTCGTCATCGCTAGAAGTATCATTAGATTATAATAAAAACAATAAAATAAAATATAGCGAGGGTGGCGTTTCTAGTTGCAATGTTTCATCAATTTTAGAAATTAATGGCAAGCTAGATTCCTTGTATGTATGTCTCAATTTATGTACTTTGAGTCTATTAATTATCAGAAAATTTTTAGAACACACATCGCCTTGATATGGACCAGTCTCATTTTATGTGTTTTAGGATGGATAATTAGTTGTTCACCAGTATGAGTAATTTATGTCTTTTGAGATCACTATTTTATAATTAACTTTTTAAAACACATCACATTGATGTCGATTTTCACTAGTATGTGTCATTCTATGTATTTCGAGATGAACAATGTATCTAAATGTTTAAGAACACACATCGTATTGATGTGGTTTTTTACCAGTATGTTTCATTTTATGATGTCTTTTGAGATGACTAATTTCCAGAAACTTTTTGCACACACTACATTGATATGGTTTTTCACCAGTGTGTCATTTTATGTTTTTTAAGATCACCATTTGCCATGCACTTTTTTAAAATACACATCGCATTAATGTAGTTTTACCATTGTTATTCCGTATTCCACCATGTGTTATTCCGGGTCTGAGATGATTAATTGACAGATTTTTTTTTGAAACTCATGTTGCATTGTTGTCGTTTTTGACCCGCATGTGTCATTTTAGCGTTTTTGAGATGAACAATTTGGAGAATTTCTTAAAAACATAGCATTCTTATGATTTTTCACCAGCATTTTGTGTAAGTTGATAAGGTTCTTCACTAGAATGTGTTTTTTTATGTCTTCTGAGATTACCAATTAGCAGAAATTTTGTGAAACACACATCGCATTGATGTGATTTTACACCAGTATGTGTCAATTTATGTATTTTGAGAGTATTGAGGACTGTAAATTGTTTAAAACATACATCGCATTGATGTGGTTTTTCACCAGAATGTGTTATTTTATGTCTTTTGAGAGTACTAATTATATGAAAACTTTTAAAACATACATCGCATTGATGTGGTTTTTCACCAGTATGTGTCATTTTATGTCTTTTGAGATCACTATTTGCAATAAACTTTTTAAAGCACACATTGCATTGATGTGGATGTTCACCAGTATGTGTCATTTGATATCTTTTGAGATTGGATATTTGTTGAAATTTTTTTAAACACACATCGCATTTATGTGGTTTTTCATTAGTATGTGTCATTTTATGTCTTTTAAGTGAACCAACTTCTAGAAAACTTTTCAAACAAACATCGCATTCATGTGGTTTTTCACCGGTATGTGTCATTCTATGTATTTTGAGATGACCAAATTGTCTGAATGTTTTAAAACACATATTGCATTCATGTGGTTTTTCACCAGTATGTGTCATTCTATGTTTTTTAAGATCACCATTTGCTATAAAAATTTTAAAACACACATCACATTGATATGGTTTTTCACCACTATGTGTTATTTCGTGTCTTTTGAGAAGACCAATTGACTGAAATTTTTCGAAACATACTTTGCATTGACGTGGTTTTTGAACAGTGTGTGTCATTTTATGTCTTTTTAAATGGCCAATTTGCGGATTATCTTCTTTAAAACTCACATCGCATTGTTGTGATTTTTCACCAGTATGTGTCATTTGATGGGTCTTCAAATCATTAATTTGTAGAAATTTTTCAAAACATACATTGCATTGATATAGTTTTTCACTATTATGTGTTTTTTTATGTCTTTTGAGATTACTAATGTGCAGATATTTTTTAAAACACATATCGCATTGATGTGGTTTTTCACCAGTATGTGTCAATTTATGTATTTTGAGAGTACTGAGGAGTATGAATTGTTTAAAACATACATCGCATTGATGTGGTTTTTCACCAGAATGTGTTATTTTATGTCTTTTAAGATTAATAATATTAAATTTTTTAAAACACACATCGCATTGATGTGGTTTTTCAACAGTGTGTGTCATTTTATGTCTTTTGAGGTCACTATTGGCTCTAAACTTTTTAAAACACACATCGCATTGATGTGGTTTTTCACCAGTGTGTGATATTTTATGTCTTTTGAGTTTACTAAGTATCTGAAATTTTTTAAAGCACACATCGCATTGATGTAGTTTTTTGCCAATCTTCTGGCGAACACGCTGCGAAATTTTATATGAACGACCATTGCATTCATTTAGTTCAGCACTATGTGACTTAAACACCTGCTGATGTTTCACGCATGAATTAGAGTGACTTTTAAGATGATTGACAGATCCAAACACTCCATAACAATCATTACAAATAAAGTTACGCGGAAAATATGTAACTCTTCTCAGTTCTATTCGAACCACCTTTGGCAAGTATAGTTTCTGAACTTCCTGTTTGATGTTTGGTATATCCGTAGTTAGTTCGGAGTAGCGTATTGTCATATTTTTGATCTCATTGGTTGCTTGTGCCTTCTTATTGTCAACTATATCTTTTTTAATGATGTCCAGTGTATTACAGTGACGTACTGTGTAATATTGCTCGATAGGAATCTACAATGAGAATAGAGTTGGTATGTTCAATTCGATAATAATAAAATAAATAAAATATGATTGTATTCCCTATTGATACTACCTAATAATGCTCTAATGGCAATACCCCGTATCTGACTTATTTGACGAAAATGATTCTTTGACGTATGGTTGAGCTTTTTTAGTGGACGGTAATTATTTTAACTTTTACTGCTCAGCAGCCATACAGAAAAGAAATGAAGATAGACAAATATATTTAGAGAGACCAACAAGAGAGAAAAGAGCTAAGTACGAGCAGTCGCGAAGAGAGGCCAACAAAACTATAACAACAAAGAAGCGAGCATACCTAAACGCAACAGTGCTTAAAATGGAAAACGACTTTAGGAATAACAGATCGAGAGACGCATACAAAGGGGTCAACTTTTTCAAAAAAGGATTTATACCCACCACCAGCCTATGCCGGACGAAAACGGGAGAGATTATAGGTGATGAAGAAGGAATTAAACGAAGATGGATGGAATTCTTCAAGGAACTCCTGAACCCTAACCTACAGGATAAAAATACTCCACCGGATCCGCGACTACAGCACCAGTGCAACGAACCATGCGTCTCTCCACCCACGCTTAGTGAAACCGAAAGAGCTATTATGACACTAAAGAATCATAAAGCACCAGGAGCCGATAACATCCCTGCAGAACTTCTAAAGTATGGTGGACACCGATTAATAGCAGCAGTGCATGAGTTAATGCTTAAAATCTGGGAGTCTGAAAGCATTCCAGCGGATTGGCAGATCAGCGTTATCTGTCCAATATATAAAAAAGGAGACAGACTGCGATGTGAAAATTTCAGAGGGATATCACTCCTGAGCACAAGTTATAAGGTATTGACAATGATCCTGAAGACAAAACTGGAAGGCTACGCGGAAAACATAGTAAGTGAATACCAAGCTGGCTTCAGAGCAGGAAGGTCTACAACGGATCAGCTCTTCACAGTTCGCCAAATACTGGACAAATGCTGGGAATTCGATGTGGACATTTATCAGCTCTTTATTGATTTTAAGCAGGCATATGACAGCATCGACCGGGAAAAACTATTCACTGTCCTTCTGGACTTTGAAATCCCACCAAAACTAGTCAGGCTTGTTAGAATCACACTGCTGAATACACTCTCCCAGGTGAAGGTGAATGGCCAACTGACGGAGGGCTTCGAAGTATCTCGGGGTCTTAAGCAAGGAGACGGATTGGCCCCCATGCTGTTCAACTTAGCCCTCGAATCCGCTATCAGAAAGTCTCAAGTGAACAGGAGCGGCACTATATTAAGCAGACCGAGCCAATTGGTTGGCTACGCAGACGACATCAACATGATGGGTAGATCCATACAGACTGTGAAGAAAGAATTTGACCACCTCCAAAGGGCCGCACTAGAGATTGGCCTAAGAGTAAATGAAAACAAAACTAAAGTCATGGTACAAAGCCGACAAAATCAGAGTAGGCTAGGCCAAACTTCCAGTTTTGGAAACCATCAATTTGAGGTTGTCAACCGGTTCACATACCTGGGTTCCAATATCACAAAAGAAAACGAGGAACTGGAAGAAATAAAAGCCCGAATAACCGCTGCAAATAAATCGTACTTCTCATTGCTGCCCATATTCAAATCCAGAAATGTCCACAGAAAAACTAAGAAGCGGCTCTATAAAACCGTCATACGCACAGTCGTGGCATACGGGTGCGAGTCATGGACGTTAAATGTGAAAGCAGCTGAAATGGTGGATTGCTTTGAGAGAAAGATCATTAGGCGGATATACGGACCCAAGAATGATGGTGGGGAGTGGAGAATTAGGTAGAACACGGAACTATACCGCTTATACCAAGATACAAAACTCTCCAACTTCATAAAACTCCAGAGACTAAACTGGGCAGGCCATGTCCAGCGCATGCCTGAGTCACGGATACCGAAGAAGATCCTCGAAAGAAACCCAGGGGGGAAAAGGCCAGTGGGAAAGCCACGCACACGATGGGGTGATAGTGTTGCAAAGGATGCCAATCAGCTGCTAAAGGTCGGGAACTGGAAAGGACGTGCGGAGGACCGTTCTGGCTGGAGGACAGCGGTGGAGGAGGCCAGGGCTCGACTTGAGCTGTAGCGCCATCGAAGAAGAAGAATTATTTTAAGGGAAGATGAGGAGGTCGGATCTAGGGTGGGGGCGATGGAACAGAATGCCAGACACTGACTTTTGTGATGATGTTTGATAGCTCCGTGGTCTGGTTTCAACTGTCACTCGCACGGTATTGTTGTTTTGGGTCTCCCAGTTCGTACACTCACGCACTTTGTAACACAGTTATATGTATTATATGTGAGGGTGTATGAATGATGATGATAAATTATTAATGAGTCTGTATCTATTGAGACAATCACTTAAGCGACGCTATTAGAAGCCCGCTATCGAGGTGCAACTGAATGTTATTTATAACACCGTCTCTCATGACCCGTAATTGCTTATTGATTGTCTGGTGACAATAACACTGGAGATTAGGACGTGGATGAGGAGATAAGGAGTGGAATGGGAATATAAATGGCCCAACCAATGTACTAAAAACAAAAATACTGCCCATCGACTGCAAAATTCCCATATTTCTGTAGTTATTTTCACAAAAATTATGGGTACAGCCATTTTAGTATTTCTCGTATCTGAACATTGCAGGAATAAACCTATAATAGGCCGTATCTTGTCTATACGCTGTCAAGAGTGTTGCTTTGTTCGGCTTCAAAATGTCACTTTCGAATTACCTATTTAAAGTGTAAAACAGTAAGTAATATAAAAAATTTAGACAAATTGAATTACAAATTGAAACCTTTTGATTATTTCTTGTGAAACTGCGTGAATTTACTAGTTTATGCTGGTAATTCAGGAACAATTGAAGCAATGGAAGCCAAAACTGTTTTGGCTATTCATGATATATGGCCAGCAGTGCACGAAAAAAACGGAAATGGGACCACTGGACGCCAGGACAATAGGACGCCGCACTGTCGTAGACACGTAAACAGAACATAGACGAGAAATTTTCATTAGTTTCTATCAACTACTTAGTAATTTTAAGTCATTTTACTCTTAACATAATGTTTTTTTTATTGCGAATTAAGAATTATCATGCCTAAGGCTTTATATAAATTAATATAAAACGTTTTTTTTTCGTTGGAACTTAAGAGCGTAGGTACATAAGTAAAACGGAAAATAATTTTCAACTGTATGTGGAACGAAATTTCGGCTAGCGATAGTCGAGGTGTCCGCACGTTGATTTGTTTTGTCATGGCGTCGGATGAAAATATTCTTAAATTGTGTAAAGATGAATAAAAAACTACGTATGTACTTAAAAAAGAAAACATGACAATGAATGAATTTTTATGACAAATTATATTTTGTTCGGTTCGCGTCATTTGCACAATCCGCGCATCGCCTAGTCACGATCATTTTAGACCATGCTTCAGCTGAGGTATAGCCTTAAACATATGCGCGATTAAATCATTATTTACGTGTGCATATTTAAATTCTCACCAACCTTAAAATCATAATATAATAATTTAAATATAACTAATAATATTATACTCATTCGCTGCTGACTAGATAATGATTTTTTAATTACCACCTTTAAAATGCACGTTAATTACATCGATCTGCCGCCTGGTCATTACGCGCCAGGTGCGTCTTCAGCGTCCAAAGTATTAAGTAAATATTTTTGTTAAAGTACCTATAAGTACCAAACGTCTGTTTATTTTTGAATTGCGTGGCGTTCAGTTGTCCCGGTGCCATAAAAACAGCCTTGAAATCATATTCAAATGTTGTGTATCGATCTTTTGAATAAAAAGAAATGTATAAAA
Source organism: Rhyacophila brunnea (assembly GCF_057557595.1). Lineage (NCBI taxonomy): Eukaryota > Metazoa > Arthropoda > Insecta > Trichoptera > Rhyacophilidae > Rhyacophila > Rhyacophila brunnea. The sequence continues at coordinate 34,391,525 of NW_028232785.1, forward strand.
GCTAACGTGTTATTTTTAATAGTTGAAACAACCTTTATAATTGAACGTACCTGATCCAAAGGCTTGTATTGTGGATAAGAGCAGCCAGGCAGAGGAGACTCATTTTTAATTTGGCGGTATTCATTGTCAACAAATTCTTTTTTGATGACGACTTCCTCATTATCATTCTCATTCTCAGACTTTATATTGATCAAAACGTTCTGACTCTCCTGAAAAGACCATCATTATTATTATTATGTAACAGTATCATCATTATAAACAGCCAGAGCAGCGCCATCTTTAGATTAATAAAGCCTGAGCATATCTTTTTGCACAACCAACGAGTGGTCCACTATTCAGCTGTCAAAATCAGATCCCAGATTGCTTGACATATTGTTTCGCCCTTTCTTGTTTCAAATTGAATTATAAAAAAATCTCAAATCAAATATATTAACTATAAATGTTATTTATAAATAATATACTTACATTCCTATTATTCATCAGCTGTCAAAGTCAGACTAGTCCTTCATACAAAAAACGGTGGTAATATTTATTTCCAAAAAATATGTAGCATTAATCTATGCATTAGGTACATTTGTACAGTGTATTAGTGCTAGTGTATTATTTATCATTCAACTTATCTATCCAAATCAAACCATTCCCTATGTCAAGGCTTACTTTGACCGCCACTTTTAATTATTAATAACACAGAACCACTAAATCAAATGATCTCCAAGGTCTCCAAGATACGTTAAAACAATCTGAAAGAATAATCATCTATCCAAATCAAGCAATTCACTGTGTGAACACGACAGACGCGTCAGTATGAGCACTATATATTACAATGTCAAGCAATGACAGGTCATCCATGGGAGGGGCGCAAAAAGTAGGACCAGTCGTTGCGAATGTATCGGCTTTCTACTTGAGACGGAATGTTTTAACAGTTTGAGGTTATGGGATTATTAGGTTTCAGTAGCGCAGTGCGTGAAGGATCAGTCACTGGCCGGTTTATGAGTTCCATCACCACTGTTCGTCAGATTTTAGTTTCTGCATGAGCGGATGGCCTAACTCGGTTTTTTCGGTTTTGTGGGTTGGACAAGTCTGGATCTGATCGACACAATTATGTTGGTTAATGTTTTATTTAAATGGTAATGAAACGTCTTTGGTAGGTATTTAGGGTCTTGTGACTGGTTCTCCGCCGTCGCGCGCTGACCGAACTATAATTATAGTACATGTTGGTCCACGTACTATTAAAAAAGTATAGTACGTCAAAAATACCACATTTTTGAAAAATGGAATTAATTGAATTCGCCGGTTAGGTTAGGTTGGGTTGGGTTAGATTAGGTTAGGTCAAATCACAGAACAGATAATAAATAGAATACCGATAGGCTATATTCAATACGCCGCATGTTGATGCGGGGTTTTTGAATGTGTGCGTGTCCTACGAAAATAAAGCACGCATTATGCACGTGCAATAGTGTGTGTAATACACCAACATTAAATGAGCGTAAATGCATAAACCGAGAGCAGTTTTCAGTATTCGACGTACAACGTATTCTTGACACGTGTGTAAGTTTAACCCGGTTCTTCCTTACTCGAGTCGGTTACTTGCTATCGCCTTACCCGTTAAGTATTTCAGTTCCCATTATTTCTAGAGTTCCCTGTGTCAAATGGTAAAATGGAATTACTTGAATTCGCCGGTTAGAATATTTTTATATTTTCAACATGTCCTATATTTTTTGCCGAAATACTATCATTTCTTGGACCGCGTACTATAATTCGATGACAAAAAGATAGCTGAATTCAACAATGGCGATTGACAGCCAAAGACGGCGGACAACTAGTCACAAGCACCGGTATGTGTACAACAGGCGACAGCATATTGAGTTTGAAATTACTACTGCACTACTTTGAAGGTACTAATAAACAGTTTTAACCTGACATGATTAACAAAAATTATCATCAACTTTACTATTAAGTATTCGCTAATAGGTACTAATAACAATATTAGATAATATTGTTGTTAATTTTGAAGAATGGTCGTGCTTATTTCTACTTACCCATTGGCGACTGAAGAGGAAAGCCGTTACATTTCACGACTGGTCCTATCTTTCCGCCCCTCCCGTTCTCTTTGGATGACCTGTTATTGTCTATAAAGTGCTCAAACTCACACGTCTGTCGTGTTCACTTGTCGGAATATTCTTAGTTTCAGATTATTTTAACGTATCTTGGAGACCTTGGAGTTCATCTGATTTAGTGGTTATGTGTTATTAATAATAATTGAAAGTGACGATCAAATTCAGTAAACTTCTTCTGTGTATAATAATATCATAATCAATGACATTAATATGGACGAAGCATCTGGGGAAAAAAATTACACTCACTTTTTTGTCGGGTCTGCCGAATGGTTCGGTTCGAACGGATTCACTCAAATGAACATTCGACACTAGAAACACTGTTCTAACGCCGTTACAATAAAGGTGATATTGCTGTAAATTCCCGATGCGTGATATCGCATTATGGAAATTGCGTGACGTCTACCTATACACGTGCGAATGTCGTATGCGCGAATTTACTTGCTAGCTACTATAATGAGTGCGTTGTCCATTAATAATGTCATTGATCATAATACACTAGGACTTTTGTCAATGTGACAGTCGATTCTAAACGACAATAACTAATAACTTAGGTATTTATACTCTTGAGTCATTATAGAATACCAAACTTTGCTTGCAAGTTTTTTATCAATAAATAGTATGGCAGTGGACCACTAGTTGCTTGTGCAAAAAGTTATGCTCAGGCTTTATTAATCTAAAGATGGTAGTGACTTACCTCTTTGAAGTGGAAAATATTGCTGTCGTCATCAATAATTTCCTGTTTGACTGCCACGTCAAATCGAACTTTGCCTTCGAAGTGAGTTAAGTCCCTTTGGTATGAAACGTCCACGATCACCTCCTCCGTTTCGTCAGGCAATATTTCATCGATTGTCTCGGTTTTTACGTCCATTTTGTGGTGTATTAAATGCGAAAATCTTTAATAAGCTTCACAATGGCGTCGTGTTTCAGTACTGGCCATAGACTAATACGGCTATATACCATAGACATTAGAGGACATCGAGCTAGTTAGTGCTGCCATCTTTTTGTCTTGGAATTATAAAATTATGCGGTCCCAATAATATTAGGAGTGTATTTTTGAAGTAAGTAAGTCAATTTTGAAAAGTTTTTAAATTCCATGTGTCAGAATTTTTAATCATTGGTAAGTATTTATTTCGAAGTTTCAGAATAAGGACGCCAGTTTTAATATGGAGAATAAAATTAATAGCCTCGGAATTTCTCAAAAGCTCAGTTTTTTTGTGCGAGAAACAATAAAACCCATTTGTACATTTTTAAGAAAGATGGCAACGCGCACTATAAAAATAATTACCGAAATACCATAATTTTCTGGAGCGCATAATAAATTTCGGTGAGATGAAGGTGGCAACATTGCGCGAAAGTATCTATGGTTTGGAAAACGTTGATACAAAGGTGTATGTCGTATGTTTTCTCGCAAAAATGGATGTAAAGCGAGAATATTGTGATGGAGACCAGTATAATGCAGAGGATAAACCTTGGATTGACGCACCGATGATTAAGCATCCAAATAATCCTGACGCCCGCACTTGTGTAAAACAAGAGAAAAGTGACGATCCCATTTGCAATTTCGAGGTTAGTTTTTTTTACTATTAATAACAATAGCTTTATACCCCGTTTTCACGTACATTGATTTACTGCTGACAGTACGTATTATCGCGTTATATTATATAAAAAGAAAATGCACATGTAAACATGTATTATCGTGCAAGATGCAAGATTTCTTGCATGAATAAAGTCCGCTTCTGAATTTTCACGTGACAGTTGCGATTTGTTTGATATCTTCGCCTGCGTAGTAGAGCGACAGTGGCAAACCTGCTGGAAAAAAAAACAAATACACCGTGCAGTCTCATTTTGAGGTTAACCGATTTTGACGACATGTCAAAAAGTAGCATAAAACGACAACATCGCGTCTCGCTTTCTATTTGTATGAGATTGGCGACAGTCAGCACTTTTACGTGTAAACGGTTATTATCACTAAATGAAAGCACAATACATCTGTACATTTTCAATGTTTCCCATTAGTTCTTTGTCGTTCCCTCATGTTCCTTCAGGATAGTGACCACCTTGTAATGTTAACATCTTTTGAGCGACCAAGAATTTCCACAACTCTCAATCCTCTGCTTCTATCAGGACAGAGTGAAGGCTGCCCTCAGTCAGCTCTTCCTCTGCTTCATCTGCCTTGGAGGCTACCCAAAACTACCAGTCTCTCCAGAGTATCAGCTCCGTTACGAATAATATGTAAAAAAAAAACTTTAGAATTCGTCTCAGACATATTGTCGAGAGACGTTCCTTTATAAAATATTAACATTTTTATGGTATTTTATATATTGAACATATTTAATTCATTAATTTTGAAAACACTTCTGATCAAATATATAACAAACGAAAGACTTTTTTTGGAAAAAAAGTACTTAATTAAAGTTATCAATGCCTACTTTGATTTAAAATAAAAAAGCCGATTGGCAATAGTAATAGTAATTTGGAAAGCCCCTATTATTAAGAGCGATAATATGGTTTAGTTTAGGCAGAGTTCAATAAATTTTTGAAATCTATTTTATTGAAAACAAAATATAAGCAGCACAGTTATCTAATTTTATGTGTTTTATAAAAATGGGTTCGTTTGATTTTTTGAAATCTATTTTATTGAAAACAAAATATAAGCAGCACAGTTATCTAATTTTAAGTGTTTTATAAAAATGGGTTCGTTTGATTTTTTGTTATATGGCCATGAGAGCTCAAACGGTAAAATTATTTTTTCCGCGAGACGGAACGGAGTTCCGATCCATTTCGAGCCCTCAATATAATATAATATGCCTGATTATGTTTAGTGTGCATTATTTATATGGGATTTTAACAGTCTACTTCCACCTAGATTAAAACATTTTAATTTGTTAGATGTAAATATTGACAACAAATTATATGAAACGTTGTTTATTTCAGTTCGCTGCGACGGGTGTCACTGGTATCAAAGCTGAGACTGACATAAAGCGCGAATTCACTGAAGATAAAATGCCACCATTTTCTCATGAAGATCCTCAACCTGGATGTTCGCACTCAGATTACACACCAGGACATGGGGTACCTATATTCAATTTTATATATTGTAACATTTGCTTATCTTTCGCCGATTTTTATCGAAGGTTGACGTTTAAAATTTCAATAAATCTCCGTACTATTCCTAGCCAGTCGTATTGAAAAAAGTAATTATAGTAATCAATACCTACCTACTTTAGTTTAAAATACAAAAGCCGATTGCCTATGGTAACTAAAATTTGGAAAGCGCTTCCGAGAGTATTGTTATGCCATTAGTTAAAGTTTTAACTTCTTAATTAGTATGATAGGTTAATTATTAATACTGGGTAATTTAACTATAATATATAATATAAATAATCATTGTAAGCTGTGAATATACTATTGTATCGTGTAAAATAGACTTTTCACACAAGGACACAGCGTTTGTACACCTACCATATGCGCACAAAAGTAAGTGTACTTCTGCGCAGGTCCGGTTTTAAGTTGTTTAGCTATAATACGACTTGCTGTTTTGCTCAGATCATAATTTAAATGTGCTCAACCGGTAAACTTTATTAATTCGAAAAATATTTATGCTATAACATTTTATATGTGTAAATTATGTAAACCGAGTCATTCCTTCTCGAGAGTGTCGCTCTTTGGATAACCGCCGTCCCTATCCGACGCTTAGTATGCGTGTCCTCACGAATTCACAAGTATGGTATAATAAAATATTGTTTTAACGGTTGATCGAAGTCGCTCATTGAAATTTGAATACAAACTCTCTCAATTTGAATTTTGTTTGTGACATTGGTTTCGCCTTTCAACATCTTCCGACTCTATGCACACTTTCCAAAAACACACTTACACTATGCACACTCTCAAATAACTAACTGACACAGAAATTACTAATTACTACACGAAGCTTACAATGTTTTTTTTATCGGACAGAGTGCAAAACTGCCTCATAGTATGTATGTTATTCTGGTGATCTTAAATTATTGTATCAAGAAATATTAGAAATATACAAAGTAAAGTGAAACTATCTTATTCACAGCAATCTAAAATTTTGCATTAGAAACTAGAATAGATTTATACATATCACCAAGAGTAGCACCACGATTGTGTCATAGTCTGTTTGGTGCATTTTTTTTAAATATCAAATGTAGGTAAATTTTTTTAAAACTATTTACGGATAATTCCGTAACATTGTTTGTATTTAATATCTATGTCGGTACTATTACCATTTCTTAACGTAATTTTCATTCTCACTACACTTATAATGTCTGATGATGCTGAAAGGCATAAGCTTAGAAAAAAATAACTAAAATGGAACAGTTTAAAATCTAATTAAAAATAATATCGACTTCGACTATTTTTGTTTTTTCTAGGTTTCTACCAAAGGCTTTTTCACAAAGCATTACGACATAGACAGGCGTCAACAATCCTCGCCTGATGGAATCAAAGATAGAATCATACAGTATTCAGAAGTGACGATAGATGAACAAAACATTAAAGGAGAAATCTTAGAACAAGAGACTCCCAAGGAACTTCGACTTATTCTAAGAAGAGTAGTACATTTCTCACGTAATTTGATTTGCAGCTTTTGTAACGCAGTTTTTGGATGTGGAAGTGCTCTACAACGTCACAAAATGGTTCACACGTTCGGGATTGTTGGTGACACAGGTGTAAAACCTCATAAATGCAAGGTATGCCCATATAGATGCTCGCGACTCAGTTCTCTTAAAAGACATCTAATGAAACACACAGGTGAAAAACCTTACAAATGCAAGGTATGCCCATATAGATGTTCTCAACTAAGTCATCTTAAAAACCATGAAATGACACACACAGGTGAAAAACCTCATAAATGCAAGGAATGCCCATATAGATGCTCGCAACTTAGTAGTCTTAAAAACCATGAAATGACACACCCAGGTGAAAAACCTCACAAATGCAAGGTATGCCCATATAGATACCTGCAACTGAGTGATCTTAAAAGACATGAAATGACACACACAGGTGAAAAACGTCACAAATGCAAAGTATGCCCATATAGATGCTCGCGACTTAGTAGTCTTAAAAACCATGAAATGACACACACAGGTGAAAAACCTCATAAATGCAAAGTATGCCCATATAGATGCTCGCGACTTAGTTCTCTTAAAAGACATCTAATGACACACACAGGTGAAAAACCTCATAAATGCAAGGTATGCCCATATAGATGCTCGCAACTTAGTAGTCTTAAAAACCATGAAATGACACACACAGGTGAAAAACCTCATAAATGTAAAGTATGCCCATATAGATGCTCGCATCTTAGTCATCTTAAAAACCATGAAATGACACACACAGGTGAAAAACCTCATAAATGCAAGGAATGCCCATATAGATGCTCGCAACTTAGTAGTCTTAAAAACCATGAAATGACACACCCAGGTGAAAAACCTCACAAATGCAAGGTATGCCCATATAGATACCTGCAACTGAGTGATCTTAAAAGACATGAAATGACACACACAGGTGAAAAACGTCACAAATGCAAAGTATGCCCATATAGATGCTCGCGACTTAGTAGTCTTAAAAACCATGAAATGACACACACAGGTGAAAAACCTCATAAATGCAAAGTATGCCCATATAGATGCTCGCGACTTAGTTCTCTTAAAAGACATCTAATGACACACACAGGTGAAAAACCTCATAAATGCAAGGTATGCCCATATAGATGCTCGCAACTTAGTAGTCTTAAAAACCATGAAATGACACACACAGGTGAAAAACCTCATAAATGTAAAGTATGCCCATATAGATGCTCGCATCTTAGTCATCTTAAAAACCATGAAATGACACACACACGTGAAAAACCTTACAAATGCAAGGTATGCCCATATAGATGCTCGCGACTTAGTCATCTTAAAAGACATAGAATGACACACACAGGTGAAAAACCTTACAAATGCAAGGTATGCCCATATAGATGTTCTCAACTAAGTCATCTTAAAAACCATGAAATGACACACAGGTGAAAAACCTCATAAATGCAAATTAAATTTAAAAAATTAATAATCTTAAATGACATGAAATAACACATACTAGTAAATAATTTTATAAATTTACCGTATGCCCATAGAGATGCTTAGGACTTCACTTAAAACACACACAATAAAGTATTCTGTTGAAGACCTTTTCTCTGCAAGAAATGCCCATCTAGTTATTTGAGAAGATGAGTATATATCTCGTAATTTAATTTGCATAATGTTTCACATGGGCGTAATTGCTGATCAATGTGAATACAATGTTTTTTTCGCGCAGAGCCAATAAAAGGACACAAACCGGTCAAAAACCTTGTAAAAGCAATGTATGCTTTTAAAGTTGATCGCACCTTGCTCATCTTAAAGTACGTAAAATTACACATTCTGGTGACAAACCTTATAAATGCAATGAATTTCTATATCTGCATCTGCTCACGACTTATTGGTCTTAAAAGACATGTAATGAACACAATATGTTAGTGAATATTTTTTTGAATGCAATATTTTTCTTGACCATGTCCGATTCTAGTAAAATCATATGGGCCTCCATAGAGTGGAGGTTGTATTAACAGAAATAGTTTTTACGAGAAACTGATGTCACTAGGATTCGAACCTGGGACCCACGAAGCTATAGATCGACGCTTATGCCGCGGCCATCGAATATGATAATATGTATTCGTAATTCCATATTATGAATGCTATGTATATATATATATATATATATATCCTATGCTTGAATAAATGACAAGATTCATACTGTGAAGTGCTTTTATATTGTTATTTTGTTGTATTTCCGGTTACCGGAATAAATTAAAACTACATTTCCGGTAAAACTATCGAACATATGGAGAATAGAAAAATGTATGTTTATATTATAAACCTGAATTGTTGTTTTTAAATGATTTGGAGTTGAAAATTAACCAACACCAGTTTATCGGTTCATGCATGTATATTTTCATAATTCCCCACTAAAAGAATACGCTGCAAGATAGATTATGTTTATTTTAGTTTTATGTTCCATCATTTTATTTAGAATTTTAATAAGAAAAATGATAAAATTTTGAGATTGAAAAAAAATGATAAAAACATTGATTATCCAGTGTTGGGGCATTGTGTAAGAACAAGGTCGTACGCATTGGCGGCTGCTCCCTTAGGTCAATTGGTCATTGACTCTCAAAAAATAAATATCTTACAATCTATGTAGGTTATAATCTAAGATGTAGGTACAATGTCTTATAATTATCGGCTAACTCGTCAACTCGGGATGCACGCTAACCCCGTGTATAAAATTTAAACAGAAGGAATCACGATCGGTTGCTGTATAGTGTATACTTTGGGCCTTTTCAGAATCTGTCGGGATAAAATATTTATAAATATTTCTCTTTATCTCTCATTTTTCCTATGTCAGACGAAGAGAAGCACACAGCCTTTTTCTTTTTCTTCATATTATTTTGTCGCCGTATTAGGCGTCATTTAGGTCATTGCCAGAAATGAAAGAGATGTAAATTTTCAATGTGTTAAAATGAAACAGGTATAAAATGAGCGAGCGTGTTTTGTTTTGGTAAACCTTTTTATATTTATTTGTTATCGCTTCCTATTGTTTGAAATTTTCATATGCAATTTCAATGTTTGTATGCAGTTTAGTTTAAATCTAACCTAAGAGTAATACGCATTGACTGCATTCATTGTGTTAAACCATTGTATACAAATTATTGATTAAAATGTCATCTGCTATATTTATCATAAAATTTACCTTCTAATAAAATCAGTAAAAATATAAAAAGTGTTTTATATATATAAATGATCCCGCCATTCCATAACAGTACACAACACTTTTTCTGACAGTGACAGTTAAATGAAAAATGAAGCTAAAAAGCTACGGTGTTTTTATTAAATGTGTTTGATTGTTTGATGTGAAATGGACATTTTTTTAAGGGTAAGTAAGTACCTATCTATAACAATTTCTAGCACTTCTTTTACCCAATTTGCAATACGTTTTTTTAAGTATACAACGAAAAGCCAAGTTCAAATAATATTATTACTTATTGAAAAATGACCCCCTAAGTGTTCAAGCTTAGGGCCGCCAATGGTCGTACGATATACCTAGGTCCATCGCTACGTCTCGCGACATGTGAAAAAAGCAGCACGTAGATCTCTTGTGGCATCGCTGCGGAGAAGCTCAAGAAGCGGAGAACTCATGAGTTATTATAGCGACGGGTTTGTTTTTGATGTTTTCATGTACCTATCTTCAATATTGAAAAAAAAAATTGTAAATGTAGTTGAAAGCCCTGTATATTATGAAATTTGGATAGTAAAATAGGTTAAACTATAGAATATTATTCTTTTATTAAAATCCACTGTAATATTATAACATAATCACATAACACTTTATTATTAATAAGATTGAATATTATATTGTAATTATTAATTATCTCCACAATCCTTTGTGGATCTTGCCCGCCCCACGAACAGGTATCATAACATTACTTTTTACGAGAAATGGATGTTAACCACTTGCTCAACCCATTTGGTCCATGCTCTGTATTAAGACAGACATGAAATACAACATGTAAATTTTACCAGACCTCGGGTTTGAACCCTAGACCCTCGACTTACCAAGCGGATACATTACCACTCGGCCAACGTGGCGCTTATGTTATAGCAGTTGTTATTATTGGTCAGAGTCCAACAAGAGTGTCGATTTCAGTGACATTCCTATCCAAAATACCTCCCCATTTTTTATACAGTATGTTTTATCATCATTTCATGACTTCAATACCAACCTATCTGAGAAAGGTGGTGTATACATTACTAACAAAATATAATATACCATTAAATCTAATTGAAATGCTATCTCTACTTCAATGGTCGATATGGCGAGTAGCTTACAGATACATTAAAAAAGGCGTGCATTTTTAAGCAAGTATTAATAGACAATTTTGAAAAGTTTTTAAATAACAACTGTCAGAATTTTAAATGAATGGTAAGTATTTATTTCAAAGTATCGGTATAAACCCCCCAGTTTTAATGGTAAAATATTGGTACAGCAAGAAATAATATTCAAAAATCAGTAGTAAAAATAAATAATCATTATTTAAATGACATTGCCCATAGATAAAACCAATATCCATTATTATTTTGATAGTATGAAAAGTAAAAAACATTCAATGGGGCGCACGGCATTTTAGGCCTACCGCGCATGGATGATTATATAACCGGCCGGTAGCATACGGACAATCGTTGGTTTGCTCGCGCATGATCGAATTTATTACCGGCCAGTATGTTTGAGCGCGCATGGCGTGATATACATCGGAGGCAATGCGCGCGCACTGAAGATATGCGTCTGCACCGAAAAATGGCGCGATATGATAAGAAACGTCAAAATGGATTTTGTAGAGCTTATATTATATATAGAGATTTTGTATAGACTATCAAACTGCTTTAAAACGTGGGTGTATATATTATTAATTTATAAAGAAAGAAACTGAAATAATGGGACTGGTACGCGCATGCAAAGCCAATAGGTACGCTTCGATGAACTGTCAAATGTGGATCTCGTAACGGCTCGATGTATGCGTGCGCTCCATACGACCGCGTCACTTGTGCATGCTTGTGTGAGTGCACTCTCGGCCGGCTATGACTTGTCATGCGCGGGCTCTCATTTAAAAGCATTGCCAATGAGGCCTCGGCCGGTTCGAATCGGTGTAAAATTTTGTGTCTGAACACAGATTTTCAACTCGGCCGTTCGCTCGATCGTCCATGCGCGGGGTTGCATTGCAATACGATGGTTACAACTCCTCGATTGTTGACCGTACGATAGTAAATCGTTCATGCGCGGTCACCATTATCGCATATAAAGTATATTAATCTATGCATTCATGAATATCGGTAAGAACAAACTATTTATGATTACATTATTATTAAAAGAATATCAACTAAATTGAGCAAAGAAGTCGCACAGGTGCAGAAAAAAGAGCTAGATGGACATTTCTCACAAGAAGTGCGAAAACCTCAAAGATTAAATTAATAATTGATCAAAAATATAGGTAATCTAGGTAGGTACCTACTACAAATATTACAGAAATCATATTAATATTTTTTTTAAACTAAGTACATTTTATTAGGTACCTATTATTGTCTAGTTTTATAAAAAAAAATGAATTTCAGTTTGGGTACAACAATAATTAATAGTATGATATTAAATTTATCTCAATTAAAATTGTATGCTAAATTAATTAGTTAGGGTTCGTGGATTTTTTATGATTTCACATGTTTTGGACTCATCACTACAAAAAAGGTTTTTTTCAACGTCTTTTAAAATTACTAATAAGTAGGTAGGTAAGTATATTAATTATTTATATATGTAGGTATATGACTATTTTTACTATTAGTGTAAATGCCGAATCAGATAATAATTTAATATTGTCAATTTATTATAGTATGTAATGTAAACAAGACCATGAAACTTATTGCCAGCGCTCCATTGGCGAGCCAAAAGTCCGAGGACAATAAGTCGTCTGATTTTTCGATGCTCTGATACTGATCAACGAACGAATAAAAAAGTCGAGCTGTCAAAAGTCAAAAGTTGCGATTATTGGAATGTCTTCCGCAATCCTAAAATTTTGTTTTATTTTTATGTAGACTTGCATAAAATAATATAACAATAAAAACAACACAAATTTTATGTTTTCTTTTATGAATTTCATAAATACAAATAAATAAAATAATTGATAAATCTCTCATTTTCTAATGCTTGGATTAACAAATTAATTGATAAGAATGTTGACTAGCGTGCCAATGGAGCGCCGGTATAAGATCTTACATCTTTTAAAAAATAATATAGTAATCCCCCCACGAGCGTTTCAAAATAAGCGATATTAAAAAATAAACAGAGGAATTAATATTTCTATTTATTATAATATTATTATTTTATTTATATGTACCTACCTAATTATAGGTAACTATTTTCATAAATATTGTGGATTCATTTTCAATGATATTATTAAACCATGAACGAACCACGGTCAAGGATTTAATAATTTAATAAAAGATTTTACTACAAAGATAGGTAGGTAAGTTATGTGAAATGAAGTGTAATTTACTTCCCTACCTTCGTCATTCCAAGGAAAATGTGAGATTTATTCAAACATTTTGAATTCATTGATCAACGATTGGTATTCTGTTCACGCCATTTGCGTTAGTTGAAATATTTTTTTATATTTCAATTTTCAATAGCCTGGCCACACTGGTCGTTTGTTTACTAGCTAACCGTTCTTGTCCTACACACTCCTTTCAATTTTTGTTTCCCATTGTTTATTCGAGGGATATTGTGTATCCTAGATTATCATTTTCAATCATTCACATTGGTCGACATCGGTCGTTTTTAGTAATAGGTTGTATGTAATTGAAGGAAACGTCTTATTCTGTCATATGTTTGTTACCATTGATTATTATTGTGAATTTATGAACATAAGAAATATATTTATTGTAAACAACTGAAGTCTGTCTTATTATTTAATTCTGATATTGAAAATAATATGTAATAAACACTATACAAGTCCGAATGCTTTGAAATTGCTGCGAACTCCTCAATGAAGTAGAGATTAGGGTTTGAATCTCACAAGGTAAGGTTACATAATATATATATTTGAAGTGCGCTTAGATCAAGAGTGTATGCCTAACAGCTACCTACATCTGATGGTTCGGAATGTGCAGTTAAGTTACAGCTGATAGTTAAAATGAAATAGTATCTTAGAAGCATGGAGAGCCAGATAGAAAGAACAATACTATCATACTAAATTTAACATAATAAGGAAGCTACTAAATAAGTTATTTTTATAAAAAAAAAAATCTGTCCAAAATAGATTTTCTTCTGACAAATTGATATTTATACTTACCATTAATTATTTAAATAATTTCCTATTTTTATTTAAATACTTCCATTGTAATTATTTTAATACTTACCAATAATCATTTTTTACTTGCTGTTCATATTAAATAATTCCCACCTTTTTAATAAAATACTTGCTAGATTTTTTATTAAAATACTTGCTGTTAATTCATATTATATACTTACCCAAACAATTGAAGATCTTGGCATAAAAACAGCAAATGTCACAAAACACTTTTTTTTCAGGAGAGGGTAAAAACATAATATCTTGGTTGTCAAGAGAAATTTTATTAATTGAACAATGAGGAATTATAGAGAGACATTATATGCACTATATGAATGTAAAAAATATATTAAATTTATTTCGGTTAAATAGATATTTAAAAAAGAATGAGTGTGACATTTGCTGTTTTTACACAATTTATGGACATTTGTTGTTTTTATTGCAAAATTGAAAAGATCGAAATGTAAATAGTATGACTAAAACTATAATTTTATTAAATAAAATAAAGAATATACATTTCTGTTATTTTTTAATCATAATACAACTTTTAATAAGGTTTGAACATATTATTTACCTATAAACAAACGACTTCAATGTATGTAAAAAATCAAGAATTTAATATTTAAAAAAATGTTTTAATTATGTGCGAGTTAATAATGATTAGTTTCATATTATTATTATTGATTTAATTTAATAAAACACATTTTTTATTATCTACTTATTCCACTTTAATGGTTTCGTCCGTCTCTGTTTTTCTGCCAACTGTTTTCAACAGTTGAAAATGTCCCTCTAAGGCGGACGAAACCTGTCCAGATTTATTTATTAAAAGTGGAATAAGTACTAAAAAAATGTGTTTTATTAAATTAAATCATTAACACAATGGATTTCCACCATGAATTGATAGTTAACACGAAAAAAGAAAACCGATTAGCTTCGTCTGACACCTTCACTATCAACAAATTAAACGATGCATTTATTGAGTTTTGTAAATATTTAGCTCATTTTAAAATATATTTTTTTTAGCTCCTTTCAATGGAATTAATCCACCATTATGTTGTTTTAAATGCAATCGTGACTTGCATTTGATTTTTCTTCACTACATTAAATCTATCCCACAACCCAGAGAGAAACTGAAATGTTCGCAAAGCTAGCCTACAAATTTTTACCGAAAAATGCCAAAGTTTTAACCTATATTTGATATTAAAAAAATCTCTTTTCCGGTCTTTTTAGATTTTATAATGAAGGGCCTAGAATTTTCTTTATTGCATCCAATACCACCCTATTCAACTGATCCGAACTATCAACTGAACAATAATGAAAGTCACCGTTTTGGTAAAAACGTTGCTTGGTGTTGTTAATTTTTCTCTTTCGAGACGTTTCAGATGTCTATGCTAGTAATATCCATGATAAAATATTTAAAAAAAATCATAAGAAAACGTTATAAAAAGCAATAATTAAAAGAATCAAGGATAATTTGACAGCTCAGACACTAAATTGTATGGAATGTATACTAACATTATTAACGCCGCCTGGTGATAAAAGTGTAGAACTACTGGACCTTTGCTGTTTTCACACAAAAATGCCTGGACTATTGCTGTTTTTAGAAAAGTGGCATATTTTGGAGAGCAGATTTGAGGGACTTATGATTTTTTTTTTAATATATCTTTGCACAGTTGTATGTAATCATACACAGGGAATATAGAAATACAATAAAATGAAAATGGAAAAAAGTGGACATTTGATGTTTTTATGCCAAGATCTTCAATTTGAAGCCATAATATTATAGTATATTGACAAAAAATATATGGTACAGCTACGCATTGTCTTCGAATAAAAATGCAAAGGTTTTTTGTAATACAGATAAACAAAACAAAAATACGGAAAATACATAATTTTGAAAACACTTATGAGGAAATACATATCCGACAGGACCCGGTGTCTTACCTTTTTAAAGAGATTAAAAAGAAGGCAGCGGAAAACACATTTTAAAAATATCCGATATTATACTGGATTATTTGTTGGTTTGGGCTAGTTTAGGTTAGGTTGGATTAGGTTAGGTTAGGTTAGGTTTGGTTAGGTTAACCTAACAAATAATCCAGTTTATTGGCTATTTTCAAAATGTGTTTTCCGCTGTATTCCTAATAACCGAACAGTACCATTCTATTGGTTATAATTATAAAAAAAAATGTGTTTCTTGTAAAGTATTTTTCAAAAATTATGTAGGTATGTTCAATAATTAGAATTATGAATTCTTTAATTTTATGAATTATTCGTTGAACAAAAGAAATAGATAGTTAATTAAAAATACAGAAAATTTTGAGTCACTTTTTTATTTAGGTACCTAGTTACGGCTTTCGACCAAAAATGACCAAAAACAGCTAATTTACGATATTTAATTTTAATTAAATCAAAGTCAAGGGCATCTTTACCTCTTTTGAACAATTTTTTTGTCTGTTATTTTCTTGGATTGCTTACCATGAAAAGATGGCAGCACTGAAAAATAAAATAATTTGTGTCTATGGACGTTGCATCGTTGCATTGCGATTCGTTTCTTTGCCGTGCCTATCGTATGCGTATCTAAAAAACAAGAACCTAATGAAGTCAGCATTCATTTAGAGATAAATTCGCCAAATCTTGTTTGGGTTGATGTGTCCATTTAATCGTTCAAGAAGTCCTGACGGCCGTACTTATATAAAGGTTAAATGGATACTATCCGTGGCTTTATCCAACTGACTTTATCATAGGCATGCTTACATACTGCAGTCTGCAATTTAGAAAAAAATCTTTATTTGGCTACGTATTTTTTTCGACTTATACGAGGTATAAATAAGAACTCTGCCATTCTGGGCAGTGTTGACCTGTGTGTCCCTGATAACTATCTTTGAAATAGAGACCATCAGTTGTTTATTCTCCCAAGGTGCAGATCCAACCTGTCACTGGTAATGCCAATTGGGATGGCGATTACTATGTTCAACGAAATTGCTTCGGGTGATGATATATTCCACCTACGTGAGAATGAGTAAAGGTTATATAAATTCTTAAAATAGGGTCTGCTTAACTCATCCGGTGTACTTGTACCTATCTAATTTATATGTATGTACACATTTCTACTGTTTAATAACATACTATCTATCTCTGATATACTGATCTAGGTATATCTTTTTTATGTAATACTGTTTTATATTTCGTTGTTTCTAAATGTCATGTTGTGAACGTCTTAAACTTATAATTTGTAATGTCTACAATATGTGAAAAAATAAATAAATTGAAAGCAAGAGAATGGCGAATATAATTATTATAGAGGATACTTTTGCTGTATACACATATTATTATATTATAAACTTGGTTTTATCATTTACCTGAGTTTAAATATTGAATATAAATTGAAGTCAATTCAATTTTTGGATTCAAGTCCAAGACAATTCGGCGCCGAGACAACTGACCGCACGCAATCGAATGAAATTCTAAAATAAATAGAGGTTCCCAAGGCCCCTACATCCTGAACCGGGCCCCTAGGCTAGGATCTTTGGTGGGCTGCCCTACCTATCACTAAAGACAAAGACAGTTTGACGCTCTACATAGCGTTTTCCAATTGGTGTACGCGGTAAAATTAATATGTAGGTATATTTAGTGTTTTTTTTTTCATATTTCAATACATCCATTTGAATCATGGAGTTGTCTAGCATCGATACACAACTTAAAATCTTTATCGTTACTCCAGATAATTTTAAATAATAACATTATTGAAGGAAGCAGACGACTTTTTTTTACTATTAAAGCAAATTTGTGATGTAGCGCCGTGGAAGAAGAAGAAATGTATTCAGATTGATGTTGTTACCTACCTATATGATGGCCAAAGATTGACTTTAAAAAAACGGCAAAAACCGTCAATACGTATGATCAAAAATTAGGGTAAATTTCAAAATCCGCTAAAATGGTTGAATGTGCTTTTCAAACACCCCTAAAATGTAAAGCCAGAATACTCTTTAGAATGTAACGAATTAAAAAATAAATACATAAGTTCACAGATTTAATAGATATGAGTTTTTCTCATTTTTCTCAAAACTACCTAAAATCGTTTTCCATATTTTTCTCAGAACTACCTTAAATCATTTTAGGGGCTTTTGACACTAGGCGCTCCATGTGTGCTCATCTCAATTATCTGGTGGACTTGCCCCGGCGGGCCTCTCCTGAGCTCGGCCCCCCAGGCTAGAGTCCTGTCAGACCCCCCCTCCCCTGTGGATACGGCAGCGCTCGAAATGGAAAAGTTTACGAACCGGATCGCTCGAAAATTTTCCGAGGACATTAACAAGCTTATCAAATTTTAAGTATGTGTATGTTAGATTTTTTGTTATATCTATGGCATATCTACCTCAGACGGTAAAATTATTTTGTAGGTGAGACGGAGCGATAACTTTACAGATTGCACGAACCGGAACGGCGCTCCGGTGCGTTCCGGTCCATTTCGAGCCCTGGATATGGACATTCTTATTATATATTATGATATTAATATTTAATACTTTGTAAATGATTTAATTGAGCATATATTTATGTTCCAACGAGATGAGAGTTCTTTTATTTTTATATAATGCCTCAATCCGCAATAAAAAACATGTGAAGGGCAAAATTAATTAAAACTAGGTAGGTACTAGGTACCTTTTGATAGAAACTGATTCAAATTCCCCGTCTACTTTCTGTATAAAATCGTAGAGAACGTAAATTTATTTTATTCGATAGTACGGCGCCCAGTTGTCCTATTTCTCATTTGATTCAGTGTATAGCATCTTAATCCCTCTAGGTATGTTATAATAATCCAAGGTTCTAGTACGAAACATGGTGTTTAGCTGCAGGATTTCTTGAAAAGGAATTTGTTTAAATACCAACTCGTCCTGAATAAAAAAAACAGTAGGTATCTGTCTTAATTACATTTATTCATTCATAATATCAAAGAAAATATAAATGAACAGATTAGGTAGGTACTAAATTGCAGTGAATAAACTATAGGTATAGTCTGTCAATACAAATAAAATCTGTCAATACAAACCTCCACTCTGTGGAGGCCCATATGATCCTATCAGGATCGGACATGGTCGGGTAATAGTCGCTATGCGACGTGAGTAATATATCTAAAGCGATTTAAACGCGTAGTACACGTGCGAGTGAATGTAAAAAAAACCATGCGCTATAGAGTGAAATATCTGCTATAATATACTTATATCATCATCAGCCGGAGTCAATTCACTGCTGGATGAAGGCATCCCCAAGCTTTCTCCAACTCTCTCGGTCCTGTGTCGTTCGCTGCCACGTATTTCCGCCGAACTTTACCAGTTCGTCAATCTAGCGGCTTTTAGGGCGACCCTGTGGCCGTTTCGTGCCCCTTGGGTACCATTGGATGACGGCATTTGTCCAGCGGCCAGAGCAATGTGCCCCGCCTATCTACATTTCAGGTGTTTGGCAACGTCTATTACATCGCGTACTCTTGTCTGCTTCCTAACCCATTCGTTTCTCTTACGGTCCTTTCGCGTGATGCCCAACATGCACCTCTCCATGCCTCGCTGTGTGACTCTTAGCTTTTGGACATCTCTCGTGTTGAGGGTCCACGTCTCGCGGCCATACGTGAGCACGGGTAGCACACATTGGTTGAACACCCTACGCTTTAGACATAATGGTAGGTCACTTTTGAAGATACTATTCAGACGTCCGAAAGCACTCCATCTCAGCTTTGTTCTTCAAGCAATTTCATCGTGCATGCTTCCGTCTATCGACACCTGCTGTCCGAGATAGATGTAGCTGCTGACTTGCTCGAGTTGGGTGCCAGAAATACAGATATACTTATATAAGTTATAATAATTGTATACTTAAACGATTTCTCGTATTCAACAAAATAATCACAAGATTTGAGAATGTAACACTTTATAATATTGAATATGTATTGGTACTGACTTACTCCTGGGGCCTTATGTTAGAACTTGCGAGTTGTAGTCGCCCGGTCTACATGACGTCATATGACATCATTGTGACGTACTACCGGAGTGATAATAGCATTCGAGAAAATAACGCTACTCAGACAGCGGCGCTATTCATTGTCACCATACACATATAGGTGTTTCATCGTAATAATATCTACGGTGAGCACTGTGCGCGGGCGGCATGCCTCGAGCGTGTATTGGCTGACGTCACAATTACGTCATGTCGTCTGGTTCCACACGAGTCGATAGTTAGGAAATCGCGGTGCTGGGGCCTTATGTTAGAACTTGCGAGTTGTAGTCGTCCGGTCTACATGACGTCATATGACATCATTGTGACGTACTACCGGAGTGATAATAGCATTCGAAAAATTAACGCTAGTCAAATACCGGCGTTATTCATTGTCCCCATACACAAATAGGTGTTTCAGCATAATATCTATGGTGAGCAGTGTGTGTTGGGCGGCTTGCCTCGAGCGTGTATTGGCTTACGTCACAATTACGTGTTGTCGTCGAGTGACTTCATATCACCAGTTATAACATAGGCCTGCTGGACTTCCCGTCTTCAATGGGGAGCTGGAATAAAGTTTTGTAGGCCTTAAAGTGCAGCTTGGCCACATAGTCAATTAACGGAATAGGAAAGACTTATGACGTATCACTTGGCTATCTGGATAAAAGGGAAAATGTAAAATTTAGAATGCTAACTATAATAGGTATGAACCTAGATATAAAAATTCAAACTAATAGCTTTAAGTATCATATTAGGATTCATAGCATTAAAATTGTAATTCATTTTGTAATAGGAATAGCTTGTAAATCTATGTAAGATTTTTTTTATGAGTTTAAAAGAGATAGATGTAAAAGATGCAAGAGTGGAAGAGAGATATCATGAATTTTCTTTTGCGATAACTGTACACGCTGAATGATCAGTCAAAAAAAAACACGTAGTTATGAGCGGATGCAAAATTGAGACCGGGAACTCTCGCGCCAAAAATAAAACGAATGTCTGCCATTAATAATATCTAGTGTAGAATTTAATTTAAAATTAATATTTATCTATCTTCTTCTTATTGTGCCATCCCCTAGCGGAGGTCGGCAACCATCAAGGCGATCTTATCTTTGTCGTCTACTACCCGGAACAGTTCAGTGGAGCTGCACTCGTACTAATCACGGACGGTCTTAAGCCACGAAATGCGGCGCCGTTCTCTACAACGCTCCCCATTGATCTTTCCTTGAATGACAAATTGGGGAATGCTGTATTTTTGTCATCTCATAATGTGGCCGAGGTACGGTAGTTTTCTGGTTTTGATACTACGTAGAACTTCTCGGTTCTTCCCCATTCGATTGAGAAATTCGACATTTGTCACCCGGTCAGTCCAAGGAATTTTGAGGATGCGTCTATACAGCCACATCTCGAAAACTTCAAGTCTCCGTGACATCTCTTGGTTTAGCGTCTATACTTCCATACCATACAAAAGAATTGAGAGAACATAACAACGTACCATACGCAGTCTCAGACCTGGGTTAAGATCTCATATATAGATTACATATATAGATTTATCTATTCTTATTATCAAACATGTATAATTTTATATTATGCGTTATGTGTGTCAATCATCGACTTAAAATGGTCACCAGAATGTGTATTTTTATGTTTTTTAAAATCTTTCAACTTTATGAAGGTACAATTACATACATCGCATTTATAAGCTGCTTTGCCAGTATGTTTATTTTTATGTTTTGTTAAGTCATTCAACATTATGCACGAATAAGCACAAATATCGCATTTCAACGGTTTTTCTCCATTATGTTTCATTTTGTGTTTCTTTAAGTGCTTTGCCGTTATCGATGTGAATGAACATACGTCGCACTCAAATGGTCTTTCGCCAGTGTGTATCATTCTATGTTCTTTTAAATCTTTTGATCTTATGCATGAATAATCGCACAAGTCGCATTTATTTGGTTTTTCTCCGGTGTGTCTCATTGTATGCAGTTTTAGATTACCGAGTGACGTGCATTTATATGAGCAAACCTCACATTTAAAAGGTTTTTCATTGATATGATTCATTTTATGTGTTTTCAAATTTTGAGCTCTTATAGATGTATATTGACAAATGTCGCATTTAAATGGACGTTCACCGGTATGAGTCATTTTATGATCATTCAATTCTTTCAAGCTTACACACGCATAAGCGCATATATGACAATTGTATGGTTTTTCGCCGGAATGTCTCATTTTGTGAATTTTGAGACCACTGGACTGCGAGCATTTAAATGAACATACGTCGCAACTATACGGTTTTTCACCAGAATGTTTCATTTTATGAAGTTTCAGATTCCCCCGTTGCGAGCATTTATAAGAACAAATGTCGCAATTGTAAGGTTTCTCGCCACCATGTATCATTTTATGTTTTTTTAAGTCATTCATCGTTGTGCAACTATACGAACAAACATCGCATGCATATGGTTTTAATCCAATATGTCTCATTTTATGAATTTTAAGATTACTGATCTGCGAAAATGTAAATGAACACAAGTCGCATTTATATGGTTTTTCACCAGTGTGTTTCCTTTGATGCTTTTTCAGATACTGAGCTGTTATAGATGTAAATGAACAAATACTGCATTTAAAAGGTCTTTCACCAGTATGTGTCATTTTATGATCATTTAAATCTTTCAATGTCCTACACGTATATGCACAAACGTCACATTTATATGGCCTTTCACCAGTGTGTTTCATTTTATGTTTTTTGAGGTTACTAGAATGCGAACATCTATATGAACACACGTCGCAACTGTATGGTTTTTCACCAGTATGTGTCATCATATGCGTTTTTAGACGACCGATTTGTGAACATTTATATGAACATATGTCGCATTTATAACGATTTTTTTCAATTTCAATTATATTTGATTGTTTCATGTCTTTGATCGATTGACTTTTACTGTTATCAGCAACAAAGCGATTATGAATATTTTTATGACGACTTTGAGCATAGATAGAACCAAACACTTTATCACAAATATTACAAATAAAATTACGTGGAAAACTTCTAACTTTTGTTAAAACAATTTTAACCACCTTTGGTGAATTAAATAAAACTATTTCTTGTTTGATGTCTTTTTCGTGTATGATTATATCTACATTCTTTATCTTGGAGCCGACGAATTCATCTGTTGACAATTTTACGTCTTTTAATGGATATTCTTCATCAGTAACCTTACTGGAATCCGTGCAAGTCAGAGGAATATCTTGAATGTTTAGATGAACTCTGGAACATACCTAAATTAAGACAAAAAATATATTTTTAAGAAAAACATTTAGATTTAATATATGTTGGATAACGAAACAGAAAAATGTTTGCAATATAATAGAGTTTGCAAAAAAATTCAAATAGAAATGGGCTGGACACATAGCTCGAAGAACAGACGATCGTTGGACAAATTTAGTCGTCCAGTGGTATCCATGAGGTACAATGCGCACGCAAGGCAGACCTAAAGGCGATGAAATGATAAAGTTCTGCGGTAGTAGGCATGTGTCAACGCAATTCACAGGAATAAGAGAAGTGGAATCTGCTTGGAGAGGCCTCCATTAGATAGATTCATGCTGATGATAATTATGATGATGATGATCTGTTGACTTAAATAAAGTACCGTTTTTTACGACCCATATTTCGCCTTTGGGCATCTTCAAGCACTATGCGCACTCACCCAAAGGTAAATACACACTGACAAAGAATACAATACACTAAGAAATAAATTAATACAATTGTAGGAGTGACAAGGATTTCCAGACAGAGTGTACCTTTTTAGTAAGCATCTTAAGCTTGTTTTAATACTCTAAAATTATGTTACGTTGTAAAACTAATATTAAGTGTCTTTCAAATCAATCTCAAACCAATTGTCAATGATATATTCTGCGGTCAGTGAACCCGGTTGAGAAACCGCCTCACAAAAACATGTAAATTATATTTCTTGCTAAATTCACCATTCATAAGAATGTATGGAATGTCGACGCATCAATTTCAAGCCAATCGTTATTGCGAAGAAATTTAGAGCAAGCATGCAAAAATGCGATAGCGCAACATTGTAACAAGAAATACATTATAAATTAATTGATAACGTTGTGTCATAATCCAAACAGAGACAGAATTCTACGAAATGGTTTACAGGGCATGAACCCACCATAGGTCATTCATCCCAAGCCAACTTTACGTTTCCTTTGTCTCAATTCACTATAAAACCTGTCACATAATGATTGTGAGCTGGATAATAAAGAATTTAATAAGGTAAGGTATAAAAATAAATGCCGGCTAGCACATATAAGAGACTAATAACTCGGGCCATGAGGTTTTTCGAGTACCACGAACCCTGAGATCTCCATCCTCCGGCGGAATTCATACCCTGTGTGGACCATAACTAAGAAGCAAAAGATATAGTAAGTAAGGTGTGCGCCAACTCCAAAATCTGAAGTAATTATATATAGGAAAGTAGGAGCAAATAAAAGTTAGTTTACGTTCAACAAAGAGGTTATATTGTGACGTTTAAAATGTGTTGACAGCTGTATTTCACAGGCGTAACAAAAGAATTTAAGAGTGGATCAAACACTATCTGGAGAAAAACATGAGGCCCCGGCAATCTTGCGGAAGGGCTTTAATACATAATGGAATTAAAAATGGAACGATACGGCGTACGGTTTTTCCATTGTTAAATCGGTGGACCGAAGTAATCGCCAGTGATATTTAGTGTACATAGCACTCAATCGACGTTCCGCCATGGTCGAACGGTTGCAATTTGCGAACCGACCCGGGCACGTCTGTCCTCTATCGTAGTTCACCACGTAAGCCCCACAAAAAAACTGTCTTCTTCTTAATCACGTTTTAATTAACTTCGCTTGATACGCCAATCACAAAAAACCAAGTCTCACTTCCTTTCGCTCGCCGCCACCTTGTTCAGGCCCATTTTGGTAATGCCCGCGTAAAAACCTCGAATTGCCTCAGTGTGGCATGTATAACATGACAAACTCAAGGAAGCGAGACATCGATAACACATACGTATTAACGCCGTTCAACTTTCTAGACGCCTCTACGATTCAACGTTTAGTAATCTTTCCCGCAACACAATCTCCGTAATTATTAATTGTAAATTTCATTAATCTCATTGTACTAATCTGTATTAACGATTGTATCTTTTTGATGGTTAAGGGAAATAAACTGGGACTACTTTGTCACGCACAAATCCTTCTACTCATCTTCACCACTCCTCCCTTACCTCACAATAAAGTAGGTAAAAATTTTATCACCTACCTTTTAACTCAAGAATCACAATAAAAAATATAACAAACAAATTATGAACGGTTGAAGTGTTTGTAAAAATTCCCTAACTAAAATCGTCAACTCCTAATAACAGATCATTTGATAATAATCAATAATATTACTACAAAATCGTCAATACTGGGAAAACAATGGCAATTAACGGAAAATAAATGGAATTAACTAAAGAGATATATCACTAATATAAGTACCATGGTCCTCACAAAGGGGGGCTGACAGGGCTCTAACCCGAGGGCCTGAACTCGTGGCCCCGGCGTGGCGAGTCGACCAGATAAGTGATATAAACACACATAACAAATTTGCTCTAACAGTCAAAAAAGTCAACTGCGGGCTATTTGCTTCAATGGTGTCATTATTTAAAAGTATGTGCTTGTACGATACCATTTTTAATTGTGTATCGCTACTCGACTATTCTATAATTCAAATGGATGTATTACAACAACAAAAACACTAAATATACACATTAATTTTACCACGAACTCCATTTGAAAAACGCTACTGTAGAGCATCACAGTGCTTTTATCCTTAGCGATACTTAGGGGGGGGGCTGCAAAGATTCTAGCCTGCGGGCCCGCTTCAGGATGTGGAGACCATGATAAGTACACAAGATAAGTACATAAGCGTCGGCCTATAGCGTCTTGGGTCCCACGTCCGAATCTTGGGTCTGACAAATACACATATTGTTTTTCAATTTGTGTTTGAGTCAAAGTATGGGCCTTATAGGTTGAGCAAGTGGCTGACATCCATTTCCCGTAAAAAAAAAATCAATACAAACGTCTACTCTGTGAAGTCCCATATGATTTTATTACAATCGGACATTTTCTAAAAAAATGGTAAATGTCAAGCTTTAAAAAAATAAGTTGAAACAAAATATTCTATGCTTTTTTTCTAATGATCTAATATATATTATTGGTGACATGGCCCCCATATCCTGAAGTTTGCCCCCAGGCTAGGATCTTTGTCGGGCCCCCCTACCTATTCCTTAGGATAAAGGCAGTGTGATGCTCTACAGTAGCGTTTTCCAAATGGTTTACGCGGTAAAATTAGTGTTTATATTTTGTGTTTTATTGTATATTATTATATTTCCATTTGAATTATGGAGTTGTCGAGTATTAATACACATATAAAAATTGTATCGTACAACCATATAATTTTATTTAATGATATTATTGAAGGAAAATAGCGCCACGGGCGACTTTTTTACTAGTGAAGCGAATTAGTGAGAGTATCTCACTTATCTGGTCAACTCGCATCGCCGGGCCCCCAGGCTAGGACTCCGTCAGCCCCCCTTTTGGGGGCCATGATTGGTGGAAGCATATTCCTATCAATGTCCTGTATCAATTCCTGTCAACAACAAAAAATGTGAAGATAATAGAAATAAAAAATAAAATGTTTACCTCACTGACTGGCCCTGGCCCACATTGAGAATAGGAACATCCAGCTATTGGTTCCTCATATTTAAATGGAAGCATGCCATCTTCAGGAACATTTCCATTTGAGTTCCATTCAGTTTTTATTTTTGAGATATCTAACGTGCTATTCTGTAAGAAAACATAAATTAGGTACCTACCCAATGTTAGGAGTTGCTTTATTTAGTGAAATGGGTCTTGAATTGCCTGACTATAAAATATATTATAATATAGGAACATTTTATTACATATGAGGCGTCTAATTCCAAAAAGCGATAAGTCCACATTTTGTCAAAATCGAGAAAAAAAATACGCACGTATTCTTTGTATAATTTTTCACAATATGTATTGATCTATAAATTCCTAATAGCGACATAACCCTACGAAAAAAAAAATTTCAAGTAACGATTTATTACAAAAAGCGCCAAGTCCGTGTTTCATATTATTTAAAGCTTGGTTGATTTCGCGCGTGTTTAAGTCAACCAATAAGGGAACGTTCAATATTGAAAAAGGCGTCTCCCATGCTGTAGCATCTGGTAAACCCATGACAGTGCCACGGAAATATGTGCCTTATGCGGAGTAAATTAAAAAGTGATCTACAAATAGCGCTACGTCCAATTTTATTTTGCCTATATTTATTACATTCAAGAGTCTATCGGCTGAAAGAAATTGCCATTTGGTTCTAATTTCGACATAGAATACAACGGAAAAATAATCTCACATTAAAACAAATAATTGAAGCTTGAAACATAAAAACGTAAATTCCCGAAAATATTGAATTGTGGACTTGTCGCTTTTTGTAATTAGACGCCTCATATTATCGTTATGCAAAATTACACCGACAATAATGTTAGAAGAGCGCTGATGAGTGGGTATTAAAAGTGGCCAATAGTTAAAATGTCGATTAGTATGTCACTGCGTAGTATATAGGTAATGCACGGATGGGACGTAAGCCCGGGAGATGCAGGGTTCGATTCCCTGCCGGGGTGGCTTACTTTTTTCAAAAAGATTTTTTCTATTGGTTATAATATATTTTCTCAGAAAGTGTTTTTCAAAATTATGCATGTTCAATAATTAGAATGGTACATTCTTAAATCATAGAAACTAAGAATCTAAGAAACAGTAAATTATTAGCAAGTGCAAGTAAGTTACATCATAAAAAATAATGGAGAAATCCACGACGTCGGTTAGTAATTGAAGTAATAGGTATCTACTTTGATTTAATAAACAAAAATCAATTGCCAAAGTAGCTTGATTTAAAAGAGCGCTGATAAGTGGATATTAAAAGTAGCCAATGGTTAAAAATTGTCGCAATTAGTATGTACTAATTGCGACAATTAGCACTGCGTAGCATATAGGTAATGCGGGTATGGGACGTAAACTCCGAAGATGCAGGGTTCGATCCCCTGCCGGGGTGGCTTACTTTTGTCAAAAAGATTTTTTCTATTGGTTATAATATATTTTCTCAAAAAGTGTTTTTCAAAAATATGTATGTTCAGTAACGAAGTACATTTCAACAGTTGCATGTAAATTGTACGTGAAACATTTCACCGTGGTACAGTTCGCCGTGAGCATTCTTATCGGAAAGAGACGACCGTACACTATACGGTCTACAATTTTATTAGATTCAATATGAACATTAATTCAATTTTCATAGCCGATTTTGGCATAATTCACGAATTCAAGAATAAAAACCTAATCTAAACTAACGAATAATTACAAGATAAAAAGAACTTTATATATACAACGTTTTTAAATTTTCTGTCCGATTATTATGCTCAATATGCTCAAACTTGTACTTGATATGAAGTAAATAAAAAACAAACAAACAAATATATAAAACGCACGTATATATTAATAATTTGGTTGCTAGGACCACCCACTTAGAAACCAATAATAGTGGATTGGATTACGGATTTTTTCCGAAATAACTTTTTATACAAAACAGAATTAAATGAAAATGAATTCAATTCTACTTGGCTTAAATGCATTGGCATCGTGTTCTGATATATTCTAAAAGTTTCAAATGTCTAGCTAGTCGGGAAGTTAGTTAAAAATCGATTACAAGATTTTTACTGGATAAACAACCACCAGACATATAAGAATACGAGCTAATAAAAACGCTGTAATAATCCAGTATATAGGCAATATTCAAATTTTGTTTGCTGCTGGCTTACTGTAAAGTGCAAACCGACAAGAACCGTGTTTTATTTAGACAGGAATTTTATCTCAGTACTATACAACCCAAAGAGGTTGGACGGTTTTTAATATACGGCCATATATTATTTCCGATAGGGCATTTCACGATTAAGTGTGATACGGTGAACTGCATACCTACATGTTTCCAGACGCTCATTTCAACAATTCAGCATGGTTATTTTAAATCTAGCGTGTCATTGTAACAATTACAATAAATTAGTAGTAATAATTTATTGTTACAATAAGTGCTATGTTTCAACAGCACCTCTTTTGGATGTGGTAAATTTTAGAGCGAGATAGACAGTTTAGACGGCTAACTTATAGTAATTGTTACAATAAGTGCTAATGGTTCGATACAAGCCTGCCCTAGATAACTGCCATAGCGGCCGAAAGCAGTCTTTTGTATAGAATTGATGCGCATGTCGACTTTCAATGGCTTTGATTTTACTTACACGTCACTTAAAATTACCTACCTAACCTTTACTCTCCGCCCGACAATTATGTATTGTGGAACCGACTAATGCATGGTTTCCCAAACTATGGGTCGCGAGCAAATATTGAGTGGGCCCTCGCCACTGTATACATGAAATATAAAAAATAATACTTTTATTATTGAAAACCAAGTGCAGCCTAAGATGAACGCACTGTCTGAAATTTCCAGTCATTTATCGCTGTTTATAAATAACTTTGACGACTATTTTGGGGAAGAGATGAAAAAGTTTGATTCGTTGCGTTGGATTTGTAGCCCATTTCAAGACGACTTACCAACTAGTATGTCAACAAAAGCAAGTGAAGAACTCATTGATTTATCAGAAGATACGTCACTGAAAGTAGTCTCAATCGTAAACAGTTAACGAAATTCTGGCTCTCAGTTGCTGATAATTATCCTTGCCTGTTCGATGAAGCTATGAAAGTCCTCCTCCTCTTTACTACCACATATCTATGTGAGGTCGGATTTTCGGCTATGGTTAAGATTAAAACTAATGCCGAAATAAATTGGATATATCAAACTCACTGCGATTAAAAGTAACTAAAGTTGAAGTTGATGCTAAAACTGTAATGAAGAAAATAAGAAACAAATACATCCTTTCCCATTGAAATAACTTTTGTAAAAAAACCTTGCAGGTGTAGGTATTTAAGTAATATATTTTCTTTATTTAAGTTGTATTTCTTATTTCAACAGTTTTTCATTCATATTGGTAACAATCAATTAGAACAAATAAGACAGCATTAAATAGTTCCACGACTCGCCACTAGGGAAGACAGCTAAGAGGTGGGTCCCAAGATTGGAAATTTTTGTTAGATGGGTCGGAGTCGGTGTGCGCGCGCAGCTCTCAATTTCACTCTCTACCAAACGCTTTAAAAGAAGTATAACTTCAATACTTAATAATATATATATATATATATATATATATATATGAGTATATAGATAATTATTGACAATTAATAAATACGAATAAAATTAATACATGAATTGCTTCACTATGGATTTTAAAAATAACCACATGTTATGCTGGGTACCTTGCGTTTGTATACAGCTGACTGATTCCCACATGCGCGTTGGGTATACCCACCACTATCTTTAGAATAATAAAGCCTGAGCATAACTTTTTGCACAAGCAACGAGTGGTCCACTGCCATACTATTTATTTATAACGTACTTGCAAGCAGAGTTTGGTATTCTATAATGACTGAAGAGTATAAACAAGTTATAAGTTATTATCGTTTAGAATCGACTGTCACATTGACAAACGTGCTAGTGTATTATGATAAATTATTATACACAGAAGTTTATGTAGTTTGATCGTCACTTCCAATTATTAATAACACAGAACAACTAAATCAGATGAACTCCAAGGTTTCCAAGATACGTTAAAATAATCTAAAACTAAGAATACTCCGACAAATGAACAGACGCGTCAGTATGAGCACTCTATAGACAATGACAGGACATTACTTGTCAACGGGAGTGGCGAAATGAAGGACCAGTCGTGTAATGTATCGGCTTCCTTCTTCAGTGGGCAATGGACCGACTGAATTTGCTCGTAATAACCGTTACTCGTAATATCAGAATATAGGTATTTTTAAATGAGCGGTCACATAACACAAAAAGTCACAATTCAAACAAAAATACACAAATAGAATTTTTCTACGAAACAAGCATGGCATTCTTAAACTTCAAAATAAGTTGTTTATTGTAATGAACGCTGGTAGGTACCTAGTGACTTCACAAACCTTGGATTTTTAACATGCAATTTCAACTATATGCGTGTATACTTTTTCAATATTGTCTGCGAAAACCACCAATTAGTTAGGTACTTAGACACTTAACTAGTGTCATAAACGTAATCCGATTCCGGTGGGATTTTATTGCTTTGGGTCGAAGTATTTTTAAACGATTGACACATGAACAGTTTTAGGAAAAGTTTGACCACATTTTAGTTCGGTATAACCGATAAGTAGCTCGTTATAAAAGTGAATAATTGTATAGAGAAAATCATAAACTAAAATGTCAACGAATGTCTCCTAGTTACATCCGAGATCTCGCTATATGCGTGATCGTAATAACCGAGTTCGACTGTACTTAACATTTTATCGGTAAATTCTCAACTATATAACTAATTATTGTTATAATATGACTTACCTCCACAAGTGTATCATCAGCTAATTCTTCTTTTATATGAGCATGGTGATCTGGGCTGTTTGACACCTTTAATGGTACATCAAACCAAACGGGACTTGGTTTTCTGTCTACATTAGAATCGTCATTTTCCGGCTCGCGTTTTATATCCATTTTTCTTTTAAAAGCTGTAAACATACGTGTACGAGATGTCAGAATGACAGCTGGCGTGATAATAATAATATTATTATTCTCCAGCTCAGTGCTGCCATCTTTTTCGATGCTGATTATAGTGTATAAAGGCGTAAAAATTATAGTTTTTCTGAAAACAATAATTATAGACAGGAACATTTTTCGATTGACTCCATAGAGGTATTAAATAAAAACAGGGGCAAGAAATCAGCTTTCTCATACAATTTAATGAAGCAGGCCAACAATAGCTGACAACTTACGAGAAATAGCGACGCGATAAAAAAAAATTCAGGGCATCACAGAGGATTTACTTTGGTCATTATAACGTACCCATATAATATAATGTTAACGTGGAAATTTTGCCACAAATTGATTACCAGCCCGCCTCACCATACTTTTTCACCACACTTTCATATAACCTGCACCCCTTGATTTAATCCCTTGAAATTATAGTATTTTGGCATATTTGGCGTAAAATTATAGTATTTTACATTTTTCGCCGAATCAAAATTATATTATTGTAATTTAATTATAGTACAGTTAGCAACACTGCTCCAGCTGTTTGCGACCATTGATAATAAAAGACGAATCCGATAATACCATCATCGAAAATTAAAATCATATTTCGTTATAATATTTTTTATCCGGTGAAATAAAATATCTCAATCGATACCTATAATATTATTGACATACTTTATTGTTAATAGCACCAAATTGTTCAACCGACGTGTGCTGCTCGTGCTAACGTATGGCTGCGAGACGTGGACCCTCAACACGAGAGATGTCCAAAGGCTAAGAGTCGCACAGCGAGGCATGGAGGGTGTATGTTGAGAATCATGCGAAAGGACCGTAAGAGAAACGAATGGGTTAGGAAGCAGACAGCTGGTGTACGCGATGTAATAGACGTTGCCAAAGAGCCGAAATGGAGATGGGCGGAGACGATGTAGATGCACGAAAGGACGGCCGCTTGACTGCCGTCATCCAATGGTACCAAAGGGGCACGAAACGGCCACACGGTCGCCCTAAAAGCCGCTTGATTGACGAACTGATAAAGTTCGGCGGAAATGCGTGGCTTCGAACGACACAGGACCGAGAGAGTTGGAGGAAACTTGGGAAGGCCTTCATCCAGTAGTGGATTGACTCCGGCTGATGATTTCACCAGAAAATTCGAAGTCCCAACCAGATTCGACGATCGTTGTGAGCAATTGTCGGCTTTAAAATAGCAATTAAATAAAATAGCAAAAAGAACCCATCTACATAATATTGTATTAATTTTTAATGCATAGCCGCCATGGACGAAGCATCTGGAAGAAAAAATGACACTCACTTTTTTGTCGTGTCTGCCGAATGTCATTATCTGTTCTAACGCCATTAAAAATAAAGGTGATATTGCTATAAATTCCCGATGCTTTTTGTCAGGTCTGCCGAATGGTTCGGTTCGAACTGGTTCGCTGTAATGAACATTGTCACTAGACACACTGTTCTAAAGCCATTACAATAAAAGTGATATTGCTATAAATTCCCGATGCGTGATATCGCAGAATGGAAATAATTGCGTGACGTCTACCTATACGTGTGCGAATGTCGCTGTGCGCGAACTTGCTTGCTGGCTACTGTACTTGTCCATTAATAATGTCATTGATAGCTGCTATAATAATATTTACAGGAATTCTATAATTTATTTAGACTGCGTGGTTATAAAAAATGGCAACACTTAGTCCATATCTTAATGTCTATGGTAGACTGCAATAGCTTATTAGTCTATGGCATAGCCAGTGACATGCGACGGTGTTGTGAAGGTATTGACAGATTTTGATGTAAAATGTCGCATAAAATGGAAGTAAAAACCGAAACAATCGATGAAATATTGCCTGAAGAAACGGCTGAGTTAATCAACGATAGCAAATGTCAAAGGATTGACCCAAATCACTTCAAGAGCGAAAGTCGATTTGACGTGTCAGTCAAACAGGAAAATATCGAGGATGACAGCAATATTATCCACTTCAAAGAGGTAAGTAGATTCCTAATAATTTCTTTAGGTTGTTGGCAAATGCGAAGTCGAATTCTAAACGGAAGTAAGCACGACTAGGTATTCTTCAAAATGAACAACAATTACTAATGTTATATTCAATAACATTCAGCTCGAACAGGTGAGAACCTACATCTATCTAGGACAACAAGTGTCTATAGATGGATGTATATTTGATGAAATTGTTCGCAGAGTAAAGCTAGGCTGTAGTGCTTTTGGCCACCTGAGTAATGTCTTCAAAAGTGACCTTCCACTGTGCCTAAAGCGCGAAGTGTTCAACCAGTGTGTGCTTCCCGTAATCACATATGCGTGTGAAGCATGGGACTAAGTAAAAGAGAGATTCAGAAACTTAGAGTAGCACAATGCGGTATGGAGAGGTGTCATGTCATGTTCTGTTTTGTCATATTCTGATTTGTCACTGTTCTGTTTTGTGTTGGAACTGAAAAACCACGTCGTTTTTTAGTACCATTTCATGTGTAGTAACGTCACTTGACCTTCCACAGCGGTCATCAACTTCTTTCCTACCATGTCCGATCCTAATAGGATCATATGGGTCTCCACTAGAGGTTTGTATTAACAGATTTTGTTTTTTAGGAGAAATGGATTTTGATGACAAATTATGTTTTGTTCTGCACGCGTCGTTTGCACAATTGTAAGGTAAACTGGGTATAATGTAATGTGATGAAATAATTGTAAAAGTAATAGTCAAAAGTATACACATGTAATAAAGTACTACCCACATCCACCTTTACAAACGACTAAACTCAGTCCTGGGTAAAGAATAGAGCAAAAATGAGACATAAAGTGTAACTGAATAATAGGGCGTGAAAATCTGATCTCTACGCGGTATGCCTTGGTACAATTCGTGCACTCGTGAATTCAATAATTGTAATTTGAGGCGCCATTCCTGACCTACTACCTACGACCTACAAATTGAAAAACAAAATGTGTACTTGCCAGTCCCAGGATTCAACTTCAACCTTCTAAATAAACGTGACCATTTGTAAATCACGGTTTTACCACAACATAGTGCAATAAACCAATTTCATTTCATGTTGGCTACTTTCCACACTTTTTCCCTATTTTGTGAGGAATTTAATTACTACACGGAGCTCAATACGTGACATTTTTTTTAAATAATCATCATAGAATTAAGATTGGAAGCAATTTAATAGAACAATCAAGTTGACATTGCACGAGAGTATACTTACATAAAAAAGCCATCTGCTCACGCACGAACTAAAATCTGACAAACTGGCCAGTGACATGCTTCGCACACGGCGATACCGAAAACTAATTATCTCATAAATACAAACCATATATGTATTAAAAGTAAAGATAGGCAACGATTTGGCTTCCTCATACAACTGAATGAAGCATGCCTACCACAGCCGATAACTCACGAGAAATGGCGACGTGATAAAAAAATGCAGGGCATCACGGAGGATTTACTTTGGTCACTGTAACGTACCCATATAACATAATGTTAACGTGGAAATTTCCCGCAAATTGATTACCAACCTGTTTCACCATACTTTTTCACCATACATGCCGGCTTCACCATACTTTCATATACCATGCCGCCCCTAGATACAAACTGTCAAACCCATTGTCTTACCTACTTCATTCTAAGTTTTTCCGTAATATCTTTACGGGAATATTCTGACAGCCTGTAATTATACTGACAAACAATCATAAGATACTGTAAGTCCCAAAGACTACGATGGGCGGGACATGTGGAGAGAATGCCTGAAGTTAGAGCGCCAAGGATCATGACAAAGTGGCTACCCCAACGGAAGAGTCCCAGAGGCCGTCCAAGAAGGAGATGGGCTGACGCCGTAGAAGTGGACTGGCTTCATATAGGAAAACCCGGTAACTGGAGAAGTGTGAGAGACCGGAGTGAGTGGAGAGCGGTTGTGGAGGAGGCCAAATCGCGAACCGAATACTACAAGGTTCTAAGTGTTCGTCCTTGAAAAAGCAAACCCAACAATGAAGTAGTATTCTAAGCTGCCTCATTGTTACTTTTGTTTCTCCAAGGACAAACACTTAGAACCTTGTAGTTCTCCACTCGCGAAATCCCACCCCAGGATGTAGCGCCGTGGAAGAAGAAGTATTTTTCAACATCTGCCATATATTTTAAATTGAAAATCGGTTCGCCCATCTTTAAGAGCATACTCCAGTGAAACGGCAAATAATTTTCCACTATAGGTGCGACAATTTCGGACTGGCTGCCAATCAAATAGCGAAAGTCGAGCTGTCAACATGTGATGGCGTCGGGTAAATTAATTCTTAAATCGTGTAAATATGACTAGGAAACGTTACCCATTTACTTGAAAAAGAAAACATATCAATGAATATATAATTATTATTACAAATAGAACAACAAACATAACACTAAATGGACGCATGTTGTATTTTTATGACAAATTATGTTTTGTTCTGCACGCGTCGTTTGCACAATCTTCGCGTCGCGCAGTCACGATCGTTTTAGACCAACGATACTCAACCTGCGGCCCGCGGGCCACATGCGGCTCTTTAAGTTTTTATGTGCGGCCCAAAACACATTTATTATCAGGAATTTCGTATATCTTGAGATTCGTTTCGACTTTTTCGACACCCGAAGAGGATTGTCATTATGGTCCACATCAGATCTGGTATAAGAGTGTTGCTATTGCACACGATTAATTTAAAAAACACGCATAATTTTTTAAATCTCAAAAATGTTTTGTAAAAAAGGGGGGCTTTCATGATTTTTGTCGTCACACCAGTAGTGATGCGGCCCACGTTACTTTACAAGTAAAAATGTATTTGGCCCGAAGAAAAAAAAGGTTGAGTATCATCGTTTTAGACAGAGCCCCGGTGAAGTATGGTCTTAACTTATGACGTCATGGCTTGTTATTTCTTGTTCAGTTCAGTGCTACCAATTTTGGTAAGAAAAGAAAATATGTTTTGTCATCGAATCCACTGATATTGGTATAGGTAAATCGTTTTACAGTGGCACCATGGGTACGGCAAATGCGGTTTGCAGTTGTAGTGGTATTGTTTGCTAGCATTGAAACAGGCATTGTCGCAAGCAATTCAATACACGCGCAAATCGCCTATGGTGCCACTGTAGAATGATTTACCTATACCTACCACTGTGTTATTGGTAACTCGAAACTGAGAGACTGAGGCTAGCATTTGTCGCGCTTCTTTGATTTCGGTCGCGAGATTACAGTCTTTCCGTTAGCGAGCCTCCATTGAAATACCTACATTATCTAGATACTGGAGTTTCACTCTCGTCTTTTTTGAGTATTCACGCGAGCGGGTGGCCTAACAATAGCACAATAAAAATCCCAATACTTGCTACTTTCACCACGATTCCGCGAGCTTATGGAATTCGTAAGTACTTATATCAAAATATTGTCCTTCATCATTTTAGTATTATTTTTTTATCAACGAATAAGGACATTGGGTTTTGAAAATGCTATCTGTATCTGTTTGTTATTTAGTAGCGAATACAAATGATTTTATCACCGCTGAATTCGGCGACGATCGTTGTGTTGCAAAGGCCTGATTACACCATCAGACTCGCAGATCCAACCAGATTCGATGATCGTGGCGAGCTATCATCGTCAATAAATTATAGCAATTAAACGGAATGGTTCGGTTACCAACTCGATCTTGTTGATGCTTGATTTGATTTCTTCTTAGTAAACCATTTCTTTTATTCCATGAATAATTGAGGCGTCTAATTACAAAAAGCGACAAGTCCACAATTCAATATTTTCGGGAAAGAACGTTTTTATGTTTCATGCTTCAATTATTTGTTTTAACGTGAGATTATTTTTTCCGTTGTATTCCATGTCGAAATTAGAACCAAATAGCATTTTGTTTCAGCCGATAAACTCTTAAATGTAATAAATATAGGCAAAATAAAATTGGACATGGCGCTACTTGTACCACACTTTTTAATTTATGCCGCATAAGGTACATATTTCCATGGCACTGTCATGAGTTTACCAGATGCTACACCATGGAATACGCTCTTTTCAATATTGAACGTTCTCTTATTGGTTGACTTAAACACGCGCGAAATCAACTAAGTTTTAAATAGTATGAAACACGAACTTGGCGCTTTTTATAATAAATCGAGACTTAATTTTTTTTTCGTATGGTTATGTCGCGTTTTAGAATTTATAGATCAATACATATAGTGTAAAATTATATAAAGAATACGTGCGTATTTTTTTTCTCGAACTTATCGCTCTTTGGAATTAGACGCCTCAATTCACAATATTTTGAGAATGTAACATTCCATATATTGAACATACATTACATGAAAACACCTCAGATTTATATATACCCACTAGAAAAATCGACGGGATTTGAGCCCGTATAACCATTGGTGTCGCGACAATCTGTGTATTAACCAGATTTTTGGTTACCACCGCGTGTTCTTTCGTCTCTCCTCGACATTTTGTTAGTTCTTTAAGATAGATTTTCTCTTGATAATTGAGCCCTAAATGTCGAGGAAAGAATGAAGAAATACACGCGATGAAAACCCAAAAATCTATTACGATAGTATGAAATCACTTGCCGAATGCAGTCATTCATTGACTGCCACTGATTGCAGAAGAAAAAGCTTTGGTAGGCCTGCTCCAGCAGTTGGCTCGGCTCTCGCTGATCATAATGGTGATACTGTTACATATTTTTAATAATAATGATTTTATTTTCAGGAGAGTGAAAACGTTCTGATCAATATTAAGTATGAGAATAATGATGAGGGAGTTCTCATGAAAGAAGAATTTGTTGAGAATGCAATCCACCAAATTAATGATGAATTAACTCAACCTGGCTGCTCTAATCTACAATACAAGCCATTAGACCAGGTACGTTTAATAACAAAGGCTGTTTTTTTTAAGACCGATGGAACTTGTACAAAATAACACATGTTAACTCTAGATATTTTTTATTTGAAAGATATATAAATATACATGACATTTACTATTTAAAATGATTTCGTACAATATAACCACCGCAGCTGTTTTAAACGAAAAAAAATCTGGGCGTCCAATTTGGTTCACTTTTTTCGACTAGTTAGATCATGGCCCCACATCCTGAGACGGGCCCCCAAGCTAGGATGTTTGGTGGGCCCCCTACCTATCGCTCAGGGTAAAGGCAGTGTGACGCACTGTAGTAGAGTTTTCCAAATGGTGAACGCGGTAAAATTAAAGTGTATTTCTAATATGTAAATCCATTTGAATTATGGAGTTGTCAAGTATCGGCACACTATTAAAAATTGCATCGTACAACCAAATATTTAAAATTATTAATAACATTGACGTAAAATAGCGCCGCAGGCGACTTTTTTTACTTTTACAGCAAATTTGTGATTTGTATTTATCTCAGTTATCTGGCGACTCGTGACGCCGTGCCCTCCCTGAGCCCGGGTCCCCAGGCTAGAACCCTGTCAGCCCCCCCTTGTGGAGGCCATGAGTTGGATATTACGAATAATATCTACGAACAATTTCAGCTTTCAATATGCCAATAGATGCTAGTTTATCCGTGACTTTAAAAGCCCCCAAAGGAAATAATTCAGATGTGTCAAATTGCTTGACCTTGGAGGCCATTATTTGATAGGTTCATCTAAAGAAATCATCTTGTAAGTCTATAGTACAAGCGCTATCCTGTTTAAACCATCATCTCGTGCGGATGAATGTCTTCGCAACGCAATTTCGCGTTATAATGCAATTTTAACTTTCACGAATCGACAATTGTTATTGATTATGTCATATGACGTATGATATACGATATATTATGTGACATGTTGCTTTGACAAACTATACTATGATAAATGTCTAAAAGTCAGCGCAGTGTTACAGATCGATTTGACAGTTAACCCTTTCGTAAGTTCTATCTAATAATAAACACTGAATATTTAACTGTCAAATCACATGCGACCTGGCAGTGAAAGTGGGATGCTTCGATGAAGGGCAGGCACACATCTTTGTTCTTTCCGAATATACGATGGCGATTGTGGATAACCTAATTGACTTCTGACCACTACACCAGTGAGTTTTGACAGGCCATGGTAGATTCATTGCCAAGCTCTTTGAGCTTGGACTTGTTCAGGTGGCGGAGAACTACAGGATGCAAACTATATCCTCTGGTTGGACTTGTTCATATGGCGGAGAACTACAGGATGCAAACTACATCCTCTCAAAATGTCGAGGATGTGCTCCGAGAGGGAAGATATGCTTACGTTGGTCTAACCAGCTGTTGGGAACATCGGGCCGTCTGACCTGGTCGCAACAAAGGCCAATTATATTTAATTTAAAACAAATTGCGGACGTGAAGATCTCTTCACAGAAATTTTGCTATCCGTATTGATTAGCTTCATTTATTGGTATATATGTTTATAAATTCCTTTTCTTTTTTTTTAATTATCCGTGCCTTTCTCTACCGAAGCACTTTGTATTAGAGTAAAATTATTAAAATTAGCCAAAGATCACTTGAGAGCGTGGCGACCGTGGTCTTGGATATCTACTCTAGATACATTACCAATGCGGAAAACTGCTGATGCTTCACACCAAACGTAGGCCATCGCGATACGCTCGATTTAAATCGAGTGTGGTCTGGGTCGGATTGGTTTGGATGTATCCATGTTTATGTTCTCAAAACTGATTTTATAGATGCTGAGCGTACACTTCTTCGGCCATATCCGCCCCTTAGTTAAAGCATATAGATACCACGAAGCGCCTCCAAGGATCCCTGTCATTCGCCAGTCATCTTGCATCATTCCATATCAAACCAGCATCCCGTAGCTCCGCCGTATAGACTCTATAGATAGTATTTATCGGCCTTCCGGGACACCAAAATCCGGTTGGCTTTAAGAACAGGCAAGCAGGTTGAAATTTTCTTCTGGCGTCCGCCACACGTGGCCGAGCCAGGTCGAATTTCGCCTCTTCACTCTCAGTATGATGAAAGCCTCTTATCTCCTCGTTGCTCCTAAAGTTATACCACCGCACACCCAGTATCAGTCACAAACAACTGTTTTCGAAGCTCAGTATACGGTTGCTTTGAACCTTCATAAGGTGCCATGATTCGCTACCGTTAAGCAGCACCGTCAGAATGCAAGCGTCGAATTGGCGGCATTTGTTTTTATAGATTTTATAGATTTTTTATAGACTACAATATCGTTGAACTGAATGTACCACTCTATTCTGTTTGTAGATTTCTTCTCGGCAATGTTTCACTTATAAACCACTGGCCATATTTAAAAAAGAGACAGTAGTTGACAATATCCTGGCCAATCACCACATAGCAGATGCAACCAACAAAATGGAAAATATGATACAGCATTCAGAGATAACTATAAATAAACAAAATATTAAACAGGAAGTTCAGAAACTATGCTTGCCAAAGGAGGTTCGAATTGTGTTGAGAAGAGTTACATATTTTCCACGTAACTTTATTTGCAATGATTGTTGTGGAGTGTTTGAATCTGTAAATCATCTAAATAGTCACTATGTTTCATGCAAAAAGTCTCAGCATATTCAGTCATACAAGACACATACTGGTGAAAAACAATACGAATGTAATGTTCGCTCGAATAAAATCTCCCAGCATGGTAGGACCAAGGTATTTATTGGTGAAAAACCACATAAGTGCTATGTGTGTTTTAAAAAATTTCAGCTTATTGGAAGTCTCAAACGACATAAAACTACGCATACTGATGAAAAACCACATCAATGCGATGTGTGTTTCAAAAAGTTCATCAAAAATAATGATCTCAAATTACATAAAATGACACATACTGGTGAAAAACCACATCAATGCGATGTGTGTTTTAAAAAATTTCTGCAAATTACTAATCTCAAAAGACATAAAATGACACATACCGGGGAAAAACCACATCAGTGCGATATGTGTTCTAAAAAATTTCTAGAAATTGGGAATCTCAAAAGACATAAAATGAAACACACTGCTCAAAAACCACATCAATGTAAAGTATGTTTCAAAAAATTTCAGTCAATTGGTCATTTTAAAAGACACGAAATAACACATGGTGCTGAAAAACCTCATCAATGCGATGTGTGTTTTAAAAAGTTCATAGCAAATGCTCATCTCAAAAAACATAAAATGATACACACTGGCGAAAAACCACATAAATGCGATGTCTGTTTTAAATCAGTCATATAAAAATACATAGAATGATACATACTGGTGAAAAACCACACCAATGCGAAGTGTGTTCTAAAAAATTTCTAGAAATCGGTAAACTGAAGAAACATAAAATGACACATACCGGGGAAAAACCACATCAATGCGATATGTGTTCCAAAAAATTTCTAGAAATTGGTAATCTCAAAAGACATAAAATGAAACACACTGCTCAAAAACCACATCAATGCAAATTATGTTTCAAAAAATTTCAGTTAATTGGTTATTTAAAAATACACGAAATAACACATGGTACTGAAAAACCTCATCAATGCGATTTGTGTTTTAAAAAGTTCACAACAAATGCTCATCTCAAAAAACATAGAATGATACATACTGGTGAAAAACCACACCAATGCGATGTGTATTCTAAAAAATTTCTAGAAATCGGTAAACTGAAGAAACATAAAATCACACATACTGGTGAAAAACTACATCAATGCGATGTGTGTTTTAAAAAATTTCTGCGAATTAGTGTTCTCAAAGATCATAAAATGACACATACCGGTGAAAAACCACATCAATGCGATGTGTGTTTTAAAAAGTTCATCAAAAATAGTGATCTCAAAAAACATAAAATGACACATACTGGTGAAAAACCATATCAATGCGATGTGTGTTTAAAAAACTTTCTGCAAATTACTCATCTCAAAAGACATAAAATGACACATACCGGGGAAAAACCACATCAGTGCGATGTGTGTTCTAAAAGATTTCTAGAAATTGGTAATCTCAAAACACATAAAATGAAACACAACGCTCAAAAACCACATCAATGCAAAGTATGTTTCAAAAAATTTCAGTCAAATGCTCATCTCAAAAGACACGAAATAACACACAGTGCTGAAAAACCTCATCAATGCGATGTGTGTTTTAAAAAGTTCGTAGCAAATGCTCAACTCAAAAAACATAAAATGATACACACTGGCGAAAAACCACATAAATGCGGTCTGTTTTAAATCGTTCAAACAAATCAGTCATATCAAAATACATAGAATGACACACACTGGTGAAAAATGACACTAATGCGATGTGTGTTCTAAAAAAACTCTAGAAATCGGTAAACTGAAGAAACATAAAATGACACATACTGGTGAAAGACCACATCAATGCGATGTGTATTTTAAAAAAATCACATGAAGTTGTAATCTTAAAATGCATAAAATGACTCATACTGGTTTTCAACAATAATGCGATGTTGCGTTTTAAAAAATATCTGCAAATTGGTTATTTAAAAACATGAATTGACAAAATAGGTAAAAACGACACCAATGTGGTGTGTTTTTAAAAATGTGGTGTGTTTTCTCAAAATACATAAATTGAGATATACATACAAGGAATCTAGTTTGCCATTAATTTCTAACATTTAATAAATATCGCAACTAGAAACAACTTGGCCACCCTTGCTTTAATTTTAATGATATTTTATAATAATCTTATACTACTACTCTGATATTACAACGTTTTTATTTGCTCGTATTCTTGTTTGTCCGGTGGTTGTTTGTCCAGTACAAATTATGCAATCGATTTTAACTAACTTCCCGACTAGATAGACATTTGAAACTTTTAGAATATATCAGAACACGATGCCAATGCATTTTTTTTAATACGTTTAGCCATCTTTGAGCTGAATTGAATTCATTTTCAGTTAATTCTGTTTTGTATGGAAAGTTATTTCAAAAAAATCCGTAAAAATAAAAAGACTATTATTGGTTGCTAAGTGGATTCTAGCAACTAAATTATTAATATATACGTGCGTTACTATGGAAATCAAAATAACATTTCAGTATTCTATATTTTGTTTGTTTGCTTTTTATTTTCTTCATATCAAGTACAAGTTTGTGCATATTGAGCATAATAATTCAACAGAAAATTTAAAAACGTTGTATATAAAAATTTCTTATCTTGTAATTATTTAATAATAAGTTATGATAAAGCCTTAAACCTGTATGTGGCATAATTTTAATTTTCTTGAAATTTTATTAGTGACTAAGTATTATAGTATGTAATTTGTTTTTACTGTATTAATTGATTTTCATAATTTAATAAAAATATTTGGCTACAAACTAATTTAAACATCTTACGCCGTGTACCCATTTACGAGTCGTGACTGTGACCGACGAGGATTCAGTAACTTGTACATGTGGACGACAAATAATTATTTCGCATCTAGAGATGGTTTCAATATCTGAAATAAACAGTTACAGTTACGGCTCGCAAATGAGTCGTCGGTTTACGCTTATAAATGCCATAATAAATAAACTGCTTTATAATTATTGTTCATTGATTAAGTTTTGAATCCAATTTTTAAAACATCCACAAATAGACCATTCCGTTTCGAGAGAAACAACTCGGCAGCCTTCGTAGTGCAGTGCTAATCTTTTATCTGGAAAGTTTTTTATTGAATTTATAATCCGAGAACGCTGAGTTCGTTTCCAAGTGAGGTCACAATATTATTTAAGTGGTTTTCTTAATGCCTGGGTGTTTGTGATTG
The DNA here is from genome assembly GCF_057557595.1 of Rhyacophila brunnea. Taxonomy (NCBI): domain Eukaryota; kingdom Metazoa; phylum Arthropoda; class Insecta; order Trichoptera; family Rhyacophilidae; genus Rhyacophila; species Rhyacophila brunnea. The sequence goes on from NW_028232785.1 coordinate 34,436,027, forward strand.
TTTCGCTTCTATTTATGACCACACTTCTGTTTTCAAGCCTCATGACCTGTTGTAGTGTCAGCAGTGGCGTCTCTAGACAGAAGGCCGCCCCTAGGCTGCGCCGAAATGCCACCTCACTCTTCATACAGTATTTTTTATGATCCTTCCATGACTTCAATATCTAAGAAATATGTTGTAACAATACATTACTAACAAAATATAGAATATAATTATTCGCAAATCTGCTCGTGTCATTTCTGGTCACCAAGGACGCCGAAGGGGAACGGAAGTAAACTAGACATCGCGAACCCAACAAAAATATAATCCTATTAAACCTTTTATGTTAATTCGAGTGCTTAAAGTCAGACAACGTTATCTACAAAAAAGTGTTTTTTTTTTTTTTAGATAACGTTATTACATTTATGGCTACATGATAGTCAAACAACGTTATGTCAATCTTTTCTAATTTCTTATTAAATCGTCAGTAAAGTTTAACGCTAACTACATAAGTTACCCTTGTTTTCATATTTTTTTAAAACTATCCCTATAATTTTTAACATCATCATAAGCAAGATAAATGTACAATACATAATAAATTATAAAATATTAACATTAGGTTTTAAATAAACATTTCCCTTGTTGAGTTACAAGAATCTAAAATAACGATTTTTGGCTCTCCTGTAAAGTTGCACTTTTGTAGATAGTGTTGTTTGACACTAAGCCCTCGAATTAATACATTATATTTCCAGTGCTGAATTTTTAATGGAAAGATATTTTCGTTATTACTAAGTTTAGGTAGCTATTTCTCCTCGATTTGCCGTCCTTCGACAAACTGCCGCCCCAAAGCGACGCTTAATCTGCATACCCACACGGGACGTCACTGAGTACCAGGCGATAGATTTTGAGAGAAGTTGGAGACTGTGGCGGAATTGAAGTTTGAACGTGACGGTATTCATTCTTTTAGCATTGTAACTTCGCGAGAAAAAAACGTCCTTCAGCTATCTTCAGACGCCAGAGGAATATCAACGCCATATTGTTGCAAGATTGTCTCGTCTTTTTTATTTATAATTTTCAATTATATCAGTTTTTGTTTGGAATGCTACCTCGCTTCTATTTTGTATTCAATTCTTATGTTTACCAATTAACCGAAACCGTTGAATTCATAGAGTATACGTTTTATAACTTTGCACTTTTTTGCACACCTTACTAAACCTAGTGTCTTTTTGCCTGATAACCACGCATAAAATTAAATCAAAATTATATTTACTTGTAATAATATATGTCGTATCCGGAAATTTTCACGTAAACAGTTCACCGCAGGACACTTATTCGTGCGCCGCAGTACGTGAAACATGAGTTCGTGTAACATTTAATCAAATGACGAGTTCTTCGTTGAACAATTCACCGTGGAGTATATTCGTACGTATGCTAAAACATGTGGCGAATTTTATGAGATGTCTTTAGTGTTAATCTAATTGGAACAGTACTATTTGCGAACTTACTATCGCCGCATTTTGTAAGATACGTACAAATGTATTCCACGGTGAAATGTTCAACGAAGAACTCGTTATTTGATAAAATGTTATACGAACTCATGTTTCACGTACTGCGGCGCACGAATAAGTTTTTATCCTAGAGCAAAAGTAATGAAGCATTATGCTTATAAAAGGAACGTTCGCTTTGTTCGCTTTGTTAACTTTGTAAGTAAAAATGTTTTATTGTTTAAATAGATATAGTACATTGTCTATTGTTCCGTCGTTTCTCTTTTATTTATGTAACCCTCTATTAATTAATAACCGATTTCATAATTCCGAGATCTTGGATCGTAATTTGAAGACCATTGAATTACTTTTTACCCATCGACGTTTTTACAGTATATAATTTCACATTATGTAGTCTAAGTTAGTTCCCGATTTTGCAAACCTTCAAACAGCAGATAATTATTCCTGACCAACGTTCCCTCTAATTTTTCTATTCTGTGTGCGGATCATTAACGCATCTAACCAGTGGCGTACCTATGGTTGGTGACTTCCCATCACTGACCCGCAGTCCGATTCCGTAACCAACGATTCGTGTGGGACATCGTAGTTATTCGCTAACGTGACGTAGGTTATCGAAATATGGTATGTTGTAACTTTATCACTATCTGAATTAGTCATAATCCGTGTCGACATTATTGCCCATACCAAAGGGCACTCGTGACCAGAGTCGCCCATACGACTTGAGTCTGTAGGCATGCGCATTTATGCCTCGCGCCAATAACGTAGTTTAGTTTTGAGCTGTCAAAAGTGAAAGGCTAGGCTGCGAAAAGATACTATTTTATTATTGGGCTCGCGAGAATAAATTACATATTATTATTTTATATTTTGCCAAAGCATTGCTATATATCTGTATCGTTCACCCAATTATTGTAAAATATGTCAATCCCAGAAATAGTTACTTTTGCCGCACTTTTATGCCGGCGCTCCATTGGCACGCAAGTCAGACGATTTACAGTCTTCGGACTTTTTTTTCGCGTGGAGCACCCCAGGTCTGCGGACTTTTTAATCCGCAGACCAGGCTCGTTGGATTTCAAACATGTTTGATATTTTACTCGCCGAGCCGCTGAAATTCGTACGTTCACCACGCTTTACCGTCACATTATTTATATCTATGCCGACGGACGACAGCGCCATATATTAGTCTATGAGCGCCATCATTATTTTACTGTCATTCAAAGTGTTCGGACATCGAAAACAACAATGGTAGATCTACGAGTGCATTCGAAAAGTTTCTTGGAAGATTTTATTAGTTGTTTTAAAGACAACCCGTCGTTGTGGAAGACGACAAGAATCGTGATGCCAAGTCCTTGGCGTATGCGGAACTTTTGGAAATATTAATCAAGGTGGAGCCGCAGGCAACGGTCAACGATGTCAAAAAGAAAATACAGACATTGAGGTTGGGTTACAGAAAGGAGAGAAATAAAGTAAGGACATCATATCGAAGCGGAGCCGGCACAGACGCAGTATATCTACCCAAACTGTGGTACTATAAAAATTTGGAGTTCTTGAACGACCAAATGGAAGGTACGTGGGAATGCTTTAAAGCTATTTATTATTCACGTGCAGATTATGAAATTGTCGTAGCTCTGAAAGTGACATCGCATTAGATTAGCAACTATTAAGCAATTAAAACATACAGCTATGAATCATTTCTAGTCACAATAAAATTACTTATTCTTTGCTGAGGTAGGTAATAAATAATAATAATATATAGGTACGAGGGAATGCTTTAAAGCTATTTATTATACACGTGCAGACTATGACATTGTCGTAGCTCTGAAAGTGACATCGCATTAGATTAGCAACTATTAAGCAATTAAAACATACAGCTATGAATCATTTCTAGTCACAATAAAATTACTTATTCTTTGCTGAGGTAGGTAATAAATAATAATAATATATAGGTACGAGGGAATGCTTTAAAGCTATTTATTATACACGTGCAGACTATGACATTGTCGTAGCTCTGAAAGTGACATCGCATTAGATTAGCAACTATTAAGCAATTAAAACATACAGCTATGAATCATTTCTAGTCACAATAAAATTACTTATTCTTTGCTGAGGTAGGTAAGAAATAATAATATATAGGTACGATCATGGCGGTGGAAGCGCGGCTTAAGCGTTGGCTTATTGAGTCGTGGTCGGGTCCCAGGTTCAAATCCTGGGTCTGACAAGTACACATTGAATTTCAATTTGTGTATGAGTCAGAGTATGGACCTAATATGTTGAGCAAGTGGCTGACATCCATTTCTCGTAAAAACAAAATCTGTCAATACAAACCTCCACTCCGTGGAGGTCCATATTATGATCGGACATGGTCGAAAGAAGAAGAAAAGAAATGAGCATGAAATCAAAAATCGCTCGAGTTAGGTTCCTTCAGAGACAATCAATAAATCGTCAATCATCAATCAAAATTAGTGGTACAGTTTGGTTATGAGGAATACAGCGGAAAACACATTTTGAAAATACCTGATATACTGGATTACACCAATTATACCAATATAAATAATCATATCAATATTAACCGTATGAAGGAATGGGTACTTAGGGGAGAGATAATAAAAAACAAGTTTGAGTATTATGTTGTATTTTAACAATTTACATTTTGTTTTACAGAATCGAGCTCAATATCCAGCATGGCGGACGATTTGGAAAACATGTCTCCTGATGAGAGTTACTCCAACTCGTTAAACAACGAAGATTGTATTGAGGTAAAACATTTTAACTAAACTGTTACATTGGTTTAATTTATCTATTGCTTATCATACTTTCTTGCCATGTGACAGCCCCGGTAGTATTAAAATATTTTTCAAAATCTCCTCGCGCTTTCTTAGCATTGGCAGTCGAGTTCCGATTAGTCGTTGCTTCCAAAGGCGCTAAGGTGTCCTGTAACCTCAGTCCGAGCTCTATTAAGCCTGTTACGTAATGCAAAGGCTTCATCGCCAATATAAACAAATGGCAGTGCATCAGAATTAGCAGTAGGTTTTTTTGGTGCAGGTATTTTTAATCTGCCTTCGTCTAAACGTTTGAAAAAATCAGATTTTCTCAGTACGCCTCCATCAGAAATACGTCCATTTGTTCCAACATCAACATAAATAAATTCATAATTAGCATTTGCAATCGCCATCAAAACAATGCTGTGGAAATGTTTGTAATTATAAAAGTGGGAGCCGGCGCCTGCAGGTGGCACGATTGCAATGTGTTTCCCATCAACTGCGCCCAGGCAATTTGGAAATTGCCATTTACTATTAAATTCTTCTGCAATCGTCTCCATTTCTTCGTGCGTATCAGGGAACTGCAACAAAAAATAATCAACATTTTATTTACAGATAGAATATTCGCCTTCAACATCCACGTTGTCGACTACTCCAAGGTCGAATCTCAATAGAGCACCAGAACCCCCATCGTTCAAACGAAAAAAATCGAATGATAGCGCCAACAAAGTGTTAGAATTAATCACCGACAAACTAAGCAAGACTGAAGATGAATTTGATGTTTTTGGCAAAATGATGGCCATGAAACTACGATCGATGTCACAGGGACAAAGATTGCTGGCCGAGAAGCTGATGCATGAAGTTGCCTTTATGGGACAAAGTGACAAAATAACGCCAGCAACTACTGTTCATACTCAACCAGTTTATCGTATATTAAGCAAAAATGTACAAAAGCCGGTATAATAAATTAATGTTTTTTGTATGAATAAATATCTTGTAAAAATATTTGTTTTTTTGTTTGTTTTTATGCCTATAAACCTTAGCTTAAGCGATACAACAAATGGTAAGTATTTGAGCTATGTTAGCACACCTATATTATTATGTGGCCTCATTTAGAAATCAAATTCCATGCTTGCTTTTCGAAGAATATGACTAGTATTACAATACATTCAACAGGAATAATTAAGCAGCTTGCTTACAGCCTATATGGAGAGTCCTGGCTAGGTACAGCATTCTAATGGTCTATTGAATATTTAGCATGTCAACGATGGCCTTATTTGTGACTATATATATACCTATCTCAAATGCATCTTGTCTGCCATTCTTATGATGTTGCCGTCTATGATTTATATAGGTAAAACAATCCACTAAACGTTCACTTTATAAGACCAACCAATGTCTACTTGTTAATGATATATTTGTAAATTTGCCCAACTTTATTAGATGACGTATAATATAATACACACCTTGAAATATTCTCCTTTCAAAACGTCAATGATGACTTGGCAAGTTTCGGGAATTATCTTGCCCAGAGTTTGTCTTCCAATCGCAGTTCTATAATGCAAGTCAGTGAATGTTCCGCCGGCAGCCAAAAATCGCAGGGTTGCACATAATCTATCATGAGGAGAAATAGCTTCCCTCATCATAGTATTTTTTTTTTAATAAATGGGGAGACCAAATTATACAGTTCTGTGTATACATCCTCCGACATTCGCAAATAATTGCGGAAATCGCTCGGTTGCAAACGCAATTCTCGTATTAAATTTGTGTGGGATAATGTCGTTCGTTTCCTTATCCAATGTTTCACCCAGTATTTGTGTACCCTTTGCTTCGTTATTACATTATCTGCCACCCAATAACCCAAAAAACATAAAACGTCGGTATCATTTAACGCCATCACGATTTAACTGTCAGATATACGTATATTATCTATGCTGTCAAAGTCGACTGTTTTACTCGTCAAATTAATTATATACTCGTTTCGTTGAACGTCTGTTGGCCAGTAGCAGAACGTAGAAAAATCTGAAGACTTATTGTCGTCGGACTTTTGGCTCGCCAATGGAGCGCTGGCAATAAAGTTATAATTTGTCTCTGACACTGCCATACATTCGCATTTACCCCGTCATTGTCGTCGGACTTTTGGCTCGCCAATGGAGCGCTGGCATTAGGATCACGTAATTATCCGCCAAACAGATCAAATAATTATGCTAACTTATCGTCGGTGTTTTGTAAAAAGGGCGAATCAACCATTTTGGCGAAATCGAGATTTTAATGAAAATACAATATGTACCCCACTAGCTTTGTTGTGTAAAAAGGGCGAATTTTTATCTCCACAGGAAAGTACTTAAAAACGATAATCGACTAAAATTAAATTAATTAAAATTACGAAATAAAAAGCAAATGTGGCATATTGGGCCTTTTAAAATATTATATGATAATACCTATTATTCGAATTTGACTTTGAAGTCCTTGAGATAGGGTTTGCTCTTTCTTCTTCGCGTGAGGATATATTCTACTAATTTATTTTTCTTTTTCTTGTCGTTGGTCATTTCTCCGTTTTCATTTACTGGTCATACCCGCGCGTCTGTTTTTTATGTATAAAGTTTGGCATCACTTTGTTCATTATGGATTTGACTTCTTACTTTGTTTACGTGTTGCTTCTGACAGTTCATTCTAACTATCAAAATAATTATCTTGGACGAACGTTAAGTGATAGTTAAGTGAACGTTAAGTGATCAGTGATTATGGCGCAACATCTGAATGACCGTGAGGAGGATATTCTAAAAGCAATGGACACCAGACGGCGCAGCAGAACTGCTACAGGAGGAAAAGTTCAACGTACCAGCGTCGATTAAGATGCTGATGTTTGAGGTATCCTCGTTACGTACCTTATTTCAGCAGGGGGACCGGCAAGGAGTGGCACAACGCCCAAAAAACAATTCTTGGCGGCCCCTACGGTCGTAGAGTTAGGTCTAAATGACAAGTTGCGTCGGTGCGACCACTCGTGATCAGCTAACCATCTGACGAAAAGGACCATCGCGGCCCTCCAGAATGCGATTTTTTCCCAACGGGACAGCTTCTGAAAGGGTATGCAAGGGTTAGTGGATTGGGCAACTAATCCTCAAAACAATTGGTAAAAATAATAGCCGTAGCCCGCATACCTTTTGTGCGGATACCACCATTGGTAAGTCCTTCTTTACTTTTACGGAAAGATTTTCAAACGCAACAATCAGCAGCGGTCACTCTCGAGATCGAGGACTTAAAGAACTCAGGGGTTCTAGAAGAAGCGGGTCAAACCCCTGGTTTTTCTCTTTACCCTGTTTCTGATCAAGAAAGAAGACGGGGCCCTATGCCCTGTTTTCAACCGAAAGCGTTTGAATGCGTTCCTACAGCCAAGGCCATTCAAACTAATTCACCATTACGAGGTTCCAGCCGTCTTACAAACAGAAGACTGGCTAGTAATAATAGATCTAAGCCAGGCGTCCCTCCAGGTACCAATGGCTTCTCAACATCGTCGATTCGTTCGACTACCCTACCAAGGGGAGCTCCTACGATTCACGTGACTCCCGTTCGTGCTGCCAACCGCTCCAATTATGTTGGCATCCCTGACCGATTGGGTCGCCGAACGCCTACGAAAGAATGGCTGAGAATATTCACTTACCTAGACGACTTCTTAGTAGCCAACCAATCCGAGAAACAGTCTCGATTCAGGTGGAATACAGGATAACCTTCCTACAGTCTTTAGGATGGTTTATAAATATTAAAAGATCCTGTCTGAACCCAAGCCAACAATGAGGGTCCCTGGACATCACGTAAGACACACACAACAAGCGGGGGTTTCTGTCGCCGGAGAAGTGTGTAGCACTCCGTCACCATCAGCTGCTAATGCAGGTACAAAAAGGCAGTTGGTCCCCCAGACAGGCACATATCCAATCCCTTCTGGGGCGACTCAACCTCACATCCTCCCTCCATGAGGAAGGTTGCATTGCCGACGGCTACAACGCTCCAGTCATCAATATGGTCGAGGTCCCATCCTCGCCAATTGATGACGATCCCACCACAGGCCCAACGGGACATCATGTGGTGGCTGTAGGCGATAGGATCCTCAAAGTTGACATAACGCAGGAAAAGGCAGTTGGTCCCTCAGACAGGCACATATCCAATCCCTTCTGGGGCGACTCAACTTTACATCCTACCTCCACGAGGAAGGTTGTATTGCCGACGGCTACAAAGCTCCAGTCATCAATATGGCCGAGGTCCCATCCTCGCTAATTGATGACAATCCCACCACAGGCCCAACGGGACATCTTGTGGTGGCCCTAGGCGATAGGATCCTCAGATTTGACACAACGCAGTTACAAAAAGGCAGTTGGTCCCTCAGGTAGGCACATGTTCAATCCCTTCTGGGGCGACTTAACTTCGCATCCTACCTCCACGAGGAAGATTGCATTGCCGACGGCTACAAAGCTCCAGTCATCAAAATTGTCGAGGTCCCATTCTCGCCAATAGACGACAATCCCACCACAGGCCTAACAGGACATCATGTGGTGGCTCCAGGTGATAGGCTCCTCAGAGTTGACACACATCAATCACCTCCTGACGACAGACGCGTCTGACACAGGCTAGGTAGCCCAACTGAATGAACACACCTATCAGGTACGTGGAAACAAGACCAGTTAGCATGGCATGGCATTCCAACAGGAAGGAGATGTTTGCAATTCAATCTCAGATACAATCAATCATAGGATCAGATCTGCTTCTGCAGACAGACAACAAAACAGTGGTGGCATACATCAACAACGAGGGCGGCACAAAATCTGTCACCCTCCCAAACCTATGCCGACAGATACTAGTATTTACCAGTCGAACCAACATCACGTTTACTGCACAATACTTCCGCAGAAATTACAACTGCGTGGCAGATCATCTCTCCCGCAGACAACTCATTCCCGAATGGCACCTCATCAACACCGCAACCACCCCCCTGTTTCAAAGATGGGGTGTTCCCGAGGTGGATTTTTTCGCAAGCGAAACAGCACATGTCATTGCAACGTATGTGTCACGAGACGTTACAGACAGTGGCGCGCTGTTTCACGACGCCTTCAGCCGAGTGTAGGACTTTAGATTGGCGTGGATATTTCCCCCACCAAACATCCTTTCACGAGTCCTAGCGCACCTGAACTCAGCAAGAGGGAAGTACTCACTAGTGGCACCAAGCTGGAAACAATGCTTATACAATGCCTCACCTACATACGACACTAGTTGGTATGGAGACCAACGGTCCACCTCCAAGGACCCGGGACCTGTCCCTTTAACTATGGATAATTTCGGGTGGGGTGGAAATAACATCAAATTGAATGGTGGAAGAAAGGGCACTTCTTACTTCCAGATGGCGGCCTTCGACTCTAAAAATAAACCAGCTTGGAACAAATGGAAGACAATGACATGGGTAACATGAACCTAATGGATCATAATAGCCTTCAACCAATGGAATTGGCCAGATACCTAGGCTACATGCACAACATGGAGGGTTTGTCGTACATAACCATCCTGGTGCATAAGTCAGCCATAGCCACATTTTGCAAACCGATTATCATTGTAGATATCAGCATCAACGTGGTAGTACAACACAATATGTTACAGGAAATTTCGGTTATGATAACTGAAAATATGAAACCCATCAAACCACCGGTTTGGGATCCAGGACGAGTGGTAGATCATCTTAGGGAAACAACACCGGTGGAGTACAACCTATTCGAAACCTCTCGCAGGACAGCCACCTACTCGGCTGCTTCTCGCATCGGGACGAAGGATTCATGACCTCACACTACTCAGTAATAGTAGACAATGGATTAGTGGAAAAAAGTGGCCACAAATTGTATGGCCAATGTTTGGCTCAAATACAGATACCGCCAAGCATCGTCAATCGGAATGGAAGCTAAGCGCTTCCACGTGTCAAAACATCGACCCAGTATTCTGGTTACGGAAACTCGTCTGCATGTCAAACCCAGGGGTCGAAATGGACCGGAACGCACCGGAGCGCCGTTCCGGTTCGTGAAATCTGTAAAGTTATCGCCCCGTCTCGTGGACAAAATAATTTGACCGTCCGAGCTAGATATGCCATATAATAAAAAAAAAAAAAAAATCTAGCACACTTATGTTTATAAAATACACATAAAATTTGATAACCATGTTAATTTTCGAGCGCTCCGGTTTGTAATCTTTTCCATTTCGAGCGCTGGTCAAACCCAAAGAGAGGGGAAGGTGGGTATATTTCGGAATTATTTATATCTTCAAGAGGATCACCAAAACCAACCACCAGGACAGTTATAGGGAATTGGATATGGTCAGTACTGTTGGAAGCAGGGGTACAAGAACCACCAGGTAGTGTCCGCTCAGTAGTGGCTTCCTTAAACTGTAAATATACCCAATAGATGATATTTTAAAGAGAGGTAACTGGCGTAGTGAGTCGACATTTCACGACAACTACCAGAGAACGATGGATACACCACCATCAGAAGGGGAAAAGAACCCATTAACTTCTCTATTCAACATATACATGGAAAGTCACGATGGTCTATACCTCGTCAATGAATCATTGTCACATACAGGAATTTGGCATACCCAACACCAGGTGATAACAAACAGATATCTCAAGGACTTCAAAGTCAAATTCGAATAATGAAAGGAGTTTTACCTACCAATAAAACTCTTAATATTCATGTTGACTTTGAAGTCCAGGTAACTAAGGTCCCTTTAACTATGGATAATTTCGGGTGGGGTGGAAATAACATCAAATTGAATGGTGGAAGAAAGGGCACTTCTTACTTCCAGATGGCGGCCTTCGACTCTAAAAACTTATAAACCAGCTTGGAACAAATGGAAGACAATGACATGGGTAACATGAACCTAATGGATCATAATAGCCCTCAACTAATGGAATTGGCCAGATACCTAGGCTACATGCACAACATGGAGGTTTTGTCGTACATAACCATCCTGGTGCATAAGTCAGCCATAGCCACATTTTGCAAACCGATTATCATTGTAGATATCAACATCAACGTGGTAGTACAACACAATATTATGTTACAGGCAATTTCGGTACATAAAACGAAACCCGCCAAACCACCGGTTTGGGATCCAGGACGAGTGGTAGATCATCTTAGGAAAACAACACCGGTGGTGTACAACTTATTCGAAACTTCTCGCAGGACAGCCACCTACTCGGCTGCTTCTCGCATCGGGACGAAGGGTTCATGACCTCACACTACTCAGTAATAGTAGACAATGGATTAGTGGAAAAAGTGACCACATAATTGTATGGCCAATGTTTGGCTCAAATACAGATACCGCCAAGCATCGTCAATCGGAATGGAAGCTAAGCGCTTCCACGTGTCAAAACATCGACCCAGTATTCTGGTTACGGAAACTCGTCTGCATGTCGAACCCAAGGAGAGGGGAAGATGGGGATATTTCGGAATTATTTATATCTTCAAGAGGATCACCAAAACCAACCACCAGGACAGTTATAGGGAATTGGATATGGTCAGTACTGTTGGAAGCAGGGGTACAAGAACCACCAGGTAGTGTCCGCTCAGTAGTGGCTTCCTTAAACTGTAAATATACCCAATAGATGATATTTTAAAGAGAGGTAACTGGCGTAGTGAGTCGACATTTCACGACAACTACCAGAGAACGATGGATACACCACCATCAGAAGGGGAAAAGAACCCATTAACTTCTCTATTCAACATATACATGGAAAGTCACGATGGTCTATACCTCGTCAATGAATCATTGTCACATACAGGAATTTGGCATACCCAACACCAGGTGATAACAAACAGATATCTCAAGGACTTCAAAGTCAAATTCGAATAATGAAAGGAGTTTTACCTACCAATAAAACTCTTATTATTCATGTTGACTTTGAAGTCCAGGTAACTTCTACCTGGTTCCTTGAGTCATATCATAATGAACAAAGTGATGCCAAACTTTATACATAAAAAACAGACGCGCGGGTATGACCAGTAAATGAAAACGGAGAAATGACCAACGACAAGAAAAAGAAAAATAAATTAGTAGAATATATCCTCACGCGAAGAAGAAAGAGCAAACCCTATCTCAAGGACTTCAAAGTCAACATGAATAATAAGAGTTTTATTGGTAGGTAAAACTCATTTCATTATAATTACAGTATGTCATGTTATTTTATAACATAACACACTAAGCCAAGGAAGTCTTTACGAAGGCAACACTACGCAAAAGTACGACCGGATCGCGCCTGCGCACGGGATAGTTTGTACGGAGTTCGTGACACTATTTCCGGCGCTATAGGAGATAGCGGGCTTTTTACACGAAGGTGAAGCAGGAGTCGATCTCTCAGTCTTGACCTTTCGAAGGAAGCAGACGTCTTGGCCAGTTCCGAGCCTCGGACCCGAGGCACAGGGTTTTCGATTTCCTGACGTTTTGGAAACGTGGACGATGGCCATCTGAAGGACGTCCCCCCCACGCCAGGAGATCGGAGGAACTCCACGGTGCCCACACGTTTGAAGACGCACTCCTCGATTCCGTCCCGGAAGGAATCGAGGGCAGCGAATAGGCTGGAGAGCCTTTTGTGTAATTGGTATTTATTGTTCATTTATGTTACGGTCCACCGAACTAGTCTTTGTTTCGAATTAGCCTTTGGGTTTTTGTTCTTATTTAATTAAATATTGTATCGCTTTAGGTGCTCGTGATTCACTTAAGTAATTATACATTTTTATACACTGTAGCCCGCAAGTTATCTTATTTATTAATATACAATTGTTGAAATTTCTCTACTTGCTTTTCATTTAATTATCCTTCACTATTGTCTCTATGCATCATCATAGAGTGGCGCTCAAACCGAGATACTTATATTTATTCCATCATTATGTAATTTATTATTATACAGGAACATCCAACGAATGAGCGAAGTAACCGGACGGGTAACTGAGGTCTTAGAGGTAATTGTCAAACCATCCACGACCCTGCCTCCTATTTCCCCGAGTCTCATGCTTATCCCTATCCTATATTCCCATCCCATCCTTCTTTACCCCCATGTCAAAATCATTCCATGATAAGTATTCTTTATAAGCTTTATTATAAACTTGTTAGATATTTATAATCATCTACAGGTAAAAAACAAATAAAAGTTAAAAGTTAAAAATCCTCCTCCTGTAAAGTAGCATTTTGGTTAATTCGCCCTTTTTACAAAACACCGACGTTATGACAAAATGCTTTTTCACTCAGTGATGCACTATTTATACGTAATTTCCTTAGCTATTATAGTATACGACATGAAACGGGCGATAATAACTTGTCATGTTGCACAGACGCACACACGAGTCGATAGTTACGAATTCGGGCTGCAGGGGGTTCACAAACTTTTTCGTCAAAGGGACATTTTTGAAATCAAAAACATTTGGCGGGCCGCCCTTTCTTTAGTAAATATTTTCTGTTTTTTTAAAACATAAGTAAGGCAAAAATACAAAAGTAATATTTCATTGTGTAGTACTTATTAAGTGCTAAAAAATAATATTTACACCTTATGATTTTGCAATTACTTATTTGAAACTAAATCATACAATCTAAATTTAAATTAATCTAATAAAAAATATAATGAAGAATCGAAAATTATCCCAAGATCTTTTGCTTCAGATTGACGCTGTAATGAACTTTTTGACATAATCTAATAATTGTAAGTATTTAATCGGGGTTCTTGACCTAGAAAAAGTAATACAAAAACATTTATCAGTATTAAATTCTAATTTAGTCTATATTAACCAACTTTCAAGTGAAGTTCAGAGATTTCGCTGTAATATGCAACAGTCCAACTCATTGCGAATTGGTGCATATAATTTCAAATCATCTGCAAAAAGTAAAAAATCTACTACATCCATGGCTTTAACACCATTGACAAATTATTAATATGAGGAACATAATTGGTCCAAGATTTGATCTTTGGGGAACACCTGAAAGAGTTTGAAAATCTTCAGATGCACACCCAGCTTTTACCCCATTTTCGAAGTACCTAACAACTGCCGCTGTGACGTTTAATAGTTTGTTTACGTAAGGAGTTGCAAATGGCCGACAATAATAAATTCGCTACCTAGCAACGGAACAATTCTAAACTATAATAATATTATACTGTCTAATCATCACGATTGAATTATCATACCGTGGCGTAAAAGCAGTGCGTTCAGCTGATAACCGAACAATCGTGGTACGAATCCAATCGAGTGCGATTTTTTATCACGTTTTTATTAGCTCGTATTTTTGTTTGTGTCCAGTATAATTTTTTTCCAATCTTGCAATCGATTTTTAACTAACTTCCCGACTAGCTAGATATTTGAAACTAATATATGTACAAATATATGATCATTGCCTTCTTTTAATACTTTTAGCCATCTTTAAACAGAATTGAATTCATTTTCAGTTAATTCTATTTTGTATGGAAAGTTATTTCGGAAAAAATTCGTTGCTTAGCGAGTCCTAGCAACTAAATTATTAAGACGGTACTTTAATGAAACAGCAAATAATTTTCAACTATAGGTGCGACGAAAATTTGGACTCGCTCTCAAAGTCGAGCTGTGAACACGTCAATTTGTTTCGTGATGGCGACGGGGGTATTAATTCTTAAATCGTGTAAAGATGACTAAACAACCTTACCCATTTACTTAAAAAAGAAAACATGTCAATATATTATTATTGTTACTAATAGAACAATAAACAGAACATTAAATGGACGCATGTGTGATTTATATGACAAATTATATTTCGTTCGGCACGCGTCATTTGCACAAGCCGCGCAACGCCTAGCCACGATCTTTTTAGACCATGCCTCAACTGAGGCATAGCCTTAATATATACGTGCGTTACTATGCAAATCAGTATTCTATATTTAGTAATAGGTACATAGAATTGTCAAGTTCATATGATTCAACAGAAAATGTAATAACGTGGTAAGTATATGAAAAGTTCTTTTTATCTTGTAATTATTTCGCGTGAAAAACTAAACTATGTGTTACATGTCACGCAGAAAATACACTCTGATTTTCCAAACGCGCCTAAAGAAGTATAACTTACAGCGCTCGAAATGGAAAATTGTACGAACCGGAGCGCGTGATAATTTTACGAAAATATTAACATACCTAGTTATTTAATTTTATATGTATTTTATGAAAATATCGTCACTGTTCTGGCAGAACACACTAATTGGAGAATACTAGTTTTGAGTAGGTAATTTGACTTTGAAGTTGTTAAAATGTTTGAAATGGTCTATCATGTGAGTTTATTAGGTAATCATAAAAAGGATGACTTTAAAATAAAGACTGTTTATTTATTAAGAATGTTTCCAGACGGTGAAGTTTGAAATAAGGAACATTTTGGTATAACTAACTCAATATGTCATTTTTTCGAATTAGTGTCTTCTGCCAGAACAGTGACGATATAGTGAGTTAGATTTTTTGTTATATGGCCTATCTAGCGCAGACGGTGAAATAAATTGTTCCACGAGACGAAGCGATAGTTTTGGGAATTTAATGAACAGGAACGGCGCTCCGGTCCATTTCGAGCCCTGATAACTTCAAAAAAATGTCTGTTTTATTAAGTTCTTCCCAGGATTGGAGTGGATAACACAGGTATTATAGCAGTAAATAAAAAAGACGACGATGTGCACTAGCGAGCATTTCTATTACGTACTTCTTGTTTATTTACAATTATATTACTAGAGTATTATTTTTATATGAAATGGGGAGAGAGTCGACGCGAGTTTAGTATAAAAGTTATTCTTGAGGGGGGACATGCTCAGCGTAGGTCAAAATTGAGCTTTTGTTCTATTTTCAAAGCATGATCCTGGACATACCTTAAACGTTGTAAATAATCAATTTATATAATTTTGAAGCCTTATTATCCTTTATATTTATTTTAAACATTTAATGACTGAATAAAGTATTTTTATTACATAAAATAGTATTCTTTTAAACCTCTCGCTCGTTTTAGAATATAGCAATATTTCGGTACATAAATGTGCAGTGGTGTTAAGATTTTAAAACGCATTTATAAAACCATCAGTATAATTTTATTTATATCAACATTATTACAGTGAAATATTTACGATAAAAAATTATATTGATAATCTCTGTGATCCCAAATTTGACAAGAATCAGGCATTTTATTATTCAAAAAATGGGCAAGATTAACACATTTGAAGATAATTCTAAAGATACTCATTATAAGCTATGTCTTTGACCATTCAAGTGTGATAAACATCCTTCGAATAATGATTGCTTTATAATAATTATTGACCTAAGAATAAGGTAGTGTTTTTTTTAAATACGCCATTTCTTTTGGCATTCCCCGGTGGTTAAGCTATAACATGCGGCCGTAGCCATAAATTGACAAACCATAATTGAAGTGGGGAGTAAAATTATGTTAACGCGCATGATTGAACATGTACCTACCGTTTAAAAAAATCGGTTAGGCGTGTGGACGGCAAAACTGTTCACCGCGTAAACCAAAAAGTGCGGCCTGCGTAAAATTCAACTTGCTTGAAATTTTAACTGCGCAAACCGAGTTTTACAAGCCGCGCTCAGTTCATCGAAGGTTACGGTCTTTTTTCATTCATATTTATTTGTTTTCGTTGAATTAAGAATACAAAAAATCGCACATTTAATATTGTTGGTACATTTTTTTAAATTCATTAATCTCTGCCTAAACAAAATCACAATAGATAAAAAAAATATTATATCTATAAAATATTCATATTTATGTATGATTTAATTGCATAATTTTAGATATTTTATAGATAGACTAGTATTTTTTGACTATTATCTATTTTGGCTTGGTTTTCAAAACTATTTTAAAAACTAACCAACGCCATCTGTAAATTGTAGTCTTATTTCAATGAAAACAAATACGTATGACTGACAAAGTTTAGTGTGCACCATTTATGGCGGATCTTAACAGCGTATCTCCACCCTTCGCCACTAGTATATATTATATTTAAGCAAAAAATGCTGATTTAAATGCGAGTGTATGTTTCTTCTCAATAGCCATTGTTTGGTCCACTTGGATCTGGAGGATTTATTTCTCTTTTATTAACCAATAAACAATAGAAAAACGCTTGTGACAAAAACAAATCGTCACTTGACGACATTGCTGCGTTTCCGAAAAACAGTGTTTTCACGACGACGACTTCTGTCGTAACGTAATGAGGTTTTCGCAGTTTTACTTGTGCCATGTGGGCATTCGAGTGTTCCGTTTTTTTTTTGCACGGGCAAAACCACGCAGGCAAGTCGCTACCGTGTACCCGGCGCATTCTCTCTCAGTAATCCGCCACCCCAAAAACCAGACAAGTGTCCAATTAGTGAAATCGGCGGATTATAGTGCATACATACAAAATATGGTAAAAATTAAAACAGGTAGGTATTTCGTAAAAATAGTATATTTTTTGAGAATTTTTTACTAGCAAATTACGGTTTTATTTATAATCATAGTTAAACATATTTATTAACTAAATATTAAACAGTAACTCACTTGAAACAACCAGAGTTCAGTTAGATATTCTTGAATGGCTAAGGATACCTGACTTTCCCTATGACCAAAAGCTTCATTTTGTGTCCCGGTAGCATTGGAGCACGGCATAATTGTGATGCGGTCTTTGGGCACTTTCCTCCCTGGTACATTACTTTCTTTGCGATGAACGTACGTTTTACGAAGGAGAAGATTCCAAAATAAACCCGTCTCATCTGCGTTGTATACTTGTACGCGGCGGACTACTAAATTTGACGATCGAATACCGGCAAATTATAGAGCTTGATTTTGTGCTTTTAACTAGTAAAAAAAACGGCGGATTATAGTAGTTGTCAAATAATCGAGCGGCGGATTACTGAGAGTATACTGTATGTTTATATTGATGCCAGACGTGGGCTTTTGAAATTTTTCGACTACTCCCGATGGCAGACGAATGACGACTCCCGTAGCGAGCAACCGATCTTGACTGCCTCGCAGCTTTATCCAGTCGCGTTGTGAATCCTCGGCTTAATTCTAACATATTGTAAGTCAGTTTAACCTAAGTGTTTAAAAGGCAGTTAAAACTAAATATTTCAACGGATACGGATTCAAATGCATATAGGTACTTTTTTGTCGTAGGATAATCTTTCTCTATTCTGAATTATACTTTAAACAAAATATTTTTACCTTCTACTCCTTGCCCCCCCCCCCCCCCCAATATTAAATCCTGGGTGCGCCACTGTCATCATTCATACCACCTGACAAGCTTTTTCATCCATGCCTTACATTTACAGCTTCGAAAGCATAAGGCATGGGACTTAGGCCCTCCTCCCACGGCGCAACTGAAATCTGACGGAACTGGTTGGTGATGGAACTCAAAACTAACCAATGTGATGCTTCGCAAACGGCGCTACTGAAACCTACTTGAAATAATAATCACATAACCTCAAACTGACAAACGGGACCATCAGTTAGTTGTTTTGTACAAAAACTGACAACACGCACGCTGCTGCCAATTAAAGATGGCCAAAAGTATTAAAAGAATGCATTAGCATCGTGTTCTGATATATTCTAAAAGTTTGAAATGTCTAGCTGGTCGGGATGTTAGTTAAAAATCGATTGCATGACTTGTACCGGACAAACAAGAATACGAGCTAATAAAAACGTGGTAAACTCTTGGTTTCATACTTTTAAATTATAGAATGTGTCAACAGGTGACCTTTTAGATGATGAGCCCGTTTAAACTTTTTAAGACAAACTTTACATTGATACGGAGTGACTCCACTGTGACACAACAAATGCTTACTCAAATTAGAAGAGTATCTGCATTTGTAGTCGCACATTTTACATTTAAAAGGTTTTTCCCCTGTGTGTTTCATCATATGATATCTCAACTGGGTCTTCCGTCTCGCTTTAAAGTCACATATATCACAAAGAAACGGTTTCTCACCAGTATGGATCATTTTGTGTTCTTTCATATCGCAAGGGGCTACACACATGAATGAGCATACATCACACAATAATGGGGAACCTTCGCCGTGATTTTTTACAACATGCATCCTCATATACTGCGGATATTTACATGTATAATCACAAACGTCGCACTTTAGTTTTTTTGTATGTCCAGTTTTGTGTGTCTTTAGGACGCTGCTGCGAGTCGTTGAAAAATTACACATATCGCATCTGTATTTATATTCTCTTGTGTGTATTACCATGTGTTTATTTAAATAGTATTTTTGCGAACAAGTGTATGGACATTGCTCACATTTAATGATATTTTTGGGATCATGACGCTTCATATGCGTTACGATCGAAATGCGAGTTTTGAATTTTGATTGGCACACATCACATGTGTAATTATTCTCACTCGCATGAGTTTCTTTATGCTTTTTTAGACTGGCTTTTGATGTGTAATTATGTTCGCACACGTCGCACGTAAACTTACACTTTGACGCATGCGTCAGCTTATGTTTCTTGAGATCGTCTCTAGTGTCGGATTTGTGTTCGCAAATATGACACGCGAAATCTATAGCGTTGCTATGCGACAGCATGTGTCGTTTCAGACTCAACTCTAATTTGCTTGTGTAGCTGCACAATTCACATTTGAAAGACCTTATGTGTGATTTCATATGTTTTTTTAATAAATCATCCCACAGAAAAATGAAGTCGCAACTAGGACACTTCAACAAGGGTGATAGATCAGTGTTTATATTTAGCATAACTTGAGTTGAAGGATTTTTTATATAAATATGTGATCCGTATGAGCGATGGATCGGAAAACTTTTTATTTTTGAAGGTTTTACGATGTATTTTTTTGCAGAAACTCCCTGTAAAAAAGGAAAAAATAATGTATTAGTAAATTATGTCACGGAGACTTGAAGCTTTCGAGATGTGGCTGTATAGACGCATCCTCAAAATTCATTGGACTGACCGGGTGACAAATTTTGAAGTTCTCAATCGAATGGGGAAGGACCGAGAGGTTCTAAGTAGTATCAAAACCAGGATTCTACAGTACCTCGGCCACATTATGAGAGGACAAAAATACGGCATTCCCCAACTTGTCATTAAAGGAAAGATCAATGGGAAGCGTAGCAGAGGATGGCGCCGCATTTCGTGGCTTAAGAACCTCCGTGATTGATACGAGTGCAGCTCCACTGAACTGTTCCGGGTAGCAGGCGACAAAGATAAGATCGCCTTGATGGTGGCCGACCTCCGCTAGGGAATGGCACAATAAGAAGAAGATAATATGTAAGTTAAAAATATTTGGAGAAGTTTTCACATCACACATACGTCCTGTGTACAGTGCACAGCGAGGCATGGAGAGGTGTATGCTAGGCATCACGCGAAAGGACCGTAAGAGAAACGAATGGGTTAAGGCTATACCTCAGTTGAGGCATGGTCTAAAAAGATCGTGGCTAGGCGATGCGCAGATTGCAGGTCGCGGGTGCAAATGACGCATGCCAAACGAAATATAATTTGTCATATAAATCCAACATACGTTCATTTTATGTTCTGTTTATTGTTCTATTAGTAACAATACTAATATATTCATTGACATGTTTTCTTTTTAAAGTAAATGAGTAACGTTTTTAGTCATCTTTACACGATTTAAGAATTAATACGCCCGTCGCCATCGCGAAACAAAGTGACGTGTTTCCAGCTCGACGTTCTCTCTCACAATGCGAGCGAGTCCAAAATTTAGTCGCGCCTATAGTTGAAAATTATTTGCCGTTTCACTGTTGTATCACTTTAAGCCACGCGGCCAACGTGGATGTGTATAGTATCGACAATTATTTTTATATTAGGAAAATTTAAAAAAATGCAACAAAGTGCAGATAATGTTAGTTAGATTTTAAAAATCAATTAAACATACATAATTTTGGTCATTTTATAGATAAAATAATGGTTTTTATCCAAACACCATCTATAATAATCTTAATTCAATGTAAACATATAAGTAGGAGTGAAAAGTGTGCACCATTTTGTCAGATCGCCCATAGCATACCTAAACTATTACGGTTTGATTTAGGCAGGGTGTAATTGAATTTAACGACTAAACAGCAACATCTGCAATTTGTATTCTTAGTTCAAAATAAATAAGTATCACTGACAAAGTTAAGTGTCCAATATTTATGTAGAATCTGTCCCTAGTAAACATTTATTCGCGAAAAGGCGAGGTACCGTACGCACTGATGCAAGAAGGGGTCACTGTGCATCGCAACGTCGTGTAGTTAATCAGCGCCATCTTTAGATTAATAAAGCCTGAGCATATCTTGTTGCACAAGCACCGAGTGGTCCACTGTTCAGCTGTCAAAATCATATCCCAGATTGCTTGACATATTCGCCCTTTCTCGTTTCAAATTGAAGTATAAAAACTTCTCAAATCAAATATAATAACTATCAGTGTTATTTATACATAATATATATTCCTTTTATTCATCAGCTGTCAAAGTCATAGGTACTAGTCCTTCATACAAAAACCGGTGGTAATATCGATTTCCAAAAAAATATGTAGCATTGATCTATGCATTACATTTGTAGGAGGTGTGTCAATACTAGTGTATTATTTATCATGTAACTCATCCATCCAAATCAAACCATTCCCTATGTGAACACGATAGACGCCAGTACGAGCACTCTATAGAACAATGACAAGTCATCCATAGTCAACAACGGGAAGGGCGGTAAAAGTAGGACTAGTCGTTGTGAATGTATCGGCTTTCTACTTGAGTCGGCAATGAGTTAATCCATCGACCGGCCATTTATGGGCCATTGCATCGGTTGGTCGTCGTCGTATGTTTCAGAGTTATTTCAAAATTGCGTATTTTAATAAAAACAATCTTGCATTATTATATCTTGTGTAGGTATATTCAATGTTAGATATTTAATACAAAATTATTATTTTGTAACGTCATAGGCCTTAGGGACTTAGTTCACATAGTACCCAAAGTCCTGAACCAGTATCGAGGTACTTTATAGCCAATATCATCAGAGTTGGCTGAACAATTAGTACAAATGGCATGAGTTTTATATAATTTTGGTTGTTAAAAGTGAAAATTAACATACCTAAATTTATTGTATATTAGAATAAGATTTTTAGGTAAAGATGTTATATAAATCTTCTTCCACGGCGCTACATCCTGGGGTGGGATTTGGCCTCCTCCACAACCGCTCTCCACTCATTCCGGTCTCTCGCCACACTTCTCCAGTTACCGGGTCTTCCTATATGAAGCCAGTCCACATCTACGGCGTCAGCCCATCTCCTTCTTGGACAGCATCTGGGTCTCTTCCGTTGTGGTAGCCACTTCGTCATGATCCTTGGCGCTCTAACTTTTAACGCATTCTCTCCACATGTCCCGCCCATCGTAGTCTTTGGGACTTACAGTACCTTATGATTGTTTGCTGTTCAATCAGCTCTTCCAACTCGTGGTTCATTTTTATTCTGTAGTTCCCATTTATGTTATATAAATACTGTAATAGCAATAAAGGCCGGTTCGGACTGGTCGACTAATTAAGTCGAGTGATAGATCAATGCTACATATTTTTTTGAAATCAATATTCCCACCGGTTTTTTTGTGAAGGACTAGTCTGACTTTGACAGCTGATGAATAAAAGGAATGTTAATTATTTATAAATAACACTGATAGTTGATATATTTTATTTGAGAATTCAATTTGAAACGAGCAAGGGCGAATCAATATGTCAAGCAATCTGGGATCTGATTTTGAAAGCTGAAGAGTGGACCACTCATTGCTTGTGCAAAAAGTTATGTTCAGGCTTTATTCATCTAAAGATTGCGCTGGTCGAAGCCATCAATTCTTACGACATGTTCAGCACGAATCAGTGAAGCCACGTCAGGGCTGTCTCGCCTCGGAGAATCAGTGTATTCATTTTCTTCAATACCGTAGAGAATATTATGTTTTAGTAATTTTAAATTAAAATGTGAGTCGAGTCAGTTGCCCTATTATCGTAAACCATTTTGTTAATTAGCATAAGCCTGAGGACTAGAGATGGGAAAACTGGTCGATTTTGAAGACTAAGTATACTTACTACCAGTATGAAAAAAATACTTAGTATATAAACTTGCTCCAAAATAGTATTTGGTATACTATATAGATCGTTTGGCGTGCGTATGCGACAAAAGTGTCATAATCAACTGAAACTAAAACCAACTCCATATTATTAGTATTTTGAAATGCGTATCGGCTCAGGGAACTCAGACTGTGTATCGGCTTCAATATAATCGCTAAAAATACGCTGAGCTCCGCTTGTCGAAAAGTTCCATTTATTATATATTTTTTTTAATTTATGAGTAGTTTTCCTGTTAGGTTACAATATTATTGTTAACAAAAATGAATAACAGTGATTTTTTTTAATTTTAAACATGTTTTCAGCGGTATATAACAAGCCTAAGCCTATGCGTCATCTCACCACTGTACTGCGACACAAAATGTATGACCTATTATTCATACATTCGAACGCAATAGACTAATAAATTAAAATATACCTATATTCAAGTGCTATTTTGTTCGAGCGCATTGAAAGTCTGCCAACTGGCTAGTGCACAGAACAGCGACTCGCGATGATTTATTCACAAGTTTTTTGGAATAAGTTTATTGGGCCACAAATACTTAGTATGGGTAGTGTTATGGATTTAATATAATTAAACACTAATAATTTATTTTATGTTTATTTATTCAATTCACAACACAAATCACACGTACAGTTATAATAATTTTCACTTACATTACTTACAAGTCAGAATACGGAGAAGTCTGGATAGACCTGGACAGTCGGAACTTAGGATTATTACTGGCCTCTGAGGTGTCGATACTTGTGAGTATCTAGCAATTTATAATGGAATGAGACAAAGGAAAGTTTTGGACGTTGCACTTATTATGCAGGGATGTATGTTTATGATAGTAAGTAATTTAGCTAGAAATTTAGTATTGTTTGTTTACATTACAATGGAAAGCACTTAGTTAGTTTAAATAATGTCGCGACGAGTAAATACGATAAGTATTGATAATTATACATCAGGGCTTCTCAATATTATACAGGGGTAACAAAGAATAATATAACAAGGAATAAAATATAGTATAAAAGGGCGTATACATAACAGTAGTTTCATCCGAAACTTGAGTACACAAACTGGTGACCGTATTTCCAACTCACCTCTACTGTATGGTTCCCAAATAACGATCCACGCGGAAGTGTACAAGTTTGAATATTATAATAATATAGCCAATGTGAACATTACCGTTTGTGACATCATGCTGGTCGTGGATGAGCATCCTTCATAAGGATTGGAGCCACCCTCAATAAAGTTATCTTTTGACTGACATTCGAGAGTGTTCGGTTCTGATTTTATTTCATCTTTTGGTAAAAGCAAATTCTGAAATAGTAAATAAAATAATTAATTACAAGATAAAAAGAACTTTTTATATTCAACGTTTTTAACTTTTCTGTTGAATCATATAAACTTGACTTGACTAGCATAAACGATCAAAAAAATTGTAAGTACTTGATAGAAATACTGAAAAATGAAATATCATTTCAAATTGATTTCCAAAGTAACGCACGTATATATTAATAATTTAGTTGCTAGGAATAATGCTCCCTAGCAACCAATAATGATATCTAAATAACTTTTCATACAAAACAGAATTAACTGAAAATGAATTTTAAATTCTTCTTAAAGATGGCTAAAAGTATTATAAAAATGCATTGGCATCGTGTTCTGATACATTCTAAAAGTTTCAAATGTCTAGCTAGTCGGGAAGTTAGTTTAAAAAAGATTGCAAGATTTGTACTGAATAAACAACCACCGGACAAATAAGAATACGAGCTAAGAAAAACGATGTAAAATACAGGTTAATATCAATCGTTTAATAAATATTATAGTTTAGAATTGTTCTGTTGCCTAGGAAACGAATTTATTATTTTCGGCCATTTGCAATTCATTACGTAAACAAACGATTAAACGTCAGTGACAGTCGGTACATTAAAAATAAAAACAACGAGAAACCATTATATAATTTTGTAATACAAGTTAAAGTGTATAGAAATAAACCAACGGCGTTCCAATAAGCGGTTTTTTTCTTGAGTGTGTAATTTAACAAGATAATTAAGAGCTAGTCGAAGAATCTAGGTTATCACAAGTTATGTTTTTGTTTTGTTATGCCAAAGAAGTGTAACTTCTAACGCGCGGACATAAGTACACACACCGATATAAAAACATAAAAAACAACCACGTGACGGCGTAATTGGCGCCGAATATAAATACAAAAACAGCCACGTTTCAGCATAGACGACAGATAAGACATTCTTCACGAAAATGATTCTTGTCTGTCTGCGATGGTGTCTGGCGAGTTTGATGTTGGTGGTTGTGACTGGTCCTCCGCCGTCTTTAGCTGTCAGTCGCCATTTTGGAATTCAGCTATCTTCTTAGTATTTCGGCAAAAATTATAGGACGTGTTGAAAATGTAAGTTTTTTGTTTGTCACATAAACATAACGGAGAATTCGAGAAATTCCGATGCTCTGCTTTATTTAAACACCTCTTACGACCGAAAAATGCTAATCAGCGAATTCAATTAATTCCATTTTTCAAAATTTCTGGCAGCACTGCGCTCACTGACAGATTATCAATGGACTTCAAAACTAACCTCGAAATCAAAAACTGCATTCCCGACGTCAGTTTCTGAACATTGTAGCTGGTTAATAAGCACGAAATTCTCGTCTAAAAGAGGTTTGTGTTCTTCTATGTCGATTTCAAATTCTTCCTGCTCGACTTTTATATCCATTTTTGTGTTTTATTTTTGCGAAATACTATTCTAACAACCTGCGCCATGGAACGAAGATTCGCAAATGCCTTTTTCGTTCGTTTCATTGCCAGTGTAATAAAAATTAGTTTCCATATCCATAGACAAATTTTGATACACAGCGATTCCTCTCAAATTATTATTTAATTGTGCAAAGAGCCTACTGCGCAATGAAATGACGGCGCTCCATTGGCACGCAAGTCAGACGATTTACAGTCTTCGTACTTTTTTTTCGAAATCCGAAAACGGATCCAGGTTCGTTGGATTTCAAACATGTTTGATATTTTACTCTCCGAGTTGCCTGACTTCGTCCGTCGATAACTGTGAAAATTCGATTAGACATTAAGTAATATGCAATCATTCGGACCGAAAAAAATCTGTGATTGTTTTAAACATTTTCATTGATTAATTTGTTAATTTACTCATTACAAAATGACAGAGATTTATCAATTATTTTTTTATTTGTATTTATGAAATTCATAAAAGTAAACGTAAAACTTGTGTTGTTTTCACTGCTATATTATTTTATGCAGGTGTACGTCATATAAATAACACAAAATTATAGAATTATCGGAAGACATTACGATTTTTTTGATAATCGCAACGTTTGACAGCTCGACTTTGTTATTCGTTCGTTGATCAGTAGCAGAGCATAGACAAATCAGACGATTTATTGTCCTCGGACTTTTGGCTCGCCAATGGAGCGCTGGTATATGATATGCCATCAAGTAATGCAATCAAGTGATACAAGGTCACGCGGACTTTCTCATAATTATTTTTAAAATAACTGAAAGTACACGATTTTTACATTGTCACGACTTATTACGACTATTATGTGTCTAATATTATTACTATCGACCGATGGTAGGTATGTTCGTACTTGATGGAATTTGAATTCTACTGGATTTAAGTTGTGTGCTATTCCATTGAGTAACCTGTGCCGGCAGCGTGGTGCAAGTGCACCACCTTTGGCTCATTTTTTGAAGTTACAGGTACTTCTTTAGGTGCGTTTGGAAAATCAGATCAGAGTGTATTTTTAGCGTGTGGCATGTAACACATAATTTATTTTTTCACACGAAAAACATCGCACTCGATTGGATTCGAACCACGATTGTTCGGTTATCAGCCAAACGCACTGCCTTTACGCCACAGTATGATAATGCAATCGTGACGATTATAGAGTATAATATTATAGTTTATTCCGTTGCCTAGGCAGCGAATTTATTATTATATGTACAAAGAATTGTCCCGTTGCCTCGGAAACGAATTTTTTACTGTCGGCCATTTGTAATGTACACCTTCCTTACGTAAAGAAACTATTGAATAACAAGAAACCACTATTATAATTTAATTATATAAGTTAACGTATACAGAAATTAACCAACGGTGTTCCAATAAGCGGTCCTTTTTCTTGAGTGTGTAATTCAACAATATAATTAAGAGATAATCGAAGAATCTAGGTTATCACAAGTTTTGTTTTTGTTTTGTTACGCTAAAGTGTAACTTCTAACGCGCGTACATAAGTAGGTACACACACCGATTTTTTTTTTACTGTTAGAGCAATTTTGTAGTGTTTATCTCACTTATCTGACTGACATGCCACGCCGGGCTCCCCCTGAGCCTGTGCCCCCAGTCTATAGCCCTGTCATCCCTCAACATGACCTGACATGACCTGACATTTATTTTAATTTTTAATTAAAGGGTAAAAACCTTATTTTAAAACATACTTATTCATATAATACAAAACCACAATATAGGCAAATAATTAATTATTGTAGTATAGGTACGCTAGTGGTTACAACATAGTGTTGATATAGTAAACCATTTATGGCCCGCATGCCATTATTTGCCACCGCACACCTCCAGCGTCTTGGTAAGCCATTAATACTATCAATATACTGCCCTTCCAAGGAAGAAGGCAGTAACTCGCAAAATTTGTTAAATTGAGTTATAAATGCCATTCGTTAGGTAATTTTGAAAGCTGTATACCTATTCTGTTCACTTTAAAATCAGTAGGTATTATCACTAAAATACCGTTAAAATCCTTAGTGAAATAATGGACGTCTGCTAAAATAATACACATTTCTTAGTAAAAAGGCATTAATTGCACTTAATTATTGCAGTTACTGCTTGTTTGTATTTATTTATTATTATCACCGTTTTTATTAATTCACAGTACTAAAATTTTTCAAAAAAACATTATGTCAGTATTTTTAAAGTGTGTGAGAGTCAATTACTGCCTTAGTTGGCAGTATAGTGTATATGGCGGAGCTACGGGATGTTCATATGACCTGGAACGACTCAATCAGAATGGCTCTTGGAGGCGCTGCGCGGTGTCCATATGCTCCAGCTAACAGGCTGATATGGCCGAAGGAGAAGAAAGAAGATTATCATTTCGTTCGTAATAATAAGGTTCGTAGGGACCATCCCCACGTCATTATCATTTCAAAAATATACGTCCGATTTTATTTTTTTTAAACAAAATCTGTTAATACAAACTTCTACTCTGTGGAGGCCCATATGATTCTATTAGGATCGGTCATGGTCGATATTTTTATCATTGTTATAATATACCTAGTACTCACTTAATTAGATGATTAAATGAACTATTTAATTTATTTTATACATCTAACCCCGTTGCAATTTTACGGATATTTATTATTATACAAATAAATAAAGCAAGAATAGTAAATTATGTAATAACATAATATTAATACTATCGACTGAAGGTACTTGATGGAATTTGAATTTAAATTCTAATGGATTCAAGCTCTATACTATTCCATTTAAGTTGTTTTTTGCGACCCGGGTTTCGCCTTTCGGCATCTTCAGGCGCCGTGTATATTCACCAAAGGAGGGGAAAATCGAGGGTATTGTTATAAATAAGATAGGGTGTTTACTAATTAGGTTTTTTACTGACACTTCAACCATTCATAAGTTGTTTATTGTATTTTTTGTAACCTTTGACATGATAGGTAGGTAATGGAGTTTTTACCTACTTTATTGTATTGATTTATCATATCAGCTAGAGTAAAGAGAGTTCGTTGTCAGTGTGTGTTTACCTTTGGTGAGTGTACACGGCGCCTGAAGATGCCGAAAGGCGAAACCCGAGTCGCAAAAAAACGACTTAAATGGAATAGTACAGAGCTTGAATCCATTAGAAGTTAATAACATAATGATGATTACGCGGAATTAAAGTAATCATTAATTGAATTCGCCCTATTTCATGGTGGCACCTATGTACAAATTAAGAAAGGATTAGCGTCTATTTTTCAATGACCGGGGTTACTCAGTCCCATTCCGTCTTTGCGGTACAATTTTCGTTCTACAAAAAATGTGAATGCATTAGCGTTAGTATACACATACTGGGCATTAAATCAAATAACCCCTAGGTGAGTATAAACGCTCACTAGATGTCGTTGTTCAAAACCGATAATGGTAAGTCTATAATATTTTCGACCATGTCCGATCCTAATAAGATCATATGGGCCTCATAGGGTAGAGGTTTGTATTAACAGATTTTTTGTTTTTACGAGAAATGGATGTCAGCCACTTGCTCAATCTATTAGGTCCATACCCTGACTCGCACATAAATTGAAAAACAATATGTATTGTGTACTTGCCAGACCTAGGATTCGAACCTGAGACTCACGGCGTGATAGTCTAACGCTTAAGCCACGCGGCCACCGTGGGTGTCCGCGGTATAATAATAGTAATTATTAAATAAATTAATATGTTTAAAACTCATTACGTGCGTCCAACGCTAGACCATTACCTGGCCATTAGATATAATTAGCATGTTATTTAAATGTGGTAATTTTAGTAGATTTAAATAATAATATAATAATAATTTTAGTAGTAGTAAACCTCTACTCTGTGGAGGCCCATATGATCCGATTAGGATCGGACATGGTCGAAAATTAATTAGTAATTAACAGGTCCGCAGTGAATGCGTTTTAAGCAGGCTTGTTAGATGTCATTAAGTAAGTATAAATTCTGATAAATTACTCATTTGTTTATTAATAAAATCATATTATTATAAGAAGCTTAGTACATAATGTAGGTATAATAATGTATATTTAATAATTATTAATTGCTAAACGCCATCCTCTAGAAAGTCGTCCAGCCGCCACTGGATACGTCATGAGGTACAATTGGATCATGAATGATCAGGCTGACGAGATCTATTGATAAATATCCCATCGATCTCGTACATTACGAACTGTCTTTCATCGTCTGGAAGCCTTCTCAATTTTTTCGCTAGAATTCTACCAAATAGATCACAGTCGTCCTCCTCGATGGAACTATTTTCTAAAAGATTGTGGAGGGTTTTAAGTGCTTCCCTCATCTGTCTCTCTGCTTCTTTAAGCTCAGGAGGATTCCTGCATCGACTGAATACTTTCGGCGCAGCTGTCGGGGCAGGAGCGGCTGGTGCCATTGAAGACGTCCCGGCAGCCGACTTATTAGATTCTCGGTTGACTTTCGGGTTACTTTTTTCATATTTAATCTGAAATTAAGCAAAAATACATAAATCATTGAAAACAATATCGACCAAGTGTGATTTGAATTCATATCTTTCACAGTCCGGTTAGTGCTCTTATCCGCTAATCTCAATGATGAAGGGTGAAGGTAGGCTATTAAATCCGATATAGATAGCGAAGAATAAACTTAGTCAGTCAAAGTATCAACCTTAAGTGGTTCTAGTAAGTATATATTATTATAGTTTGGCTTAGGCAGAACTTAATTAATGTTACAGAACTCACGGACACCATTAATAAAATAATTGTTATAATTAATTCAACATAAACAAATAAGTGTAAATAAAAAATGTCAAATATTAAACATAAAGTTGCCAGAATTTGTCCGTCAATGTTTGAAATGGCGATAATACGCAATCACTGGGTCTGAAAAAAATCTGTAAAAATAAAATTGTTCAAAATATTGTTATTAATAATCAGCAAAATCTTCTTGGCTACGTATTAAAACTGTGAACTAACATGCTCCTCCCATTTAGTCGACAACAGCGCCTAGAAGCGTAGTCAAGAAGATATTGCAGAAGAGTACTTAATTACTTTGAATTTTCGAAATTCTTAAAAGAAAAGCCTGCATATTCTTTATCAAATCGCTTAATTCGCGACTTCCTATTACAATGTATTTTTGAAACAAATCTGAATTTGAAACAATTGAACAAATAATCAAATGTCACCTCGTCAACAAATTCTTTTGGAAGCAATATAAAGAGACTGTCTAGACTCCGACCTCTGACAAGTTGGTTCCGGGCGACAAAAATAATTTGCTGATAGCAGTGTCGCCTCGATACATGCCATTGCATTCGATCAATATATAAAAGAGGTATTTCTACCTACTTTATCACTCAACACTCACAGCCAGTCAACGTAACCACGACCATCGGGTAACCGCTCTACCCTGGCCGATCAGTCTAGTAACTTCCTAGAAATAACATCATTGAATAGTACTTGTAACACCTTCTGTAAATATTATTTATTGTTTAGGATTAATAATTGGGGTATTGTCATGTTATTTACACATGACACCCTTTATTGATATGGCAACAAAATGGCAAAGGACAACCTGAGTACGCATGCGCAATACGATAGTTTGAAGGAGTTCGTAAACTATTTCCGGCGCTAAAAAAGCAAAGCGGCTTTTTAACATTAAGGCGGAGCGGGGATTCAGTCTTTCAGTGTTTATCGTTCGAACGAAGCAGACGTCTTGCTCAGTTCCGAGCCTCGGACCAGGGGCACATGGCTTTGATTCCCGGACGTTTTGGAGACGATGATGATGGCCATCCGAAGGACGTTCCCCCCAGGCCAGGAGATCGAAGGAAGCTCATGGTCCCGACACGTTTGAAGACAGCAGATAAGCTGAGAGCATATTTGTTATGTGGTATTTGTTATATTATTTCAACACGTTACGGTCCACCGAACTAGCATTTGATTTGTATTCTAAATTGTTTGAATATTATATTACGTTAGGCGCTCGTAATTAATTTGATTGATTTACACCTTTATACACTGTCGCCCGCTAGTAAATTTTATATATAATAATTATACATCTGTTAAGGGGGGACATGCTCGTCGAAGGTCAAAATTGAGTTTTTATTGTATTTTCAAACCATGATCCTGGACACTCCTTAAACGTTGTAGATTATCTATTTATATAATTTTGAAGCCTTATTATCCTTTATAGTTATTTTAAACATTTGATGACTGCATGAAGTATTTTTGTTACATAAAATAGTATTCTTTTAAACCTCTCGCTCTAATGTTTTAGAATATAGTCATATTTCGGTACAGAACTGTGCAGTGGTGTTAAGATTTTTTACATTTATTAATTTTTAAACGCATTTATAAAACCATTAGTATAATTTATTACGAGATAATTTTTGTAAAATATTCACCATAAAAAAATATTTTGATAATCTCTGTGATCCCAAATTTGACAAGAATTAGGCATTTTATTATTCAAAAAATCGGCAAGATTAACACATTTGAAGATGAATCTAAAGATATTTATTATAAGCTATGTCTTTGACCATTCAAGTGTGATAAACATCTTATGAATAATGATTGCTTTATAATAATTATTGACCTAAGAATAAGGTAGTGTTTTTTTGAAATACGTCATTTCTTTTGTCATTCCCTAGTGGTTAAGCTACAACATACGGCCGTAGCCATAAAATGACAAACTATAATTAAAGTAGGGAGTAAAATTATGTTAACGCGCGTGTTTGAACATGTACTTAACCGAATTTTTTTTTATTTTTTTTTAAACGGTACATGTTCAAACACGCGCGTTAATATCATTTTACTTCCTACTTCAATTATAGTTTGTCAATTTATCGCTACGGCCGTATGTTGTAGCTTAACCACTGGGGAATGACAAAAGAAATGGCGTATTTCAAAAAAACACTACCTTATTCTTAGGTCAATAATTATTATAAAGCAATCATTATTCATAAGATGTTTATCACACTTGAATGGTCAAAGACATAGCTTATAATAAATATCTTTAGAATCATCTTGAAATGTGTTAATCTTGCCGATTTTTTGAATAATAAAATGCCTAATTCTTGTCAAATTTGGGATCACAGAGATTATCAATATAATTTTTTATCGTGAATATTTTTCAAAAATTATCTCGTAATAAATTATGCTAATGGTTTTATAAATGCTTTTAAAAATTAATAAATGTAAAAAATCTTAACACCACTGCACAGTTATGTACCGAAATATGACTATATTCTAAAACATTAGAGCGAGAGGTTTAAAAGAATACTATTTTATGTAACAAAAATACTTCATGCAGTCATCAAATGTTTAAAATAACTATGAAGGATAATAAGGCTTCAAAATTATATAAATAGATCATCTACAACGTTTAAGGAGTGTCCAGGATCATGGTTTGAATATACAATAAAAACTCAATTTTGACCTTCGACGAGCATGTCCCCCCTTAAAGTTCTTTACACGCGTTGTATTTAAATAACCTTTTATCACTATTGTCTCTATGCATTTCATAGAGTGACACTCAAATCCGAGATATCTATAATCCTATTTTTATGTCTTTTATAATATAGGAACATACACCAATGAGTGAAGTAACCGGACGTGTAACTGAGGTTTTAGAGGTATTGTCAAACCACCCACGACCCTGCTTTCCCTAGTCTCATGCGCTGCCACGTTCCTATCCCATCTCCACGCTCCATACTCAGGCGCACCTGCCTACATACTTCCCATCCAATTCCCTTTCTATACATCCTTTACCCACAATCCTACCTTTTTCCTAGTATGACAGTATAATTTGTAATCACGCAACCAAGCTTTCTCATTCTTGGAGTCAACCAACCCTACTTCTCCACTCGCTTACTCCTCACAATTTGTTGAATATTGTAGTAGGTATTTTGAATTATAAACAGTACCTAGGTATGTAAGTACCTGAGTCATATTAACAGACATACTCCTGGTGTCGGAGTATCCATCATAAGAGTCGGAGTCCTCTTGAACGGTTTGCGAGACACATTCTAGAGGGTCCTGTTCTGTTTTGATTTCATCCTTTGGTCGAAGCAAAATCTGAAAATATAAAAAATAAACACACCGATGAAATGAGATTATGTTCTCTCAATTCTTTTCTATATTATGGAAGTATTGACGCTAAACCAAGAGATGTCACAGAGACTTGAAGCTTTCGAGATGTGGCTGTATAGACGCATCCTCAAAATTCGTTGGACTGACCGGGTGACAAATGTTGAAGTTCTCAATCGAATGGGGAAGGATCGAGAAGTTCTACGTAGTATCAAAATCAGGAAACTACAGTACCTCGGCCACATTGTGAGAGGACAAAAATACAGCATTTCCCAACTTGTCATTCAAGGAAAGATCGATGGGAAGCGTAGCAGAGGACGGCGCCGCATTTCGTGGCTTAATAACCTCCGTGATTGGTACGAGTGCAGCTCCACTGAACTGTTTCGGGTAGCAGACGACAAAGATAAGATCGCCTTGATGGTGGCCGACTTCCGCTAGGGGATGGCACAATAAGAAGAAGAATGAAATGAGGTAGCCCGATGTGCAATAGACCAGACATGTTCAACGTCAACAAAGCTTTGATGAATACTTTTCATGAGCTACACCACAGTATACCGATAGTGAAGGGTGGAGGTAGGCTGTTAGGTAAGTCACAATACGTTTATTTCGTCTGGGTGTTTCTGTAACTGTTTCATTGCTGCTACTACACTGCCGTCACTGAGCCAAACGACATGTGAAGAATGAAAATCAATTTTGTAAGAGTCTTAATTAGCATGCGCGTTTGTAAACGAAATAAGTAACTACATATCAGTAGTAAACGGAAAAAGTGGGATGTTAAGAGCCGACATAAATATCGCACACTAAACTTTGTCAGTTATACGTATTTTTTCATTGAATTAAGACTGATGTGTAGATAGTGTTTGTTTTTTTTTTTTTTTTTGAGATCGGTTGCCTGTTACTACACACCCGTTAGGCCATCCGCTCACGTGAATACTCAAAGAAGACGAGACTGAAACTCCAGTATCTAGCTAATGTATGTCAATGGCGGCTCGCTGACGGCAAGACTGGAATCTCTTAGTTTCAAAACATCCGCAACTGAAACCGAGGAGACGCGACATGCTAGTCTCCCAGTCTCACAGTTTCCAGTCATCCATTAAATAGTGTTACCAATATCAGTAGATTCGATGATTTCTTACCTAGCAAAATTGTTGGCACTGAACAAGAAATAACAAGCCAAAACGTCATTAGTTAAAGATGGGCGGACCGATTTTTAATTTAAAATATGTGGCATATGTTGAAAAATACTCCTGCATGTACAATTACAGGCTGCCAGAATATTCCCGTAAAGATTTTACGGAAAAAGCTTAGAATGAAGTTGGAATGACAATGAGTTTGACAGTTTGAGGTTATGAGATTATTAGGTTTCAGTAGAGTCGTGTACGAAGCATCAGTCACTGGTTAGTTTATGAGTTCCATCTCCTCAGATTTTAGTTTCCTTAGATATTTCAGTTCCCATTATTTCTGAATTCCCTGGTTGATACCAACATTTTCATTTTGACAGATACGAATTACACAGGACAATCGAGTTTTGACATAAAACTTTGTAAGTAGGGACCTGACTTATATACTAGATATGAATTCGGCAGTATAGGTACATATTATATCATCCAAACTTGCGAGCGTTAATTAAAACAACACGTAAGGTTTAGACTAGGCATTGAACAAACCTCGGAAGCGTTATCTGCATCTTCTACGTCCATATCTGTAAGTGGACTGCGACCCTCGAATTTAATTTCAGGACTTTGCGGCTGCACGATAACCACGAAATTGTCTTCAAGACAAGCTTTATCATCTTCCATATTATTATATTCTATATCGTATTCATTTAGCTCGATCTCTGCATCCATGACGCACTTTTACATCGTTAAAATGATAACCATAGACTAAAAATAAGTGACAGTCAGTGCTGCCATTTCTATGCTGACCATAGTGTAAAGGTTTAAAATTATAGTATTTCTGATAAATATAAAGAACAGGAAGGATTTTCCTCTTGAATCTTTCATAATTATAATATTTTTGACATATTTTGGGCGTAAAATTATAATATTTTACATTTTCCAAGAATAAAAGTACTACAGTACAGGATCTAGCATTTCAATTCATCTTGCCATCTTTTTGTCACCATAATATTATAGTAGGTACGCGGTCAAAGAAAAATTAATATAGTAGGTACCTACGCATTATATTTTGGGTAGGTGCCCACTATTTTACAACGTTTTTATTAGCTCGTATTCTTGTTTGTCCGGTGGTTGTTTGTCCAGTACAAATCTTGCAATCGATTTTTAACTTACTTCCCAACTAGTTAGATATTTGAAACTTTTAGAATGCCAATGCATTCTTGAAATACTTTTAGCCATCTTTAAGTAGAATTGCAGAGTTGCCGATGTATTATTATTTATTTTCGTAATCAACCCTTACTATGTGTCGGCTGATAATGGTTCGGTTCGGGTTTTTTTAGATCCACACAGACATTTACAAATGGGAACCATTCGGGGTGTAACAGTAGGTATGCCGGATTTCCCTCTTTTACTGAATCATAATACTTCATACCAAAATTTAATATCTTTTGGCTGAACGTAGATCTAAATTATTATAGTAAAATAATTACAAGATAAAAAGAACTTTTTATATACCTACCTGCAACGTTTTTAAATTTTGTGTTGAATCATATAAACTTGACTTGACTAGTTTAAATGATCAAAAAAATTTGTACTTGATAGAAATAATAGTAAAATGTCATTTTGAAATTCATATTGATTTCCATAGTAACGCACGTATATATTATTAATAATTTAGTTGCCATGACCCCAGACCCCTAGCAACCAATAATGGTGGATTGGATTACGGATTTCTTCCGAAATAGTAGGTATGTTATTTTAACCCTTAAATGCATGGTGTATTCATATTAATACACATAATTATTATATCGCTACCCGAAAGCAACAGTGAGATGAAGTGAAAAAAATCGATTTTGAGGTAAATATGCTAATCGATTGATTAAGGCTATAAAAGTAGATAACGCATAAAAGAAGAAAAAATATTATTTCAATTTAATATATAATTTATTATTTATGATTAATATAAACATCATGAGCATTAATTACCTATAAGAAAAGACACGTGGGTCAGATGAATCGATACATATTTTAACTTGATGGTCAAAATATTACAACTGAAAAACAAACGAAATCGGTGCAGGTTGTTTATCAAATGATGCTTCCGTGAAGTATCATTTTCAGGTTAAGAATTTGATTAATATTATTACAAGATAAAAAGAACTTTTTATATACAACGTTTTTAAATTTTCTGTTGAATTATTTTGCTCAATATGCTCAAACTTGTACTTGATATGAAGCAAATAAACAAACAAACAACCAAATATAAAATACTGAAATGCCATTTTGATTTCCATAGTAACGCACGTAGGTATATATTAATAATTTAGTTGTTAGGACCACCCACTTAGCAACCAATTTACGGATTTTTCTGAAATAACTTTCCACACAAAACAGAATTAACTGAAAATGAATTCAATTCTGCTTAAAGATGGCTAAAGTATTAAGAGAATGCATTGGCCTCGCGTTCTGATATATTCTAAAAGTTTCAAATGTATAGCTAGTCGGGAAGTTCATTAAAAATCGATTGCAAGATTTGTACTAGACAAACAACCACCGGACAAACAAGAATACGAGCTAAGAAAAACGTGATAAAATAATGTTGGAAAGAGACAAAGTATATGGAACGTAATTATGACAACACGGATATTTAAATGTCGATAAAATCGCCGAAATGAATAGGAATATCGATTTTAAAAATGGAATATCTTATATCGTCTTTGTTCTGGCTGAACACACTAACTGGAGAATACAAGCTTTGGGTAATTTGACTTTGAAGTTAAAATGTTTGAAATGGTCTATCATATGAGTTTAGTAAGTAATCGTAAAAAGGATGACTTTAAAATAAAGACTGTATATTTATTAAGAAGGTTTCCAGACGATAAAGTTTGAATAAAGGAACATTTTGGTATAACTATCTTAACATGTCATTTTCAGAATTAGTGTCTTCTGCCAGAACAGTGACGATATTATGTAATCAATAAAAAGATCATGCTCGATTCATATTGAAGTAAAAAACGATGTATAAATTATAAATAATAATAAAGTGTAATCCAAAATATTCTTACAACATTTTTATTAGGTCGTATTCTTATTTGTCCGGTGGTTGTTTATCCGGTTCAAATCTTGCAATCGATTTTTAACTATGTTCCCAACTAGCTGGACATTTGAAACTTGTTGAATATATCAGAACACGATGTCAATGCATTTTTTTAATACTTTCAGCTATCTTTAAGTAGAATTGAATTCATTTTCAGTTACAAGAAATGAAAATATAATTAATATTAAATTCTACAGGTAGTTCATCCTCAAAATCTAATTTGTCCATGGGTACGCTAACTAGCCAGTGGATCATGGCATGGTATGCCGCCAACTTATGAATCCATGGATGTTGCGATCCTTTATGTATAGTAGTTTCAGTGTAGGTGGGTTTTCTATATATTTTAAAGTTATGTTTATTATTAACCCTCTGAATAGTGAGGTCTAGAAAATTAATTCTGTTTTCTATCTCTACTTCGACCGTGAATTTAATATTTAATATTTTCTAGACCTCACTATTTTAATATCCATTTAAAAAAACCCCCACTTAGGGTTTTCAAAGTATTAATAATATTACAATTAATAATAAGTGTACAAATTCATAATATTGCTGGAACGAACATGAAAATGTATTCTGTCTCTATCTATACACGTATAGTATTTAAGCAAAGGCAAACGGCCTATCTGAATAGTCTTGATAATGGTGTTACAACCGAAATAGCTATAGACAAACCTTTTAAAAAAGCTGTAGAATGTAATATTAATTATATTTTCATTTCTTGTAAAATGGAATTCTTGTATGAAAAGTTAATTCGGAAGAAACCGGTAATCCAATCCACTATTATTGGTTGCTAGGGCTGGGGTCCTGGCAACTAAATAACTAATAATATATACGTGCGTTACTATGGAAATCAGTATGTCTAAAAAGTACAATTTTTTTTGATCGTTTAAGCTAGTCAAGTCAAGTTTATATGATTCAACAGAAAATTTAAAAACGTTGTATATAAAAAGTTCTTTTTATCTTGTAATTATTAAGTTATAATAATAGTAACGATATTTACATCTATTAGATAGGTCATAGAATTGATTTTCCACCAAAAATAGAATCACAAGATTTCAGCTATTGACTGATAAAATCTGTGATAATAGGGCACAAGACATAGTGAGAGTAAAAGAAAAGAGAATATCAATATAAGAGAGTGTTAAGGCTGTACTTCAGCTGGGGCATGGTTTGAAACGATCGTGACTACACGACGCGAAGATTGTGCAAACGACACGTGCAGAACAAAACATAATTTGTCATAAAAATTCAACATGCGTCCATTTAATGTTCTGTTTATTGTTCTATTAGTAACAATTATAATATATTCATTGACACGTTTTTTTTTTCAAGTAAATGGGTACCGTTTTTTAGTGATCTTTACACGATTTAAGAATTAAAACCCCCGTTGCCATCACGAAACAAATTGACATGTTCACAGCTAGACTTTCGCTCTCCGATTGCCAGCGAGTCCAAAATTTTGTCGCGCCTATAGTTGAAAATTATTTGCCGTTTCACTGAAGTATGCTCTTAATGAAAAGCATATTTATAGACAGAAAAAATGATCCTAGAGAATCCGTAGCTGGTTGGAAATCAGGGTTAAGAGCAATGCATTTGAATAAATAAAAATGACTAAATGAGGCATATTCTATATCGTCGTGGTAAATGCAATAGGTTGTATGTCAAAAATACCAAACTTTTCAGGAGAGACAAAAAACTATCCCATCTTAACCCCATTTCACCGATTTTTTTCACAAATTTATTTTCATGGTTAAATTTGTTCCCTGTTAAGATGGTTATCAACATTTTTACGTAAGATGAATATTTAGAAAGTTAGGTTGACATACGACTATTTGCTCATCAATGTTGGCCACTTTTGTTGACATAAGTCCAATTTTTATGTATACATACCTATATTTAATTCACTAAAATTTGGTATTTATAATGAAACGAATATAATATTATACAGATTATATTATATTAATATACATATTGTTATACACTTGTACATAAACGCTTAAAAAGTAAGCTTAGACTAATGAAAAAGTAGATTTATTATAAATTGGAGATCTGTTTAATTAGGTACTTTTAAAAACAATTACAATTTTTAAAAGAAAAGATTAAAGTTAAAATACAATACATAAAATATTTTTTAAAAAAGCATTAAAACAGAGCAGGTAAATACCTACTTAAAAGTAAAAATAGCAGTTTTAAAAGAATACTTAATTTTTTTTATAAAAAAGTATTTTTTTTATTTAAACGGTAGTCTGGTGTAAAAATCTCTGTAGTCCTCTGGAATTAATAGTTTTAGTACCTGCAAGTGTTGGTATTTACTCTCCTCAATAGGGCAAGGCCCATTGTATAATTTTAATCGTTCACTGCTTGCGATTGAAACTCGCGCTCGTGTTGGAAGTGGTTTCCATGTATGGCCGAAGTCCAATTTAAAGTTTATTAAACCTTCTGGAGTATACTGGTATGCAACGACATCGTTTACACATGGGTCGCCAG
This sequence comes from Rhyacophila brunnea, assembly GCF_057557595.1. NCBI lineage: Eukaryota > Metazoa > Arthropoda > Insecta > Trichoptera > Rhyacophilidae > Rhyacophila > Rhyacophila brunnea. Next base: position 34,476,932 of record NW_028232785.1, read on the forward strand.
TTTTCTTTCCAGGCCGAATACTGCTGTAGTAGTCTGTGCTGAATTGTTGAAAATCGTCATGGCTGAGATAAAGTGTTTTGTATGGTTTCTTTACTCTTGCACTTTCAATGATAGCCATGTAGTCGGCAGGGACGAAAATTTGTTTTCGATTTCTCAGCTTCGTTTCGATTGTTGAATGGACGCTGTCAACCTCCATGTGTGTATGCCCTACTTCCAGATATTTGTGTTCTATGATAAGATTATTCTTCATACTGATGTCGAGTAGTGCGTTTGATAATTTTACATTCCTATTTTGATACGCACAACCATCGCTCCATATTATAACTTTTTGCGGTACCAGATGGCCGATTTCCTTCAAGATAAATTTAGTAGCTATAGTGCAAAAGACGTCACTTTCAAGCCCCCCAGCTCCCTCATGCCATACATAACACGAGACGTCCTTCGTGGCTTGGTTATAATAGACTTGGTTGTGTACTTTT